>NW_026126480.1:16545000-17199166 GCF_943737965.1 Phodopus roborovskii
GGGTACTGAAATCTTAATAATGCTAAGTCTGTTAATCCACAGCATGTGATGCCTTTCCATTTACTTAGTCCTCTTAAAATTTCTCTCAAAAATGCTTTGTAGTTTTTGCTGTGTAAGTTTTGTCTTTTTTGATTAAATTTCTTTATTAGTTTATTAATCATTTTATTGCAAGTAGAATTGTTTAATTTCCTTTTTGAATTATTCCTATATAGAAATATAACAGATTTTTATATACAGACAAGTTTTAAGTACCAATATGGTATGCTGTAACCTTGATTTTTGTGGGGTGTGTATGTACTTAGGATTTTTAAAATATACATGATCATGTCAAATGTATCTAAAGATAATTTATCTCTTCATTAAAATAGTTACTATTTTATTTGTTTGAGTGTTTTGCCTATATGCATGTATGTTTACTACATGTGTGCCTGGTGCCAGCAAAGGTCAGAAGAGGGCATTGGTTCCCCTGAGACTGGAGTCACAGTCGTGAGCCACTATATAGGTTCTGAGAATTGAATGCTGGTCTTCTGCGAGTTCAGAAGATAGCTTTCATTTATTTTTTATTTTTCTGGCCTAACTGCCCTAATGGAACCTCTAGTCGAGTACAATATTAAATAGCTACATGAATGGTTGAAACTTCCCTAAGTAGTTAGCAAGGTCAATGATTTTAGCAATATAACTATGTACATATATATACATGTAAATCTCTAAAACAGAGGTAGAACTGAAATGTCTTGACCAGAGGTAGAACTATATAGTGTAGCATGATAAAAAAATATTCTAAATTGTATTGATATACAAAGTGTCATGAACATATGTAAAGGTATACATACATAGAATATGATAAAGATATTGTGCATAAAACATCATAAACTGAAAGATCTTACACGAAATGACAAAATATAGTATACAAATTATCTGAGAAAGGAATACAAACTTAATTTTACGTAAGTTACAACATATAAGAATCTATTACAGGGAGCTGGAGAGATGGCTCAGTGGTTAAGAGCACTGACTGCTCTTCCAGAGGACCTGGGTTCAATTCCCAGCACCCACAGGGCAGCTAACAACTGTCTGTAACTGCAAGTCTGACACCCTCACACAGACATACATGCCCAATGAACAGCAATGCAAATAAAATGAAAAAATAAGGCCAGGCGTTGGTGGTGCACACCTTTAATCCCAGCACTCAGGAGGCAGAGGCAGGCAAATCTCTGTGAGTTCAAGGCCAGCCTGGTCTACAGAGCTAGTTCCAGGACAGGCTCCAAAACAATACAGATAAACCCTCTCTTGAAAAACAAACAAACAAAACAAAACAAAACAAAAAAAACCTCACAAGAAGATAAGTTAATCTACCTATCTACCTATATCCCATTTAAACCATACCCTTTCCAGCCATACCCTACACTTATCTAAAAGAGATACCCGAGTCTGAGCATCACCTTCCATACCCAACCCTAAACTAAAACCAACCCTATGCAGATGAATATTATCCCTAACCTCTGCTTTAAATACTTTTTGACATTTATTTGCTAGCATGGACATAATGTCTACTACCTTATTACGTGAGATCAATAATATACAATTTGCTTAAGACTTTGTCTAAACTGCTGGTATATAAAATTTTAAGACAAACCATTTAAAATTATATGTTAAAATTAAATGCTAAAGAAACAAACTGGCCAAGTTCCATTTATTTCTTGATGCAACATCTATACAGCTCACACATGCAGCAGGACACACACCGTGGCTGCACAACAGCACCAGGCATCATATACTCCTTGGGGTGGGGGCTATATACTGACGAATGGTTGACCTACCAGGGGCCACACCCTTAAAGAACCATCGACTGTCCATAGCTCTCCAGAGATGAGGCTTCACGAGCCCTTTCCCCTCCACACTAGAATGTCTACTGGCTTGATCCTGTACAGACAACACAGTTGCCGTGACTTCATGAGTGCTGTGGTCCTGTCATGTCCATATGACAGTTTTGCTTTGGTCTTCCCTGACCTCTGGTTCTTAACAATCTTTCCACCTCCTTTTCATGATGGTCCCTGGGCCATGGGCAGGGGTGTGACATAGACAGATACACTTCTTGTTTGTTTTTCAAGACAGGGTTTCTCTGTGTAGCCCTGGCTGTCCTGGAAATCACTATGTAGACCAGGTTGGCCTTGTACTCACAGAAATTCACCTTCCTCAGCTTCCCAAGTGCTAGGATAAAAGGCATGTGTCCCCATGCCAAGCACTAAACATGCCTCTTAATAGGTTAGAAAATTGGTGTTTGTTCCCAGTTTCCAAAAGTATCAGATTTTGTGAATTTTATTTTTTTGTCTTATGGTGTGGTTTTAGCCTAACCTTTTTTGGATATGGTAAACAATGTATTAGTTGATTTTAAGATAACAAATCTGCCTTGCATTCCTAGCAAAAGCCCCATTTGATATAGTGTATAAATAATTCTTTCTATAACTGTAGGATTTGCTACAATTTTGTTGAATAGTTTTTTTATATTATTAAGAATTTTTGTTATCTTGAGATATCTTCATGTGGTTTTAGTGTAAATAAGCAATATATGCCTCATTGAAAAAGTTGGCTCACTTTAACTATTTTCAATTCACAGATGTATTTATAAACTCAACTAATGGGTATTTCTATTTATTTCAGGCATCTGAATCCCAAGTGTCTGAACTATATAACACATACATTTGACTTAAATCTATAAACCCTAATATAGAGTCTTTGATCAAATTAAAGCTAAATTAAGTTGAATTAAAACTATTTTCAAAAGCTCAAAAAAAAAAACAATCAAAAAACTTTTAAACTGTTTTATACCAGTCAATTGTTTTGAACTTTATATATTTCTGACAGAAGTAATTTTTGGGTAAAATGATAGTTTTAGCAAATTGAAAGTTGGTTTCAAAAGCAATGTTTTTTTTTTTTTTTTTTGGTTTTTCGAGACAGGGTTTCTCTGTATTGTTTCGGAGCCTGTCCTGGAACTAGCTCTGTAGATCAGGCTGGCCTCGAACTCACAGAGATTCGCCTGCCTCTGCCTCCTGAGTGCTGGGATTAAAGGTGTGTGCCACCAATGCCCAACTTCAAAAGCAAAAATTTAAAAGTTTGTAATTTTGCAAAATTTGGTGAATTTGCCTGTAGGTACCTTGATCATTGGATGAACTGTGTTTAACAAATACATTTCTAAACTAACTGATGAATTCTGAGGAGCATATTATGGTCAAAAGAGTAGAAATTAAGAAGCCTTTGTCTGCTGGATATAGTGGCACATGGCTATAACCCAGCACTCAGGAGGCTAGAGCAGGAAAATGATTAATTCCAGGCTAGATTGGGCTATATAATGTGTCTGAAGCTAGTCTGTGCAACATGGTGAGATCCTGTCTTAGACACACCTATACACACACCCCTCTCCTAAAGTCTCCATTATTCAACAGCAAATGTTCAAATTTCTAAGACCAGTGACTACAGATATTCATTAAACCTGTGCTCTAAATTCTGGCCAACTTTAATTCTGAGAAAATAAAAATGAACTAGTGTCTTCACCTAAAGCTCATGATGTATTGGATGACACACAGCTGACACTTTTATACCCTCTTCCAGATTCTGAGACCCCAGCACACAAGCTGCAGTCCCTCTTTTGAGGGACTTTTGAGGAGCATCTTAACAGGACTCCTCTTTCCTTCTGTCTAGCATTGTTATTTCAGATCTGTCCTAGGTCCCGGCTTCCTTTTTCTTGACATTTTCAGTCTGCAAAATCTCATCTAGTTGAGTTCCATTCAGTTTCCATTTCATGTGCATGGCTCTCTTGTATACCTCTGATCTCCAGGAAAGCAATCAGTGAGTGCATCTCTCTACAGGAATATACCTACAATATATCACATCACAATAATCTCAAATCTGCTTCTGCTATAGTAGGCATTGCTTATGACTAGAAGCTTCTAGTCAACTGCATAAGCAGAAACTCAGTGTCATGGGTGGGTCCTCTCTCTGCCCCCTGTAGTCACATCTTGCCTTGCCAATGAACTTGTGGTGTGGCCACACTCTTTGGGCATGGTTTCAGGTGCAGATGTGACCTGTTAAAGGGTAGAGGAGGGACTGGCTCTTGTTCTCTTGGGATGCATTGGAAGGACAGAGACTACATCTTCTGGAGCAGGAAGACCAAGGTGGTTACTTTTATCTGTGTAAGTACTTCCCTAATAAATTCCTACTTATCGTTTATCTTGGGTCTGGTGGACTCATTTAAACCATGCCTTCAGCCCCCCCTCTCTTTCTGTCTATTTCTCTCTTTTCTCACCAGGAAATTCTGTACTCTCTTTCTCTCCTGCCCCACCCCCCAATAAAACTCTCTACATGGTTGAGAAGGAACTTGGAAAAGTAGGGGGAGGGGAGACTATGATAAGAATATATTATATGAAAAAATATTTTCAATAAAAATATAAAAAATAACCAGAAAAAAAAAACCCCAAAACAACAAAGTTTTTCATCAACTTCACGTAATCACATACAACATCAGCTTTTCCCTTGGTTGTCTGGTCCCTCATCTTCTCCATTTCCCTTCTGTCTCTGGGCTAGCCTAGATCCAACAACTTCTTGTGCATTTTTTAACTAGCCTCCTATTTGATAGTTTTGCTTCTTGTCTTGCCCATTTAACACACCTTCCACTCTGATACAAGAATAATCTTTCTGAAATGTAAACCTGATCCTTTTTCTCTCCACTTAAAAATCTTTTAGTGACTTCCTTTAGTTTTCAGGCTACTATCCAAGCACTTTATCATATCCTACAGGATCCTTTGTAACAAGATCTTGCCTGGCTTTCTGGCCTAATTTCCTGCACTTTTTCCTGAAGTATAAAATCCCAGCTGTACAAAATTACTTATTTGGAATTTCCAAACCATTCTATGCTGTTTCATAATTCAGTGTCTTTACACCTGCAGATCTTGTTGCCTGGAATTTTGCTTTCCCCATTCTGGTTTTGTTTGTTTTTGTTTTTAGACAGAATCTTACTATATACCTGGAACTTGCATAGACCAGGCTGCCTGGAATACATAAGAGATCTGCCTGCTTCTGCCTCCCCAAGTGCTGGGATTAAAGGTGTGTGCCACAGTGCCTGCCTCTTCCCATTATTAATGAATACCTACTCACTGAGATCCAGCAGGTGAATTATTTCTTCTGATTTCAACTTTGACCTCCTTCTTTCTTGATCCTTTAGTGTGACTCATGTGCCAACACTTTGATACAGCTATGTGACTATGTTGTCCTTTTCTGTTTGTGAGGTGTCTTTTCAGTGAGCCAGCCATTGGTCCTCTGAAGATTATTCTCTGTATGCTCTATTGTAGCAGTGGTTTGAAGGAATATGTTTGATAAATTTATTTGGTAATTTTTTAAATGTCTCCTGTGTTAAGTACGTGGGGAATCTGGAAGGTTCCTTTTTGTGTCTTAATTTCTCAGTCTCCATAGGTTCTGTATCCCGTCTGTCCTCCCAATGTCTGACCTCAGCCTCTTTTCCTTCTGCATGTGTACTCTGAGTCACTCCATCCATTTCCTTAGCTTTAATTGCTGACAACTCCCAAATCTGTACTTCCAGCAAAGACCTCATTCTCAAGCTCCAGATGGTCCCAGGCATCTCAAAGTCAGCACGTAAAAAAATGGAACTCTCTTTTCCTTCTTTCATTCTTTATGGGATAAAAGGAGAAGAAAACTGTAGAAAAGTTTTGGAAAGCATTGTAAAGAAAAATTGTAAGAATTTAAGCCAGGACAATGTCATTAAGCTTTCAGTACCATCATGAAGGACTGGTTTTGTATTTTCAGCTTGAAATGAATAGTAGTAAAAACCCTTTAATGGTGTGTTTTCATTCTGGGTAAATAGTGGATTACCAAGATATATGTGGAGCTACAGCATAAACAAAACTTATTTGACAAAGGGGTTTTGTGTGTGTGTGTGTGTGTGTGTCTGTGTGTGTGTGTGTGTGTGTGTGTGTGTGTAATAGACAACATACAACTCCTAAGAACTAAAATGTTATTTTTATATTGAACAGACACATGGTGGAGAAGAATGCAAAATCTCAGAAAAGTTTAAACTCCTTTCCTCAAAATGTAAGCACATAGACCACTTCTAAGATTAAAGCATCTTGGACTTAACTACTGAGTTTATGCTGAAGAGTCAGAGGACAGCTGCATTAAGCCGGTGCATCTAAAAGCATACAAAAGTGAGCCTTCAGGGTACAGACATTATTCAGGGTGAACAATGGGGAATCAGCTTTGCAGGAAGTTCTTTTTTTTTTTTTTTTTTTTTTTTTTTTTTTCCTGATGAAGTAGGAGGAAACTGGGGAAGGGAGGAGTTCATATGTAAAAACTCTCAGATCCAGGCTGAAGAAGTCTGTGAAACACATTGATTCATTCAATAGACATTTGATGCCAATTTTGTCTCATATTCTTTACTGGGTGGTAGGAGAAAAGAATTAGATGCATTTTCTGCCCTTGAGGAACTCACTATTTATTGATGGATTCTAAATAGAAGAATTATTCAATCACTATGATAAAAGATGTACAGTGTGAAATTGGACCACTGGAAAAGAAAGTAAAAAAAAAAAAAAAAGATGATTCTATTTGTCGTCATATCAGGGCTGGAGATGTAGTTCAGTACTAGAATATTTGCCTGGTATGCACAAGTGCCTGGGTACAATCCCCAACCTCAAATACACAGGAATTCATATAATTAAGGATGTAAAAGGTCTGTACCTAAAACTATAGCACTCATAAAGACATTGAAAATAATACAGATAAGTGGAATAGTACCTTGTGGTCATGGACTGAAAGAATTAAAATTATTGATCTATAGAGCCCATGCAATCCATGTCAAAATACAAATGGCTGGGTTTTTTTGTTTGTCTGCTTACAAAAATAGAAAAACAAAGACAAAGTTTATAGCCAAAAAGATGCCATATAGTCAAAATAATGTCATAAAGAAAAAGCTAGCTTCATCTTCCCAGATTGAAGGCTGTATTACAAAGTTATAGTAATTAAACACTGTTGTGTTGGCATAATAACAAGACACATAGATCAATGGCACAGCATAGAGAACCCAGAAATAAATGCACGCATGTATAGTATTTTTTTTTTTTGTCAAATTTGCCAGAAGTGTACAATGGGGAAAGTCTTTTCAATAAATGTTGTTGGAAAACTATACACCCTCAAGGCAAAGAAAAAAAAATAACCTATGTTTTATACCAGACACAAAATTAACTAACTTGATTTTGTAATCCCCTTTCTGTTTCTAGAGATTAAAATTGGGGACTCATACTTTTTAGGCACGTGCTCACCCCTGTGCTAAATTCTGAACCCTATGTAAAATTAGCAGAAAATATATTAAAGATAAATGAGAGTCTCAGAAGGATGAGGGCCTTAGTCCTGAGAAGACCACTAAAACACCTAAAAGAAAACACAAGGCTAAACTTCTCCACATTGACCATGGAAAGTGGCAGATACAAGATTAACTCAAAAAAGCCAGTAGCCCTACTATATATAGACAATAAAGGGGCTGAGAAAGAAATCAGAGAAACATCACCCTTTACAATAGCCACAAACAACATAAAGTATCTGGGGGTAACTCTAACCAAACAGGTGAAAGACCTATATGACAAAAACTTTGAGTCATTAAAGAAAGATATTAAAGAAGATACCAGAAAATGGAAAGATCTCCCGGGCTCTTGGATAGATAGGATCAACATAGTAAAAATGGCAATCTTGCCCAAAACAATCTACAGATTCAATGCAATCATCATCAAAATACCGGCACAATTTTTCACAGACCTTGAAAGAACAACACTCAACTTTATATGGAAAAACAAAAAAAAAACCCAGGAGAGCCAAAACAATCCTGTACAATCTGGAGGCATCACCATTCCTGACTTCAAGCTCTACTATAGAGCTATAGTAATGAAAGCAGCTTGGTATTGCCACAAAAAGACAGGTAGACCAATAGAATCGAACTGAAAACCTTGATATTAACCCACACAACTTTGAACACCTGATTTGGATGTGGACATGTAGAAAAGACTGCAGATATATCCATATTTATCACCATGCACAAAACTCAAGTCCAAATGGATCAAACACCTCAACATAAATTCAGCCACACTGAACCTCTTAGAAGAGAAAGTGGGAAGTACTCTTGAAAGAAATGGCACAGGAGACCACTTCCTGAACAACGCCAGTAACACAGACACTGAGATCAACAATTAATAAACGGGACCTCCTGAAACTGAGAAGCTTCTGTAGGGCAAAAGACAGTAAGACAAAAGGGCAGCTCACTTGAATGGAAAAAGATCTTCACCAACCCCACATCTGACAAAGGGCTGATATCCAAAATATACAAAGAACTCAAGAAGCTAGTCACCAAAACACCAAATAATCCAATTAAAATGTGGGGTACAGAACTAAACAGAGAATTTTCAATAGAGGAGTCTTAAATGGCTCAGAGACACTTAAGGAATTGCTCAATATCCTTAGCCATAAGGGAAATGCAAATCAAAACAACTCTGAGATACCAAAATGGCTAAATGGCTGTCAAAATGGCTAAAATGAAAAACATCAATGACAGTTTATGCTGGAGAGAATGTGGAGAAAGGGGAATGCTCCTCCATTGCTGGTGAGAGTGCAAACTTGTACAGCCACTTTGGAAATCAGTACAGTTGTTTCTCAGGAAAATGGGAACCAGTCTACCTCAAGATCCAGCAATTCCACTCTTGGGCATATCCCAAAGGATATACATTCATACAACAAGGACACCTGTTCAACTATGTTCATAGCAGCATTATGGTAATAGCCAGAACCTGGAAGCAACCTAGATGCCCTTCAACCAAAGAATGAATACAGAAAGTGTGGTTCATTTACACAATGTAGTACTACTCAGCGGAAAAAAAACAATGTAATCTTGAAAATCACAGGCAAATGAATGGTACTAGAAGAAACCATTCTAAACGAGATAACCCAATCACAGAAAGACAAACATGGTATGTACTCACACATTTATGGATGTTAGACAAAGAGTAAAGGTTTACCAGATTACAATCCATACTTCCAGAGAAGCTAGGAAACAAGGAAAACTCTAAGAGAGACATGCAAGCTTCACCCAGTGAAGTAGAAAGGGACAAGAGGCCCTGAACAAATTGGGAATGGGGGTGGGGAGGAGAAAGGTAGGAGAAAGAGGAGGGGAGGAGAACCATGAGGGATCAGGGAAAAGTGAGTCAGGAGATGAATAGAGGAGATCAAGAAAAGAGATACATCAATAGAGGGAGCCAATATAGGTTTAAAGAGAAATCTGGCACTATGGAATTGTACAGAGATCCACAAGGATGACCCCAACTAGCAATCTAAACAATAGTGGAGAGGCTACCTTAAATGCCTTTCCCTTATAATGAGAATGATGACTACCTTTAATGTTATCCTAGAGCCTTCATCCAGTAGGTGATGAAAACAGAAGCAGAGATCCATAGCTAAGCACTAAGCCAAACTGCTGGAAGCCAGTTTCAGAGAGAGAGAGGGAGAGGGAGAGGGAGAGAGGGAGAGAGGGAGAGAGGGAGAGAGAGAGAGAGAGAGAGAGAGAGAGAGAGAGAGAGAGAGAGAGAGAGAGAGAGGAGTGATGAACAACGGGGTTAAGACCACTCTGGGAAAACCCACAGAAACAGCTGACCTGAGCAAGCAGGAACTAATGAATCCCAGTCTGACAGCTGGGAAACCAACAAAGGACCAAACCAGACCCCATGAATGTGGGTGTCAGCAAGGAGGACTGGGCAGTCTATGGGGCCTCTGGCAGTGGAACCAGGATGTATCCCTAGTGCATGAACAGGCTTAAAGAGGGGTACTCTTTCAGCCTAGATTCACAGGGGACGGCCTAGGCCCTACCCCAAATAATTTGACAGATTTTGATGATCCCTCACTCTTCCTGGGGAGTGGATGGGGGATGGGATGGGGGGATTGGTGTGGGAGCATGGGAGGGAGAAGGGACTGGGACTGATATGTAAAATAAGATGATTTATAATAAAATATTTAAAAAAGAGAAAAAACACCAAAGAATAGGAAAAAGTAAGGCAATTGGATGATATTGAACCAAAAGATTTCTAAATATAAAAAAGCAATCACAACATGAAAAGATAGCCTGCTGAAGACAGAGTATATTTGCCATTCATGTATCGGATAAGAGACTAAATTTTAAAATTAAAGGACCTTACCCCTCATGTCCCACATGATGCAGTTCCAAGCTGGTGTTCTGGAACTACAGGACCTCAGGTAACAAACAAATGAACAAAAAATACCTTAACTTGAACAAGGGCCATCGATATTTCAAGGACAAGCAAATATCCAAGAAGCATGCAAAAAAGTGTTAAACATCATTAATCTAGCTGGGTGTGGTGAAGCACACATATAATCTCAGCTCTCTGGAGGCTATCCTGGGCTACACAGAGAGATCTTGTCTCAACAACAGTATCATCATTGATCACCACCTTGGCAACTTGAGTTTGATTCCCCAAACCCACATAAAGATGGAAGGAAAGAATCAACTCCACAAAGTTGTCTCTGACTGCCACATGTGTGCCATGACACATACATGCACCTCTCTCTCATACACTAATGAAATTAAAAACAAAAATGATGACCTTATGTGAGCCCCCTTACCTCTCTGTACCCCAATGTCCTTCTTTTAGTTAGTACTTCTGAAAATGTCGGAAGGGGAACAGTGTAAAAAAATGTGGAAACTTCTGGAAAGTCTTTGCTCTCATGGAAGGAACCATTGTGTAACATTCTTGCTAATTTTAAACTGTAGTTTAGAGTTCAGACATTTGGGGGGTGTATTATATTAAAAATTATCCTAATTAAAACAAAAACTCAAAACAAGATTAAAACAATAGACTGTGGCTCTCAGTGCCTAAGGGGTAGAGGAAATGGGTGACCTTGGTCTTAACCTTTTCTTCCTTTGTTGCTCCTTTCTTTCTTTTTTGGTTCTGGGAATTGAACTCAGGACTTGCTAAATGCTAAGTACATATTACCACAGAGCTCCAGCCTAGTCCTGGAGCCAAATTTTGAGTTGTAGGATGAATAAATTCCAGATCTAATATACAATATGAGTGGTGGTCTTTGTGGTTAAAAGATCTAATGAAGGGTTTGGATCACTGCAATAATGTTGAGCTTTGCTTGAGGAATTCAGACACTATACCATAAAAGAGGCATCATTTCCATTTTTGCTAGTGTAGAAATGTATAGGTGTTTTCTGTTTGTGGCTTGGTTAGTAATATTCCAGGAAATTGGAACAAGAAATGTGTGGAAAATTGACTAGATGTATGTTTACATTCTTGACAATCACTATCAGCATTTAAGTTCTTGGAGAGGAACTTTTTTTTTTTTTTTGTTTTTTGTTTTGTCTTGGATTCTCAACAGTGTAGTTTAGCGTCTTTACACAAAGAACAGTTGTTTTATAAAGCTCAGCCAGAGTGGAATATGGCAGGGTTGAGATGTGGCTGCATCAGGCTGTAGCAGGATTGTCAAAGTACTGTCTGGATTTTACCTAGCAAAGGTTGACTGAGTCCTGTAAAAGCAGGTTGTAATTCATTACTAGGTTGTTAAAGTGAATTGGGATCAGCATTGTGTATATGTGTATGTATATGTTCCCGTGGATGTGTGCACATGCATGTGGAGCCTAGAGGTAAACCTCACGTTTTGAGAAAGGATTTCTTCCTTAGCCTAGAATTTATGTTTTGCTAGGCTGGCAGCCAGTGAGACTGTATGATCTGCATGTCTGTGGCTAGTACCTCCAGCACTGGAATAGCAGGATATACCATCACACTTGGCTTAACTTTTTAATTTTTATCACTTATACGTGTGCCTCAGCCTGGTCAGTATTGTGGGAGTCAGTCTTCTATTATGTAGGTTCTAGGGATCAAATGGAAGTTATCAGGCTTGACAGCAAGCAATTACCCAATGAGCCATCTTCCTGACTTTTTGTGGTTTGTGATCTAAACTAAGGGCCTCATGGTTGATATAGCTGGCACTCTACCAGCTGAGTCATCTCCCCAACTCTGGAAGCAGTATTGTTAAACGGTGATACATATGTGTACAGGATGTCTTTTGAGGGTATGTAATTACTTAATTTCTTTTTAGAACAGAACTCTTTCAAAAATTCTTATTTTGTGGGTATTGGTGTTTTGCCTTCATTTATGTCTGTGTGAACTGAAGTTAGTTTTAAGCTGCCATATGGGGTACTGGTAATAGAACTTGGGTCCTCTGGAAGAGGAGCCAGTGCTCTTAACTGCTGAGTCATCTCTCCAGCCCCTATTTAATTTATATACATATTTGATCACTGTGTTCTGATGCAAAATGCTTTCTCATCTGGGTCCTAGTAAAACATATTTTTAAGGGGGTGAAAAAAACCACTATTTTAGCAGTACAAAGCTTGACTGCATTTGGTAGCAATTAAAAGAAATTTCAGTCTTGAATGGCAATAACCACACAAAAAATTAATTATAACTAGGATTGCAGTTTGGGAGCACTTCAACTTGTTAGCCTTTAATCTGCCATTCTCATTGCTGTCTTCAGCCCAATGCCTTACATCACGGGGAACTGTAATGAAATGTGGTTGTTTCAATGTACTGCTTAACACTGTAGATTTATCTTCTTTGAAAAAAAAAGTTAGGAATGGGGTGGTTAGATTGTGTAGATTATGGAAGTAAAAGTGGAGTCTGAGTGATAGGGATCAAAGTCTGCTCTATGAATCTGAATCATGAAATCTAGAGGCACCATGTATGTTAAACAGCAAACAGACACCTGGTCAGTAGGTGGTGTAAGGAACCTGGATTCTGTACCACAGAAAATGTGCTAACAGAGACCCAAAAGGCAACTATGACGATGAGATTTCTATCACTACAGCCTTATGCCTAGGGCTTCCCACTAGGGAGAATTGCGTTATTTGTGAATAGAGATAAAGTAGGACATGACTCCACTAAAGATAGAAGGGCCTAAAAAGGAAAAAAAAAAAAAAAAAAAAAAAAAGACAGGTATTGGGTTCATAGTGCTAATGTTTTAGTAAATGAGTGGTTTTTTTTTTATTTATTTATTGTTGGGTTGGGCGAGGCACATTACTTTGTCAACCTTATTGTAAAGAACTGAAACTCAACATGCAGAATGTTTCTTTCGAAATGATGGGGGGGGGCTCTCTTTGGTTTAGAATTTAAGCAATGTCTACTTAAGGCATATTTTACCTTCTGAGATAAGGTATTTACTAACATAGGAACTGGTTATTTAGTTCATATCCTAGGATTTTTCAACTTTTTGGGGTCAGATTTATTGCAAACATTCTCAAAGCATGCTATCTAAAGTATGTAAGGTGATGCTGAGGACTGGAAAATGCATAATAAATACATATGGATGGGTAGAGAGATGGCTCAGCAGGTAAAAACCATTGCCATTAAGTCTGCTGACTTGACTTTGGTACCTAGAACTGACTTGGGAAAGCTTTCCTCTGGTTTCCATCTGCTCAGTGAGACACAGGCATTCCCAACTCCCCAGCAAAAAAGTGTAAAGTTTAGGGAAAAAGTAAAGCTCCAGATGGAAATATTTCTGGGAGTTTAAAGAAAAATCTTTGGGAATCTTTTCACAATCCACCCGTTGCTAAGTCGTCAAGATTTGGTTTTAAGGGCTTTTCTTAGGACAGACACATCTACCTGGGACGAAATATTTACAAAAAAGTGTGTCGAATTTTAAGCAAAGAGGGAGAGCTCTGCTGGGATTAGGTGAGTCAGTCTAGGCAGCTGCAGGGAAAACAGCACCAGAACAACTATGTGACTGAAGCTGTCTCTCTGCTTCAACAGTGACCCTCTACCTTCTTCCTACCTCAAGCCTTGTATCAAGTCCTCAGGGCAGGAGTGAGAACTTCACACAGCTTCTCATGACTGCCCAGTCAAGCCTAATGTACAGAACGGCAGCCAGGATGTGTTATATCTATAGCACCCAGAGGATATAAACAAGGTCTTTGCTTCTCCCATGACCCAGCTATTCTGAAACCGGATTTCCTCTTTCCGGGTTCCCACAGAGGTCCACTTTTGACAACAAAAGCATCCAGGAAATTCCCAACAGGCATAACTTTCTAATGCTTCATTCTCCATTAGCCTTCCTCTTCACACCCTCCATCAAGAGGAAGGAACTTATTTGGAAGCGCAACATCCTGTCAGATGCCTACACCCCTATCCATGTGCAGGGTGGTGGTGCATTTATTTGAATCCACATTCAAGACCCATTCAGAGGTTGAGGGAAAGACATAAATAGAATGTGTGACGTTGCCTAAACACAATGCTTGCAGTATCCCTGTTCACTTTCAGGGGTACCAGGGTATTTAAAGCTTCCCTTACAGAGGTTCTCATTGCTACTTATCAGGAAGCAATCTCTTTGGATTGAACATTTCTCTCATACTAGCTGTCAAAATACTGTCAAGGAGGGGGATGAGGTTCAGTTGTCTCCCACCCCTCCTGTGTACAGATTGCTAAGGGAGGGAAATTTTCTTCAGCAGAATAGACATTGGTAAGATACCCATGCTCCTGTAAGCAGGTCTAATGAAACTTACTGAATCACTCACCCATCCACCCATGAAAGTGGAAGGGGGACTAGGTAGATGTGTTGTGTGATGGTGAAAATGACCAAAACACATAATATACATCACAAAAAACAAACAAAAGGGCCTGGGCTGGATAGATGGCTCATTGAGTTAGGGGCACTGACTGCTCTTCCGAGTGGCTCACAACCATCTACAATGGGATTTGATGCCTTCTTCTGGCATGCAAGCATAAATACAGATAGAGCACTCATACCAAAACAAAACAAAAAGATATCCCAAGGGGTGGGTTTCTAAGCTGGATATCAACCATAGTCACCACAGGAAGCTAGTTTGGAATCAGGAGATACAGGGCCCTCTTAAAGTAAGTGTTAAGATAAGCAAACTGAGCCAGGTGTGGTGGCACACACCTTTTAATCCCAGCATTCAGGAGGCCAGGGTCACAGAGGAAACACTGTCTCCGGAAAAAATTAAAAAGATAGGCGACTGGCCCTAAATGGTGGTGAACACTAGGAGGCCAAGCACTGGGGAAGCAGGACAGGAGGACTGCGGAACGCTGGATGCAGCTCGGATTACAATAGTAGGACTTCCCTCTCCCACCAAAAAGCAAAGCAAAACTGGATCTAAGACTCAGAAGCAAAAGCTGTGAATTTACTATTGTAGGTGGCTGAGCATCTGGATGCCTCTCACTTTCCAGAAATCCTAAGGGAAGGAAAGAAAATTAATTTCATATATTCACATCAAAAATTTATCTACTGTGCAAAAAGTCTGCAGGAAGGTTTCCACGGTCCACTTTACAATGCTACTTCCAGTTCTCACACATTACAAGAGCTCCAGGGTTTGTGAACACACCTATGAGAGCCATGCACTTTCCAACTCTAGTTAAGTCTTTGGTGTTTGAGCTGTGAGGGAGCTGTGGAGGCTTGCTTCCTGGTTATGGCGCAGGTCCTGCTGCAGTCCCAATAGCAGCTGGTTTAGGAGAGTAAGGTTGCTGTCTCTGCGAGGCACAGGCAGGGGAGGGAGGCAGTTCCCTTTATATTCAATCACTGCCATCTTGGCCCGATCTTGCTCCTTACTATTCGGGATCTGCAGCATTCTTGTGTAGCTTCCATTCTGACCTTGGAACCGAGGTGCTAGTACTTTAAACAGCTTTGGGATTAAGTCCTTCTCCTATATGGGGAGAATTAATCAGACAAAAACAGTCACAACTGCAAAAGCATCTAACTTTCAATTATTCCCAGAGGCGGGGTTCAAACAGTCAGTCTTCACAGGCTTTCCCCACCACCTACCCAATCAGGTACCAAGTTACACAGAACCATTTATAGGGAGTTGTGCAGGTGCACATTCTTTTCCGGTTCAAATAAGCGAAACATTCCACTAAGGTAGTTCCTAACAGTTCCACTAAGGTAGTTCCTAACAGTAACGCTCAATCAAACACCCTGCTTCACACCCGCTTGGTACCCAGTCCTTCCCCACGAGCAAGGCAGGGAGCACTCACAGTGAGCCAGAAGTCAGCCATGCGCATGGCTCGCTCGTTGGTGTCTCCTAGCTTTCCATAGTCGATGAGCTGTGAGTACAAAACATCACAAAACAATGCAACACGAGCAAGGATCGAGGCATCCACCTTAGTCTTCTATTGCCTTAGCTTCTCCATTCAATCATCCCACAAACTAAGCTAATTCAGGGCGCTCCTAACTCCGCAGCCCCAGCCAGCCTGCCATTTGCAGCGCGGGAGTAACGTGCTCAGCTGAGTGACGGGATTCACTTCCGTGGAGAGGTTTCCCAGCGTGGCCCTGACCCCTGCACACTGCCAGCGTGGTCCCGGCTCTCACCTTCTCCGCGTAGCCCCTCATCTCGTCCACGCGTGCCCATGACGCCTCGATGCGTTCGTGGCGCACGAGGCCGGTGAGCAAGTTCCGCAGCAGGTGGATGCGAGACTCGGGGCCCAGGCCCAGGCGGCGATAGACGCGGCCGTGGGAGATAGCGGCTGCGAAGGACAGCCTCATGTTTCCACTTTAGTCCCACCTCTTGGGGGGGCCCGGAAAGGGAAACTACGGCGGAGAAGGGGCGGGATTGTCTCTCAGCGCACGCATGCGCAGCAGCTCGGCGCGTGGCAGACGTGTGTGCGCGTGCGCATCAGAGTCTGCCTAGCTGGCAGTCTGAGGGAGGGCGGAGCAGACGTGGTGACGTTTCTGGGGCGGCGAGGTGGGCGAGCCGGGGAACTCAGCGCCCCCTGGAGGGTTTCTCTTGTGCTGCGTCAGCAGGCTAGGGCGTTCTTGGCGATGGCGCCTGCCGGACGGAGCATGCCGGGAAAGTGAGTTTCTGAGGAGAAGTGCGTCTGAGGGGTGGGGCCTGGCTGGGATGTGGCCCTCTTGCCTCAGGAAGTTGTTGGTGAGAACTTTAGTTTAAAACCCAGTTTTCATTAGTGATAGTGAGCTGAATAATGTCCAGGAAAGTCGCAGGCATTTCACACTTCATTGATGTAAATGCAAATTTAAGTTAGATATTTAGTGCTAAAAGCTAAAGTAATGGGTAAATATTTTAAATTTTTAAAAATTTATTCTTCTGATACAATACATCCAGACCACAACTTCCCCTCCCTCCACTCCTCCCAAACCCCCAAAATCCCTCTTCCCCAGAACCCCCCCCCCCAAAAAAAAAGAGTGAGTCTCTTAGGGGCATCATATACTTTACAAGAAGCTCCAATGGAAGCCTCCAACCTGGAATTTGTGTCTGCCTAATGTTTAGCTGTGGGTCTCTGTTTCTACATCTGTTCCCATCAGTTGCCAGAGGCAGCCTCTCTGATGATGGCTAGATTAGTCACTGATCTATGAATATGGCAAAATATCATTAGCAATCATTTCTTTGGTTTCTTTTTCAATCATGTTGAGTTCTACTGTAGGTCTCTGAGCAAATAAAAACTTTTACATAAAAAATATTTTCTCACTGTATGTATTCTCTCCCATATGTCATGCTAGCTCAACATTGGTACTGCTCTCTGAAAACAATTTTATGGGAGGAATTGGCTGAAAACACAGTCTACCTCTAATGCCTAACAAAATGATGATCTTATTAGGGATTATTTAAAATGAATGTGTTGCAGTTGGAGTTACTAGAAAATTGAGGACAGTAACAAAAACATGTTTCGAATGGAGAGAAGTAAATTTTAAGATAGTATGATTTTAGAAAAATAGCTTTCTGATCATAAACAATATGATGTTGAGGTTGCCCAGGCCTAAAGAGGGACTCAGAATTTGATGGGATCAACATAACCCTTCACATGGTGTTTCACTCTAGAAATAGTGACAAGCTGTTTCTAATTTGGCTTACATTCTTCGTGGTGTTCTGTTCCCTCCCTGTTTCATTTCCGGGTATTATTAGTGAGGTGAACTGCCTGTTGCTGAAATTATAAGGTCCTTCAAGGTCAGAGAGGAACTAATTCATGCATTTGGTTTTATTTTTCTTATGCATTTGGTTTTCGTTTTTTCCCCCTGCATCATCAATCTAGTACTCTGCTTTCTGTTTCTCTTAAGCCTTACAGTTTTTTTAAAATACTTTATTAAAAAAAAACTGGGTGTCCTTTGATAATTTCACCTTTACTTAGGAGAATTATCTTTTCATCTTTCACTTGAAAGAAAATATTTTATTTAGCTAGGTTTATTGTTACCTAGCTTTCATCATACCTCAATATCAAATATTTCATTTGTTGTGTTTCTATGTGGTGCATAACCTTTCACTTCTGGGTCTAAATTATTAAATTATTAACCAGGCCTCTTAAGTTCATTTCCTCTTCCCATGAGTCTGAATTCAGAAATGTCATAGATTGCACTGTTTGTAAACTGATTTGCTTTCGTTACTTTCTCTCACCCTAACTGATGTATTTCTTTGGAAGTTCCATTTTCCTTTATTCCCTAGTGACCTATTTTAGAAATCCTTGAGTCAGATAACCTTTTAAAATTAAGTGTGTGTGTGTGTGTGTGTGTGTGTGTGTGTTATTTTGAACACAGGTTCTCATGTGCCATGGGATGCAGGAGAACAGATTTTGAGAGTTCTTCCACCATGGGATCTGGAGTTGTCGGACTTACATGGCAAGCACTTTTATCTTCTGAGCTATCTCATTGCCTCCAAAACTGGACAATAGACATATCAGAAAAGATAATACATTTTTTTTTGGTTTCTTTTGAGACAGGGTCCTGCTACTCTGTAGCCCAGGCTGCCCCTGGATTCCCAATGGAATCCAGATTTATCTCAAGTTCAAGTCTTTGAACTGGCAGTGCTCCTACTCAGCCTATAGAGTAGTGGGATTGCAGGCAGAACTACTTTTCCTGAGGAGCTAATTATCTAGTCCAAGGATCTTTAAAAACTTTGTGTGCCCTTTGATGAATATAAATTCAGTTCTCTGGGGAATAATATTTTTAGATACATGAACTAAAGTAAAATACAAGGTATTAGGAAGGAAACAAATTACACTGTGGTCAAGATATTTTTCAAAGCTATTCAAATTGGTGACTGTGATAATATATGCTGTTTTAATAATATATGAAATAAAAAGACCTTGTAGTAGGCCTTTCTTTTGGGCCACAAACTCACAAATAGTGACATAGAGTATTCTTATTAATTATGAAAGCTTGGCCTTAGTTTAGGCTCATTCCCAATGAGCTCTTAAAACTTAAATTAACCTGCTTCTATTAGTCTACACTCTGCCGTGTGGCTTTTTAACCTTTCCTCTATTCTGTATGTCCACCTTACTTCATGTCTCTCAGGCATATAAAGAGTAAGGTTTTTCCCTCACCACTGGTCTTGTCCTGCCACCGCGCCAGCCCCAAATAATGCACAGAGACACTATATTTGATATAATGCTGTTGGCCAGTTACTTGTTTCTTATCAGCTAGCTCTGTCTTAAGTATTAACCCATTTCTATTAATCTAAGTATTTCCACGTGGTCTCATCTTACCAGAGAGAGGCCGTCGGCGTTCTGCTCTCTCCATCTTTCATCTTGACTTCTCCCTAGTACTTCCTTGATCCTCCTTGTCTCCTAGTCCCGCCTATCTTGTTTTCCTATTGGCCAACAGTTCTTTATTCATTAACCAGTATGAGAAACATAATTACACAATGACATCTCCCATCACAGGCATCTCTCCAAACACCTAGATTCATCTTCTGAGTTCCTCTCTTTCCTGGAAATTCCACCTATCTTCTCTTGCCTAGCATTGGCCATTCATTAAATGGCTCTTTATTAAACCAATCACAGTGATGCATCTTCACACAGTATAAACAAATATCCTGTAACATTTCCCCCTTTTGTCAAATGAAAAATAAAGGTTTTAATTCTTAACACTGTAAAAACTATATACAATAAGAACAACTATCAGGTAAGAATTACATTCACAATGTCTAGTCCATTTGTATTTGGCAAATTCTGAGAAAGTATTCTATTATCTATCTTATCTTGATGAGTTCAAAGTTTATACCTAAACCATTTTCTATCATACTTGTATTACCAACCTAGAAATATCTTTTTTTAGATCTTAAAACATATTTTTATACAAACAACTTAAGCTTCTATGTTTCTCAATCTTATAAACTTTGCATCTATTTTGTAAGTTTCTTTTCTGAATTTCATAACAAGGAAAACTCTAAGACTATAACTATATATTCTTCAACACCATCAGAGACCTGGGGAATATATAAATATTGCCTGAGTGAACAAGGAGAGCAGAGCAAACAACTTTCAAAACTATAGAAATGACAAAGACAGCTGGCTGCCTGGACAGTCACCCAAGGTTTCTCTGCAATGTTGGGTTATCCATCACTGGCCTACAGGTTAGAGTATCTGACAGACTTCTGTGAATGGGAAGTTTCTAAGGTCTGTCCTACCTTGTCTTGGCAAAGTTTAACAGTCATCTTTTGTGTTCTGTTTCTCTAATTTGGACAACCTACTGTCAGAAGTTGAGGCAAGGGAATTTTGCCTGGTGGCTAGCTTCGTCAGGAACAAATGTATCTCACTGTCATGAAAAGCCTTATGTTATTAAAACACTTTAAATGCCATATTGTGTAGATCTCTGACGTGTTTGAAGACCACCTATCTATCTAAAATATATCTCTTTTTTGACCTTGAAAATATATCTAACATGACTACAAGTTTGATTGTTATAGATGACTAAATACTAACTTACATGTCTTAATTACTCTAAACAATTTATGATAATGGCTTTCAAAGGACAGACTTTACATTACAGTTTTAAATGAGCTGCATAGGTAGTATACCTTAAACAAGAGTAGAAACATAGTATGTTATAACAAAAATAATCTTAAAATTGTATCAATATAAAAATACCTTAAATAAGAGTAGAAACTCATATGTAGTATGTTATAACAAAAATAAGCTTAAGTTTTTATTACTGTACAAAAATCCATACCAATGTAAAATATTTGAGACTAGTAGTTGCTTTGTAGTTTAAAAGTAGATTCAAATTTCTATCCTTTTATCCTATCATTCCTATAACACCTCTTTTCTTTCTTTTTAGAAAGAGATCCCAGAATTTAACATCTTTTGTTTAGTTTTTTTTCCTGACCATGACCAGTAAGAACTTGTAACCAATCCTGCTAAATGATGACAAACATTCATAAAACACCAAACTACCAAACATCACCCACCCCACCTCTTGGGAATGTGGGTGTTATGTTCTCTAGACTACTTCCTGTTGTCTGGAGATGATGACATCCTTGGGGACCCTGAAAAAAAGTGGGATAATGATCAAGTCCTGGGAAAGCTATCTTCCAGTCTATTTTTGTGCCAATACCAAGCTTTTTTTCAGAATGATAGCTCTCTAATAGAGCTTGAAGTCACAGATAGTGATGCTTCTGGAAGTTCCTTTATTGTACAGGGTTGTTTTGGCTATCCTGGGTCTTTTGTTTTTTTTCCATATAAAGTTGAGGATTGTTCTTTCAAGGTCTGTGAAGAATTGTGCAGGGATTTTTATGGGGATTGCATTGAATCTGTACATTGCTTTTGGCAAGATTGCCACTTTTATTATGTTGACCCTACCTATCCAAAAGCATGGGAGATCTTACCATTTTCTGGTATCTTCTTTAATTTATTTTTTTAAAGATGCAAAGTTCTTTGTATATAGGTTTGGTCTACACAAAGAGTTCTTGACCAACCAGGACTACACAGTGAGACCATTTCTCAAAAATATAATAAACAAATTATTAAATAAACACAAAATGACATGAGTGATTTATTAAATTAATATCTATATAATCAGTAAAGCATGAACACAGTCAACTCTATTATTAATAAGATAAATGTGTATCAAAACTGTACTGAACTAATACTTTATACTCCAGAATGGCTAAAATTAAAAAGAATGATAAGGCCAAATGCTGGTAATATAAGAAAAAACAAGAATTTTTTATCCATTACTGGAAGGAAGAGAAATTGTTACAGATACTTTTAAATTAATAATGCTTCTGTAAGTATTTTACACATATCTTGTGGTACACACACACACACACACACACACACACACACACACACTTCCATTAGGTATAAGTTAGGAGTAGATTTCCTGGAATTCCCTATTTTTATTTACTTTTAAAATTTTATTTTACATTCCAACCAAAGTTCTCTTTCTCACCCCTCCTCCCACCCCTCACCTCACCCTTGGACTAACCCCCATTCACTCCTCCCAGCAGGTAAGGGCCCCCATGGGGAGTTGACACAGTTTGGGGCAGGACCAAGCCCCTCCCCCCGCATTGTCTGAGCATGGCATCCCCTCATAGAGAATGGGCTTCAACAAGCTAGCTCACATACCAGGGATAGATCCTGATCCTACTGCTAGAGACTACTTAGCCCAAGACTGTATGTCTTCTTCATACAGAGGGCTTAGTTTAGTCCAATCGAGGTTTCATAGCTGTCAGTCTAGAGTTCATGAGTTTCCAGGAGCTTGGTTTCGCTGTCCCTGTGGATTTCTCCATCATGATCTTGCTCATGTATTCACTCCTCCATTTCTTTCACTGCTTTCCTGGAGTTTGACTTGGTGCTTGGTTGTGGATGTCTGCATCTGATTCCACCAATTACTGGATGAAGGCTCTATGATGATAGTTGGGATATTCACCAATCTGATTACAGAGGAAGGTCAGTTCGGGCACCCTCTCCACTATTCCTAGGAGTCTTAGCTGGGGTCATCCTTTTGAATTCTTGGAAATTTCCTTGGTACCAGGTTTCTCCCTAACCCCATACTGGCTCTCTATATCAAGGTATTTCTTTCCTTTCTTTCCCTCTCCATCTGTCCCCCCTTCAACCATCCCATTTCCTCATGTCATATTACCCCATTCCCTCCCCTTTACCAACTCCCAGGTCCCCAGTTTACCCGAGAGATCTCATCTAATTTCCCCTTCCAGATTGATCCATATGTCCCTCTTAGTATTCTACTTGTTACCAAGTTTCTCTGGAGTTGTGGATTGTAGTCTGGTTATCCTTTGCTTTATATCTAATATCTACTTATGATTGAGCACATACCATATTTGTCTTTCTGGATCTGGGTTACCTCAATCAGGATGTTTTTCTTTTCTAGTTCTATTCATTTGCCTGCAAATTTCATGATGTCATTGTTTTTTACAGCTGAGTAATAATCCATTGAATAAATGTACCACATTTTCTTTATCCATTCTTCAGTTGAGGGGCATCTAGGTTGCTTCCAGATTTTGGTTATTATGAATAATGCTGTTATGAATATTGTTGAGCAAATGTCCTTGTGGTATGATCGAGCATAATTTGGGTAAATGCCCAAGAGTGGTATTGATGGGTCTTGAGGTAAATTTGTTCCCAATTTTATTAGAAAGCATCATACTGATTTCCAAAGTGGCTGTACAAGTTTGCACTCCCACCAGCAATGAAGGAGTGTTCTTCTGACTCCACATCCTCTCCAACGTAAGTTGTCCTCATTATTTTTGATCTTAGCTATTCTGACAGGTATAAGATGGTGTCTTTGAGAGAGGGTAAAAGGGAGGGAAGGAGGGAGGGAGGGTTGGGGAGGAGGGAGGAAGGGAGAGGGAACTGGGATCGACATGTAAAACAATAAATTAAATTAAAAAAATGCTTTGACTCCAAAATTTAAGTTGAAGGACAAGTTACTGGGGAAAAGGATTTCTATTTTTGTTTCCACAGAAAATGAAAAGATGTGGATTCCTTCCAGACTAATGAGGTTTGATCACGCCAGACCGCCTGAAACAGAGTACAAGCTAATCCTACATTCAAAACAGCTGGACAAAACAGCTCTACAGACTACAGCCCGGATATCTGAATCTTCTTCAAATCCCCCCAAGACAACGCCCCTTACCAGCAGGAAGTAGCTTGGAAAGAACGACGCCCAAATTCCCAAATATTGTGTATAAATGTTTGTTTTCATTTAATTGGACTTTGTTATATAAAATTAAATAAAATAAAAAAAATAAATATAAAAAAAAGAAAAAAAAGATGGTGTCTTTGAGTTATTTTGATTTGCATTTCCCTGATGATTAAAGATGTTGAGAATTTCCTTTAATGTCTTTCAACCATTTGAGCTTCTTCTGTTGAGAATTATCTATTTAGCTCGGTACCCGATTATTTTGTATTTTGATGTCTAGTTTCCTGAGTTCTTTATATATTTCGGAGATCAGTCCTCTGCCAGCTGTGGGATTGGTGAAGATCTTTTCCCATTCTGAGGCTGTCATTTTGTCTTATTTACTGTGCCCTTTGCCTTATAGAAGCTTTTCTGTTTCAGGAGGTCCCATTTACTGATTGTTGCTTTCAGTGTCTGTGCTACTGGTGTTCTATTTAGGAAGTGTTCTGTGTCAATGAGTTCAGGGCTACTTCTCACTTTCTCTTCTGTCAGGTTCAATGTAACTGTATTTATGTTGAGGTCCTTGATCCACTTGGACTTGAGTTTTATGCACTGCAATATGTTATATGGGTCTATTTGCAGTCTTCTACATGTTTTTTCTATTGGATCTTTTTGGCTTCTTTTGTCAAAAATCAGGTGTTCATTCATAGGTGCATGGATTAATGTCAGGCTCTTTGATTCGATTCAATTGGTCCACCTGTCTGTTTTTATGCCAATATCAAACTTTTTTTTTCTAAATTACTATAGCTCTAAAGTAGAGCTTGAAGTCAGGGATGGTGATGCCTCTGGTAGTTCCTTTATTGTACAAGATTGTTTTAGATAATCTGTTTTTTTTCCCCATATGAAGTTACTTAACTCCATTTGATGTTAAGTAATGTTTTTTCAAGGTCTGTGAAGAATTGTGCTGGGATTTTGATGGGGATTGCATTGAATCTGTTTGGTAAGATTGTCATTTTTACTATGTTGATCCTACCTATCCAAGAGCATGGGAGATCTTTTCATTTTCCGATCTTTTATTCAGTTTCGTTCTTTAGAGACTTAAAGTTCTTGTTGTACAGGTCTTTCACTTGTTTGCAAATATCTATTTGCAGCTATTGTAAAGGGTGATATTTATATGATTTCTTTCTCTCCCGTTTGTCACTTGTATATAAGGGGGCTATTGATTTTTTTGTGTTAATCTTTTATTCCACTCCATTACTGAAAGTGTTTATCAGCTATTCCAGATAGAGTTTTTGGGCTCACTTATGTATACTGTCATATCATCTTCCAATAGCGATAGTTTAACTTCTTCCTTTCTGATTTGTATTTCCTTAATCTCCTTTTGTTGTCTTATTGCTCTAGCTAGAACTTCAAGTATAATACTGAATAGATATGGAAGAGTGGATAGACTTGTCTTATTCCTGATTTCAGTGGACTTGCTTTGAGTTTTTCTCCATTTAATTTGATGTTGACTGTCAGCTTGCTGTAAATTGCTTTTATTATGTTTAAACATGTTCCTTGTATTCCTTATCTCTCCAAGACTTTTCTTATGAAGGGGTGTTGGATTTTATCAAAGGCTTTTTCAGCATCTAATGGGATGATCATGTGGATGTTTTCTTTAAGTTTGTTTATATAATGGATTACATTGGCAGATTTTCGTATGTTGAACCAACCCTGCATCTCTGGGATGAAGCCTACTTGACATGGTAAGTGATTTTTTTTTTTATGGGTTCTTGGATTCTGTTTGCCAGTATTTTATTGAATATTTTCGTATCAATGTTCACGAGGGATGTTGGTCTGTAGTTCTATTTCTTTGTTGCATCTTTTTTTGTGGTATCAGGGTAACTGTAGCCTCATAGAAGGAGTTTGGCAATGTTCCTTTTGTTTCAATTGTGTGGAACAATTTGAAGAGTATTGGCATTAATTCTTCTTTGAAATTCTGGTAGAATTCTATGATGAAGCTATTTGATCCTGAGCTTTTTTTGGTCGGGAGACTTTTAATGACAGCTTCTATTTCCTTAGGGGTTGTAGGTCTATTTAAATTTGTTTATCATGTCTTGACTTAATTTTGGTATGTGGAACCTATCTAGAAAATTGTTCATTTCTTTAAAATTTTCCAAATTTGTGAAATGCAAGTTTTTGAACTATGTCCTGAAGATTTCCTGGATTTCCTCAGTGTCTGTTATGTCTCCACTTTTGTTTCTGATTTTGTTAATTTGCATCTCTCTCTCTTTGTCTTTTGGTTAGTCTGGATAAGGGTTGTCTATCTTGTTGATTTTCTCAAAGAATTAGCTCTTCGTTTCATTGATTCTTCGTATTGCTGTCTTTGTTTCTGTTTTATTGATTTCAGACCTCAATTTGATTATTTCCTGATGTCTACTCCTCCTGGGAGAATTTGTTTCTTTTTGTTTTAGAGCTGTTAGGTTTTCTGTTAATTCACTAGTATGGGAAATTTTCCAATTCCTTTATGTAGGCATTTAGTGCTATGAACTTTCCTGCTATTACTGCTTTCATAATGTCCCATATTTTTGGGTATGTTGTAAATTCATTTTCATTGAATTCTGGGAAGTCTTTAATTTCTTTCTTTTTTTCTTCCTTGACCTAGAGGTGACTCAGCTGGACATTATTCAGTTTCCATGAGTTTGTAGGCTTTCTGGAATTTGTGTTGTTGAATTCTAACTTTAAGCCATGGTGATCTGATAAAATACAGGGGGTTATTCCATTTTTTTTTTTTTTGGTATCAGTTGAGGTTTGCATTGTGACTGAGTATGTGTTTAATTTTAGAGAAGGTTCCATGAGGTGATGAGAAGAAGGTATATTCTTTTGTGTTTGGGTGGAATGTCCTATAGATGTCTGTTTAACCCTATTGAATCATAGCTCTGTTAGTTCCTTTGTTTCTCTGTTAAGTTTCTGTCTGGCAGACTTGTCCTGTGGTGAGAGTGGGGAGTTAAATTCAGCCTGTTACTATTAGTGTGTGGGACTTGATGTGTGATTTAAGCTTTAGTAATGTTTCTTTTACAAATGTGGGTGCCCTTGTATTTGGGACATAGATGTTCAGAACTGAGACTTCATCTTGATGAATTTTTCTTGTGACGAATATGAAATGCCCTTCTTCATTTCTTTTGATTAATTTTAGTTTGAAGTCTATTTTGTTAGATAGTATGATAACTATACCACCTTGTTTCTTAGGTCTATTTGGTTGGAAAATCTTTTCTGAACTCTTTACTCTGAGGTCTGTCTTTGAAGCTGATTTTGTCATTGAATGTCTTGTTTTTTTTCAATCTATGGTGATTGAAAGCTTTGCTGGGTATAGTAGTCTGGACTGACATCCATGGTTTCTTAGTGTCTGCATAATGACTGTCTAGGAACTAGGAACTTCTGGCTGTTGTAGATCCACTGGTTTCTGGTGGTGTTGTATTGCTCTTTATGTTGTTGAGTGTATTCTTGCACTGTTGTCTACCCATCTCTTCCTCTAATTGGAGCAGTTGGGGCCTATGCCTCCTTCAGGTGCAGGCACGGTAGAGTGTTCAGTGATGGCTCCTCCAGGTACAGTCAGGCCCAAGGCTCTGGTGGTCTTTCCTTCTGGTGCAGATGGAGCTAGGCTTCAGTGGTCACTGATACAGAAGAGTATGTCGTACAGAGAATGACACTGGATGCTGGCTGGAGCATGGGTACTGTTTCCCCAAGGATCTTCTTAAGATAGTTTCTGGAAGCCACTAAATACTGCTTTCCCTGGTTTTATGCCACTCCCCCCAAGTTGCTTGCCTCTGATGCTCCCTGGGGCAGGGCCAGGACGCTCATTATGCTCTGATGTTCCCCCAAATTCCTAGAATTTGCAGGCATAATTTATACATATGTCTAACTTTATTGAAGGATAGTAGTTTCTAAAGTATCTGTGATACTTCTAGGTTGGAAACAACCCAAATGCTAATCATTGGTTAAATCAATACAAGCATCAACATATGATCATATAATGGAAAATTATGTAAGAATGCAAATAAACTAGTACAGATCTCTTGTAGCAACAGTTAAACATAAACATAATATCAAATAAAGGAAGTCAAGTGCAAAGGACAGCACTGTATTATTCAATTGCCTGTTTAAAACCAGATCTCATCTGTGGTGTTAAATTCCCTTTTGGAATAAAAAAAAAAAGGACAAGTGATTAGAAGAGAGCAGGGTATAAGAGCTTGGGGGTGTAGGTAATGCTCTATAACTTGACCTGGATGGTCCTGGAGTGTGTTTGTCCTGTCACAAATTCACTGAATGGCACATATGTAATTTGCATATTACTTTTAGTATGACCCTTATATTTTAGTTAAAAATATAAAAGAAAATATCTATACCCTTTAAAGTCTCTGACACATGAAGGTTATTCTCTGAGTATGGTGTTAATAAAGATATTTAAAGATGTCCACATCCTAGTCCCCAGAACCTGTGAATGAATATATTACATAGAAAAATGACTTTGCATATGTAATGTGCTATCATTGGCCTGTCATAACAGGGCTGACTCAACTATATGGTGGTGTCTTAGGGTTACTGTTTCTGTAGTGAAACACCATGATTAAAGCAACTTGTGTAGGAAAGGGTTTAGTTTAGTTCAGCCTACATTTCCAGGTAACAGTCTATCACTGAGGGAAATCGGGTCAGGATCCTGGAGGTAGGAGCTGATACAGAGGCCATGGAGGGGTGCTGCTTACTGGCTTGCTTCTCATGGCTTGCTCAACCTGCTTACTTATAGAACCCAGGATCACTAGCCCATTAATGGCACCACCACATGGGCTGGGCCCTTCCCTGTCAATCACTAATAAAGAAAATGCCTTGCAGCAGGATCTTATGGAGGCATTTTCTCAATTAAAGTTCCCTTTTTTCAGGTAACTCTAAATTGTGTCAAGTTGACATAAAACTAGCCAGCACAGGTAGTATAGGTAGATGAACAAATCTGAAGGATGGGTGATGTAGAAATAAACTTGGGGTTCTGCAGTCAACATTTTTTCTGCAGTGACAGAACTGCCATGATAACTAGCTAATTCAGCAGGGGTATTCTGTAGGATACTTAGATGGCAAAAGAGCTGTGGTCTAGTGACCAGCAGATGGTGTTATTATAATGTAAAATGACTGCAGAGGATTTGAGTCTTTTTGTTGCCAGGAGATTGCATATACCACTTTCTTTCCAGCAAGCCCCAGGGAGAGGAGTAGGGAAAGGGTGAGTCTGAGTGGACAAGCATTATTATTATTATTATTATTATTATTATTATTATTATTATTATTATTCCTCTTGTTATTCAGTGCATGGGGGCTTGAACAGAATATCAGATCATAGAATAAAGAGAGAAAATGTTCTTGTATATGATTTCAGCTGTAGTCTGAGATTGCCCTTCTTCAAGGCTGATGAAATTTCTCTCTCTCTCTCTCTCTCTGTCTCTCTCTCTCTCTCTCCTTTCTCTTTCTCTCTCTCCAGGTTTTTAGAAGATGAGAGAAAGGATTGGCAAGTACAAGACAATTGACCTTTCCCTTTTCCTCTCTCCTTTTATTTTTGTTTCCTAATTTGTCTTTAAGTTTTGGAAAGTCAGAGAGATTTAAATTTGTATCAATAGTTTTTTTTTATGTTCATGTGATTATCCCTTCTTCATTGTAGAAAATGATCTCTAGGTTAGAGGGCCTCTAATAAGACCCTCATTAAGTGTGATGTGTACTAAAGGTCCATTAAGCACAAGGTTCTGTAATAGATACAGGGGATATGAAGAAGAAAAATCCAGCCACATGCTGCACACTGAGAGTAGGAGAAATAGGGACAGACTGTTATGGCTATTATCACAGAAAATGTTGCTGGGACTACCTTTAATACTACTTTTGTACCTAGACTCATATTCCATGACATCTCTGACCCATAAGCTATTATTTCTTTATCTTTTGCCAACATTTTGATCTTGCATTGAAATGACATAACCACGTTTTAATCTGTTTTCTGTGTTCTTGCTATCATTTGTATAATCTCTTGGAAGACATCCATGTTTAATTCACTTTATAAAGCTCCGAGTCATGGCAAAATTATGCATTTATAAGCAGTGTTTGGTGTGAAACAGTATAGGTCTTGAGATGTGCAAAGTTATATGTTCATACATGTTAACTACAGTTCTACTTAAAGTAAATTCAGGAACTTCAGGTGCCTCCAGAATGGGTCTGGTAACCATATATACAGGAATATGATAGAGCTATTTAATTATTAAATTAAATCAATATCTGTTAGTCTAGAAAGATGTTCATAATAGATTTTGAGGGGAAAAAGAGATTGATAGGTAAGTGTGTATAAAATTGCCGTGTATACAAAATTATGTTTTTGCCCAGTCAGATCCACCTATTGGTGCAGAAAGATCCCGCGTATCAACACAGCCTTTGTCCTCTACCACCAGGCCTTGGCTAGAGGTGAGTCTGGGATCAATTGGAGTGGCCTCTCCCCTACACCCTTAAAAATGGAAGAAAAAACAAACAAAAAAGTGGAAGAAATGAACAAATTTCTTAAGGAAAGTAAAGAAAGTACAGAAAGCCAAGAAAAAACAATTAAGCAGGTGAAAGAAATGGTTCAAGACTTGAAAACTGAAATAGAGAAAATAAAGGCAACACAAACCGAAGGAATGCTGGAAATAAACTGGGCAAAAATATGGGAACTACAGACACAAGCATAACCAACAGAATTCAAGAGATGGAAGAGAGAATCTCAGGCGTGGAAGATAACCTAGAGGAAATAGATTCGTTGACCAAAGAAAACCGTAAATCCAACAAATCCTTAACACAAAACATCCAGGAAATGTGGGACACTGTGAAAAGGCCAAACCTAAGAATAATAGGCATAGAAGAAGGTGAGGAAGCCCAGCTTAAAGGTGCCAAAAACATATTCAACAAAATCATCAAGGAAAACTTTCCCAATCTGAAGAAGGACCTGCCCATGAAAGTACAAGAAGCATACCAAACCCCAAATAGGCTGGGCCAAAGAAAAAAGACCCCCTCGGCATATAATAATCAAAACATCTAGCATACAGAATAAAGAAAGAATATTAAGAGCAGCGAAGGAAAAAGGACAGGTAACATATAAAGGCAGACCTATCAAAATTATACCTGACTTCTCCATGGAAACCCTCAAGGCCAGAAGGTCCTGGATAGATGTTCTACAAGTACTAAGAGACCACAGACACCAGCCCAGGCTACTATACCCAGCAAAACTCTCAGTCACTATAGATGGAAAAAACAAGATATTTAATGACAAAACCAGATTTTCCCAATACCTATCTACAAACCCAGCACTACAGAAAGTATTGGAATAAAAACTCCAACCCAAGGAAGGTAATTACGACCACAAAGATGTAGGCAAGAGATACTCTAACTACACCAGAAACCAAGGGCAAAGCAAGAAAAATATATTCACAATACCACTGCCAACAACAAAATTAAAACAAACAAGCATCAACAATCAATGGTCCTTACCCTCAACATTAATGGTCTTAACTCATCTATAATAAGACACAGGCTAACAGAGTGGATACGAAGACAGAATCCATCCTTCTGCTGCATACAAGAAACACATCTAAGCTTCAAAGATAGACATTACCTCAGGGTAAAGGGTTGGGAAAAGATCTTCCAATCAAATGGAACCAGCAAGCAGGCATGGCTATTCTAATATCTAACAAGTTAGACTTCAAACAAAAATTAATCAAAAGAGATGAAGATGGTCATTTCATATTCATCACAGGAGAAATCCATCAACACAAAGTCTCAGTTCTGAACATCTATGCCCCAAATACAAAGGCACCCACATTCGTAAAAGAAATGCTACTAAAATTCAAAGCTCACATAAAACCTCACACACTTATAGTGGGAGACTTCAACACATCACTCTCAACACCAGACAGGACCACCAATCAGAAACTCAATAAAGAAACAAAAGAACTAACAGAAGTTATGTCTCAACTGGGGTTAACAGACATCTATAGAACATTCCATCCAAAAACAAAAGAATAAACCTTCTTCTCTGCTCCACATGGAACCTTCTCTAAAATCGACCACATACTAGGTGGCATAACAAACCTCAACAGATACAAGAGAATTGGACTAGTCCCTGTATCTTATCAGACGACCATGCTTTAAAATTGGAATTCAACAACAACACAAATCGTAGAAAACCTGCAAACTCATGGAAACTGAACAATGTGCAATTGCACCATACCTGAGTCAAAGAAGAAATAAAGAAAGAAATTAAGGACGTTCTAATATTCAACGAGAATGAGGACACAACATACCCGAACTTATGGGACACCTTGAAAGCAGTGCTACGAGGGAAGTTCATTGTACTAAATGCCCATATGAAGGAAACAGAGGATAGTCACATAAGATAATTAATAGCACAACTGAAAGCCTTAGAACAAAAAAGAAGCAAACTCACCCCGGAGGAAGACACCAGGAAATATTCAACTTGAGGGTTGAAATCAACAAAATAGAAACCAGGAAAAAAAGGAAAAAAAAAAAAAATCAATGCAACGAAGAGTTGGTTTTTGAGAAAATCAACAAGATAGACAAACCTTTATCCAAACTAACCAAAAAGCAGAGAGAGAGAACATGCAAATTAACAAAATCAGAAACAAACAGAGGGACATAACAATGGACACAGAGGAAATCCAGACAATTTTCAGGTCATACTTTGAAAAACTGTATTCCACAAAATTTTAAAATTCAAAAAAATGGACAAATTTCTGGATAAGTATGACTTACCAAAATTAAATCATGAACAGACAAACAATTTAAATAGACCTATAACCCCTAACTAAATAGAAGCAGTCATCGAAAGCCTTCCAACCAAAAAAAGCCCAGGGCCAGAAGGCTTCAGTGCAGAATTCTACCAGAAATTCAAGGAAGAGCTAATACCAATACTCCTCAAATTGTTCCACACAATAGAAACAGAAGGTTCATTGTCAAACTCTTTGTGAGGCCACAATCACCTTGGTACCCAAGCCACAGAAAGACACAACTTAGAAAGAAAACTACAGGCCAATATATCTGATGAACATCAATGCAAAAATACTCAATAAAATACTGGCAAACCGAACCCAAGAATACATCAGAGAAATCATCCACCATGACCAAGTAGGCTTCATCCCTGGGTTACAGGGATGGTTTAACATACAAAAATCTATCAACGTGATTCACGATATAAACAAACTGTAAAAGAAAAACCATATGATCATCTCTCTAGATGCTGAAAAAGCCTTCGACAAAATTCAACACCCTTTCATGATAAAGGTCTTGGAGAGATCAGGGATAACAGGAAAATACCTAAGCATAATAAGAGCAATATACAGCAAACCAACAGCCAACATCAAACTGAATGGATCGAAGCTTAAGGCGATTCCTCTAAAATCAGGAACAAGACAAGGCTGCCCTCTCTCCATATCTCTTCAATATCGTACTTGAATTTCTAGCTAAAGCTATCAGACAACAAAAGGAGATCAAGAAGATCCAAATTGGAAAGGAAGAAGTCAAACTGTCTCTATTTGCAGATGATATGATAGTTTACATAAGTGAACCAATAAACTCTAACAGGGAACTCCTACAGCTGATAAACACCTTCAGCAAACTAGCAGGCTACAAGATAAACTCAAAAAAAAAAAAATCAATAGACCTACTTTTTTCAGATGACAAAGAGGCTGAGAAAGAAATCAGAGAAGCATCACCCTTTACAATAGCCACAAACAACATAAAGTATCTTGGGGTAATGCTTACCAAACAAGTGAAAGGCCTATATAATAAGAACTTTGTGGCTCTAAAAAAGAAATTAAAGGAGATACCAGAAAATGGAAAGATCTCCCATGCTCTTGGATAGGTAGGATAAACATAGTAAAAATGGCATTCTTGCCAAAAACAATCTACAGATTCAATGCAATCCCCATTAAAATCCCAGCACAATTCTTCACTGACCTTGAAAGGATAATAATCAACTTTATATGGAAAAATAAAAGACCCAGGATAGCCAAAACAACCCTGTGCAATAAAAGAACTTCAGGAAGCATCACCATCCCTGACTTTAAGATCTACTACAGAGCTATAGTTCTGAAAACTGCCTGGTATTGGAACAAAAATAGACAGGTAGGCCAATGGAATCGGATTGAAAATCCTGATATGAACCCACACACCTATGAACACCTGATTTTCAACAAAACAGCTAAAAGAATAGAATGGGGCAAGGACAGCATCTTCAACAAATGGTACTGGCACAATTGGGTGATGGTGTGTAGAAGACTGAAGATAGACCCATGTCTGTCGCCATGCACAAAATTCAAATTCAAATGGATCGAAGACCTCAACATCAACTCAGCCACACTGAACGTCTTAGAAGAGAAAGTAGGAGGTACCCTTGTTCAAATTGGTATAGGAGACCACTTCCTGAATATAACTCCAGGAGCACAGACACTGAGATCAACAATTAATAAATGGGACCTCCTCAAACTTAGAAGCTTCTGTAAGGGAAAGGACACAGTGGATAAGACCAAACCACAGCCCACAGACTGCTAAAAGATTTTTACCAGTCCTATATTTGACAAAGGGCTGATCTCCAAAATATACAAAGAACTCAAGAAACTAGTCAACAAAACACCAAATAACCCTATTAAAAAATGGGGTACAGAACTGAAGAGAGAATTCTCAATAGAAGAAATCAAATAGGCTGAAAGACATTTAAGAAAGTGCTACACATCCTTAGCTATCATGGAAATGCAAATCAAAACAACTTTGAGATACCATCTTACTCCTGCCAGAATGGCTAAAATTAGAAACACCAATGACAAGTCATGGTGGAGAGGATGTGGAGAAAGGGGAACACTCCTCCACTGCTGGTGGGAGTGAAAACTCATACAGCCATTTTGGAGATCAGTATGGGTGTTCCTCAGGAAAATGGGAATTAGTTTACCACAGGACCCGGCAATCCCCCTCTTAGGCATATACCCAAATGATCCACATCCATGCAACAAAGGCATCTATTCAACTATGTTCATAGCAGCATTATTTGTAATAGCAAGCACCTGGAAGCAACCTAGATGCCCCTCAAGTGAAGAATGGATAAAGAAGATGTGGCACATCTGCACAATGGAATACTACTCTGCAGAAAAAAATAATGGTATCTTGAAATTCACAGGCAAGTGGATGGCACTTGAAGAAACCATCCTGAATGAGGTAACCCAGTCACAAAAAGTGGAACATAGTATGTACTCACTCATATACGGATTTTAGACCTAGAGCAAAAGATCACCAGCCTATAATTCACACCAGCAGAGGAACTAGGATACAAGGTGTATTCTAAGAGATTCATATAAAGTCCCTCACAGAACGGGGAAGGGACAAGTCACCCAGAGCACATGGGAAGTGTGTGTGTGGGGGTAGTGAACAGAGAGAGAAGTAGGAGAAAGTGAGGGGGAGGAGAGGAATTCATGTTCGTGCGAGTAGAAAGATTGAGTCCGGGTAGGAATAGAAGGTGTGTGTGTGTGTGTGTGTGTGTGTGTGTGTGTGAGAGAGAGAGAGAGAGAGAGAGAGAGAGAGAGAGAGAGAGAGAGAGAGAGAGAGAGAGAGAACATAAGACGGAACCACTATTGGTTTGAAGAGAAAACTGAACCTAAAGAAAGGTCTAGAGACCTATAAGACTGCCGCCAACTAACAATTTGAGCAACCATGGAAAGGCTACCATAAATGCCCTTCCTGGATAGTGAGATCAACAGCTAACTTATCCATGGAACCCTCATCTAATACCTGTGGGAAACAGAAGGAAACACCCATACCTAAACACTGAGTTGAACTAGAATCCAGATGCATAGAGAGAGGACAAGACCATGTTGCGGAAATACATAGAGACATCTGACCTGAAAAAGTAGCTGACGCCCCCCCCCCCAGACTGATAGCTGGGAATCCAGTATGGGACTTACTCAGGCCCCCCTGAATATGGGTCTCAGCCAGAAGTACTGAGCAGTCTAAGGGACCTCAGACTGTGGAACCAGGATGTGTTTCTGGTGCACAAAAGGACCTTGTGGACACATCCCCTATGGAGGGATACTGCCTTAACCTAGAGACAGGAGAGAAGTCCTAGTCCCTACTTCAAATGACCTGACAGATCTACATGACCTCACCTGGATGGCATTGCCCTACTTGTGGAATTGGGGTGGGGGGATGGGAGGGGAGGGTGGTCAGGGTGCATGTGAATGAGCAGAGAGAGTTAAAGGGAGGGAGGGAGAGGGAACTGGGATCGACATGTAAAATAATAAATTAAATAAAAATTAAATTAAAAAATTATGTTTTTAACTTGGAAGGAGAATGAGCCCTCAAAAAGTGCATAGAAGGAGTGATTTTACATTTTTTAATGTTTCTCCACAGTTTTGAAATTTTCAAGTGAATGCATTATTCTATTAGAAAAAATAACACATCCAAAAATTTGCAGGCAAATGTACAGAACTAGAAAAACTATCCTGAGGAGGTAACTCAGAACCAGAAAGACAAATATAGTACACACTCACTCATAAGTGAATACCAGACATAAAGCAAAAGATAACCATCCTACAATCCACAGACGTAGATGTGCTAGAACCCTCTTCCTGAAACAGATGGAAGCATATGCATAAATCCATAACTAACAATTGGGCCAAGCTCCTGGAGTACCCTCGAAGTGAGGGAGGAGTGATAATATGAACAAAGGAGTCAAACAGAATCAGCTGACCCAAGCTAGTGAGAGATCACTGACTACTGTCTGACAAATGGGGAACTTGCATAAGCCCAAACTGAACTCCCTTAATATAGGTGACAGTTGTGTGACTGGGACAATGTATGAGGCCACTGGCAGTAGATCTGAGATCTAACCTTAATGCACAAACTGACTTAGTGGGCCCATTCTATATTGAGAGATGCCTTGCCCAGCCTAGACTCAGGGTTGTGGGTGGGTGGGGAGGTGCCTTGGTCCTGCCTTAATGAGATGATGGGACAGACTTAGTAGACTTCCTAGGGGAGGCCTTAATCTCTCAGAGGAGCAGAATGGAAGTGGGGAGGCACGGAAGGGGGAGTGGGAGAAAAGAGGGAGGGGGAACTGGGATTGGAATGTAAGAAATAAATAAAAAAGAACAGATTTTCACATATTCCAGAAGCATTTGATTTTATTTTCTTATTCAAAATTCTTTTGGGTTTCATTGTATATTTTACCCCTCCACTGCAACTTTACCTTGTACTTTTGGAAAAAGGTTTTCATCTTGTAGCCTAGGCTGGGTTTCATCTTGAAGCCTAGACTGCCTTCAAATTCTCAATTATTTTACCTCAGCCTCCTGAGTGCTGGGACTATAGGCTTCTGTTAACACACCTGGCTGCATAGTGACTTTTAAACTGCAATGCAAATATTTCAAAACTATGTGGCAATTTCTGGGAAGCTTTTTTTTTTGTCCTGGCTGTTGGGAATTCTATCAGCATGCAATACATAGAATCTAGAGCTGTTAGTATCCTGTAATGCATAGGGTAGTCCACTACAACAAAGAATATTTTGCTTTAATTGTTCTTAGTGCTGAAGTTGAAGTATCTTGGGATTCTTTATATGATAAAATCTATTACCACCATCTGGTGGTGATAGAAGGGTCTGCAACTTTCATGTTGTTTGAACTGGACTCTGGATGAACTAAGATCTCAGAAGTAAATTTGGAGGCTGTAAGAATAATAGCTATAGTCCTGAAAACAGTTTGGTATTGGCACAAAAATAGACAGGTAGACCAATGGAATCAAATTGAAAATACTGACATTAACCTACACACCTATGAACACCTGATTTTTGACAAAATAGCTAAAATTATACAATAAAAAGAGGAAAGCATCTTCAACAAAAGGTGCTGGCACAACTGGATGCTAGTGTGTGGAGGACTGCAGATAGATCCATGTCCATCACCAGGCACAAAACTCAAGTCCAAATGGATCAAAGACCTCAACATAAATCCAGCCACACTGAACCTCTTAGAAGAGAAAGTGGGAGGGACCCTTGAATGAATTGATACAGGAAACTGCTTCCTGAACATAACTCCAGTAGCACAGACACTGAGATTGACAATTAATAAACAGGACCTCCTACACTGAGAAGCTTCTGTAAGGCAAAGGACACAGTCAACAAGACAAAATGGCAGTGCACAGAATGGGAAAAGATATTCACCAACCCCACATCTGACAGAGGGCTGATCTCCAAAATATACAAAGAACTCAAGAAGCTAGTCACCAAAACACCAAATAATGTAATTAAAAAGTGGGGTACAGAACTGAATAGAGAATTCTCTTTCTTTTTAAAAATACATATTTATTATTTTTTCTTATTTTACAAATCGATCCCAGTTCCCTCTTCCTACTTCCCTCCCATGCCTGCCAACCTGTTCCCATCCCACCCCTCCCCACTCCACAGGGAGGGTGATGCCTTGACAGATTTTGATGATCCCTCCCATAAGGCCTCACCCTCTCTGGGGAGTGTATGGGGAATGGGAGGGGGAGCCGGGGGGGCATGGAAGGATGGGAGGGAGAGGGAACTAAGATTGATATGTAAAATAGGAAAAAATTAAAATTAAAAAATTCAAAAAATTAGGAAAAAAGAATAATAGTAATAGCTGGGTTATGAGATACATTAGTGGCAGGGAAAACAATAGTTGTAAGGGTGTTTAAAACTTTCATTAAGATGTTTAATTTCTCCCACAGTTGTTTGTAATTTTCAAATTTACATCACGGTTTCCATTTTCTCTTCCCTTTGGGATTGCAGAGACCCAAAAACTGGATGCTAAATTAAGAGTCTTTGCAGAGAAGTGAACACATGTTCCAATCTCTAACCCAGAAGCTATCTTTAATTGAAAGCCGCTGGCAAATGAAAAATTAGTTTTTTCCAAGGGGGTCTCACTGGGGAATAAACCACTCTTAAGGTTAGGCCCATGCTTGTCATAAAAATAAAGCCTGTGGGAGGAGGGAGAGAATTTCTACGTGCATTTGTTGGTGTCTTCCATACATATCATTATGAAGCTTTAGTATTAATAGGAGTAATTCCAGCATGAAACACAAGGGAGCAAGGTCAGGCTCCTATTTAGGCTCAATTTAACTATTACTCCACTTCACTCCTCCTAAGGAATACCTTTGCAAGGCCTTAACTTTTCACCTTGATGCCCATTCAAAGGCAAATGGAAAAGATCTGCTCCTTCTCTAGTCATCCGTTTGACTTCTCTTTTTTATTGTCTAGCTTTCTGCTTTCTAATTATCACTTACTGATGAATTTCATTCCCAGAAGCTATGTCTCATGCTCCTTTCCAATACTTTCAAAGAGGGCAGACAGCTTATTTTGGTTGTCTTGGCCACCATTTGGTAGCTCTTTTGAGGGGTTGTTAGGTCATGAAGGTACCAACCTCATAAATGGGTCACTCCATTGATAAATTTGTAGCTGAATGACATATGAAGAGGTGGGGGCTATTTGGAGGAAATAGGTCACTAGGGTCAATGTCCAACTCTACTTTCTGGCAAATGTTAAATGAACAGCTTTGATCTGTAATATCCTCCTAGCCATGGTATTCAGTCTTACCACATGCTCAAAACAATGGAGCCAAAATAACTGTGGACTGAAATCCCTGAAACTGAGCCAAAAAGACATCATCTTTCCTCATTTACAGCTGTTTTTTTCAGGTGTTTGTCACATCAATGAAAAACTAGCATAGGCCTATCACTCACTCTCCTGCCTGGTGGTAACTTGTGGAAGGCCTGGAAAGGATAGGTTCTCTTCCTGCTTTTTGGGAAGAGAATGTTAGGTTGTCCTTATTTTCTTTTTATGGTATATATTTATGACCCACAACAATTGTTGAAATTTATCTGTATTTAGCAGTCTTTATTAGGGCCTTCAGGATGTCACAGATTGGTTTATACAGCGGGAGGTGCTGAAACAGTTGTGAACAAAGAGGGGCAGAAGGAAGTTTTGGTAAAGGAAAAACTGAATGGTGATGCAGGCTTCATAAACTTTCTTAACTAGGTAGAAGCTCTACCATGTTAGATTTGCATGGTTAGGTCTTTGTGTCTTGCTTAGTGTGTACTGAGAACTTCAGGAAGGGCATGACCTCCAGTGAGGAGGCTTTGTGTGTTTGAGGCAGATTTGAGCAACTTAACAGCTGAAGAGTGGATGATACTATATTCTCCTCAGTTGGTCAGCAAGTTCTTCCTTGAGGTGAAAGATTGGAGGAAACATTTCTTTTGAGAACTTGATAAGAACCACAGCCTGATCTGTTAGATAAACATAATTATTCTGAAGGAAGATACCAAAGACAAACTATTAAGGAGGCTGTTCACAGAAGGACATGCTCTGGCTCACACCTTTTCCAATTTAGGACACATGCAAATCATTTGGATTGTATTAAAAGTATTGATAACATTAGAGGTTATTTGATAGCTTCTGTCAAAGAAATTTAGTAATGCATTTTCTGCCTTTCTTCATTCTTCATACCCATTTTGAACTTGAAAGTTTTAATTCTTTTTTTTTTTTTTAAAGAAATCATGTATAGTGAGGAAAAAAAAAACAGAGAAAATAATAGTTCTGTTCCTTGGTTCCACAATTGTTCACTATATGAACATAAACACATTAAAGCATAATAGCAACAATAATTATAATGTTAAAAACCTATATAATCATGCTAATGCGACTTTTGCTGGTACCAGTTACTACTAACATTAAAACACATACCATATGCCAGGCATGTGTATTTTATTAAGTCATTCTCATACCTGGAGTGGTATCATTTTGTAGATGAAGAAAATAAAGCAGAGATGGGTCTAGGGTAACATGACTAATGAGAGTATGTACATAGCTAAGCAGTCTAATTTTGGAGTTTAGTGCTCTTTTTTATTTAAAAAGAATTCATTTTTCATTTTACACACCACCCCCAGTTTTCCGTCCCTCTCTTTCTTCCTCTCCCCTGACTCCCCAGCCTTCCTACCCACTCTCCATCCACTCCTCAGAGATGGGGTAATATCGCGGTAAATAAGGATCAGGATAAACAAATAGGCCGAATAGATGTTTATTCAGGGAGAAATAACTTACAACCTAGACAGATGAACACCAGGAAATTCAACCTGATCCTCTCCTGTCCGAGTCACGCCAGAAAAAGAGAGCGCCTTTCCTCGCCCCCTCCAACCTCCTACCACAGGTCACTCAGCTTGTTCCTGGTCGGAGGAAGCTACTAATAAGTTTAAAAAACTGAAACATCAGATAGAAAGACTAGATGACAGAATCTCTTCCATGTCTGAGGATAATGGCAAGCTAGCAGATAGAACATTGTTTCTGGAAGACAGTTTACACGCCATTCAGATAATATCTAAGGATAATAAGATTAAAAACATGGAATCATTTGTAGTTGGAGAAAGTAAAAAACTGACTGATACAATGAAGTCATTTATGAGTAACTGACATCTTATGAGAGTCAATGATGTAGAGTGCTAGCTTCATATGTACAGGCCATGTGGTTCTTTTCCTGCCCTTCCTGGTATCTCTGCTTTAACGGACAGGAATGTTCCTAAATTTATATACTATAAAATATTCATAGCCATGATTTGAAGTATGACTTAGGTCTTTTAAATGGATTTTACTTTTATTTTTTATTTTATTTTATCATTTTTTCTTATTTTACATATCGATCCCAGTTCCCTCTCCCTCTCTCCCTCCCATGTCCCCGACCCCCTTCTCATCCCATCCCCCCCCAACTCCACAGGGTGGGTGATGCCTTCCAGGAGGTATCAACAAAATCTGTCAAGTCATTAAATGGACTTTATTTAATCATATATTGGTATTTGATTTTTTTTGTTTTTTGTTTTTTTTTTCTAGTTTTTTGAGACAGGGTTTCTCTGCATTGCTTTGGAACCTGTCCTGGAACTCTCTCTATAGACCAGGGTGGCCTTGAACTCACAGAGATTCACCTGCCTCTGCCTCTCGAGTGCTGGGATTAAAGGCATGTGCCACCAACAGCTGGCTGTATTTGATTTTTTAATTTTTTGCTTACCTGCATCTATATATGTATATCACGTGTAAGGCCAGAAAAGGGCATCAGATTTCCTGGAACTGGAGTTACAGGTGTTTGTGAGATGCCAAGTGGATACTAAGAACTGAACCCAGGTTCTCTACAGGAACTGCACCTGCTCCTAACTTCTGAGCCATCTTCCTAGCTATGATAATTTGATTTTAAACCAGAAGAAATTGAGACAAAGAGATTAAAGACATTTTTACAGGGAAAGCTTCAAGCTTTTACCCATTTCATCCTATAAATGGAAATACTGGAGACTCTTGTTAGAAGGAGGAGTTTTAGAATTATTTAGGTGTGCTGTGACTCTTTCTGATATTGGGTTATTCATTGACTATTATTGTTCTTTCAAGTCATTGAGCACATCCTCCTTTGTGATTTTGGCCCATGCCTCTGGGATTTCACCTGTGTCTATAAATTTCTTCTGGTATTTTTCCTCTAGTTTTGATCTGAAGTGTGAGACAAACCATTTCCAGTATGACTGGGTGGATGAGTCTGGAGTGATGCTCCATGTGGCATAATCCCCTCCTGCCTGCCGGTAATTCTTATACGGGATTTCTCTGTTATTTCCAAAAAGCATGAATCGGTCACTTGCTACTGAACTAGTACAGCAGTCAATGACAAAGTGGTCTGTTTTATGCTTATGCCATCCATTGACAGCCTGAGGACGGTGGAATGGCACACTGTGGTCTCCTTCATGTTGGGGAATTGTGTTTGTACAAATTGCATTACACAAAGGACACTGTTTCCAGCAGCCACAGAGATGTTCAGAGAGAATTTTCTCAATGTCAGGAATAATTTCATCTAGGGGCTTGCTTGAAAAGTCCTCCTCTACTTTTCTCATTTCAGGATCCAAAGCTGCACTCATGGTTTCTTTGAGAAACTCGGTATCCTTAATCTCCTGGTGCTCGATGCTTATTAGGTCTCTTCTTGGAAAGATCAGATTGCTCCCTAGGTGATCACAGAACAAATCCAACCAGCCAGAAGCAGTGCTACCTTTATCTTTAGCAACTGCTGTGGACTCATGAATGGCAGAGAGGATGGCATTCTTGATGTCACCTAAGCTTATTTTTAAAAAAGTCTTTACATTTTTACTTCCTTCATCTGAACAGTATTTTTTAATATGACTTTCAATATAGCTGCTAAAAAATGATTTTGTATAATGAAGGTACTCCCAGTAATTATCAAAGTTTTCTTCTTCTGCCAGAGAAATGAGAATATGTTTCTCCAGGTTAGCTCTGTTTCCATTGAAAGCAGGGCAGGTGGCTCTCATTGCTCCAGCAATTTTAATAACCATTTTCCCCCTTATGGTGGCAGAGATAGCAGGGGTGAGTTTGTGCCAAAGAAAATCAACAAATGTTTTGATGGAGGTAGCACCTTGGCAGGAGATCTTAAAACTCATGAAGAAATCATCTTTCTTCCTCTCCAGATAGTTCACAGGATCATTTGCTCTCTTGAATGCTTTGTGCATTTCCTTAAAACTCTTAGATGCTCTTTGGAATAAGCATAATGACAACTCAATCATATATTTGCTTGTAAATGTGTATCTTTCCTCAGTAGGTGCAGATTTTACTTCTTCTTCTATTATCCTCAGGATTTCATGGAAATAACTTGTATTGTAATCACATTGTTGCTTATGAATATTGTTGATAGTTTCATTAAATTTTGAAATAATATGGTCAGTAGTCATATTAATGGATTCCCTATCACAGACCTTTAATGTTCTAGTCATGAAGTTATACTTTTTGTTCATTTTTACATGTTCATCATAATTTATTTGAAATTTATCACCAGAATTTCTCATTAGTATGTCTACCATGTTTATCTCTTTTTGGAAATACTCCCAAAGAATGTTTTCAGAATCTGTGTCAATGTCAGGCTCTATGACTGGAGGAAGGTCTGAGGATACATCGCAGACCCATTTTTTCCAAAGTTGATTGAATTTTTCATGTAATTCTTCTTCACTTAATTCTTTACCTTTTACAGTTAAAGCCAACTTTCTGCTCCTTTCCAATAATTCATTTGCATAACTTGACTTTTTCTTATCCAGCCTTTCTTGATTTTTTTTAAAATGAATAAGTTCATTGGCTTTCCTTCTGGTGTCTGAAATAAGTGTCTCTTTTAAGATTATTAGCTTATTTTCAAAATTTGATTTCCATTGAACCAGTATTTCATTGTCTGGATCTTCATTAAAATATTTTTCAAGTTCTTGTTTAATTGCTGTATACTTTTCTGTGACTGGTGCCTCAAATGTGCTTGCTTTGAGTTCCTGAACTTTCCCATTCTGAATCTGATTTATCAGCTGGTTCTGAAAGTCCAGCATGTGACTCCTCAGCTCCCAGGTCCAACGGTTATACATAGTTTCTAGTTTGCTCATGGCCATGATCTCTCTGGTGTTTCTGAAGCTGAAAATAAAGTTCTCATTTACTAGGGCTTTCCACAAATCTTGAACTCTAAATTTGACATCCGAGATCTTCATGATGCTACCTCTGGATTCCTGTTTGGCAGTCAAAATAATTATATTCTTTAGTTCCTGGACATTGTGACTATAACGAGGATTAGGAGGGGCCATTGGGGGATTGCCATCCCAGAGATGGGCAAAGTAGTAGACATGATTATTGACATCAAATTTAATGACATCGCTGAAGTGGGATACATTTGAACACTCTTCTTGTTCTGCGGCTGTTACTGCCATTTCATCCAGTCTCTGCTCTAAGCACCTTCGCCCTTCCACATTTTGGTCTTTAGCTGTAACTTCACCTACATTTTGATGGACAAAGAGGCAACTGGGGGAGATTTTCACTTGTTTCATCCTTAGAAAGGCTTGGACAGCTATCTGTAAGATGTCTTGCATCTCAGAGGGATTCTCCCCAAAAATGTTGATCAGAGTCAAGTTTCCAAGGCCAATGACAAAGGTTGCTAACTCATTGTCCCAATTCTGGGATTTGTTGTTGAGTTCTGGAGCTCGAAGTCCTTCCGTGTCTACAACAAGCACAAAATCAAAGCCAAGTTCTTCTGTGAATGTTTCTTCCACCTTCAGGAGCTGCATATAGGCCCCCTTGGTACACCTGCCTGCACTGGCTGTGAACTGCAACCCAAACAGTGCATTCAGTAGTGTGGACTTTCCTGAGCTCTGCAGACCAAGGATAGAGAGAACAAACAGTCTTTTGTCTCCAACTTTCTCTGAGATCTTGTCAAAAACAGCTGTCACCCACTTTAGAGGCACATATGAAGCATCTCCATCCATGAGCTCAATGGGAACACCAGCTACCATCAAGTCTGCAGCAATTTGGGGGAGGCAGAGAAAAAGGCTATCTCTAGAGGAGGAAGTTTCTTCTAGAGCTTCATAGATCTGGCCAACTTCTCGGAGAATGTGCTCAATTCCTAAAGTGCAGTTAAGAATCTCAGTAGAGATGGCTTCTATTTGCTTCTGCCAGAGTGTCAGGGTGCTGCTTTTCTGTGCCTTTTGCTTTTCTCTTTGTGCCATTAACCACAAAGATCTTTGCTTTTCATGCAACTTTTCTAAGTGTTCTGTAGTCAGGTTGTCAAAAAACAGACTTAGCCACTGCAAAAAGTAGAGTTTGTTATGAGTTTCTGAACATTCTTGGAGAACTTCAAGAACAGAGCGCATTAAATCATTGAGAGGAAAGGCTTTTTCCAATTGCCGACATCGAATTATTCTTTTATCTGTCTCAATCTCACTCTTGTGTTGTTCAATGCTCCGATTCCCCTTTTCTCTCAGATGATAGAATTCCTTGTCTTTCTTACACCAAAGGTGCCAAAGTTGTCCCTGAAGGGGTAATAAATTTTCTTTTGTCTGTGATAACTTGGATTCCTCCAGGAGGGCCATTATAGTCTGTGCCTTTTCTTTAGCTTCCTTGCAGTCTCTCTGGTCCTCATCAATAAGGAATCCTTGTTTTTGAGCCATCTGTGAACAGTCCTCTAAGCTGAAAGCAGTATTAGAGAGTTCTAGAAAATGTTTGATGGCATTTGTGAGCTCCTCTGTTAATTCTGCCTCATTTCTATTCCTGATGCCAATTCTCATTCTTTTACCAGAATTATTGGCAATAGGCTTTTCTTTGTCATCAATCAAGCATATTAGAGGTGTTGATGACTGACAGAGGTGTCTGACAAGTTTTTTATTTTCTTTATTGTCATCAGAAGCTGACATGAGGATCACAATGAGAGAAGAAACATCCTGTAGGAAGCTGAGTTGTTGCCTATGTTCTTTGGCATCTCCATGAAGATTGGTGAAGGTCACACACTTGTCAAATCTGTCTTCTCCTTGGCCCCCAGGACAGAACCAGCAGATCTCCACCACTCCTTCCATCAAGAGACAGTCTTTGCTGCTTCCTCTGCAGTGTCTGTGAAAAAACACATCATGTTTATGTTTACTGAGGAGAGAGTTCATGATCTGAGATTTGGAAGCAGAGAGGCCATTTCCAACTCTAATGAAGGACACAATGGGGGTGAAAACACGACACATCTGCCGATTCTTGTGACTATAGCTCTTGTTCTGTAGTGATTTACTTTCATTTTGCCAACTTCTCCTAATTTGTCTGAGAGACCAGAGAGAAAATTCAATCTGAGAAGTGTTGGGGTTTGGTACCACAAGAGGGAGTGCAAATTGACAAATGGAAAGTTTAGACAAAATATATTGCCTGGCAAGATCATCTGCACAATGAAAAATGGCCATCTGGATGTCCATTGGGTGAATGTGGGGCTGGCACTCTGTGGCTGAAGGATAGATCAGACTGTCGTTTTCTTTAATGATATCTTCATATGGATCAAAATCTTCATTTTCGTGATCACAAGAAACTACAGATATCTGGTTTTCTGTGTTTTTGTCATCTTTGAAGACAAGATGTCTGAACCCGCAATCTAGCATCAGTAGCTTTTGTAGGAAATAGAAGGGAAGTTCTTGTTCTGATCTTGGCTGTGTATTGTACACAGAAGTCTTATAGATCAGATGGAAGTCAGCTCTGCTCATCCTTTTCGGGTAGTGATGTTCTAGGCCTAGACGCTGGAGTAAGTCTAGGAAAGGTCCTTTCTCTATCATATCCTTTTTGTTGTTTTCATTATTTTGCTGTTTAGAAGTTTCTTTCTTTTCAGGGCAGAGACTTTGCAATTGTTTTTTTACCTCATCCATTTTCAAAGAAGGAATGGTGGCTTTATAGTCCCCATCAATGAGTAATCTCAAATCATTCTCCAGATTTTCCCAGTCATGATGTGCTTCATGTTTTGTGAGAACATGTGCAACTTCTTCAGACAACAATTGTCCTATATGTTGTCTTATTAATGTCAAACGTTGTTCTTTCTCTTCTGTAGAAATATCTGTGATTTCGACTGTGGCTCTGAGAGCTGTGAACACCAGGAATGCCTGGCCTCTGTAGCTGCAAATATTTTTAAGTTCTTGATATTTGTGTTGGATAGTTTGCATTTGGTCCAAGAGGAAGTTTAACTCATTACACCCTAGAAGATGCTGAAAAATATTGTTTTCCAACTGATAGCTTGCACCAGCTGCAATGGAGAGTAGCATTAGCTGCATGTCCGACTGCTCTTTTTCTCTGAGGTACTTCAAGAAGGAGCCAAGAGCTGTGGTCACCTCATAAGTAGCCATTCTTTTTGCTTCTTCCACTGTTTCTGGGGACTCATTTTTTATATTCACTTCCATTAGGTTTTTGTAGATTTTCTTTAAGGTCTTAATGAATTCAGAAAATGAGGGGATTTTGACTTGTTCTTCCTCTGACTCTGACTGATTGATCCATTGTAGAATGGTTTCTGCCTGAGGAAAGTTTGTTACTTTGTAGACATGAGGCTCTAGAAGGCTGCGGAACTGAGATTTAATAAACTGAGTTTTATAAGTGGGCGAATTTTTGCAAAAGTTGACAGTGTTTATTAGAAAATTCTGCAGATCCCAATCTGCGAGGCATGTATTAATCCAAATGTTATAACTTTTTATTTTTTGACTCAGTGTTTGCATGAAGTCTATCAACTTACTAAGCTGTTCTTCAGGATTAGAAACCTCCCAGCATTTCACATCCTCTAGGAAAAGCCTAGCTTCTTTTCCAGCAGTAAGAAATTCCTCTCCTTCCTGAATCTGGGCAACAAGTCCAGTCAGAGCAGTGTAGTTGTCTTTCAGGCAGCTAGCAACTTGAAGGGCATCCTTAAAATCACTTCTGTGGCTAGAAAGGATGATGTCCCAAATAGGTACCAGCTGAAGTCCCCGGTCAATGACAGACCATGTTTGATTGTGAGCAACAAGACCGGCTGTCCACTGAGCAATTCCATCTGCTTCTGCTGGTCCACCTATCTGGGCAACAGCGAGTTTCACCTTTGTTTGAAAGTTTTGATGAGTTGCGCTGTGAGATGCTGTTTTTGCATGGGAGTTTGGCATATTCACATTTGCACCAGCTTTAATTCCAAAGCCACCATAGCTGCCCCTTATATAAATATCCAAGGACTCTGCTGCTTGCTGCTTGACGTCAGCCAATTGCTCTCTTTTGAAACCCTCTGAAGTGGCCTTCCAACAGTAGATTCCCCCCAGGTGCAGTGGGCCTTGGTTAGCATGCGAGCCAAACCTGTTAAAAAAGTTTTCAGCCCTATACCTCAGTAAGGGGAATCTGTCTGAGTGTGTAGTTTGATTCAGGAGTTCTTCAATATTTTTTAGCTCCTGGAGAGCAGCCTTGGAGAGTTGAAGCTGATGGATGTGAAAGTGGCAGGTGGCCAGTGGGATGTAGGTGAACTTAGCTGAGCAGAAATAAGATTGCTTTGAATGTGATTGTTGGGTATTCCTGGATTCTGTATGTTTGCTTTGATCCACACTAGCTTCTAGACTAAGTCCCCAGCCTTCACCTTTAGCTGAGAAGGTTGAACTGAAGCCCAGCTTCTCCATAGTCTGTGTGAACATGGCTTGTTCTTGAAAAGAGGAAAATTCCTTTGTTTCCATCCATGTGCCATGCTCTGGGCCAACAAGTGAAAATTCCACAGGGACACTAAGTAGCTCTTCTTTCTTCTGAATCAGGCTTCTTTGGTGGCTAGTCTTATAAATTCCTTGCAGGGCCAGTCCTCCAGATGCCCATTTTATCAGGTCTCTATCAGAAAGGTTTTCACTATTTGCCAGTGTCTGTTCTATGTGACTGAGCTGTCTCTCCATTGTTTCAGTGATGTCTTCTAGGGGCACCTCAGGCGTTGGCCAGCACTCTTCAGGTATCTCCATTGCTTGTCTCAGCTCTGCTTCTTTCCTCCTCACTGCCTCTTCCTGTCTATGCTTCCCTTGTGACTGCAAGGCCCTCAGTTCCTGCAGTGCCTGTCCTGCCTGCCTCTGCCTGTTCCTTATCATCTCCCCTGGAGCCTCCTGAAACTCTGCAACACTGTTTGGCTGAGAAAGATCAAACAGCTTCTCTAGGGCTCTTTTCTCCCATGTGTGTTGTGTCTGGGACTTCAGCTTCTGGAGGTCTTTTTCTTCTAAGTGTTGTAAGGCCTGGGCACAGGTCACACCCAGGTCTTCCTGAAGCTTAGGCAGCCAGTAGTCAACAGACAACCCCACTTCTGTCAGCACCTCCTGGAGATCTTGCTGTTGTCTAGGCTGAGGCTCATCAGCGATGCAGTTTGTTGTTGCCATGGCTCTGTGAAAAACAGATGTGGTTAGTCTTGTCTGTGTACTGACCTTAGGAAATGTCAGCTGTGTGGCCAGAAGGGTGAATTATGCATGTTAGTCCTTTTCATCTCCTGTAATTATTCCAGTGTATTTTAAAACAACGTGTGTGTGTGTGTGTGTGTGTGTGTGTGTGTCTGTAACCTATCATTGTGGGTGTTCTCAGTATGGCCTCTCTTGTCTTGTTGGAGACTGTGATGAACTGTCACTTTGCCTGATTTTTTTTTTTTTTTTTGAGACAAAGTTTCTCTGTGCAGCCCGGGCTGTTCTGGAACTTACTCTGTCTACCAGGATGGCTTCAAACTCATAGATCAGCCTGCCTCTGAATGCTGAGAGCTGAGATTAAAGCCATGTGCTACTACTACCTGGCACTTTGCCGGATTTTTAAGCTTCCTCTTTCATAGAATAATTTGCTTTGAGGGAATTAACCTGAAGGATGGTGTTTAATAACATACATGTGTTTGCTTGATGTTTTAAAAAACAAGTGATATCAGTTGATTATGTTTTCTTTATTAATTTTTGTGAAACCACTGTTGACTGGTTCCATTTCTATTTCTGTCACTTTCCTTTTCCTCTTCAGACAGGGTCTTACTGTACAGCTCATGCTGGCCTGGAACTTGCTATGTAGGTGGACTCTTAAAATTTTCCTTCCTTGGCTTCCTGACTACCATGATTACTAGTGTGCATCACCATGCTTGGCTCCACCACTTTTTTGTAGGTTGTTTTATAATATTAAATTTATTTCCTGGAATTTAGAAACACTACTAATTTGTTTCATGCTAGTTCCTCTTGTTATTTATCCTTCTTTTGTTAATATCTTTGAATCACATGAAGAACTATTTAATAATATCCACACCCAAATACTCTCCTGTATGCAGCATTTTATCAAATTTATGGAAACCTTTCCCTCATTGCCTCCAAAAGTCAGTGAGGTAAGATTTCACACTTTGAAATTTCCTTTCCTCCTGTCATTATTGCCGTACTGAATTACAGTACCATATGTCCAGGACAACAAGTGCCCTATTTATTTCTTTTTCTCTGAATATAAATTTAGTATACTAATAATTTACTCTCTAAAATCTGCCTTGAATCACATTTCATTTTGTATCTCCTGCTATATCTCCTTTAGATTTTTGCCTTCATTATGTTTTTGTTATGCTGTAATCATAGTTAACACATTTGATATGGTTTGAGTGTTTGTCCTTTCCAAATCTCACATTTAAACATATTTGCCATTGTACAATATTAAGATGGCTGGTCTGGAACTGGTTATATAGATCAATATGGTTTTGAATTCATATACTTGCCTTTCTCTGTATCCTGAGCAGTGGGATTAAAGGCATGTGCCATTATACCTGGTGAAATGTCAGACTTTTGAGCATGAGATTAATGTTGCTATAAACTAGCCAGGTTAGCTTCATTTGCTTCTTTGTATCCTGATGCTGGCACCCTGGTCTTGGACTTTCTAATCTCAGGCTGGATATATATTCTGTTATGGAAACTGTCATGGGATAAAGACAAGATGATATCAGAGAAATGGGGAGCTGGCTGTTCTTATAACAAAAAATGTCAAATTTTCGAGATGGCCTTGGAGTTGGGTAATAGAGACTGGAAGAAATAGGATGTATAGGCTATGAAAGCTTATATTTACCATGAATAAAAATATAGAGGACAATTCTGATGATAGCTCAGAAGAAAAGACTTACAAGTCCAAATTCTTAGATTACTTAAATGTTATGACCAGAATGTGGGAGTTAAAGCAGTTCTCATGAAGTCTCAGACAAGAATGAGAAAATAGTATTGGAAACCAGAGGCAAGATCCTCCTTCTCCTAAAGTGGCAAAGAACTTGATTGAACTGTGTCCATGCCTTGGCCTTACAGCTTTATTAAACCACAATTTAAGAGTGATGAGTTAGAATATCTGGCCAAAGAAATACCTAATCAGCAATACACTCCATATGATACATGACTTGTTTTTAAACAAGTAAAAAGAGAAGTGATTTAAAGATACACTTTAAGGAGAAGCAGAGTTTAAAGAGTTAGAAAACTCTTAACCTATCCGTGTAAAGAATAAGGAAATATATTTAAGAAAGAAATCCAAAGAAATAGTCCAACAACCATTTGATAAAGAAATTAGAGTGAAAGAAGCTATTTTTTTTTTTTTTTTACTTTTTTACTCCTTGTGATGATGTAGCTGGAAGGTCTTCACAAGACACCAGTGCCTTTCTATTGGACTTCCCTGTTTCCAGAATTGGAAACCAATTTATTCATATTCTTACTATATTACTTTTTCTGCCCTGGCTTTTAAACTCATTACTAACTTGGTGTGTGCCAATTCCTCTTACTCTTTATCCTCCCTCTGAATTACATGAAATAGTATTTACTGATAGTCTCCACACTTTATAAATTATGTATTTAAATAACAAGTGGTGCATGTAGTCTCAGGTATTTGATAATACAACATGAAAAGTTGTATTCTTATTTTCATTTGTGCTCTCTGTATTCTATAAGTCCCTAAAAAGTCAACTATAATGGGATACTCAGCATTGAGAGCAACCTTTTAATGAAGATACAAAGAATAACTTGGGAAAATTTAAGATCAGGAGCTCATGAAATGACTTAGTGGTTAAGGACACTTGCTAACATGCTTGACAAACCCAAATTCCATTCCTTTATATGTGTGATATAGCATTGGCAGACCCAGCCATAGCTACATGAGCATATAGATATTAATATATAAATAAATAAAAATGTAAAACAATTAAGATAAGATCTTTAAAGCCTCAAATAGTTTGCTAGATAGTGTGAAGAATGCCTCGTAGAAGATGTGTGTAACATGAATAATGACTAAAACATTGGTATAATCACTCTAGAAAGAGAGGAGGTAATCTAAAGAGACACTTGTGTCTTTTTCTCTAGCCATCAGCCTATTCAACAAACCCCAAAGAATTAAAAATTTCCTGGGAATCCTATTCTGGGAAAAGGAAAAAAATAAAAGGTACATATGTTATAAAGGAATAAATAAAAATGTGTTTGTTCATAGATGGTCTGTGACAACAATCCCAAAGAACAAACCACAAGTAATCAAAAGAAAATATCTCTCAAAATAACAAAAAAGAAGCCAGTCTGGGATGCATAGTGAGTTTTCAGTCTAGCTTAGAAGACAATGTGAGACTTTGTCTCAAAAAAAAAAAAAAAAAAAAAAACCAAAACAAACAAACTAAAACTAAATCAAATCAACCAACCAACCAACAAACAGAAATGAAGAAAATAATGGTTCAAGAAAAAGACAGCTTGCAAATGGTTAGGGTGTTTTGTGGAATTGGTTTACTTCCCTTTGCTCAGCAGAGGTCTTGAAGATAGCCCATGTTTCTGTTGTGGTTCCTTGATCTCTGATTCTCGAGGGAGAAGAACAGAATATCTTTTCTGCCTATCTTAGGTCTATCTCAGGACCAATAAATACATAAAGTAAAATTGCTGTGTAAAGGGTAGTTTCTATTGCTTTTGAGTGGCACAAGAACAACCCACTTCTACACAGAAGGGGGTTATAAAGCAAACCACAGACACACTAGAAACCTTGTAGTGAGATATTTACTTTGTCTCCTTCAGTGGCACTGCCAAGCCCATTGGGGGGTGAAGCCATGGGCGGAAGTGACCTGTAGAAGGAGGTCTGAGGAAGAGCAGGGAAACACTCTCTTGCTGGCTGGATTCGGACAGGAGAGCATCTGGTGGAACTTGCTGGTTGGTGTTCATCTGTCTAGGTTGTAAGTTATTTCTCCCTGAATAAACATCTATTTGGCCTATTTGTTTATCCTGATCCTTATTTAACCACAATAAAACCTAAAATTAAAGACTGGGGAAGGAAAGAGATTTTTTTTTTTTTTTTTTTTTTTTTTTTTTGTGCAGAAGCAGAATATCAAAAGCCTCTAGTCTATAGGAATTTATAAAACTCCATGCATTCTGAGAGTAGGATATATATACCCAGAAATTACCTGAGAAGTGAATTGACAATAAATTAACAGGCTATAAGATACTTGAAAATGATATACCAGAACAACACCTTTAGTATACAGAATACATAAAGAACTAAAAATTCTCAAAGGTGAGAGGAAATAATTTGATTCAAAAGTAGACAATAGGAGGCCTGTGAGATGGCTCAGTGGATAAAAGTCCTTGTCACTATGTCCAAGGAATTTAATCTCTAGGATCTGAACTACCAGAAATGACTTTCAGAGTTGTCCTCTGACCTTTACAAATGTGTTTATCACATGCATTCCTGAACACATATTCTATGTCTCTCTGTCTCTCTCTTTGTCTCTGTGTCTGTCTGTCTGTCTGTCTGTCTGTCTGTCTGTCTGTCTCCAAACAAATGTAAAAATAAATAAGCGGGCAATAGTCCTAAATAGATATCTCTCAATACAATGCATACAAGGACCAACAAGATGGTTTGGCATGTAAACATCTTTATTGTTAACCCTGATGACTTGAACTCAATCTTGGTAATGCCTGCAAGTTGCCCTCTGACTTCCATTCATGTGTCTTGGCACACAGAACATACACAGAAAACCAATTACTATATGAATGTAACTTTAAAAGAGTCCTGGTCAAAATGTGGTCCTGCCTATCATCTACCTGTTGCCTTGGTTTCATTTTGTCCTACAGAGTGATCTAACAGGTTGTCAAAACAGTGTGAGATCTCTTTCTGGGAGGCTGGATTCTTCTTTTATTGGCACTAGAACTCCAGTCTTTCCTTTTCCTCACAATAAGACACCTGAGGAAATTTTAATCCTTGGGAAGGGATGAGTTAATTTTCAGTACTCTGGTAGGCAATGATACAGGCCCAAGTTTCTTTAGAATATCTTCTGTTTTGCTTGGGTAGGTGTAATGAAAGAAATGGAGAGTTATATAATGATAGATATAGATTTCAATAAACACTATGATGTAGTAGAAGATTAATAAGGAAATAAGTGAACTGTAACAACATCATAATCTAGCAAAACTGAATGTATACACCACACTCCTCAATAAACCAAGGTACATATTCTTATATAGGGCACATGAATGTTTTCCACATGCTAAGCATCAGATAATGTCAATATATCTTAAAAGACTTGATCATAATGTATTGAAATTAGAACAGTCACAAATGTGAAAATTCAAGAACATTTATTTTAAAGCTGAATGTAATTATATAACCTGTGATGATTATTCTTGGCTGTCAACTTGATTACATTTGGCATCTAGAAGTAACTAAAGCTCAAGCAACTAGGTATACCTGCCAAGGATTTTTTTTAAAATAATCATTTGAAGTGGGAAGACCCACTTTTTGTTGTTGTTTTTCTTTTTTGAGACAAGATTTCTCTGTGTAACAGCTGTAGATGTTCTGGAACTTACTTTGTAGACCAGGCTGGCCTCAAACTCTCCGAGTTCCACCTGCCTCCCACATGCTGGGATTAAAGTTGTGCACCACCCCTCAGGAAGACACAATTTTAAATGGATCTTTTGAGGTGGGAAGATGCACCATTAATCTGGGTCATACCTTTTGCCATTAGACTATGTAAGGACATGGCATAAGGAAGCTTGCTATTTGCCTGCTCAGTCTTGCTTTAGTTAGCAAGTCCATTCCTTCACTGGCATTAGAACCTACTTCTTTGAGATTCTGGCATATACTGAAGACCAGCTGAGACATCCAGCCTCATAGACTGAACAACTAATGGTTTCTTGGACCTTCTGGTAGACAGTCTGTTGGACTAGCTGGACTACAACCTGTAAGCTATTCTAATAAACCTCATATTTTTTTCTACAAATTCTGTTTACTTCCCAGACTAAACATAACCCAAGACATCTTCTAAACCATTACACTTGTAAGGTCTCAGATTCTGAGTTCAAGAGGGACAATAGGTCAGACTGTCCTTTTGATTAAAATATTTATTAGAAAAGTTATGATATGGGAAAATTTGGGGTCTCTTGAGTCAGGTGAGATTATCTGGAGAGGGAATGTTAGGGTCCTGGAAAACTTGATAGTTATCAAGGTCAACATGAGACAATTACTTTTGGGTTCTTGTCTTATGAATTCAAATACTGACATTCATGAACCACAAAGGTGGAGTTTTAGAGAGAAGTTATAGAGGAGAGGTGGAGCAAACAAGGACCCTTGTTTAGTAGGTTGGGTCATTGGTAAAAGTAGGAGGACCTGAATTCAAATATCCAGCACCCATGTAAAAATCTGGGTATGGGATACAACCTTCTTGTCCAGACATATCCTGCACATTAGCTCCAGGGCTTAGTAGGATGAGTATTTCTGTTCTTCTTCTCCATGCACTCCCCACCCTCAATATAGCCTAGGTTTAATCCTGTGCCTTGGTCTAGTCTGACTAACCCTTCTAGTTCCACAACAATTTCTAGGCTTTTACCAGACCCTGCTCTGCCTGCCCCTGACCCATGGGCCCCTCATACCCCACATCCAACCTCTCCACCCAGCCAGACCTTTCACATCATTCACCAGGGTCTTGTCATGTTAATCTGGTGGTTCTCCCCTCCATACACCCTCTTCAACCCATGGATCTATCCTTAACATCCAGGCTTGAACCAGGATACATATACTATATATGGCTCAGTTTCTTGTGTCCACCTGACTTCATTCCACTGAAGCCATATCCATCCTTCAGGTTCAACCTGACCTGCTCTTCTGTCCTCCACCAACCAGCATTGTCCATATAAAACAAAGAACTAGCAAAAGAAGTCTACATGCCCAATTCTCCTTACAAAAGTACAGATAGTATGAAAGATGCAAGCAGTATTTCTCCCCAACCCATGCCCAAATCCCATCACTCCTATAGAAGATTTTGCCAATGAGAATTAAGTAGATGAACCCCAAGCACAGAATGTAAGAGAATAATTATAAACATCATCAAATAATTCATGGAATTTAAAGAATATATAATTTAAAAAGAAACATTCTGGAGGAGAGGAGAGCATGTAGGACTAGGAAGATTGAGTCAGGGGAGGAATAGATGAGAGCAAGAGAGAGATAAATAGATAGATAAATAGATACCACAAAAGAGGGATCTATTATAGATTTGAAGAGAAAACTGACTCTAGAGAAATGTTCAGAGACTTACAAGGATGACCCCAACTAACAAGCTGAGTAACAGTAGAAAGGCTACCTTAAATGCCCTTCTCTGATAATGAGATTGATGACTAACTTATCCACAATCATAGAGCCCTCATCTAGTAGCTGATGGAAACAGAACACAGCTAAACATTGAGCTGAACTCCTGGAATCCAGATGCAGAGAAGGAGAAGTGATAAGAAAATGGGGGCAAGACCAGGCTACAGAAACCCACTGAGACAGCGAGACAGCTGACCTGAACAAGGGGGAGATAATGGATCCCCAGACTGATAGCTGGGAAACCAACAATTTACTGCCTCAGACCCCCTGAACATGGGTCTCAGTTAGAAGGCCTGGGCAGTCTAAGGGACCTCTGACAGTGAAACCAGGATGTATCCCTGGTGCACAAAAGGACTTTGGGAGCACATTCCCCATGGAGGGACACTCCCTTAACCTAGATGCAGGAGGGAGGCCCTAGTCCCTACTCCAAATGACTTGACAGATTTTGTTGATCCCTCCTGTAAGGCATCACTCTCCCTGTGGAGTGGTGGGGGGATGGAATAGGGGGGGTTGGGGGCATGGGAGGGAGAGGGATCTGGGATTGATATGTAAAATAAGAAAAAATAATAATAAAAAGAACGAGTTCAAAGAGAATAACATAAACACTTGAGTGATATCCAAGAAAACACAAATATAGCCTGATGTAAATTTCAAAGGCAATCCAGAATTTGAAAGCGGAATTCAGTAAAGAGATAGCAACACCAAAGAAGAATGAAGATGGAATTAAAAAACCAGATAACCATAAAACTAAAGTGAAAGCCTTGCAAATAGAATCAATCAATTAGAAGACAGAATATCAAAACTTGAAGATGAAGTAGAGGATCTAGATATAATAAGCAAAGAATATGAAAAATTAAAAGAAAACCCAGGAAAGCAATATACAGAAAATGTAGGACATCATATAAAGATGAAACCTTCAATTTATAGGCATAGATGAAGAAGAATAGGTCAGATCTTCAATAAGATAATAAAATAAAACTTTTAAAAACTAAGGAAATATACACTCGTACAAGGCACAAAGAAACCAAACACATAAAACATGAAAATAAAACTCCCATGACATATCATAGTTAAAACACTTCATACACAGAACAAAAAGAGTGTGTTGAGAGATACAAGAAAAAAAGCACAATGCACATATAAAGGAAAACACATCATAGTAACAGCTTATTTCTCACTGGAAATTTCTTTTTTTAATATATAAATTTTTATTTAAATTACAAACAATCTTATTTTACATATCAATCCCAGTTCCCTCTCCTTTCCATTTCCCTGTGCCCCCCACCAATCCCAAGTCCCCCTCCCATCCCCCCCAAGGAGAGTGAGGCCTTCCATGGGGGGGTCATCAAAGTCTATCACATCATTTAGGGCAGGGCCCCATGTGTCTAGGCTGAGAGAGTATTCCTCCGTGGGGAATGGGCTCCCAAAGTCCATTTGTGCATTAAGTGTCAATACTGGTTCTACTGCCAGAGGCCCCATATACTGCTCAGGTCTCCTAATTGACACCCAGGTTCAGTGTCCTATGCTAGTTCCCCAGCTGTCAGACTGGGGTCTGTGAGTTCCCCTCACTGGAAATTTCAAAAGCCAGAAGAGCTTGGAACAATGTATTTCAAGTCCTAAAAGACCATGGTGGCCAATCTAGACTAATATATTAAGCAAAACTACCTGCCATAGTTAAAGTAGGAATAAAGCTTTCCATAATCAAAGTAACTTAAAAATTTATATTCAATAAAATATAGGAAGTAATATTTCAGACTGAAGAGAGGAATGGATATAGTCAATAGGTTGTAAAAAGAAATATAAAGACATAATTACTAAAACATAAAGTAACGCTGGGACCGTCACACCACTAGAAATGACAACATAATGACTGCAACCAACACACAGGCATTTGAACAATAACTTTCAGTATTCATGATCTTGAGTATCCAATCAAAAGATACAGCCTGGCTGAATGGATCAAGAAAAAAATCATTTATTTGTTGTCTATAAAATTATTTCTTAGTTTTAATAATAGGCATCCCATTAGAGCAAAAGAATGAACAAAAGTACTCCAATCAAATGGGACCACCAAGCAGGCATCACTATCCTAATATCTGAAAAAAATAGACTTCAAATTAAAACTAGTCAGATTAGATAAAGAAGGACACTTAATTCTAATCAATGGAATATAACCCCAAATGACTTTACTATCCTAACCATATGTTCACCAAACTCTGGTACACCAAGGTTCATAAAGAATGTACTACTGGATTTAAAGACACAAATTAATAACTTCCTATTAATAGTTGATGATTTCAATACTCCACTGTCTCCAACAGACAGCTTATCTGGGTAAAAATAAGCAAAAACACCATAAATGAATGACATAATATATTGAAATGAACATCACAGGTATCTACAGGACATTATACCCCAAAACCAAATAATACACATTTAGCAGCATATAGAATCTTGCCTAAAATAAACAACATTCTGGAACACAAAGCAAATCTTCACAAATTCTGAAAGACTGAAATAATTTAATGTATGTTATCTGACCACAAAGACATAAAACTTAAAATTGTCAGGAAACAAATCTCTAATAAATACACAAACTTGTGAAGATTAAACAATTCATTGCTGAATGATGAATATGTCAAAGAATAAATCAAGAAAGAAATAAAAAATTTCCTGGAACTAAATGGAAATGAAAAAAACACAAAAGAAAAAAAACTTCTGGGACATATTGAACCCAATTCTATGAGGGAAATTTATATTTCTAAATGCCTTTGATAAAATAAAAGCCAGAAAGGGTACAAATTAATGATGCAACTTAAAAAAATTTGAAAAACAAGAACAAACTAAATCCAAACCCATTTGACATTAAAAAACAAACAAAAAGATCAATAAAAAATTAGAGCTGAAATCAATGAAATAGAAACAAGGAAATAATATAAAGAATCCATAAATCTGATACCTGAGAAGACAAACAAGATTGACAGATCACTGACCCAATTAACCAAAAGAAAGAGAGGATCCGAATTAACAGAATCAGAAATGAATAGGAAAATATTACAATAGACACCAAAGAAATATGAAATATTATAAGTGAACATTTTAAAATTTGTACTGCATTAATTGGGAAATGACTTTCTATATTCAGCCAACCCATTAAAATTACATCAAGAAGTTGTCAACAACCTAAGCAGACTCATAACACATGAGTAGAATAAAATAGCAATAAAAAGCTTTCAAATTAAAAAATGTTCAGGGCCAGATGGACTCATAGGATAATTTTACCAGATATTCAAAGAAAGTTTACACCCAATCCTTCTAAACTATTAAAAAACCAAACCAAACCAAACCAAACCAAACCAAACCTAACCTAACCAAACCAAACCAAACCAAAAATCAGAAAGCACACTTCCAAACTCCTTCTGTGACACTAGTATCACAATAGAAAGGAAACTGCAGGCCAGTATACCTGACAAACATAGATTAAAAAAGGCTCAATAAAATATTTGTAAACTGAATATAGACATGTTAAAAAGATTATACACCATGTCCCAGTTGGCTTTATTCCCAAGATGCAGAAATGACTCAACATTCACAAGCAAATAAATGTAACAAACCATGTATGTGATGCCATCTTACTCCTGTCAGAATGACTACAATAAAAAACACCAAAGACAGTTTATGGTGGAGAGGATGTGGAGAAAGGGTTACATCCCTTCACTGCTGGTGGGAGTGCAAACTCCTACAGCCACTTTGGAAATCAGTATGGCAGTTCCTGAGGAAAATGGGCATCAGTCTATCTCAAGCGCCAGTAATTCCACTCTTAGGCATATACCCAAAAGATGCACATTCATACAACAAGGACATCTGTTCAACTATGTTCATATCAGCATTATTTGTAATAGTCAGAACCTGAGAGCAACCTAAATGCCCCTCAACTGAAGAATTGATGGAGAAAATGTGGTATATTGACACAATGAGTACTACTAAATGGAAAAAAAAATGGAATATTGACATTTGCAGGCAAATGGATGGAACTAGAAGAAACCATTCTGAGTAAGGTAACCCAGTCACAAAAGGACAAACATGGTATGTACTCACTCATATACGGTTTTCAGAAAAGAGCAAAGGATTACCAGCTTACATTCCACACCGCCAGAAAAGTTAGTAAACAAGGAGGATCCTAAGAGAGACATACATGGTTCCCTGGAGAAGGGGAAAGGGACAAGATCTCTCAAGCAAATTGGGAGCATGGAGGGAGGGGAGAGAGTTAGGAGGAAAAGGAGGGGAGAGGTGGACATGAGGGAGCAGGAAGACTGAGTCAGGGGAAGAATTGAGGAGAGCAAGAAAAGAGATACCATAACAGAGGGAGTCATTATATGTTTTTAGAGAAATGTGGCACTAGGGAAATGTTTAGAGATCTACAAGGATGACCCCAACTAACAATCTAAGCCCTTTCCTGATAATGAGATTGATGATTACCTTATATGCCAACCTAGAGTCTTCATTCAGTAGCTGATGGAAGCAGAAGTAGACACCCACAGCTAAACACCGAACTGAACTCTTGGAATCCAGTTGCAACAGGGAGGAGTGATGAGCAAAGGGGGTCAAGACCAGGATGGAGAAACTCACAGAAACTGCTGACCTGAACAAGGGGGAGCTCATGGACTCCTGCCTGATAACTGGGAAACCAGCACAGGACCGACCCAGATTCCCTGTGGTGTCAGCAAGGAGGCCTGGGCAGTCTATGGGGCCTCTGTTAGTGGAAGAGTATTTGTCCCTAGTATACGCATGAACTTTGGGAGCCCATTCCACATGGGGCCTGGGCCCTGCTCCAAATGATATGACAGACTTTGAAGACTCCCCATGGAAGGCCTCACCCTCCCTGGGGAGCAGAAAGGGGATGGGATGGGAGTTGGTGGGGGGAACAGAGGAGGATAGTAGGGTGAGGGAACTGGGATTGACATGTAAAACAAGATTATTTCAAATTTAAATAAAAAATTATGTTAAAAAACAAACAAACCCTGATATTAATCCACACACCTATGAACACCTGATTTTTGACAAAGAAGTTAAATTATACAATGGACAAAAAGAAAGCATCTTTAACAAATGGTGCTGACATAACTGGATGCTGGTGTGTAGTAGAAGACTTCAGACAGATCCATATCTATTGCCATGCACAAAACTTAAGTCTAAATAGATCAAAGACCTCAACATAAATTCAGCCACACCAACCCTCTTAGAAGAAACAGTGGGAGGTACCCTTGAACAAATTGGTACAGGAGACTACTTCCTGAACATAACTACAGTAACACAGACACTGAGATTGACAATTAATAAACGGGACCTCCTGAAACTGAGAAACTTCTGCAAGGCAAAGGACATAGTCAACAAGACAAAACTGCAGCCCACAGACTGGGAAAAGATATTCACCAACCCCACATCTGACAGAAGGTTGATCTCCAAAATATACAAAGAACTCATGAAGCTAGTCAACAAGATACTAAATAATCCAATTAAAAAGCGGAGTACAGAACTAAATAGAGAATCATAGAGGAATCTAAAATTGTTGAAAAACCTTTAAGAAAGTGCTCAATATCCTGAGTCATCAGGGAAGTGCAAATCAAAACAAATAAAAGGAATTAAAGGCAAAAATCACACTGTCATATCAATAGATGTAGAAGTTTTTGACAAAATCCTTTATGCTTACACAATAAAAGTCTGAGAGAGATTAGGATTAGGGGAAATATCCTTAATATGATAAAAGGTATGGATGTAAAACCCACAGCTGACATCGTCCTAAATGGAAAAAAACTTGAAGAAATTCCACTGAAGTCAGGAATGAAACAGAGCTGTGAATTGTCCTCACTCCTTTCCAGTATTGTGCTTGAAGCATTAGCTAGAGCAATGAGGCAAGAGAAGGAAATTAAAAGAACATAAATAGGAAAAAATCAAATTATTTGCAGTTGACATGATATTATCCATAAGAGAGCCCAAACATTCTATGAGAAAACTTCTAGAGGCAATTTAAAAAGATCACTAGTGTGACAGGATACAGAATCAACTTGCACAATTCAACAGCTTTTCTATACATTAACAATAGACACACAGAGAAAGAGATGTTGGACACATTCCCATTCACAATAACCTAAAAGAAAACACAATATCTAAAAAGCATCCAAAAGAAGGAGGTAAAGGACTTTTACAATGGAAATTTTACAATGGAAATGTGAAGAAAGAGATAAAGACATTAGAAAATGGAAAGACACTGCATGCTCATGGATTGGTAAAATTCATTTTGTGAAAGTGACCACTTTGTTAAAAGCTATTTACAGATTCAATGCAGTCCCAATCAAAATTCTCATTTCATTTTCCTCAGGAATAGAAAATTATCCTAAAATTCATATGGAACCACGAAAGACCCTGGATAACCAAAAGGAAAAAAAAAATGAAAAAGAAATATGGAGCACAAAGAACAACATTGGAAGGGTTACCATTGCATATCTTGAGATATGTTTATTTCTTTGAATTCATAGTAATAGAAACAATGCAGTACTGCCACAAGTATACACATGTAGACCAATAGAACAAAATCAAAGACCCAAAATGAATAATGCAACCACAGCCCTTTAATATTCAATAAAGATGCTACAAACATCTACTGGAGACAAGAAAACATCTTCAACAAATGGTCCTAGGTAAACTGGGTGTCCACATGCAGGAGAATAAAATTAGACCCATATTTATCACTTTGCATAAAAACTAAGTCCAAATAGATCAAAGATATAAAGGTTGAATTTGAAATATTGAAAGTGATAGAAAAAACATAGGTGGTACTCCTACATCATATAGGTGAAGATAGGAAAAATTTTCTTTTTTTTTCTTTTTCTTGTTTTTTCCACTCCCTCTCTCCCTCCCTCCCATGCTCCCGGACCACCCTCCCATCTTATTTCCCTCCCTCCCCATTTCACAGGGAGGGTGATGCCTTACAGGAGGGATCAACAAAATCTGTCAAGTCATTTGGAGTAGGGAATAGGCCCTCCCTCCTGCCTCTAGGTTAAAGGAGTATCCCTCTATGGGAAATGTGCTCCCAAAGTCCTTTTGTGCACCAGGGATACATCCTGGTTTCACTGTCAGAGGTCCCTTAGACTGCCCAGGCCTTCTAACTGAGATCCATGTTCAGGGGATCTGAGTCAGTCTAATACTGATTTCCCAGCTATCAGTCTGGGGGGCCATTATCTCCTCCTTGTTCAGGTCAGCTGTCTCTGGGTTTCTGTAGCCTGATCTTGTCTTCCCTCTCTGTATCTGGATTCCAGTTTGGCTCAGTGTTTAGCTGTGGGTGTCGTCATCAATCTCATTATCAGGGAAGGGCTTTTATGGTAGGTAGCCTTTCCACTATTGCTCAAATTGTTAGTTGGGGTCAGTCTTGTAGGTCTCTGGACATTTCTCTAGATTCAGTTTTCTCTTCAAACCTATAATGGCTCCCTCTTTTATGGTATCTCTCTCTCTCTGTTTTTTCCCCCTCTTCTATTTCTCCCATGACTCAATCTTCCTAGTCCCATGTGCTTTCCTCTCCTCCCCTTCTCTTTCTCCTTGCTCCCTCTCCACTCCTGCTCCCCCCACTCCCAATATGCTCAGGAGATCTTGTTAGGAATTTTTTTTTTTTTAAAATAGGACTTCATTTGTCAAACAATTATGGGACTTTATAAAGCTAAAATGGTTTTGCACAGCTAAAGAAATAATGTTTCAGGTGAAGAGGGAGCCCACATAATGGGAGAGATGTTTGCCCGCTGTATATCTGAGGCAAGAAAACAAATGACCTATCCAAAAAATGGGCCTGGGATCTGAACAGAGAGTCACCAAAGAAGAAATAAAACGACTAAAAAAATAACTAGAAAAATGTTCATCATCTGTGGCAACTGGGGAAACTCAAATCAAAATAACTTTGATTGTTGTGTATATGTATGTAATAACAATGAAAAATGAGACCATGAGTTTGCAAAAGAGCAAGGAAGCAAAAGGAAGGAGGAAATGATTTAATTTTATTATAATCTCAAAGATAAAGAAAGAAAGAAACAACAACAACAATCAATTTTGAGATTTCATCTTATCCCAGTCAGCATGGCAAAGATCAACAAATGCTGGGTAGTGGGGATATGGGGCAAAGAGAATCCTCATTTGCTGTTGGTAGGATTGAAAACTGCTCCAGCTACTTTGGAAATCAGTGTGGAGAATCCTCAAAAAACTAAAAATGAGTCTATATGACCCCCCTATGTCTCTTCTTGTTGCATACTTGAAGGTCTTGACATCTACTTCACTTGCTCAACCATGTTCATTGCTGTAGTGTTCACATTGGCTAGGATATGAAAACAATCTAAATATCCTTCAACCAAACAAATGGATAATAAAAATGTGGTACATATACACCATGGAATACTTTTCAGCCCTAATGAAAAAATGAAATAGTAAAACTTTCAGGTAAATGGATGGAATTAGGAAGGATCACATTGAGTGAGATAAGTCCCATAAAAACAAACAGCACTTGCTCTGTCTCATCTGAGGTTCCTAACACCAAATCTTCAGACTGAGTATAAAACCTGAACTAACTGCTGAAACAATGAAAGTAAAACAGATAGGTGTGTGTGTGTGTGTGTGTGTGTGTGTGTGTGTGTGAGAGAGAGAGAGAGAGAGAGAGAGAGAATAGAGATGGCATAATGAACAAGGCACAGTGACCTGAAGGAAGAAATGGGAAAAAATGTGAAGGGGTCTAATTAAGGAGGTGGGAAGGAGACAAATACAGAAAAAGGAGGGTACACTAACTGTGTGATCTCACTATCCGGGAAGGGCATCCATGGTAGCCTTTCCACGGATGCTCAAATTGTTAGTTGGTGGCAGTCTTGTAGTTCTCTAGACCTTTCTTTGTGTTCAATCTTCAAACCAATATTGGCTCCCTCTTTTATGTTCTCTCTCTCTCTCTCTCTCTCTCTCTCTCTCTCTCTCTCTCTTCTCTCTCTCCTGTCTTCTATTCCTAACTGGGTTCAATCTTCCTAGTCATACGTGTTTTCCTTTCCTCCCCCTCGTTTTCTCCAATCGCTGACCCCCCCCACTTCCCCTGTGCTCTGGGCGACTTGTCCCTTCCCAGTTCTGTGAGGGACTTTATATGAATCTCTTAGAATACACCTTGTATCCTAGTTCCTCTGGAGGTGTAAATTATAGGCTGGTGATCCTTTGCTCTAGGTCTAAAATCCTTATATGAGTGAGTACATACCATGTTCCTCTTTTTGTGACTGGGTTACCTCATTCAGAATGGTTTCTTCAAGTGCCATCCACTTGCCTGAGAATTTCAAGATACCATTATTTTTTTCTGCAGAGTAGTATTCCATTGTGTAGATGTGCCACATCTTCATTATACCAATTGAGGGGCATCTAGGTTGATTCTAGGTTCTTTCTATTACAAATAGTGCTGCTATGAACATAGTTGAACTTATCCATGAAGCCCTCATCTAATACCTGTTGGAAACAGGAGCAAACACCCATACATAAACACTGAGTTGAACTAGAACCCAGATGCAGATGGAGAGGACAAGACCAGGCGGCAGAAACACATAGAGACAGCTTACCTGAACAAGGAGGAGCTAACGGGCCACCAGACTGATAGCTGGGAAGCCAGCATGGGACTGACTCAGGCTCCCCTGAATATGGGTCTCAGCCAGAAGGACTGAGCAGTCTAAGGGACTTCAGACAGTGGAGCCAGGATGTATCCCTGGTGCACAAAAGGACCTTGCTAACACATCCCTCATGGAGGGATAACTGCCTTAACCTAGAGACAGGAGAGAAGCCCTAGTCCCTACTTCACATGACTTGTTAGATCTACATGACCCCAACTGGATGGCATTCCCCTACATATGGAATTGGGGTGGGGGGATGGGAGGGGAGGGTGGTTAGGGTGCATGTGAGAGGGCAGAGAGAGTAAAAGGGACAGAGGGAGGGAGGAAGGAAGGAAGGGAGGGAGAGGGAACTGGGATCAACTTGTAAAATGATAAATTAAATTAAAAAAAATGCTTTGACTCCAAAATTTAAGTTCAAGGGCAAGTTACTGGGGAAAAGGATTTCTATTTTTGTTTCCACAGAAAATGAAAATCTGTGGATTCCTTCTAGACTAATGTGGTTTGATCAAGCCAGGCTGGACAAAGCAGCCTTGCAGACTACAGCCAGGATTTCTGCATGTTCTTAAAATCCCCCATGACATCGTCCCTTACCAGCAGGAAGTAGTTTGGAAAGAACGATGCCCAAATTCCCAAATAGTGTCTATAAATGTTTGTTTTCATTTAAATGGACTTGGTCATATTAAATAAATAAATAAATAAATAAATAAATAAAATAACTGTGTGAATGCTTGAAAAAGTCACAAGGAATCATGCTATTAATTCTTTACCTAAAATTACCTGTAACCAGGAGATCTCATCTATTCCCCCTCCCAGGGAAATCCATGTATCTCTCTTAAGGTCCTCCTTGTTACCCAGTTTTTCTGGAGTTGTGGATTGTAGATTGGTTATTCTTTGCCTTACATCTAATATCTACTTATGACTGAATACATACCATGGTTATCTTTCTGCGTCTGGGTGATTTTTTTTTTCTGCAAATGTCATGATGTCATTGTGTAAATGTACCACATTTTCATTGTTGATTCATCGGTTGATACTTCGGTAGTGTGTTTCCAGGGTCTTGCTATTATGAGAATACCACTGCTATGAACATAGAGGGCAGGAATGGTATCAAGGAAACATGAGGGATCAGGTTGGTCAAGTTGGGGAAGGATGGGAAGAGTAAATGAAAGAGATATCTTGATAGAGGGAGCCATTTTGGGGTTAGGGAGAAACCTGGTACCATGGAAACTCCCAAGAATCCACAAGGATGACTCCAACTAAGACTCCTAGCAATAGTGGAGAGGGTGCCTGAACTTGCCTTCTCCTATAATCAGATTGGTGACTACCTTAATTGTCATTAGAGAGCCTTTATCCAGTAACTGATGGAAACAGATGCAGAGATCCATAGCTAAGCACTTGGCCAAGCTTAAACACTGGGCTGAGCTCCTGGAGTCCAGTTGAAGAGAGGGAGGAGGGATTGTACCAGCCAGGAGGTCAAGATCATGATGGAGAAATAGATAATCTGAGCTAGTGGGAGCTCACAGACTCTGGACCAACAGCTGGGGAGCCTGCATGGGGACTGACCTAGGCCCTCTGCAAGTGAGTGACACTTGTGTAGCTTGGTCTGTTTGTGGGGCCCCTAGCAGTGGAATCAGGACCTGTTCCTGGCACATGAACTGGCTTTTTGGAAACTACACATCTCCCCTCCAGCCCTTGATGTAGGGGGAGGAGCTTGGTCCTGCCTCAACGTGATATGCCAGACTTTGTTGAGGCCTGACTCTTTCTGAACAGAGCAGAAGTCAATGGGGGATTAGAGGGTGATGGGAGGTAGAAGAAGGGAACAGGAAGGGAGGAAGGAGGAAAAACTGTGGTTGGTATGTAAAATAAATGAAAAAAAATAAAGTACCTATAATACATATGTCAATATATAAATATACCTATATAGTTAAAATGAAAATTTCCCATCTGGGCTGACAATGCTTCCCCCAAGCTGTAGACTGTAAAATCCCAACAGAAGGCAGGAGAAGCTGAGACTCTTAGGGTCAGTGTTGTCCAAGGCTGTCAGGTCAGTGTTGACTCCCAAAACACTGTGGGCTATTTCTGTTGCCCTTGGTTGCTTTCCATACCCTTAGAGGTAGAAGATAACTCCCTATTGCTGAAGATACCATGCATTTGAGACATGGGGCCCAGGGGACCTGAGCTGGATCTGACCTGAAGGATTCCTCCCTGAGAACTAGCTTTTGTGTTAGCAGAAGGAACTATGCAAGCTTCCCAAGGATAGAAGCAACCAACAGTCCTACATGACATGAAGGCTGCAGTTGTGTTACAAATACTGTGGCAATAACCAATAGCTCTCTAAAAGAATTTTAGAACTGCTCAACAATCAGACATTATGCCTGGTACTGGAAGAACAAGTTTGCTGTGAGATTGTGTCTACTAGGAATATCAGAAGCTATATCTACAAAATGTCATTAACATGACTATCTAAAAGTGAGCTGAACAAGGACAACAAAAGTCATGGTAATGAGCAGAGAAGGCCTCAACTCTACATAGAACTATAAGCAACTACAGAATATTGAGAACAGAATTAGTCTTACCTAGGGAAAAGCACACTATTTATTTATCTGATACCAAATGGGCAGTTCTAAAGTCCTGAAACCTAATAAGGGTTTCATTATATAGACTGAACAGGTTAAATTTACTTATTTAGCAACATACACACACGCAAAGGAAAAGATGTCATGATTTTGAAAGAGATCAGAAGCTAGGTACATGGGAGGGTTTGGATAGAGGAAAGGGGAAATGATGTAATTATAATCTCAAAGATTAAAAACCTAGAAAAAAAAATCCACATTGAAACCAAAACCAAACAAACAAAAGCTAGGTTTGGTTGCAATTACCTGTATCCTCAGAATAGAGGGGCAGAGACAAGTGGATCCTAGGATCAAGCTATCATGAAAGCCTAATCATAGCATCAAATTTCAGTTTTGTGAATCTACCATACACACATATACTGTATATGTACACACAATGACAAAGCAAGCAAACACGTATGAGGGAATATTGTGAAAACATACAAACCAATAAATTAGATAACCTTAATTAAAGAGAAAAAAAGAGTACTGAACAAAGACTAAAGCAGGGATGCAAAAACCTCAATAGATATAACAAAGAGATAGCCTTAACAATCAAAACCTTCCTAACAAGCCAAATGTTTTCACTGGTGAATCGCACCAATTACTTAACTAATTAAACCAACCATTAGCACATTCTTACAAAAATGGAACAGGAGGAAACATTTTCTAACTCATTCTGTGTGGTCAGCATTACCTTACTTGCAAAGTCAGACAAGGATATTATGGAAAAGAAAACTATAGGTAAATGAATATTCTTCATGAATGCTGATGTGAAAAAGTACCAGCAACTGGAATCCAGAAATATAAAGATTATACACTATGTGACATGTAATGAACGTAATATAATGAATGATAATGAATGTAATATAGCCAAATTATAGAACGAAAGGAGAGCACTCCACACAGTTACTTGGATTCATGCAGTTAAAGCATTTGACAAAATTCAACCCAGTTTCATGACAAAAATAATAAAGTAGGAATTGAGGATATCTTTTCAGCATGATAGAGGTATGAAACACCTTATAGTTCCTGAGCAAGATTAGTATTGAATTTATTATACTGACTGGGGATTCTGCTGTTAGATATATATTTTAAAGAACTGAGAATGGATGTTCAAATATGTACTTAAAAACAAATGTTCATAAGCTGAACAAAACAGCCCTACAGACTACAGCCAGGATATCTGAATCTTCTTTGAATCCCCCATGACAGCGCCCCTTACCAGCAGGAAGTAGTTTGGAAAGAACGATGCCCAAATTCCCAAATATTGTGTATAAATGTTTGTTTTCATTTAATTGGACTTAATTATATAAAATTAAATAAAAAAACCAAAAAAAACAAATGTTCATAGCAGTACTAGTCACAGTATCTAAAAGAGATGGTAATAACTCCAAATGCCCATCAACAGATGGTAAACAAATTGTGGAATAATCATAGGAAAAATGAAGTCATAAAAATGAATAAAATACTGATGTGGTACAATATGGGTGGGTTTTGACAACATTGTTCTAAAGGAAGGAAGGAAGCCACAATGCAAACACTGCATGAAAATCTGCAGTAGTAAATCTTAGGGATGAAAGGCCAGGGAATAGGAGAGGTAGGAATGAGAGCAGACTGTATTTGTGAGTGTGGGGTTTTCTTTCAGGGTAGGAAAAACATTTTGGGATTTGCTAGAGGTGGTTGATACACAACTTTATTCTTATACTAAATGTCACTGAATTGTACAATTTAAAATAATTAATTTTATGGTATATAACTTTCACTTCACTGAAACTAAGTTTCATAGATGTGTAATTTGGTATATGCAAAACAAAGGTAATAAAACTCAAAGCCCATTGCTTCCCAAGGACTTATTATTAGCTGTGCTCTGGAGCTCACTTTAGTCTGCTGTATATGTATAATGCATATGATGTAGAATGTGCATTCCTTCCCAACTTTCCAATGGAGTTAGGAACTTGAAATTGGCAACAAAAGGAGGAGGTCTCTCTCTCTCTTTTTTTTTAATAATGGAAATAGCCAAATGTTACAAGCCTAGAATTTCCTTTTGTTTGAAAGTTGATTGTTAAACATTTACATCATTGACTTGAATCTTTCATAGTTTCTTTCGTTTTTTTCTCTCTGTAATTCTGGCTGTAACCTCTTACTCAGTACGAAATAGCTAAATGCAACAGAACAGACTAAAAACTACAGAGCTAAAATAAAATTAAACTTGTAAGCTATGAACCATACCTTATCAGGGAATAGCCTTCCCTTTGCCAGCTTTTGACAGGCAGTGTAAACAAAGCCCTGCCTACCAGACTTTCCTTCCAGTTGCCTAAACTGTGCAATAAGGCCTACATGGCTCTAAATATCAGGGACAGACACTTGTGACAGTTGTTTCTTCCTTTGTGCAAGCATTGGTGGTTTTAACCTGCAAATTAAGTATTTTAACAGGGCCACAGGAGACCAGGCCTGAAGGAGAATTTCAAAGAGAAAGATAAAGTTAGTTTCTGTTAAGTTTCAAACCCAGGACAAATTGAGGTGCCTATGTAACGTATCAGAGCAGAGCTGGCCTCCAGGTTCCCTCAGCAACCCTCAGTCTCTACCTGTTACAGGGTATGGCTACTACACCCATTCTCTACCCCCAACTCCCAGCCCAGGGGTTTGGCTGCCCTTCCCCCAGAGGCTCTTCCCTATATAGTCCAGATATTTTGTTTACCCACCCTTTTTGTACTTTGGCCTCCTGGCTGCTGAAACTGGTTCCCCTCTGCCCCAACTTCCCCACATGGCTCAGCTCAGTCTGGTCATGCCCACTTTGAACTCTCCCAGATGTCCCTACCTCTACCCATGCTCTCCCACATATCTATAATAAACTTTCTCCTCCACCATACCTAGGAACTATCATGTCTTTTCCTTTCTTTTTTTCCCCATCCACTTTCTGCCCTATATATCCTTCAAAGAATGTATCAAAAACAATGAACTTCTCTAAGCTCAAGGATCTTCCACCTATCAACCCACCAACTCCCTGTTCTGTGCAGACACTAATGGAAATGCATTTCTTTGAGACAAATAGTTTGTCTCATTTTCCAAACCCAGACTTGCAAAACACCACCATATTCTGTCCCCTGGTTGTTTTTCATAAATGCTTCAGGTAAAGTAGAGGCAGTTGGTAATTAGACTTGGTAAAGGGTTGCCATTTACTTAGTGGCTCTATGTATCTATTTGACTGACTGTATTTAAATTATATGTCTAATCTTATCTTTAGAGCTCCATAAGGATATGCAGTATGGTGTGCTGTCTAACTTTATCTTTACAACTCTATAAGGAAATAAAGATAAGGAGATGCAATATGCTCAGAGATCTTCCAGATGCCCATGGAGGAAAATTAACCACCTGTGCACTGGGGCCATATCACATAGGAAGAATGGCAACATTAGCACAGTGTCTACTACTGCAAGGTGAATTTTGAAAAAGGAGCATCCCAGATTTTTAAGGGGGGAACTCAGAATAATGTGTACCACAGATTTTGTCTGAACTCTTCATCTTTTAAGTAAGTAAAAGGACAGCATATGGGGATTTCGTTCTTGCCAGTGGTCAGAAATGCTAGAAATATTTAGGTGTATTGGCTCACACTTTTTTTTGTTTGTTAGCCAGGGCCATGCTGTTCTATAAAATTGCTTCCATTTTGGTTGAACTGTAATAATTCACATCACTTCAGTAATTTTGTTTCTAAGACTAAGATAAACTAAAGTTTCCCTAGATTCTTGTCTTCCCTACTCCATGGATGCCAAATCATGACCATAGATGTTTATGGACCACCTAACATTCTTACTAACTATTTACTTATTACCCCTAGCAATGGCCAAACTGGGTGCCCTAAGGGGAAACTTTTAACCTTTTTCCTGCCCCACGTCTATCCTTTAACTCTCCTAGCTGTATGTAGATGGCAGGCCTTAATTCTTACTGAAACCCAGTGTGCAGTGTTTTTCTTCAAACAAAGGCTAGCATTGTAGCAAATCACTTGTTCTCTTGTCTGTCTTTCCTTTTCATTGAATTTTCATTATTTTCTTTTCCTTTTATATAGTAACATTAGTGAGCATAATGGCTATGCATTAAAGTAGGACCAAAATTTTAGTTCAAGGACACCACATGGGTGGGCTAACTGCACTGACCAGCTTCACTCCGTGCTTCTACTTAGTTTCTGCTATTAAGTTCTATAGAAATCTCCTAAGCTAGCAGCCCACTGGCAATACCCTCTTGCTGTACATGAGCTCTCTGCTCATTTCCTTTCGGTTAAGCTCTCATCTATGAACAGGGGGATGAGGGAGGGGGAGAGTTTTAGAACTCTTCTAAAATCTCATGCTCCTGTTTTCTGTGAAATTCATTCTTTAACATTATAATATACATGACATAGAAGCCACTGGCCCAGTGTGGCTTTGGTGCCATTGATGTAGCAACACAAAAACACAACACTCACCTCAAATGGGATAAGAGTTTATTCTGGAGACAAATATTGAGAGCCTAGGAGTTAGACAGACTCCTTGGTAGGCAGCTAGATAAGGAGAGGTACTAAAGATGGTGAATTCCCAACAGGCAGTCTTCTTCCTCATTCTGTTGACTTGAATCAAAAGCCTGGCAGCTTAAAGCAAAGGCTTTGTAGGCTTTTTTTTTTTTTTTTTTTTTTTTTTTTTGTCTCCCATCAGCAAACCTGCTGATGGATTGCCTCAACAAGTTCAAGGCTGGATCAGGACATGTTACATTACAGTTTTGGGCCAATCAGCTGTTCTAACTTTCTTCAAATTGACCAACCCTAGGGGAGCAAGACTGTTCAGAGGCTTTAAAAAACTTTACCCCTCAGCCAGGCATTTGTGGTGCACACCTTTATTCCCAGCACTCAGGAGGCAGAGGCAGGTGAATCTCTTGTGAGTTTGAGACCATCCTGGTCTATGAAAGCTAGTTCCAGGACAGCTTCCAAAGCTGCAGAGAGACCCTGTCTCAAAAAAACCTTTACCCCTCAAGAAGAGACTGGGATTTTTGCCTTTCTGAGTCCTGGTACTTATATTTTCTCAACCACAAAAAAAAAAAAAAAAAAAAAAAAAAAAACCACTTTCCTCCAACTGATGATTCTGAGTGCCGTTATCTGAGATGTTTGAGATTTCTCTTCTGCTACTTGTTGTGCTCAAGAATTTTCCTGCATTTTAATTCTTTAACTGGCAGGGAAAATGAACCTGATAACACACCCTCAGCAACCTCCACACACTAATATGAATGATTATAGCTTGGGAACATAGATTCAGGTTACCCCAAATGCATGAAGTTTTTATAATAACAAGAAAGAAAGTCATAAGTAGAGGTATTTTTCAAATACATTGGTGGAAACATTAAATGGGCAGTGAAAACAATATGGAGAAATCTCAGCTGTAGGCCTCAATGCTACCTAGTAACTGAGTGTTTTGATTGGTAGAAGCTACATTTATGTTAACACATTCCAAAAGCTTTCATGTTAGTGTAAGAGGGCTAAAGACAGCCCGAGGTAAATTGTAACTCTTCCACAATTGTCTAAACACTAAACCTTTCAACCTTCAACCTTCTCCTGTATCCTTTTGACCATAGTTTAAGTTAAAACATCAAAATGTTTTTACAATCAGAATGCCCAGAATGTATGCTTCCTTACTCTAGACTGTTGAAGCAGGGCACCCCAAGGAATTGATATTTCCTCCAGACCATCTTGCTGGACAGATGACCTAAACAATCATGGGTCATGATGAGGATTACACCTTGACCAGGATAGCTAAAGCAGGAGAATCATGAGTTTATAGCCTGGGTTTCATATTGAGACTTTGTCTCAAAGCTAACAACACTAATGAAGTCACTTTTTTCCCCCAGCTCTTCCAAAAGCAACAAAAGCCAAGTGATTGCAGAATGTGATTCTGGGGCAGGGCAAGACTGTGCTGAGTTCCTCAACTTGTACTCTTAATGAGATCATTTCAGGTTTAACAAGGATTTGATTTCCTTGATGGAGAATCCCATGGAAAATTATCCACCTCTATTCTAAGACATGAGGCCAATATGCCCTAGCTAATTTAGCTTCAGTCAAACTGCCTGCTTGTGCAACTCCCACCTCCTAAGCTGGCTGAAATAAAAATAAAGACTATCAATTGGCTATAAATTGTGACTGAGAGATCATCTCTTATAGTCTCCCTGTAACAGTTCTTATATATGGTTACCCAACACTGAATGTCTTCTGTTTGTATTATGTTTTTGATATTTATTTTAGGCACAGACATAGTTTTAGGAATTTTCACTTCAGTGAGAAAATTCTTTCATTACACATAAAACAAATGGACAGATATACGTGCTACTCAGGTACCACTCCAGTAAGTGCAAGCACATCTCACACACCAAGAAGAAATGGTCCTCCTAGTGAGGATATAGATTAAAATTGACTGTTAAGCTCAAGAGAAACATGAGTCTGTTCTCCCAAATAATTAAGTGATATAATTACTTAGACTAAACATTACTGCCATTACTATGCCTTTTGGAAAAAGGACTGAAGTTAACAATGTAGTGTATGCTTTATTGTCTTGACATCTCATGTCACGACACCCTTTCTTTCATATCCTCCTTAGATCAGGCAGACAGATTTACTTATGGCTTATAGGCAGGATCATCATTCAGTCTGAACAAGCTTTAGAAAATTGTCAATTCCTAAAATTAAAAGATCAAAGTCTCAGAAGGGGAAGTAGAGGCTAGATAAAAAGACAAAAAAAAAAAAAAAAAAAATTAATGGGCTATGAGAAAAGAAAGAAGTCTCTTACCTTTGGATCTAGTTTGACTTTCTTATGACTGAATATCAAAAAAATCTTCCACACACCCAATAAAGCCAAAATTAACTATACAGATAATCTGTTTCCCTGAAGACATTTCAAAAGATGAAAACATTAACAAATGAACTATATTTACTTAGGGTCAGAATGTTTGCAATTTTGAACTTGTCAAATTATCACTTCCTTTCTCCAAGTTTGAGGAGTATACCTTGTAAGAATACAATGTGATTCACAAAACTGAAAGAAAATTCTTTAAGATAAAAATAAGTAAACTAGTTTATATATGTTTAGCTTTTAATTTTTTCTTAAAAGTTAAACTTAAGCCGGGCGTTGGTGGTGCACGCCTTTATTCCCAGCAATCGGGAGGCAGAAGCAGGTGGATCTCTGTGAGTTCAAGGCTAGCTAGGACAGGCTCCAAAGCAATACAGAGAAACCCTGTCTTGAAAACAAAACAAAACAAAACAAAACAAAACAACAACAAAAAACCAAACAAACATTACTTAGCTGATCTTAAACCTTGATATAAATGGTATCCTTTGAGGAATGTAATTTAGCTGCAGGATGGTATATATAGCTATTGTAAAAACACCTAATAGTGATATTTTCTTGGGAATCCAACATCCTTGTCTAGGATGGGGGAGGGGGCATGTTACTATCCTTTTCCTATGTCTACCTACTTACTAAACTCATAAATTTTGTTTTATTCTGGTTCTTCCTGAGTCTTTTGTGCAATGTAGTTAAGGTTCTAGTTTTGCCTGAGTACAAAGTCCCTAAGGTTAAATCAAACTCTTCAGGATGCTGGTGGCTGTCTTCAATGCTGCCTTGTGCTATTATCCCTGACAGCCTCAGTTTTTAGTAAAACTGTAAATATATTAAATTTTCAACTTATATGTATATTATTTCATTTTTCCTTAATGCAGGTGAACTTTCCTATCTATAGCCAAACTTTTAGTTAGGGGCTGCAATAATGAACTCCTTTCTTTCATGCCACACCCTGCCATCTTTCTTCCTCCTTTTTTGTACAATATTGCCTGGTTACTTTCATGTCTTCTCTGCTTAGGGCTCTATATTACTGTCTCAGTGGAAGTTGCTCTCTGTGATATCTTTCATGAACCATACTGGTCAAATGATTGGCTCTCTTCTGTGCTAACAACAATAGTCACTGCCATTCACCTGACAATGTTATAACTCATTTGAAACCTTTCTTTCTTCAAAATAGCTATAGTCAGAAACAGTCCATTCATCCTTTTGTGTTTTGATAAAGTGCCTACCGTACTGCAGAGTCTCATATGACTTAGAAATGACTCATGCCTCACCTTATTACCAACAACAGGCCAATTACAGCATCTTTTAGTCCCCATTCTTTGCCTCACAGATTAGCTGAACTATTTATCCTTCAAGATCAGTGGAAACAAACTGCTTGTTAACTTGACCAAACACTGGTTAAGTGTCTTCCTCTGGCTCCTGAAGTATGACTTACCACTATTCTCTGAAGCAGTGTAGAAAGCCCCCTTAAGGATCCTTTGGAATCAGAATCTACAGGCTTTGGGAAAAAAATTTCTCAGATGATCCCACTGCTCATTATCAGGCATTCTATAGCCATGTTGAACTGTCCCTTAGGGAAAAACAATCTCATTCTTTATAGCTTTTGAGATATTCTAAACTCTTATGGTTGTTTTGTTCTGTCTATTCCATTAATCTCCTTCCTTTTGTAATACTTCTTTTGAATAAAATGTCCTCATTCTGTATTTGTTTTCATTTGAAATGCCAAATTACCAAAAATATTTGTCCTGCTTCTCCTGATTTGCATTTTCTTCCTTCCTTCCTTCCTTCCTTCCTTCCTTCCTTCCTTCCTTCCTTCCTTCCTTTCTATCTTCCTTCCTTCCTTCCTTCTTTCCCTTCCTTCCTTCCTTCCTTTCTTTCTTTTCTTTCTTTCTTTCTTTCTTTCTTTCTTTTTTTTTTGAGATAGGGTCTTACCATGTAGCTTTGACTGTTCTGGAATTCAGTCTATAGACCAATCTGATCTTAAACTCACAGAACTCCACCTGTCTCTGACTCTCAAGTGCCGGGATTAAATTCCTATGCCACAACACCTAGCTTTTTACTTTTTTTTTAAACATCATTGATTATGCCAACTTCATCTTTGTGTTTTTAGTGTGTCTTAATCTCTGTGTATCTCTGATTGTTCTCTCTGATAATTTTAGTTAGCTGCTCTTTCTATTTTAGTCTCTAGGTCTATGGGGTCTCTGTCTACCCCATTTCCCATATTCTTTCCACCTACTTGTCTCCTTGAGGCCAAATTCCTGTGGCATGCTGCTCCCAAGAGACCTGCATGGAGAGTAGGCTCTTTCCCAAGGCTGATAGTCTGCTAACTCACAGCTTCAGCTCAGGGATTGGCTCTTTGTGTGAGAGGGGACTGAATTTATTTATCCTCAGAGCCAGGAAAAAAAAAAGTTTTATTTTTTATGAAAGGCTTTATTGTGATGTGCTTCTGCTTTATTGTTATTCTCAGGGTTAAAAATTATCAAGAAGTTTAAGTACACACCTTAACAAGTGTCCCATAAATCTAACCGTTCTAATTCAAACAATGCAAAGTTCAGGTAATAAAGATACCATAACAGAATTTTAGCCCACCTGGTCCTGGGCTTTCTTTAGGTCATGATGGCAATTCAGAACAATAGCTCCAAAGAAAATGACCCGATAGAAATACACATTTATATTTTTCTAGTTAGCCTGGCAACACAAGTGAGAATAACCCAATTCAGAGACCTGCTAAAAACATGAATATTTCAGTTTGGATAGCCAAGTCTACTACCTACTGGCCAGTATTCCTGCACCCAGACTGTTTTCTGATCCTGTGAATGTATTATGTGTGTTTCTTTTCATCTAAGACCTTTAAGTTAAGCTTTCTGTAAGCAGTAAAAGTCATAAAAAAGCACAGCATTTATTTTGCTCAGCACCACACACATGTTCTATACATGAAAAAAAAAAGCCTAAAGTTTTGTGATATTTCATTGAATGTTTTTGTTGAACAAATGTTTTTAATCTTCCCTTTAGAGGTGGCTTCTGTCTGAACTCCTAGCAGGTCTGATTGGCTATGCTGTTAAAACTTCCCTAGTTTACAGTTTAACTTAAAATTTCACATTATTGTTCTCCACTACTGTCCAAAGTGAGCACCCAGACACTTCCTCAGTGGAAATACTCATACTTTCATGAACTTTGAGGTTGGAATTAATTTCAGTTGTTAAGCATGATTATGGGAGTACTAGAGAAAATTTCAGGGACTGTTCAGAACTTTCAGAAGGCAGGAGAGAACCAGTCCAAATGTCAATCTTCCAACCAGCAAGGAGGCAGAACACAAGCCTATGTAGGACCCCAGGGAATGGAAATGAGGGGCATCTAGTGGTGTTCCAAGGGAGGTCAGGTAAATTCTCCCATGTTTGTGTAGCTTCCAAAGAGGGTCCAGGAAGAAACTTAGCAAAAATAGAGATTTATTTATTTTTATTTTTTGTGTATGTGTGAGGGCCTGCATGTATATATGTGCTCCATGTGCATGCCTGGTGTCTGTGGAGTCTAGAAGGGGGCATTGGATCCTCTCAAATTAGAGTTAGAGGTAGCTGTCAGCATCTTTGTGTGTGCTGGAAACCAAACCTTGTCCTTCTGCAAGAGCAGCAAGTACTTTTAATCCCAGTCCCAAGAATTTTGTGGTTCCTTGGCAACATTCTGTAAGGAAACACAATCACATTTAATGGAAAAAGATATTTAGAGGCACCAGACAACCAATTATACCTACATGGGTGTAATTACAGGATGTAATTATACAGGAATACAGGATGTCTACAAATACAACATACATTTCCCAAGACTGCCTATGACTAGCTAGAGGTCTACAGCCTTCCACCTTTCAAAACCAAACCAGATCAAACCAAACCTAGGATCCCCAACCGAAACCTTGCTAATTAAGGATTTCATTTCTGTTCAGAGGGGTGATTCTGAGCATTCAAGTGCTGTATTTCTGTCTAGAGAATATATTCTTTATTAAAATGTTCATAACACTTGTGGTCTGGAAATTCTTTTACCCCTGTGCCAAAAGTTCATCCTTCACAGCATGGCCTGGTTTAGTCTATTCAGCATGACGATTGGCAGTTATCCATGTTGTCACGAATGGCAAGAGTTCGCCATATTTTATGACTTTATGTTATTCCATTGTGTATACACCACATTTTCTGTATCCACTCATCACTTGATGAACTCCTAGATTAAGTTCACTGTGGGTACTGCTGTAACAAATATATTCCCAGTACATGGATATAATTTCATATATCCAGTAGTGAGACCGATGAATCACATGTGCATATTTTGATGAATAATACTATTTATTATAACAGCTATACTGATTTGCATCCTTACTTTTTCTGTCCTTCTTATATCTTGACAAACAACTGTTTTCTTTTTCCTTTTGTCTTTTTAGTAGTAGTAATATTTATATATTTTATGATGGTAATAACTTATTGTGAGTTTGATTTTCACTTCTCCGAGGATCAATGATTTTGAATATTTTTTTCCATATATCTGTTTGTCATGTTTTAAAAACAGATATATAACAAACTTGTTGAATGCTGTTCATACCTGAGCTAAAGTTTATTTTCCATAATCTTGCAGTGTGATGTTTGTCAGGTCTCAATACATAGTACTATAGCACTTGGTATGGTTCACAGAGGGTCAGCAGAGGCTGGGCCTTTGTGGTAATAGAAGTCCTTTTGAAAAGCTGCTCTGTTAGTTGCCAGGCCAAGCACCCAGCACCAGGGGATAGGTTTTTCCATGGTTCTTGTTCTGCTTTACTATTGTCTTAAGTGAGGTCTGTCCCCCAGCTAGTTAGAGTTTTTTGCTGCCTTTTTAATTCTGTTTTCCAGCTTTCCCTAGATTATTATGGAGACACTGGCTGACTGAGCCTAGGAGTTGTCTGCTGTCTTAAAACCCATTTTTATTTGTTTTTTAGTTTTTTAAGTTGTTTGCTTTTTCTTCCCTTCTTATCGTCTTCCGTGGTCAAGAGATTTTTATAATATAGTATGTTCTAGCTCCTTGTTATTTTTGATGTGTCTATTATAGGTTTTACTTTGTGGTTGCTTTGAGTCATATTAAAAACCCTTTTGATTATTACATGCTATTTTGAAATTATAGCAGCTTAACATAACTATAGGGCTAGAGAAGGTGTGTGTGTGTGAGAGAGAGACAGAGACAGAGAGAGACGGGAGGTGGAGAAGTGGAAGGATGCTATACTTGCACCCTATTCCTCCCTAGATTCTGAAAAATTTGCAGTACATCTGTGGTTCAAATACAGGGTATTGTGCATGACAGACAAATATTTTTCAGAAGGCCTCATCCCCAATAACCTTTTGTTGTGCCAACTTATATTGCTTTATTTTGCACATCTCTATTAGGAATATTCATTCCCATAAAACTAAAAATAAATTTTAGCATTACTTGTTATTTATATCTTCCATATAATTTATCAAATACTTTTGGCTAGTTTAATCTCTATCATTTCTTTCTAAATTAATAGAGATATACTTTTGGGATGCACAGATAAGCTACCTAGAAAATCCCAATCTTTTTTTTTTTTATGCATATAGAGTATTTTTTATTTAATTTTATATAACAAAGTCCAATTAAATGAAAACAAACATTTATACACAATATTTGGGAATTTGGGCGTCGTTCTTTCCAAACTACTTCCTGCTGGTAAGGGGCGCTGTCTTGGGGGATTCGAAGAAGATTCAGATATCCTAGCTGTAGTCTGTAGAAAATCCCAATCTTAATTTGAAGTCAAGAGAAAGAATTTAGAATTTTAAAAGTTAATAATTTGTATTTGGCATACAATGCAATTGGTTTCTTTCTTTTTTTTCTTCTTTTTTCTTTTCTTTTCTTTTCTTCCTTCTTTCCTTTCTTTCTTTTTGTTTGTTTCTTCTTTTTTTTTTTGTTTTTTTTTGAGACAGAGTTTTTCTATAGCTTTGGAGGCTGTCCTGGAACTCTCTCAGTAGACCAGGCTGGCCTCAGATTTACAGAGATCCACCTGCCTCTGCCTCCCAAGTGCTGGGATTAAAGGCATAAGTCACCACTGCCAAGTTTATAATTGGTTTCTTTATGACATATTCATTATGTTTTTCTCATATTCATTCTGCAATTCCTTCCTTTTTCTAGCTGTCTTCTCCTGCTGGTTCACTTTCTCCATCCAAATACTAGTTCCTCTTTTCATGTATATCTGCATATGTATATATATATATATATATATATATATGAGAGAAATATTATATTTTTCTTTCTGAATCTGTCTTTATTTCACTTAATATGATGATATACAGTTGCATCCATTTTCCTACAAATGAGAAAAAAATATCATTCTTGGTTTTTATAAATGCTTTATTTTTATTTGTGTTTATGTGACTGTGTGTATGTATGCCATTTCTGAAGCCAGAAGAGGGCATGGGATTCCCTGTGTTATAGGATATAATGAGTCTTCTAATATGGGTGTTGAAAACTGAACTAAGGTCCTCTAGAAGAACAGGCAGTGCTCTTAACCACTGAGTTCTCTTCAGCCTTTACCCAATTGAGTTTTATTTCAGACATGAAGAAAAATAAAATTGATGCTGGAGAGATGTCTCAGTAGTTAAAAGCTCTTCCTGTTCTTCCAAAAGACCCCAGTTTAATTCCACACACCCATATGGTGGCTTATAACTGTCTGTAACTCCAGTTATAGAGTATCTGATATTCTGCTTTTGGCCATCAGATATGAGTGTGGTACACATAATACATGTAAACAAAATACTCATAAAATCCATTGGATATACATGCCACACTTTCTTTATCCATTCATCTATTGATAGGGATCCAGTTTGGTTCCATATCTTGGCTACTATAAATAAGTGCAACAACAAACATGAATGTGTGGTGCCCTTAGATTCCTTTCCATATATGCCCAAAAGTGGTGTAGCTGGATCATTTGGATGCTTTATTTTATTTTGTTTCTGGTTGTTTGCTCCACTGGTTTACATCCTGTCAGCAGTGTAGAAAGATTCCTTTTTCCCACATCTTTATCAGCATATGTTGTCATTTTTATTATTATTGTTATTGTTTTATTATTATTTAATGATCCCCATTCTAATTGGAATGTGATAGTATCTCCATCTACTTTAATTATTAAGGATTTTGAGCAATTTTTCATATTTGTTGCCATTAGTATTGTATTTATACTGACATCTATTTGTTCAATTTATTTATCCATTTGTTGATTGATTTGTCACTGTGTGTGTTTAATTCTTTGAGATCTTTATAGATTATAGACATTAATCCTCTGTTAGAGATATAGTTGGCAAAATTTTCTCCTATTATTTAGACTATTTCTTAAGTATTTTAAATTTATTTTTATGTATGTGTGAATATGATATGTGTGTAAATATGTTCATGTGTAAAAAATGCACATTTCCAATATACTTGTGTAAAGGTCAGAGGTCAGCCATGAGGGACAGTTCTTCTTCTTCTTCTTCTCTCTCTCTCTCTCTCTCTGCATTGTGATGCATAGAGACTAGTTAGCCAAGGATCTCCTCTTCCCATCTTGCCACAGGAATGCTAATCTTATAAACACACACACCACTATGTCTTGCCTTCACATGGCTTTTGAAGAGACAAACTCAAGCTATCAAGCTTTCACAGCAAGTACTTTTACATGTTGAGTCATTTTTCAGACCTAGACTCTCTTCACTATATTTGTTGTTTCCTTTGCTATGCAGAATTTTTTTTAATTTCATGGAAATAGTTCTTAGAATTAGTTCCTGAACTGTTAGAGTCACTTCTAGAATACCCTTGCCTATGCCTATAACCTGGAAAAAACCTAATTAATAGTGAAAAGTATAAAAAAAAGACTTACTCAATGAGCCCCACTAGGAAAAGGGACAAAGGGATTCAGAGATTGCCTTAAGTCTATCTTTGGGCACCTATAGTAATTTTATTTTTAAATAGAAGGCAAGAGCTAGTAGAACTAAGTAGCATGGTCAAGGAATGATCCCACTTATCACAAACTCATCATTGCCTCTGCTCCAATCTGTCCTTAATGATGGTCTAGTAAGTTGTTCCTCTTCTGGCTGGCACCAGGACCTCAGCATGAGATTCAAGGGGGCAGCCCAATTCTGGAGTCCATAATTTGAGAGTCTGATAGCTATGAATACATGTTTTCCTTTAGTGTATCTTCACTTTTGCCATCATGCTTCTACTTTGGCTTTCCATTTAGACAAGATGTCTGTTTCTCCTTCACTAGGGAGCTTCTTTCTGAGCTATGTGCTAATTACTGCTTTTCAGTCATCTACCCGTTCCTTTGCACTTTGTAGCTGTTCTAACACTTTGTGATTTCTAAACCTGCTCTTCGTTTCTCTTTTGGGAAAAAGAGTCTTTTCTTTGTTATCCCAACCCTTCTTGTTCAATACATCACATAAAGGCAGCTGCTAATTCCAAGAAACTAGAATTGGATGTTAGGTAGCACGTTTGGCAAAAATATCAAGGATTAAAAACATTTGACACAGTGGGGCATAGTAGCACATGCCTTTAATCAGTGCACCTGGGAGGCAGAGGCAGGCAGATAGATCTCCATGAGTCTGAGGCCAGCCAGGTCTACATAGTGCATTTCAAGACAGCCAGGGCTATGTACAGAGATTTTGTCTCAAAAAACAAAATAAGGAACAAACAGCACAAAAATATATATAAAAAAAAAAAAAACACTTGACCAAACTAATATAGAAAAAAAAAAAAAAAAGAATAGAAAAGACAAAACAAAACACCTAAACTAACCAGGAGTTGTTGACACACACACTTGTACTCATGACACTCATGAGGCTGAGGTGGGAAGGAATGAGTTCTTGCCCAGACTGAGACACTTAGTATATTTCAGGTCCACCTGAACTATATAACCAGATGCCATCTTATAAACAAAATAGGACAATATAAAAGAAACAGCACAACAACAACCTAATAAGATTATATGTTTTTGTGACATAATATTCATTTACTTAATGGAAATCATTATTCAAGACTTGAAACACAAGTACAAAAAGTTACACAGTTTTAAAAATGCTATAATTGTTTTAATAGAGTGTACTTTGTTTTTAAGGTAATCAAAAATCTAACAAAGATAACAGGGAGAATAGTAATTATCTTGGGGAAGCACAATCTCTGTTTCACTAATTACCTAGAGATAAAGGAACTATTTCATAATTTCCCAGTTAGAGAAGATAAGTACTCTAAGGAATACTTAGTTTAACAGAAATGACTGAACCTAAGTTGTAACATAGTATTCAGTCAAACATCTTGCAATCACCCATTGGAGATATGACTCCTTCAGGAAGTGTTAAAAATAAAAACAATTTATTTGAAATTAATTAGTTGACATTAATACTAAGACCTGAAATCTTTTGTATTTTGAAATAATTAGTTGACATCAATGCTATGAGTTTGAAACTGTTTCTTCTCTCTCTTCTCCTCCAGTGCTGTCCCTCCCCTTAGTCCTACCTTCAGATATAACCTCCCTCCCCCACCATCTACCCCCTTCCACATCCACTCCTCCTCCATTTCCATTCAGAAAGGGGTTGGGCATCAACAAAACATGGCACACCAAGTTAAGGCATGACTAAGTTCCTCCCCTGCATCAAGGCTGGGTGATGCAACCCAGCATGGGGTATAGGTTCCCCAAAGCCAGTTCAAGAACCAGGGATAGGTCCTGATCCCTCTACTAAAATCCGGGACAAAGCTACCCAACTCTTTTTTTTTCTTTTTGGTTTTTCAAGACAGGGCTTCTCTGTGTATCTTTGGAGCCTGTCCTGGCACTCATTCTGTAGACCAGGCTGGCCTCACAGAGATCTGCCTGCCTCTGCCTCCTGAGTACTAGGATTAAAGGCATGTACCACCACTGCCCAGCTGCTACACAACTCTTACACACCAGCAGAGGGCCCAGGTCAGTCCCATGCAGGTTCCCCAGCTGTCAGTTCAGAGTCCAGGGGCTCCCACAAGCTCAGGACAGCTGTCTTTCTGGGTTTCCAGTCATGACCTTGACTCCCCCTTCCCCACCCGTATAATCCCTCCTCCCTCACTTCAACAGGACTCCTGGAGCTCCAGCCAGTGCTTGGCTGTGGTTCTATGCATTTGCCTCTATCAGCTGCTGGACAAAGGCTCTCTGATGACAATTAAGGAAGTCACCAATCTGATTACAGAAGATGGCCAGTTCAGGAAAATTGTTGCTAGGATTCTTAGTTGGGGTCATCTTTGTGCATCCCTGGAGATTTCCCTAGTGCCAGATTCTCCTTAATCTCATAACAGCTCCCTCTATTAAGGTACCTCTATCTTTGCTCTCCTTCTTTGATCTTCTCCCAACTTGATCTTCCTGATCCTTCATGTTCTCCTCTCTTGTCCCAGTTCCTCCTTCTCTTTCTCCTCCTCCTCAACTCATGCTCCCAATTTACTTAGGAGATCTTGTCCCTTTCCCCTCCTCAGGGGTCCATGTATGTCTCCCTTAAGGTTCTCCTTGTTTCCTAGCTTCTCTGGAGTTGTGGATTGTAGGTTGGTGATCCTTTGCTCTATGAGTGAGTACATACAATGTTTGTCTTTCTGTGAGTGGGTTACCTCACCCAGGATGGTTTCTTCTAGTTGTATCCATTTGCCTGCAAATTTCAAGATGTTATTGTTTTTCTGATGAGTAGTACTCTATTGTGTAAATGTACCATGCTTTCTGTATCTATTCTTCGGTTGAAGGGCATCTAGGTTGCTTCTAAGTTCTGGCCAATACAAATAATACTGCTATAAACATAGTTGAACAGATGTCCTTGTAGTATGAATGTGCATCTTTTGAGTATATGCCCAAGAGTGGAATTGCTGGATCTTGAGGTAGACTGATTCCCAATTTCCTGAGGAACCGCCATACTGATTTTCAAAGTGGTTGTAGAAGCCCAAATTCCCAAATATTGTCTATAAATGTTTGTTTTCATTTAAATGAACTTTGTTATATAAAATAAATTTAAAAAAATTAAAAAAAAAGAAAAAAAAAAAAAAACAAGTTTGCAATCCCACCAGCAATGGAAGAGTGTTTCTCTTTCTCCACATCCTCTTCAGCATAAACAGTTTTTGGTGTTTTTGTTTTTTTTCCCCCTTTTTAAATTTAAATTTGAAACAAGGTTATTTTACATGTCAATCCCAGTTCCCTCACCCCACCCTATCACCCCCACCAAACCCCAGCCTATCCCCTTTCTACTCCCCAGAGACGGTAAGGCCTTCCATGGGGAGTCTTCAAAGTCTATCATAACATTTGGGACAGGGCCTAGGCTCTCCCCTATGTGTCTAGGCTGAAAAAGTATCCCTCTATGTAAGATGGGATCCCAAAGTCCATTTGTATACTAAGGATAAATACTGATCCATTATTAGAGGCCCCATAGACTGCTCAGTTCTCCCAACTAACACCAACATTCAGGGGGTCTGGGTCGGTCCCATGTTGGTTTACCAGCTATCAGACTGGGGTGCATGAGCTGTCCCTTGTTCAGGTCAGGTGATTCTGTGGGTTTCTCCAGCTTGGTCTTGACTCCTTTGCTCATCACTCTTCCTACTTTGCAACTGGATTCCAGGAGTTCGGGTAGCTTTTAGCTGTGGGTGTCCGCTTCTGCTTCCATCAGCTACTAGATGAAGGCTCTAGGATGACATATAAAAAGTAGTCATCAATCTCATTATCGTGGAAGGGCATTAAAGGTAGCCTCTTCACTATTGCTTAGATTGTTAGTTGGGTTCATCCTTGTAGATCTCTGGGCATTTCCTTAGTGCCAGATTTCTCCTTAAATCTATAATGGCTCCCTCTATTATGGTATTTCTTTTCTTGTACTTCTCTATTACCACCCCCTCCATCTAAATCTTCCTGTTCCCTCATGTCCACTTCTGTCCTCCTCTTCTCTTCTCTTCGTCTCAACTCTCTCTCCCCTCCCTCCATGCTCCCAATTTGCTCAGGGGATCTTATCCCTTTCCCCTTCTCCAGGGAACCACATATGCCACTCTTGGGGTTCTCCTTGTTTCCTAGGTATTCTGGCAGTGTGAATTGTAGGCTGGTAATCTTTTGCTCTATGTCTAAAATCCATATGTGAGTGAGTACATAACGTGTTTGTCTTTTTGTGACTGGGCTACCTCACTCAGGATAGTTTCTTCTAGTTCCTTCTAGATGCCTGCTAATTTCAGGATTCCATTGTGTTTTTCTGCTGAGTAGTACTCCAGTGTGTTTATGTACCACATTTTCTCCATCTGTTCTTCAGTTTTTGATTTTAGCAATTCTGACAGGAGTAAGATGGTATCTCAGATTTTGATTTGCATTTCCCTGTTGGCTAAGCATGTTGAGCAATTTCTTAAGTTCCTTTCAGCCATTTGAGATTCCTCTCTATTTAAATATGTTCCCACTTATTAATTGGAACATTTTGGTGTTTTGGTGATTAGCTTCTTGAGTTCTTTGTATATTCTGAAGATCAGCCCTCTGTCAGATGTGGGGTGGTGAAGATCTTTTCCTATTCTGTATGCTGCCATTTTGTCTTGTTGACTATGTCCTTTGCCTTAAAGAAGCTTTTCCATTTCAAGAGGTCCAGTTTTTTTACCTCAGTGTCTATGCCACTGGTGTTATATTCAGAAAATTGTCTCCTGTGCCAACACATTCAAGGCCACTTCCCACTTTCTCTTTTATCAGGTTCAGTGTAACTGGCTTTATATTGAGGTTTGATCCACTTGGATTTGAGTTTTGTACAGGGAGATAGATATGGATCTATTTGCATTCTTCTATATGTGAACATCAGTTATGCCAATACTATTTGTTGAAGTTTTTTTTTCTTTTTTCCATTGTAAAATTTTAGCTTCTTTGTAAAAAATCAGGTGTTCATAGGTGTGTGGATTTATGTCAGAGTCTTTGATTCAATTCCATTGATCCACATGTCTGTTTTTATGCCAATACTAAGCTATTTTTGTTACTATAGCTCTATAGTAGAGCTTGAAGAAAGGAGTGGTGATATCTCTGGAAGTTCCTTTATCGTACAGAATTGCTTTGGCTATCCGGGGCTTTTTGTATTTTCATATGAAGATGAATATTGTTCTTTTGAAGTCTGTGAAGAATTGTGTTGGTATTGATGGTGATTGCATTGAATCTGTAGGTTGCTTTTGGTAAGATTGTCATTTTTACTATGCTAATCCTACTGATCCATGAGTATGGGATATCTTTCCATTTTTCTGATATCTTCTGCATTTTTTTTTCTTCAAATATTTAGAAATCTTGTCATACAGATCTTTTACTTGTTTGGTTAGAGTTACCCCACGATGTTTTTATATGATTTTTGGCTATTGTGAAGGATGTTATTTCTCTGATTTCTTTCTCAGTTTATCATTTGTATATAGGAGGGCTTCTGATTTTTTTTAAAATCAATCTTGTATCCCACCATATTTCTGAAGGCATTTATCAGATGTAGGAGTTGCCTGGTAGAATTTTTGGGGTTACTTATGCATGCAATTATATCATCTGTAAATAGTAAAAGTTTGACAAGAAAGATCTACTATACTCGTTCTAGCTCACTTACTATTAAGAGATATACTTGGATTGCTTATGAAGATGAGACAATAAACAAGTCATCATTTTAAATTATTTTTCTGGCTGTATATTTTATAATGTTTTGATAGCAATGACAGGTATGGTAAGCCATGTATTGTGTCACAGTTAATGGTGAAAGCTCTTGAGACATATCTACTTTAATGAAATCACCAATATTCGTATTTTCTAAAGATTAAATAAGTTCTGTGAACTTGAAAACATTTCAGGTTATGTCATTTTTTCCCAGTATTTACTGTATCTGGTATAGATATAGAAGGAAGAGGTTTATTTACTTCATGCTTTTGTGTCTGTATCAGCTGAGCTCTGGTGAGGACTGTATCTCAACATGTCAGCAGAGGTGGTTACATTCTAATCTAATGGGACAAATCTTACTCCTTTTAGAGCAATGCTCTTACCAGAGTTAATAAGGGTGAAAAGAAAAATCACTTGTTAATTCTAATAGCTTTAGTTGGCCCTATCCTTAAAGTTTCACTACCTGACAATACTGTCACTCTGGACATACGAATATTTGGGAAACATAAACTGTTCTGCATTTTCCGAGGCAATATTTAATTCATATGTGTACTTGTTTTCACTTAGATCAGTAAATTATAGTTTTTGCAATTTAATTTTAACAAGTACCTTTTATGTCCTGTATGTATATGTCCTGTACAGACATATACAAACAGATCTTAGAGCTTCTAGTTTAAGATTTTTTGGCTTGTGCTGGGTACAGTGACACAAACCTAATTTATTAAAGGGTGCTTGAATCCACATTATCTTTTCTGATAAAGAGAACATGATTCCTAGATAACTAAACCTTTTACATAATTGTTTAAAAAGCCCCCCCTCCCATTTTTCTATCTAAGGAACTTTTGAAGTTTCTTTTGATTTTTTTGATGTCTTTATGCATCAATTGGAAAAGTGCTTCATTGCTCTGGTAGCATTTTTGATCATTAAAAAATAGTGTTGTTATGCAAAAGTTGTGGTGGATTAAAGATCATTAAAATTTAACAGTAAAACAAATAAAACATAAAATTACTCTGAAAGGGTGGTGCAGCTTTGATCATATACAAATACCATGCCTGCCTTAAAACTTTTTATTAGAGCATTCTTTGACCCTTCTTGACAGAAACTGGTGCTTTGATAAGATAAAGATGTGAAAATGTTTTAAAAATTAGTGAGAAAATTTTAAATTAGAAATGAAGTTTATCTTTCTGAGTATCTAAAATATATCAGATCTATTTTGGATATTGTTGTGTGCGATAAGAGAGAAAGATGTGTTTATAGATCTCTAGTCTAAAAATTATCCACCAGAAGGTATATAAAGCAATTTAATTTGCTTTAACAGTTTGTAATTTGAAGTAGATAAGAATTCTGGGGCAGTTATTTTCACCAGAGTAGAAACTGTAACTTCATTTGTATTGTTATCAGTTAAGTGCCTTATGTGCTGTGCTCAAAGGTTAGTGTATAAGTCTTCCTTACAAATATGAGTTTCTCACTTCCACTTTTGACTTTTATATGAATGGTCCTAAATTCAGTGTTTTAACACTTTTTCTAATAACTCACAACATTGGCTATTTGCAGTTCTTTAAGAAGATGGAACAGCATTTATTGAGCAGATGTAGGCATTATTTTTCATAGACAATTCTTAGGAATGCATTTTCTTGCTTTTTCAGATAAGTTGATAAATAATTCCTGGAAATAACTTAGTTGACATACAATTCTAATTCAGAAGTTGGAGATTAATATAATATCTAAATGCAAGCTCTGTACAAAAATTTTTCTTTAAGGTTTTAAAATTAGCCATGAAAGATGTGAAATTGTATCTGAAAGGCTTCAGGTTTGGACTTCAAGGGGAACACAGAGATGGTCTGTCTCTTTATTATTATTTTTTAAAATTAATTATGAGACAGTATCTGCCAGCCTCTGCTTCTTGAATGGGATTAAAGACATGTGCCATCATGCCCAGCTCATGTACTGTTTGTTTTTTTTCTTGTTGGTTGTTCCTTTAAAAGGAGATTTATTAGAAGAGATATTAATGTCATTGGAAGACAGTAGCATGGAAGGGGATCTGAGAAGAGATCAGGTAGGTTCCTGTGGGAGAATGGGTATTCCTCTTATAGGCTGTCTTAGGGTTTCTTTTGCTGAGGTGAAGCACTATGACCAAAAGCAACTTGGATAGGAAAGGGTTTGTTTTGCTTATATTTCCATATCACTGTTCATCATCAAGGAAGTTACTCAAAACAAGGCATGGACTTGGATATAGAAGTTGATGCAGGGAGTTCCTGGCCCCTCCCAGAGATCCGCCTATCCCCTCGGGGCCATCCTTCGCCCCTGTGGGCTGGATCCTTGACCCCCATCACTGGGCCTCTGCTAAAGAGGCCTCAGGTGGAGAGTGCTAGGCCAAGGCTAGATCTGCCTATCAGCACATGGAACATCCTGAGTCTCAGCCTTTGGTATCTTTGACCCCTATCACCAGTTTTCTGCTGGAGCCTGATCTTTGACACCTATCACTGGGCCCCTGCCTGAGGAGAGCTTGGACCTCCCAGAGCTACAGACATCGAACTTCTGACTCACCTAAGCCCACGCGGGAGATATATGTGTGTGTGTGTATATATATATATATATATATATATATATATATATATATATATATATATATATATATATATATTTTCCACCTACACCTACTGGAAGAAGCAATGGGAAGATGGCAATACAAGAAAACACCTAATAATAGAAAGACAAGCATAACACCACCAGAATCTAGGAAATCCACACCAACTAGACCTGAACACCCCAAAGCAGATGAAGCAGAAGAGAACAACTTAAAAATTATCGTCATAAAAATGATAGAGGCAACCAAATGGGGGCAAATTTTGAAGCAAAGGCTGGGCTTTATCAAGCCTTAGAAGAGAAACTATGGGGTGTTAGTTACTTTTCTCATTCTGTGACAAAATGCTCCTTGGCAGAAAAGGCTTATTTTGGTTCACTGTCCAAGGAGAAACAGTCCCTTGTGGCAGGGATGGCAGGGCAGGTGGAGCAGCTAAAGTGGTGGCCGTGGGAGATTCATGCAGCTTCTTGGCTTTATAGAAAGTAGAGGGTTCGGGCTAGTACCAGAAGCAGGCATTACCTCCCAAGATCTGTCCTGAGTACCATACTTCCCTCAACCAGCCCTCATCTCTTAAAGATTCAGTGTTCAAACGAGCCTGGTGGGACATCTCACAGTCACACCACATCAATGGGACGCTGCGCCTGACATCGAATGGATGGAATACCAATGGCTGCACTGGTGATGATGTTTCCAGGTTGTAGTTTGTTCAAAATAGGAACTTGATTAAATGTGTAGTCCTGTAATTTGTGTGGCCTTATAGGCTAGTGTTTGAAAATTTTAAACATACTCAGTTTTTATTAATTTATAGAATGTGTTCATGCAAGCACATTAGGTTTTGCTTAATTTCTGTTTACTAAGTATAGACAAATTAGCTTTGTAACTGAGAAGGAAAAAATAAAATAGAAGTTAATTTTTTTCATTTGTCTGCCTCCCCTTTTATAATATGTAATATGACACTGACTCATAGGTCCTCTCTATGAGTCTCTATGGCTCAGGATGTCTGTAATTTGTTACTCATGTTTGAAAAATAAGCTGTGTGTGGCTGAGTAACTTTTTTCCAGTGTTATGGTTATCTTATTTTCTGAAAATGCATTTCAATGTACATTCATTTGTCAACATTTTAAGGAGTTCCCCATAAACCTTGCTGCACAGATTTTATGTTGTTTCTATAAAGATTTAGTTGCTTGTCTTAAAAAAAATGATAGATGCCCTCAAAGACAATGTGAGAAAATCCCTTAAAGAAATGGAGGAAAAAACAAACAAAAAATTGGAAGAAATGAACAAATCTCTTAAAGGAAGTACAGAAAGCCAAGAAAAAACAATTAAACAGGTGAAGGAAAGGATTCAAGACTTGAAATGAAATAGAGACAATAAAGAAAACACAAACTGAAGGAAAGCTGGAAATAGAAAAACTGGGCAAAAAATCGGCAACTACGGACACAAACATAACCAACAGAATTCAAGAGATGGAAGAGAGAATCTCAGGCGCAGAAGATAAACTAGAAGAAATAGATTCATCGACCAAAGAAAATCATAAATCCAACAAATCCTTAACACAAAACATCCAGGAAATGTGGGACACCTTGAAAAGGCCAAACCTAAGAATAAAAGGCACAGAGGAAGGCAAAGAAGCCAAGTTCAGAAGTGCAGAAAACATATTCAACAAAATCATTGAGGAAAAACTCCCAATCTGAAAAGGACATACCTATGAAAGTACAAGAAGCATACCGAACCCCAAATAGGCTGGACCAAAGAAAAAAGATCCTTTGACACATAATAATCAAAACACCTAACATACAGAATAAATAAAGAATATTAAGAGCAGTGAAGGAAAAAGGACAGGTAACATATAAAGGCAGACCTATCAAAATTACACCTGACTTCTCCATGGAAACCCTCAAGGCCAGAAGGTCCTGGATAGATGTTTTACAAGTACTAAGAGTCCATGGATACCAGCTCAGGCTACTATACCCAGCAAAACTCTCAATCACTATAGATGGATAAAACAAGATATTTAATGACAAAGCTACATTTTCACAATACCTATCTACAAATCCAGCCCTACAGAAAGTATTGGAAGGAAAACTCCAACCCAAGGAAGTTAACTACACTCACAAAGACATAGGCAATAGATACTCCCACTTCACCAGAACCCAAAGGTAAAGCAGGACAAATATAGTCACAAGACCGCTGCCAACAACAAATCTAAAACAAACAAGCATTAACAATCAATGGTTCTTACTCACCCTCAACATGGATGGTCTCGACTTGCCTATAAAAAAACACAGGCTAACAGAATGGATATGAAGACAGAATCCATCCTTCTGCTGCATACAAGGAACACATTTAAGCTTCAAAGATAGACATTACCTCACGGTAAGGGGCGGGGGAAAGATCTTCCAATCAAATAGACCCAAGACGCAAATAGGTGTGGCTATCCTAAAATCTAACAGGTTAGACTTCAAACCAAAATTAATCAAAGGAGATGAAGATGGTCATTTTGTATTCATCCCAGGAGAAATCCATCAGCACAAAGTCTCAATTCTGAACATCTATGCCCCAAATACAAAGGCACCCACATTCGTAAAAGAAACCCTGCTAAAACTCAAAGCTCAAGTAAAACCTTACACACTTATAATGGGAGACTTCAACACACCACTCTCATCACTAGTCAGGACCACCAATCAGAAACTCAACAAAGAAACAAAAGAACTAACGGAAATTATGCCTCAATTGGGTTTAACAAACATCTATAGAACATTCCACCCAAACAAGTATATACCTTCTTCTCTGCTCCACATGGAACCTTTTCTAAAATCAACCACAACTAGGTGACATAATAAACCTCAACAGATACAAAAAAGTTGAAATAGTCTCCTGTATCTTATCAGACTACCATGCTTTAAAATTGGAATTCAATAACAACACAAATTGCAGAAATCCTACAAACTCATGGAAAATGAACAATGCAAAATCGCACCATACCTGGAAATAAAGAAAGAAATTAAGGACTTCCAAAAATTCAACGAGAATGAGGACACAACATACCCGAACTTATGGGACACCGTGAAAGCGGCGCTATGAGGGAAGTTCATTGCACTAAGTGCCCATATGAAGGAAACAGTGGATAGTCACATAAGAGAGTTAATAGCACAACTGAAAGCCACAGAACAAAAAGAAGCAAACTCACCCCAGAGGAGTAGATGCCAGGAAATAATCAACTTGAGGGCTGAAATCAACAAAATAGAAACCAGGAAAACAATACAAAAAAAAAAAAAAAAATCAATGCAACGAAGAGTTGGTTTTTTGAGAAAATCAACAAGATAGACAAACCTTTATCCAAATTAAAGCAGAGAGAGAACATGCAAATTAACAAAATCAGAAATGAAAAGAGGGACATAACAATGGACACAGAAGAAATCCAGACAATTTTCAGGTCATACTTTGAAAAACCGTATTCCACAAAAATTGAAAATTCAAAGGAAATGGAAAAATTTCTGGATAACTATCACTTACCAAATTAAATAAAGAACAGACAAACAAATAAATAGACCTATAACCCCTAACTAAATAGAAGCAGTCATCGAAAGCCTTCCAACCAAAAAAAGCCCAGGGCCAGAAGGCTTCAGTGCAGAATTCTACCAGAAATTCAAGGAAGAGCTAATACCAATACTCCTCAAATTGTTTCACACTATAGAAACAGAAGGTTCATTACCAAACTCTTTTTCCGAGGCCACAATCACCTTGGTACCCAAGCCTCACAAAGGCACAACTAAGAAAGAAAACTACACACCAATATCCCTGATGAACATCAATGCAAAAATACTCAATAAAATACTGGCAAACCGAACCCAAGAATACATCAGAGAAATCGTCCACCATGACCAAGTAGGCTTCATCCCTGGGTTGCAGTGATGGTTTAACATACGAAAATCTATCAACGTGATCCACCATATAAACAAACAGAAAAAGAAAAAAAACATATGATTATCTCCCTAGATGCAGAAAAAGCCTTTGACAAAATTCAACACCCTTTCATGATAAAGGTCTTGGAGAGGTCAGGGATAACAGGAACATACCTAAACATAATAAGAGCAATATACACCAAACCAACTGCCAATATCAAACTGAATGGAGAGAAACTTAAGCCAATTCCTCTAAAATCAGGAACAAGACAAGGCTGCCCTCTCTCTCCATATCTCTTCAATATCGTACTAGAAGTTCTAGCTAATGATACAAGACAACAAAAGGAGATTAAGGGGATCCAAATTGGAAAGGAAGAAGTCAAACTGTCTCTATTTGCTGATGATATGATAGTTTACATAAGCGACCCAATAAACTCTACCAGGGAATTCCTACAGCTGATAAACACCTTCACCAAACTAGCAGGATACAAGATAAACTCAAAAAAATCAGTAGCCCTACTTTTTTTTCAGACGACAAATAGACAGAGAAAGAAATCAGAGAAACATCACCCTTTACAATAGCCACAAGCAACATAAATTATCTTGGTGTAACGCTTACCAAACAAGTAAAAGACCTAAATAATAAGAACTTTGTGGCTCTAAAGAAAGAAATTAAAGAAGATACCAGAAAATGGAAAGGTCTCCCATGCTCTTGGATAGGTAGGATAAACATCGTAAAAATGGCAATCTTGCCAAAAGCAATCTACAGATTCAATGCAATCCCCATTAAAATCCCAGCACAATTCTTCACTGACCTTGAAAGGATAATAATCAACTTTATATGGAAAAACAAAAGACCCAGGATAGCCAAAACAACCCTATACAATAAAAGAACTTCAGGAGGCATCACCATTCCTGACTTTAGCTCTACTATAGAGCTATAGTTCTGAAAACAACCTGATATTGGCATAAAAATAGACAGGTAGACCAATGGAATCAAATTGAAAATCCTGATATTAAACCACACACCTATGAACACCTGATTTTCGACACAACAGCTAAAATTATACAATGAGGCGAGGACAGCATCTTCAACAAATGGTGCTGGCACAATTGGATGAGGGTGTGTAGAAGACTGCAGATAGACCGATGTCTGTCGCCATGCACAAAACTCAAGTCCAAATGGATCAAAGACCTCAACATCAATCCAGCCACACTGAACCTCTTAGAAGAGAAAGTAGGAGGTACCCTTGAACAAATTGGTATAGGAGACTGCTTCCTGAATATAACTCCAGGAGCACAGACACTGAGATCAACAATTAATAAATGGGACCTCTTCAAACTTAGAAGCTTCTGTAAGGCAAAGGACACAGTAGACAAGATCAAACGGCAGCCCACAGACTGGCAAAAGATTTTCACCAATCCTATATACGACAAAGGGCTGATCTCCAAAATATACAAAGAACTCAAGAAACTAGTCAACAAAACACCAAATAACCCTATTAAAAAATGGGGTACAGAACTGAAGAAAGAATTCTCAATAGAGGAAATCAAAAAGGCTGAAAGACACTTTAGAAAATGCTCCACATCCCTAGCTATCAGGGAAATGCAAATCAAAACAACTTTGAGATACCATCTTACCCCTGCCAGAATGGCTAAAATTAGAAACACCAATGATGACTCATGTTGTAGAGGATGTGGAGAAAAGGGAACACTCCTCTACTGCTGGTGGGTGTGCAAACTCATACAGCCATTTTGGAGATCAGTATGGTGGTTCCTCAGGAAAATGGGAATTAGTTTACTACAGGACCTGGCAATCCCCCTCTTCGGCATATACCCAAAGGATTCACATCCATGCAACAAAGACATCTGTTCAACTATGTTCATAGCAGCACTATTTGTAATAGCAAGAACCTGGAAGCAACCTAGATGCCCTTCAATTGAAGAATGGTTAATGAAGATGTGGCACATCTACATAATGGAATACTACTCTGCAGAAAAAAATAATGGTATCTTGAAATTCACAGGCAAGTGGATGGCACTTGAAGAAACCATCCTGAATGAGGTAACCCAGTCACAAAAAGAGGAACACAGTATGTACTCACTCATATATGGATTTTAGAACTAGATCAAATGATCACCAGCCTATAATTCACACCAGCAGAGGAACTAGGATACAAGGTGTATTCTAAGAGATTCATATAAAGTAACTCACAGAAATGGTAATGGACAAGTCCCCCAGAGCTCAGGGGAAGTGGGGAAGGCAGCGAATGAAGAGGGAAGTAGGAGAAAATGAGGGGGAGGAAAGGAAAACATGTGTGACTAGGAAGATTTAGCCTGGTTACGAATAGAAGACAGGAAAGAGAGAGAGACAGAGAGAGAGAGAGAGAGAGAGAGAGAGAGAGAGAGAGAGAGAGAGAGAGAACATAAAATAGGGAGCTAATATTTGTTTGACGATAAAATTCAACACAAAGAAAGGTCTAGAGAACTACAAACTGCTGCCAACTAACAATTTAAGCTTCCCTGGAAAGGCTATCATAAATGCCCTTCCCGGAAAGTGAGATCTACAACTAACTTAACCATGGAGCCCTCAACTAATGCCTGTTGGAAACAGAAGCAAACACCCATACATAAACACTGAGTCGAAGTAGAACTCAGATGCAGAGTGACAGGACATGACCAGGTGGCAGAAACACATAGAGACAGCTTACCTGAACAAGGAGGAGCTAACATGCCACCAGACTGATAGCTGGGAAGCCAGCATGGGACTGACTCAGGCCCCCCTGAATATGGGTCTAAGCCAGAAGAACTGTGCAGTCTAAGGGACCTCAGACAGTGGAGCCAGGATGTGTCCCTGGAGCGCAAAAGGACTTTTCGAACACATCCCTCATGGAGGGATAACTGCCTTAATCTAAAGACAGGAGAGAAGTCCTAGTCCCTACTTCACATGACCTGTCAGACCTACATGACCCCTACTGGATGACATTCCCCTACATGTGGAATTGGGGTGGGGGGATGGGAGGGTGGTTAGAGTGCATGTGAGAGGGCAGAGAGGGTAAAAGGGAGGGAAGGAAGGAGGGAGGAATGTAGGGAGTGAGGGAGGTTGGGAGGGAGGGAGGGGGAGGGAACTGGGATCGACATGTAAAATAATAAATTAAATTTAAAAAATTGCTTTGACTCCAAAATTTTAGTTCAAGGACAAATTACTGGGGAAAAGGATTTCTATTTTTGTTTCCACAGAAAATGAAAAGATGTGGATTCCTTCCAGACTAATGTAGTTTGATCAAGCCTGACCGCCTGAAACAGAGTACCAGATGATCCTACATTCAAAACAGCTGGACAAAGCAGCCTTGCTGACTACAGCCAGGATTTCTGCATCTTCTTCGAATTCCCCATGACAACGCCCTGTACCAGCAGGAAGTAGTTTGGAAAGAACAACGCCCAAATTCCCAAATATTGTCTATAAATGTTTGTTTTCATTTAAATGGACTTGGTTATATAAAATAATAAAAAAACCAAATCAAAACAAAAAAAGAGACATACTATCATTAAAATAACACTAGTACGTTCTCCCCCCCCCCCCCCAAAAAAAAGGAAGTTGATGCAGAGGCCATGGAGGAGTGCTGCTGACTTGCTTGCTACTCATGGCACACTTTAATGTTCTTCACTTGTGGCTGAGAGCTGAGAGGCAAGGGAGGAATGTTGCCAGGGTGGGACCTTTCTCTCTTGGTGGTGGGGAGAAGAATGGATAAAGATGTAGCTGAAAGGATTGGATTCTTGCTGACTGTTTAAGTTGACTTGAAGTCTGAGGATTGAACATAGTTTAGCTTTGAAAAATATAGTAACTGAAGGGGTTAGTGAGGTAGGGCCTCCAAGGAATAGTTACAAGTCAGTAATAAAGCAAGGTGGATAAAAATAGGTGTAACCATTTTAGGTAGGCTGAGAATTTGTTATTTGTTCTGATCTATTTGTTTGGCCCAGAGGGAATACACCTAGAAGCACAGTGGGTTTTTCTGTGGGGAGAAGTATTGGCTTGTTCCTAAGCATTTAGCCTGCAGGTGCCTGGACATGTCGAATTGAAGAATGACCATCACTGAGTGTTAGTGCCCCTGGACCAGGGGTATAGGATCGGGAAATCAGGGTTCCACCAAAGAAAGAGGACCTGGGTGCTGGTGGGCATGTCAGAGGAGCAGCAGGTTCAAGGTGTCAGCCTATCAGGAGGCAATTCCACGATGGGTGAATCTTAGATAGGCAAGGCCCAGAGACCACATACCCTGGAATGTCTTTTGCTTCTGCTGTGCCTTAACATGTTTTCTGCTACCATCTTTCTCTGGTATCTGGCATGGTGTGAATGGGTGTGAAGGAATCCCCAATGCCTGCAATGTAGTTTGTTTATCTCATGGAAACATACTATTCTACTGGGCATTTTTACCTATGAATTATTATGAAGATGATTTCTTCCTAAGTCTAAATGATAATAATAACGTTAGTTTATATAGATTTTTTGCCTTATATTATTTTCTTTTTCTAAATATTTAATATTTCTTCTTATTTTGCATATTTTACATATCAATCCCAGTTCCCTCTCCCATGCAACCATCATCCCCCTCCCCCAATACAATCCCCCATCCACTCCACGGCGAGGGTGAAGTCTTCCATGACAGGTCATCAAAATCTTTCAAGTCATTTGGGATAGAGCCTAGGCCCTCCCCCTTGTTTCTAGGATAAGGGGGTATCCCTCCATGGGGAATGGGCTTCTGAAGTCTGTTTGTGCACTAGGGATACATCCTGGTTCTACTGCCAGCTGCTCCATAGAGTGCCTAGTCCTTGTAGCTGACACACATGTTCAGTGGATCTGATTTGGTCCAATGTTGGTTCCCCAGCTGTCAGACTTGGGTCTGTTAGTTCCCACTTGCTCAGGTCAGCTGTTTCTGTGTGTTTTCCCAGAATGGTCTTGACCCCTTTGTTTGTCACTCCTCCCTCTCTGAAACTGGATTCAAGGAGTTTGGCTCAGTGCTTAGCTGTGGGTGTCTGCTTCTGCTTCCACCAGCTATTGGATGAAGGCTCTAGGATGGCATTTAAGGCAATCATAATTCTCATTATAGGGAAAGGGCATTTAAGGTAGCCTCTCCACTATTGCTTAGATTCCTAGTTGGGGGTCATCATTGTGGATCTCTGTACAATTCCCTAGTGCCAGATTTTTCTTTAAACCAATAATATCTTCCTCTACTGATGTGTCTCTTTTCTTGCTCTCTCCTCTATTAATTTCCCCATTCAATCTTCCTGATCTGTCATGTTTTCTCACCCCTCATCTTCTACCCTCCTCTTTCTCCTCCCTCATTCCCCTCTCCCTGCATACTCCCAGTTTGTTCAGAGGCTCTTGTCACTTTCACCTTCACCAGGGAACCATATATGTCTGTCTCTCTTAGGATCCTCTTTGTTTCCTAGATTCTCTGGAGGTGTGGATTATATTCTGGTAAACCTTTGCTCTACATCTCATATCCATATGTAAGTGAGTGCATACCATGTTTGTCTTCTGTTACTGGGTTACCTCACTCAGGATGGTTTCTTCTAGTTCCATCCATTTGCCTATGAATTTCAAAATGTCATTTTTTTTTCTGCTGAGTAGTACTCCACTGTGTAAGTGTACCACATTTTCTACATCCATTCTTCAATATAGAGGCATCTAGGTTTCTTCCAGGTTTTGGCTATTGCAAAAAATGCTTCTGTGAATGTAGTTGAACAGATGTCCTTGTTTATGAATGTGTATCTTTTGGGTATATGCCTAAGAGTGAAATTACTAGATTTTGAGATAGACTAATTTCCATTTTCCTGAGGAACTGCCATATTGATTTCCAAAGTGGCTGTGTGTACTCCCACCAGCAGTGGAGAAGTGTGCCCCATTCTCCATTTCTGCTGCAGCTTAAATGTTCTTTGGTGTTTTTGATTTTAGCCATTCTGACAGGAGTAAGATGGTATCTCAGAGTGATTTTGATTTGCATTTCCCTGATGGCTAAAATGTTGTGGAGTTTCCTAAGCCAATTTGGATTCCTTCATTGAGAATTCTCTATTTAGTTCTGTACCCCACTTTTTAATTGGATTATTTGGGTAACTAACTACTTAAGTTCTTTTTACATTTTGGAGATCAACTCTCTGTAAAATGTGGGGTTGGTGAAGATCTTTTCCCATTCCTTTTTTTAAAAATTTATTTTTCTCATTTTATACATTGATCCCAGTTCCCTCTCCCCTCTTCCTCCCTCCCTCCCTCCCTCCCTCCCATGTTCCCTGATCACCCTCCCATCTCATTCCCCCCCCCAATCCACATGTAGGGTGATGCCTTCCAGGAGGGATCAACAAAATCTGTCAAGTCATTTGGAGTAGGGACTAGGCCTTCCCTCCTGCCTCTAGGTTATGGGAGTATCCCTCCATGGGGAATGGGCTCCCAAAGTCCTCTTGTGCACCAGGTATACATTCTGGTTTCACTGTCAGAGGTCCCATAGACTTCCCAGGCCTTCCAACTGAGACCCATATTCGGGGGGGGGGGAGTCTAGGTTGGTCCAATGCTGATTTTCCAGCTATCATTCTGGGGGCCCATTAGTTCCTCCTTGTTCAGGTCAGCTGTATCTATGGGTTTCTGCAGCCTGGTCTTGTCATCCTTCTCTGCATCTGGATTTCAGTTTGGCTCAGTTATTAGGTGTGGGTTTCCATCAGCTACTACATGAGGGCTCTATGATGGTGGATAAGTTAGTCATCAATCTCATTATCAGGGAAAGGCATTTATGGTAGCCTTTACACTGTTGCTCAAATTGTTAGTTGGGGTCAGTCTTGTAGGTCTCTGGACATTTTTCTAGAGTCAGTTTTCTCTTCAAACCTATAATCACTCTCTCTTTTATGGTATCTCTCATCTCTTTCTCTATCTACTATCTCTTTTCTCTTATCTATTCCTCCCCTGACTCAATCTTCCTAGTCCCACATGCTTTCCTCTACTCTCCTTCTGTTTCTCCTAGCTCTCTCTCCACTCACTGCTCCCCCTCACTCCCAATATGCTCAGGAGATCTTGTTCCTTTCTGCTTCTTTTTGCTTTCCTTTCTGCTTTTCTCTGCTTTTCCTTTCTGCTGTTCCTTTCTGCCTTTCTCACACCTGAAGGAGGTGTGAGGGACCTTGTATGAATCTCTTAGGTTTCTCCATGTATCTAGTATCTCTGGTGGTGTGGGTTGTAGGCTGGTGATCCTTTGATCTATGTCTAAAATCCAATCCATATATGAGTGAGTACATATTATGTTCCTCTTTTTGTGACTGGGTTACTTCAAGTTCCATCCATTTGCCTATGAATTTCAAGATTCCATTGTTTTTTTCCCCACAGACCAGTATTCCATTGTGTAAATGTGCCACATCTTCTTTATCCATTCTTCAGTTGAGGGGGCATCTAGGTTGTTTCCAGGTTCTTGCTATTACAGATAATGCTGCTAAGAACATAATTGAACAGATGTCTTTGTTGCATGGATGGGGATCATTTGGGTATATGTCTAAGAGCGGGATTGCCGGTAGACTGATTCCCATTTTCCTGAGTAAACACCATACTGATGATTTTTTACCATTCAGTGGGCTGCTGTTTTGTCTTGTTGACTGTGTCCTTTGCCTTACAGAAGCTTCTCAGTTTCAGGAAGTCCCATTTATTAATTGTTGATCTCAGTGTCTGTGCTACTGGTATTATGTTCAGGAAGCAGTCTCCTGTACCAATCCATTCAAGGGTATCTCCCACTTTCTCTTCTAAGAGGTTCAATGTGGCTGAATTTATGTTGAGGTCTTTGATCCATTTGAACTTATGTTTTGTGCATGGTGATAGATAATGGATCTATGTTCAGTCTTCTACACACCAGTATCCAGCTATGCCAGCAACATTTGTTGAAGATCCTTTTTTTTTTCCATTGTATAAATTTAGCTTCTTTGTGAAAAATCAAGTTTTTGTAGTTGTGTGTGTTAATATCAGGGTTTTCAATTCAATTTCATTGGTCTACCTGTCTATTTTTGTGCCAATACCTAGGAGTTTTCAGGACTATATAATTATAATAGAGTTTAAAGTTGGGATGGTGATGCCTTCTGAAGTTCCTTTATTGCACAGGGTTGTTTTGGCTATTCTGGGTCCTTTGTTTTTCCATATAAAGTTGAGTATTATTCTTTCAAGGTCAGTGAAGAATTGTGGTGGGATTTTGATGGGGATTGCATTGAATCTGTAGGTTGCTTTTGGCAAGATTGTCATTTTTACTATGTTTATCCTACCTATTCAAGAGCATGGGAGATCTTTCCATTTTCTGATATCTTCTTTAATTTATTTCTTTAAAGACTCAAAGTTCTTATTACATAGGTTTTTAACCCATGTATTTTAACCCAAGATATTTTATGTTGTTTGTGGCTATTGTAAAGGATGATGTTTCTCTGATTTCTTTCTCAGCCCCTCTATTGTCTCTCTCTGTGTGTGTTTTTGTTTTGTTTTGTTTTTTAGTTAATCTTGTATCCTGCCACTTTGCTGAAGGTGTTTATCAGTTGTAGGAGTTCCCTGGTAGAGTTTTTCTGGTCACTTATATAAACTATCATATCATCTGCAAATAGTGAAAGTTTGAATTCTTCCTTTCCAATTTGTATCCATTGATCTTCTTTTGTTGCCTTGTTGCTCTAGATTGTACTTCAAGTACAATATTGAAGAGATATGGAGAGATTGGGCAGCCTCGTCTTGTTCTTGATATTATAGGAATCACATTGTGTTTGTTTCCATTTAGTTTGATGATGTCTGTTGGTTTACTATATATTGCTTTTATTATGTTTAGGTGTGTTCCTGTTATCCCTGATCTCTCTAAAACCTTTGTCATGAAGGGGTGTTGGATTTTGTCAAAGGCTTTTTCTGCATCTAGTGAGATGATCATATGGTTTGTCTTTTTCAGTTTGTTTGTGTTGTGGGTTACATTATTGGATTTTCATTTGTTGAACCATCCCTGCATCCCTGGGATGAAGCCTACTTGGTCATGGTGGATGATTTCTCTTATGTATTCTTGGATTTGGTTTGCCAGTATTTTATTATGTATTTTTGTACTAGTGTTAATGAGGGATATTGTTCTGTAGTTTTCTTTCTTAGTTGTATCTTTGTGTGGCTTGGATGCCAAGGTAATTGTAGCCTCGTAAAAAACGTTTGGCAGTGACCATTATGCTTTTATTGTGTGGAACACTTTGAGGAGTATTGATATTAGCTGTTCTTTGAATTTGTTTTAGAATTCTGCACTGAATCCATCTGGCCCTGGCCTTTTTTTTGGGGGGGGGGACTTTTGATGATTGCTTCAATTTTATTATGGGTTATAGGTCTATTTAAATTGCTTATTGGGTCTTGATGTAATTTTGGTAAGTGGTATCTATCCAGAAAATTGTCCATTTCTGTTAAATTTTTGAATTTTGTTAGTTTGGATAAAGATTTCTTTCTCTTGTTGATTTTCTTGAAGAACCAACTCTTTGTTACATTGATTCTTTGTATTGTTTTCCTAGTTTCTACCTTATTGATTTCAGCCCTTAAACTGATTATTTTCTGGCATCTATTTTTCTAGGGTGAGTTTGCTTCTTTTTGTTCCACAGCTGGAAGGAATCTCTTTGCTTTCTTTTATACTTATTATTCTCAGGTTTTATCTTTTCACAGTGTAACGAGTACGGTTTTTCCGCCTGCTGCCCGGTCTTGTCCTGCTACCACGCCACCAGCCCCAAATAACACACAGAGACTCTGTATTTGATACAATGCTGTTGGCCCGGTTACTTGTTACTTATCGGCTAGCTCTGCCTTTAATTATTAACCCATTTGTGTTAATCTATGTATGTCCACGCGTTCTTCTTACCGGGAGCCTGCGGCCGCATACTGCTCTCTCCAGACTCTCCATCTTGATTCCTCCTTACTACTTCCTATTTCCTCCTTGTCTCCTAGTCCCTCCTATCTTCCTTTCCTATTGGCCAACAGTGCTTTATTATTAACCAGTATGAGAAACATATACAGAATGACATCTCCCATCATCTCCTCTTTTCTGTCTAAAATAACATGAAGGGTTTTAACCTTAACATAGCAAAATATATCACATAACAGTTATCAAATAATCACAGTTAACACTATTTAGTCCATTAACAATTAGCAAGATTTGAAGAAAATATTCCATCATCTATCCTATCTTTGTGTGTCTAAAGTAACTTATCTTTAATACTAAGGAAAACTATAACTATAACTATCTGTCTTCAACTCCTTCAAAGACCACAGAAGGATAATATATAAGCTCTAGAAATGACAGAGACAATTCATTGCCTGGTCACCCGAAGTTCTTCTGTAATCTTCCATCTTCAGCCCATAGGCCATAGTGTGTCTGACAGACTCTCCAGTAAAGCAGAAAACTTTAAACTGTCTTCTTTATTGGCAGTTTGTCAGTCACTTTTCTCCGTGTCCTGCATACTGTCTCGAAGACTCTTCCATGAAGCAGGATCTCTGTAGCAATGTCCATCTTGAATCAGGAGTCACTTTCCTGTGGGTCCTGCATGTCCAGTTTATACAGCATAAAGTCAAACAGTCCAGACAAGAGCAGTATCTTGTCCACATGGCTAGTCTTGCCATATTGAAAGCAAACTCCAAAACGAGTTTCTTTAATGTCCATCTTCTTTTCTGGTAATTGCCAAGAGCAATTATGTCTCACTGTCACGAAAACCCTAAACCATTTTAAATGCCATATTCTGTAGGTCTTTGAAAGGTTTGAAGAATGCTTATCTATCTCAAATACATCTCTGCATATCTAGAAAACCTAACTCATCTAGCTATAAGTTTTGACTATTATAGGTAACTATCTAAAATCTGTACTAAAATATACATTACATTTCTAAATGAGTTATATAAACACAACATCTAAACAAGAGGAGAAATGTACTTAATCACAAAATTGGCCTTAAATGGTATCAATAAATGAAAATCTATTCCAAAACAAAGTAATCAATAAATGAAAATCCATTCCAAAACAAAGTAGTCATATCTATACCACAATCCCCTTTTTACCTTTAAAAAGAATTGGCTGTGAACATTACCCATTTATAACCAAGTCCATTTAAATGAAAACAAACATTTATAAATATTTGGGAATTTGGGCGTCGTTCTTTCCAAACTACTTCCTGCTGATAGGGGGCGCTGTCATGGGGAATTCTAAGAAGACACAGAAATCCTGGCTGTAGTCTGCAAGGCTGCTTTGTCCAAGCTGTTTTGAATGTTGGATCACCTGGTACTCTGTTTCAGGCGGTCTGGCTTGCTCAAACCACATTAGTCTGGAAGGAATCCACAGCTTTTTATTTTCTGTGGAAACAAAAATAGAAATCCTTTTCCCCAGTAACTTGTCCTTGAACTTAAATGTTGGAGTCAAAGCGTTTTTAAAATATATAAATTGAATTAATCCAGCAGTATTTCCTTCAACAGTTGTTGTTATTTTCTCAGCAGTCAAACAATGTAGAGACAACACAATAGCATACAGTAACCAGATTCTCTCTGAGCTTTTCATCTTTATGTGGCTTTATTATTACTCTGTTTCTTTTACTTTTTATTTTTTGAGACAGGGTTTCTCTGTGTAACTCTTATCTGTCCTGGAATTCACTCTGCATACCAGGTTTACTTTGCAAATCACAGAGATCTGCTTGCCTCTGTCTCTTGAGTGCTGGGATTAAAGGCGTGTGCTACAACACCCAGTTTCTCTTTGTCTCTTTAAAACCATTTTTTTTTTTTTTTTTTGTCTACGTATATTTTAAAACACACTGTAAACCTTTAGAGGTTTTTCTTAATATGAATCTGTCTTTACTGTAAATCTTTATCTTCGTCTGGCCACAAGTCCTTTATCTGGTAAACAACAACATTGCTAAAATGAAAGTCATAGCTGTGTCAGCCGCGGTTTACCAAAGATGGTGGCGGGTATTTTTACCGCCAGCACTGAGAGCTGCGCTCACTGCCTTGATCTGCATGCTGCCGGCTTGGAGATGTGGTCACTGCCATTGCCATCTCTCATACACACCAATAAATTGTTAGCTGTGCTTTGTAAAAGCCATGCGGTTTTTTGCTCCTATGCTGAGTCAGGAACCTTCCCTTAAAGGAGCCGCACAAATATCTGCTTATCTCTTGCAAAGCAGAGTCCAACAGAGAAAAATGCTGATACCAAGAAACCTTGCTTGTCTCTGTTCTTTTGTTTCTAAAATCCTTTTTTTAAGCTTTTGTTAAATTTTAAGTATAAGTTCTTAGCCACGTTGGGTGCCATTTGTAACGAGTACGCTTTTTCCGCCTGCTGCCCGGTCTTGTCCTGCTACCACGCCACCAGCCCCAAATAACACACAGAGACTCTGTATTTGATACAATACTGTTGGCCCGGTTACTTGTTACTTATCGGCTAGCTCTGCCTTTAATTATTAACCCATTTGTGTTAATCTATGTATGTCCACGCGTTCTTCTTACCGGGAGCCTGCGGCCGCATACTGCTCTCTCCAGACTCTCCATCTTGATTCCTCCTTACTACTTCCTATTTCCTCCTTGTCTCCTAGTCCCTCCTATCTTCCTTTCCTATTGGCCAACAGTGCTTTATTATTAACCAGTATGAGAAACATATACAGAATGACATCTCCCATCATCACAGTGTCTCATATTTCCTGGATATTTTGTGTTTAGGATTTGTTGGATTTAATATTTTTGTTTTGTCATTGAATCTATTTCCTCTAGTTTATCTTCAGTGCTTCAGATTATCTCTTCCATCTCTTGTATTCTGTTGGTTGGTTATGTTTGCATCTGTAGTTCCTGATCATTTACCCAGCTTTTCTATTTCTAGCATTCTCTCAGTTTGTGTTTTCTTTATTGTCTCTCTTTCAGTTTTCAGGTCTTGAACTGTTTGAATTGTTTCCTTCATCTGTTTGATTGTTTTTTTTTCTTGGCTTTCTTTAAGAGATTTGTTGATTTCTTGAAGTTTTCGGTTTGTTTTTTCTTCCATTATTTTAAGGGATTTTCTCATTTCTTCTTTTAGAGTCTCTGTCATCTTTGTGAAGTTGTTTTAAGGTCCTTCTCTTCTGCTTCATATGCATTGGGATGTTCAGGTCTTGTTGGTATAGAGTCCCCAGATTCTGGTGGTGTCATATCAGTCTTTCTATTATTGAATGTGTTCTTGTACTGTCATCTTCCTATCCCTTTTTCCAGTGAGTGCAGATGGGATCTCTCTGTACTCTCCTCTCCTGTGGTTGTTGGTATCAATGTCAGTAACTCTGGATTGTCTGAGCTCTCTTGGAGTTCTCACACAGAGGGCATAAGGGGCCAAGACTTAAGCAGAAGACATGGGGGCAGGTGTCAAGACTGAGAAGAGGGCAGGCTCCAGATTGTCCTTTGTGCCAGGGCGGGTCCACTCAAGCAGTGGGTATGGGGGGGTCAAGACCCAGAGCTAACCAGTAAGTTACAAGGGAGGATGGGGTAGTTGGACCTGAGATGACCCTACATGCACCTCAAGCATAGGGTGTAGAGGGACCATGACTCAGTTTATATAGATGTTTGATAAATACAAATATATAATGACTAGAACACATGAGCTTCTACTGAGAAGCAGTATAGACTGTGGCTTAGGTTAATGATTAAGACAAACAAATGAGTCCCAGTAGCCCAGCTAGTTTAAATTCTTTTATTCTTAATGTTAGGTGATGGGTTCACAGGTTTTGATGAGCATTTAATGAAACAAAGACTTAAAATAAGTTCAGATTGTGTGACTAGGAAGATTGAATCAGGATAGGAATAGAAGACAGAAAAGAGAAAGAGAGAAAACATAAAAGAGGGAGCCATTATTAGTTTGAAGAGAAAACTGAACCTAAAGAAAGGTCTAGAGACCTACAAGACCGACTCCAACTAACAATTTGAGCAACCATGGAAAGGCTACCATAAATGCCCTTCCCTGATAGTGAGATCAACAACTAACTTAACCACCATCATGGAGCCTTCATCTAGTACCTGTTGGAAACAGAAGCAAACACCCATAACTAAACACTGAGTTGAACTAGAATCCAGATGCAGAGAGACAGGACAAGACCAGGTTGCAGAAACACATAGAGACAGCTGACCTGAACAAGGAGGAGCTAATTGGCCCCCCAGACTGATAGCTGGGAATCCAGCATGGGACTGACTCAGACTCCCTGAATATGGGTCTCAGCTAGAAGGACTGAGCAGTCTAAGGGACCTCAGACAGTAGAACCAGGATGTATTCCTGGTGCACAAAAAGACCTTGCGGACACATCCCCCATGGAGGGACAGTCCCTTAACCTAGAGACAGGAGAGAAGCCCTAGTCCCTACTTCAAATGACTTGACAGATTTACATGACCTCACCTGGATGGCATAGCCCAACATGTGGAATGGGGGTGGGGGGATGGGAGGGGGTGGAGGTCGGGGTGCATGTGAGGGTAGAGAGGTTAAAAGGGAGGGAGAGGGAACTGGGATCGACATGTAAAATAAAAATAAATGAAGTAAAATAAAAAAATAAGTTCAGATTATTTCCGATGTTTTGATAATAGCTTTAATATGAAAAAATCCCAGAAAACAATCTAAAATTTTATGTGGACACATAGCTGAGGTCAAAAATATAAAGTAGCTGTGGAAGCCCACAGAATTTACTCCATTCTATTTTGACTTAAGATCAGAGAGTTTTTTTTTACCAGCCCTTGATCTTCCAAGGTGAAACAACAAGGGTGTTTGGCCTAAGATGTAAATGCAATAGGATACCTGGCCTAAGGTGCAGTTGCTGCATGTCCTGTCCAAAGAACAGAGTCCTTAACTCTGGATATAGTTACTAATGTTTTGGGTATTGGAGAGGAAATTACTTGGTTTGCTCCTTGTTAATGTAGTACAGATTATAGATAATTACCTATGATAGTCAAAGCTTAGAGTTTAGTTAGGGTTTTCAAGATACACAGAGATGTATTTAAGATAGATAAGAATTCTTCAAACCTTTCAAAGACCTACAGAATATGACATTTAAAATGGTTTAGGGTTTTACTTGACAATGAGACATAAATGCTCCTGGCAACACCACCTGCGTCAGAAAGAAAATGGACATTAAAGAAACACATTATGGAGTTTACTTCCAATATGACAAGACTAGCCATTTGGACAAGATATTGCTCTTGTCTGGACTGTTTGACTTTATGCTATATAAACTGGACATGCAGGACCCACAGAAAAGTGACTGCTAATTCAAGATGGACATTGCTACAGAGTTCCTGCTTCATAGAAGAGTCTGCGAGACAGTATGCAGGACACAAAAAAAAGTGACTGATAAACTGCCAATACAAGAAGACAGTTTAAAGTTTCCAGCGTTGCTGAAGAGTCTGCTAGACACACTATGGCCTATGGGCTGAAGATGGAAGATTACAAAAGAACATCGGGTGACCAGGCAATGAGTTGTCTCTGTCATTTCTAGAGCTTATATATTATCCTTCTGTGGTCTTTGAAGGAGTTAAAGACAGGTAGTTATGGTTATAGTTTTTATTAGTTAGGATTAAAGATAAGTTACTTAGACTTTAGACACACAAAGATAGAATAGATGATAAAATATTTTCTTCAAATCTTGCTAAATGTTAATGGACTAAATATTGTTAACTGTGATTCTTACTTGATAACTGTTGTATAATATATTTTGCTGTGTTAAGGTTAAAACCCTTCTTTTTATTTAGACAGAAAAGAGGAGATGATGGGAGATGTCATTCTGTATATGTTTCTCATACTGGTTAATAATAAAACACTGTTGGCCAATAGGAAAGGAAGATAGGAGGGACTAGGAGACAAGGAGGAAATAGAAAGTAGGGAGGAGGAGTCAAGATGGAGAGTCTGGAGAAAGCAGTATGCCGCCGGCTCCCCGGTAAGAGAAATACATAGATAGCAGAAATGGGTTAATAATTAAGGCAGAGCTAGCCGATAAGAAACAAGTAACAGGGCCAACAGCATTGTATCAAATACAGAGTCTCTGTGTGTTATTTGGGGCTGGCAGGGCAGCAGGACAAGACCGGGCGGCGGCAGACGAAAAACCATACTCGTTACACCTTGTGTCATTGGGAAGGGAGTCTTTTGCCTTCTCCCCTTTTGTGATAAGGTATATGTTGATATATTATTTATGATCTATTAAAGCTTGTCTGAGGATTCAGAAAGCAAAGTCAATCACAAGCCATAGAAGCCAGGCACATACATTTAATTCCAGAAACAAGAAGCTAGGAGGTGGTGATACATGCCTTTAATCTCAGGACTCAGGATTAAGAGATAGATGGATTTTTGTGAGTTCAAGGCCATCCAGATCTACACAAGATTGATTCAGTCCTAGAGAGAAACAGCTGATACAAAGGTTATCTCAGCACCTGGGATCACACACCTTTAATCTCAGCATTAGGGAGGTACATAAGACAATAAGTACTAAGGTCTCATTATTAGGCACAGATTATCAAGCCACGCCGAGGAGAGGCAGCAGATCAGCCCATTCAGCCTGAGGTAGCGATAAGCACTAGTGGCTTGCTACTTTGCTTTTTGGAACTTCAGCTTGAACTTTGAACCTCAATATCAGTCTTTGGGTCTTTTTCTTAATTCATATTTTAGGTATAAATGATCTTTGAACAATAAACTTGGGCAGATCCTGGTATTCACCAGGTGTCCTCCCTACTCTATCTCTTTCTTGTCTCTTGCCTATTCCTTCCTTCAATTCACATTCCTCCTTCCAAGCACAGATTGGGCAAGACTAGATGGACTGGACAGATGCCCCCAAAATGTGGGATACTACATACAGCCCAATTGTTACTAGCTGTAGTACTTTCTTCCTAGGGTTGGTTGGTGATCAAATGTGATGATTAACTACGTGTACCTATTCCTGCCCTCAATCTCCTGATATAAATAACTATTGATGAGTGTATATACACCCTAAAGATATAAAGTACAGTTGACCTATTGCTTTTATGTATAAAAATTTAGGTTTGTGATTTCTTTAATATTCTTTATAAGATTACCTTTCAAGGTAAATAGTAAAGTAATTGATTCTTTGTAACTTCAATATCAACAAAAGAGTTGGCTGAGAGAAAATATATTCTGCTTTCTCATGTTCTGTTAATCTGTAACAAATTACTTAGATATAAATATATATGGGTTATTAGGGTGACTTTATTTTTAATCATATAAGGGAGATAAAAAACATGATTTTACCTGCATTCATAAAATCATCCACTTAAAAATAAAGTGTAACCACATTGTGAATCCTGTGTTGCCTGAAAGATTTTGTTGGGGCATATAAGCTGTAGAAAAACAAGAATAGAGAATAGAGAATAAAGAAGGAAATCAAGAGAGTGTGTGAGTGTCTTTTTCCCTAATCTCCTCAGAAAGAGAAATCTAGTATACACCAACTCTGTGGGTTTCTCCTTGAGCTCTGTGCTGCTGGAGACTGCTCCCCAGATAGCAAAACCTGGGTGTCACCTGGTGAAATTACACTTGATGGGAGCAGGGACTTTATCTAAGAAGGAAAGCTGTGTGAAACAGTGTGTTATCTCAGGGAAAAGTTGTTTAACCAAAATGGAGATACTTTGTAAGATGGTGTGCCATGGCTAACAATATCTACAACATTTTCACATTCCTAGACATTTGCCTATATGCCTTTCTATCTTTCTTAGAATCTTCAATTATATTGTGAAAAATTTAAACATAATTTCTTTATTGATTCTTTGGGAACTTTATATCATATACTCCAATTCTGCTCATCTCCCAGTCCCACCATATCTTAGTCTTGCAGCTTCCTCTGCAAAATAAAATTAAACAAACAAGCAAACAAACAAACAACCCAAGCCAACCACTTAATGCAAATTAGGGTTTGTCCCCAGGCTTCCTAATTCTATGTATTCCTTGTACTTTGGAATAAAATATATGAGCTGATTGACCAAAAGTCTGTGTTTTGGAGGGGAGAGTTATCTCTGTTGTACCCTGTTTCTGACTTTTGCTCCCTCCTCCCTCACAGACCAATGCAGCCAATAATCCTGAAGAAAAAGCAGAACCATAGTCAGACACCAACATGGTCTCAGGTAACTGACCAGACTTTGGGCAAAACCACAAAGCCCTCAGTTGCAACCAGACCCATGGACATCAACTCAGACCCTGTAGGGCCACTAACCTAGACATTGCCCTGGGCAACAGTTTGGGCCTAGATATCACAATGATCCTGGGTGGAAAGCAGGCCACCCACAGCAACCTATTCCTCACCACTTTCACCTCTTCCTTTCCTCCTCTTTTCACAGCACATGAACCATTCTGCCTCTCTTTCTTCCCCATGTCTCCACCACACATCATAATAGCATCTACCATGTCTTCCCACCAGCCCAAGCCTTGAGGACCCAGGCTGGCCCATGGTGGCTTCCATCCACCTGAGTGGAGTGGACTGTGGTTGTCTTCTTCAATTGTTCTAGTCCCATAAATTCTTCTATTTCTGTAAGGTATTCAAGGCTCAATACTTTTACTAATATTTTTAAAACACAAAATTGCATTTTATTAAAAATAAACTGTGACAATTGTGTGGTGGTTTGAAAGAAAATGGCCTCCAAAAGGAGTGGCACTGTTAGGCGGTGTGCCCTTGTTGAAGTACAAGTGGTCTTGTTGGAGGAAGTGTGTCACTGTGGGGGTTGGCTTTGAGGTTTCTTTTCTCAAGCATCACTCAGTGTGACCGTCAGTTGACTTCCTTCTGCCTTCTGGTCAAGATGTAGGCAGCACTACATCTGCCTGCATACTACCATGTGCCCGGCCTTGATGATAATGGACTGAATGAACCTCTGAAATTGTAAGTCACCACCTTAACTAATTATTTTTTTTGTTTTTGTTTAGAGTTGCCATGATCATGGTATCTCTTTACAGAAAAAAAGCCCAACTAAGACAAATTATTAACAAATCCCATCAAAGACACAGAAATTGTGTATCTAGATTTCATTGATAACTTTCCGGTAAGCAAATAAACTTTTAAATGCTAAATCCTATGAAACAGAAATGAACTTATTCTGTCTTTTGACCTGGTTAATTTTTTAAGATTTGCTTATTATTTTTCTTCTTTCCAGCCCCATTTTTAAAAATTGAGTGTCACTATGTAGCTTTGACTGTCCTGGAACTCACTATGTAGACCAGGCTAGCTTCGAACTCACAGAGATCCACCTGCTTCTGCCTCTTGAGTGTTGGGATTTAAGGTATGTGCAACTATACCTGGCTTATTATTAGTAATAATAATGTCATTGTCCCAAACTTAAATTCTCTGTTTATCCCCCTGCTCCCCTTTGCTTCCCCTTCCTTTTCCTTTTCCCTTTCCTTTCCTCTCCTCTCCTCCCCTCTGCTTCCCTCTCCTCCTGTCTCCTCCCCTCCCCTCCCCTCTTCTGTCCTTCCTTTCACTTCTATTCCCTTCCCATGTCCTCCTCTCCCCTCCCCTGCTCCCTACTCTCCACTTTTTTCCTTTCTCCCTCTCTCCCTTCTCTCCCTCCCATTTCTTTTCTCAGTCTCTAGAAAGAAGTAAGTTATACTACTCAAGCATACACTTCTCCTCAGCAGGTGCTAATTTCATTTAGAGTATCCTACTCTCCAGTTTTTATAGTCAAGGCCTTTATATTACCATGTCTTTAGTCCTTATCAGCATTTTCTCAACACGTTTATCACCTTTCCAACTAAATACATTATTAAGACACTCAAGTTCTTTTTGTTGTTGTTGCTTTTTTTTTATAACAAGATTCTTCAAAGTGTAATAGTTCTGTTTCATCTTATATTGCACATCTGCCTGAAATTTTTCCTCTGCTTGAAAATTCTCATTCTTGTAGATTTGACTCAGTCCTCACCTTTCTCCACTGAAAGGCATCCTCTGGTGGTTCTCCCAACCAAGACCACACTGAACCCTGCTTCTCTCTCTCTCTCTCTCTCTCTCTCTCTCTCTCTCTCTCTCTCTCTGTCTGTCTGTCTCTCTCTCTGCCTCTGTCTCCCATCCATCTCAATAGCAAATGTTATTTGTCATTATTAGTTATAGGACCACTTTTATTTCTTCCTTTCAAGCAGTGCTTAAACAAAACTAGTGAATCTTGGGATAGAGGGCCTTGAGGCTGATTAGGAAAACGATCACAAGATGGCAGTAGAGCAGCACACATAGTTAATGAAGTTGTCCTTTGCTCACAGTAACACCCAGAAGCTATGCCTTTTACTCTTTAACTACAGCCCTACCCAAACACCTGCCTCATAGTAGGGATTTAACTGAGGATTAAGTAAAAGAAGAAAGAGAAAAGAAGTACATTTGGTAGTTCTATTCTGCATAGTTACGAATTTTAATTTTTTTAATTTTATTTTTTTTTGTTTTTAACATCCCAACCAAAGTTTCCCTTTCCTCTCTTCTTCCTAGTTCCTCCTCTTCCTTTCTCCCACTTACCCCCCCCCCCTTCACTGTTTCTCTTCAGATATAGGCGGGCCTTCCATGGATATCAGCCAGCCATGCTTTATCAAGTTGCAGTGAGATTATGAATCTCCTTTTTTTATTAAGGCTGGATAAGGCAATCTGTTAGGAGGAATGGGTTCCAAAAGCAGGTAACAGAGGCAGAGACAGCCCCTGTTCTCACTGTTAGGAGTCTCAAACAAAGATCAAGTTACACAACTATAACATATATGCAGAGGGCCTATAAAATTTTTTATTTTTTAAATTAAACTAAATCTATTAAAATTATTTATTTAGTTTTTTGAGTCAGAGTCTCTGTATGTAGCTCTGGCTGTCCCAGAACTTTCTATGTAAAACAGGGTGGTCTTGAACTCACAGCGATCTGTCTGCCTCTGCCTCTTAAGAGCTGATATTGAAGGGGTGCACCACCACACCAGGCTTTACTTTTTTTTTTTTGATTTATTGTATTTATTTGTGTGTGTGTGTGTGTGTGTGTGTGTGTGTGTGTGTGTGTGTGTGTGTGTCTGTCCCTGTGGAATCAGAAAATGTCCCTGGATTCCCTGGAGTTGAAGTTACAGGTTGTTTTAAGCTACTTGATATGAGTGGTAGGGGTTGAACTTGGGTTTTCTTAATCTTTGAGCCATTTCTCCAGCCTCTTTATTATTATTATTATTATTATTATTATTAGTAGTAGTAGTCTTAATTTGTCTTATACTTTTGCATTGATTGATATATTTAATCAAAAAAGTGAATAGCATATTTTGTATATTTTTGACAAACATTTTACTTGAACTTTTGGTAAAATAGTAGTTTGGAGATTACTTACAGGATAATTTACTAATTCTAAACTCCTTGGATAGATTCAAACCATATGTTTAATTAGTTGGATTTAATTGTCTGAGTTACAAAAATGCTCATTACAGAAGGGAATGAAACAGATGACAAGAAAATTGACAAGCAGCTGTCAAGGATTTTAGTATTTATACTAATTTGTAGGTCAGGAGAAACTCTTTGCATCAGAGGAAATCAATCAACGTTTGAGGAGTTTTTGTAGGCTAACTTAAAATCATTAAAATTTCCTTTTTTTGGCTCTCTAAATATAGGTCAGGGTTATTTGTCCTTTTGAATGCAGTAGACATCCTTTTAAAACTGTTTGTGGCCTCTTGGAATAGCTCCAGGGTAAGCTCTAGTTTGTATCTGTTACTTAACACAAATGCCAGTCCTTGAGTTGCAGCTGCAGTCTCAGTGTCAATCACTTGGAGAATTTCATGGAAATAACTAGGACTGTATCCTTGGCTGCTTTGTCCTCTTATCTTTATGACTTCTCTAACCACTTTCATGATGTGAGCTGTTGTGGTCAATATATCTTTCTCAAAACCTTCCACAGAAGATACATTTACTTGTGAAGTTTGAGAAGTAATAACATGTTTAGGACAGTTGATAGAGAATGGTTTCTTTGTACCACAATATCGAATTTTACTGACAATATGAGGATGCTGTTTAAAGTGCTGCAGCAGAATGTTCTCTAGGTCAACATTAATGTCAGGGTCATCAGCAAATAAGAGGGAGGGAGGCAGAACAATGGAGATGGTCTCTGATCAGATTTTGTTAAACATGTCTGTCAGCTCCTTCTCATGTAACTTGGTGCTCTTGACAGATGTATCCACTTCTCTGATTTTCTCTTGTAACTTTTGTTCAATTTTTACTTTTTGTACCTTTAAAAGGTCTTGAATTTTCTTTCCATTTAGTATATCCTCACAGTTTTTGATGGTTTCTACTACAAGCTTCTTTTTAAGAGTCTTCAAATCATCTTCAAGTTTTCCTCTCCATGGAGCCAATATATCTCTATTTTCATTTTCTTGAATATATTTTTCAAGTTCTCGCTTAATGGCTTCATGTTTCCCTGCAAGTTGGTTTTCAATTGAACTTCTCAGGATCTCCTGAACTAACACATTCCAAATCTGTTTAGTTAGCTGATTCTGCAAGTCCAGCACATAGTTTCGCAGTCCCCAGGTCCAACCATTGTATGTGGTCTCCAGTTTGTTCACAGCCACAACTTCCTCATTGTTCTTGAATCTGAAGATGAAGCTCTCACTCACTAAAGCCTTCCATAAATCATGTATTTGGACTTTAAATTATGATATCTTCAAAATACTTTCCCTGGATTCTTCCTTGGCAAACTTAAGAATCCTGCTTTTTAGCTCCTGGACATTATGGCTATAGCAGGGATTAGGAGGGGCCATTGGGGGATAACTTTCCCACATATGAGCAAAATAATGAATGTGGGTTCTGATGTCAAACTTAATGACATCCCTGAAACAGTGAACATCTGAGCACTATTCCCATTGAGCTGCAGCAAGTGTAATTCTATCCAATTTCTCTTGTATCTTCTGTCACCTTGCCATACTTAGATTTGTATCCATGGTTTCTTCTGTGTTCTGATGAACAAACAGGCAACCTGGGGAGATATTCAGTTGTTTCATCCCAAGAAAGGAATGAATAGCTATTTGCAGGATACCTTGTATTTCTGGTAGGTTTGGTCCCCAAATATTGACTAGAGTTAAGTTTCCAAATGCAGTGACAAAGGTTGCCAACTCATTTTCCTTACTCTGTGCTTTGTTAATGGGCGGTGGAGCCTGTAGTCCTTCTGAGTCTACAACAAGCAAATAATCAAAGCCAAGCTCTTCTTTGAATGTGTCTTCCACCTTCAGAAGATGCATGTAGGTCCCCTGTGTATGCTTCCCAGCACTGAGGCTGAACTGCAGCCCAAACATGGCATGCAGCAGAGTGGACTTCCCTGAGCTATGCAGGCCAAGGACAGAAAGAACAAATACCTTTTTATCTCCAAGTTTCTCAGAGACCTTGTCAAAAATAGCTGCTATCCACTTCAAGGGTAAATTAGAAGTATCCCCATCCATTAGCTCAATAGGAAACCTAGATACCATCAGATCAGCAGCCATCTGGGGAACAGACAGATACAGTGTCTAGAAGTCTACAGCTTCATAGATCTGGTCGAGCTCTCTCAGAAGATGCTCAGGTCCCAGGGTAGAATCACAGATTTCTTTGGAAACAGCTTCTAGATCAGCCTCCCAGGGTTGGATGGAGCCTGCCTTTGATTGCTTCAGTTTCTTTATTTGCTCCTGAGTTATCAGAAAACTGTGTCTCTGCTGGAGGTTTTCTAAGTCTGTCTTGGCTGGTTGGTATATTAACTGACTGAGTCTTTGCAGGAAGTAGAGCTTAGTGTGAGTTTCTGATGGAATGACTCAATCAGGCCATTAAGGTTAACTACTTTGTGATACCGTTCCCAGCATATATTTTGCTTTTCCTTTTCAATCTCATTCTTGTATTGTTTAATGGTCTTGCTCCCCTTTTCTCTAATTTGGTAGAATTCCTTGTCCTTCTTGCACCAATCATGCCATAGCTGTCCCTGAAGAGGCAGTAGGCTTTCTTTTACCTGAGACAGTTTTACTTTTCTTAAGAGATCTACAATGCTGTCTGCTTTTCTTCCTGCTTCCTGGAAGTGTCTCTGGCCTTCATCAATGATTAACCCATACTTCCTAGCAAGGTTGGCACAGTTATTCAAGCTGCATGGGGGTATAGATTATTTCAGTAACTGTCCTAATGTAGCTGTGATTTTATCAGCTAGTTCTACCTTGTTTAGATTCTTGATGCCAATTCTCATTTTGTGAGGAGCATACTTCTCTTCAAGAACATTTTCTCCATTTTCAACCAGACAGATGAGAGGTTTGTGTGGATTCCAAAATTCATGTAGAATAGATGTGCTCATTTTTGCACTTCCATTTTCTGAAGCTGACAGGAGGAGTAGTACGGTGACCAAGGAGACCTCATGCAAGAACTTAACTTGCTTTTCATGTATTTCAGCATTCCCATGGAGATTGGTGAAGGCAATGCAGTTTTCAGATCTGTCCTCAGACATTCCACCTGGACAGAACCAGCAGATTTTCACCATCCCTGCCATTAACAGACAGTTTTCCTTGCCTTTCCTAAAATGATTGTGAAAAAATGATCATGTTTGCCCTTACTTAGGAGTAAATTCAGGATCTGTGACTTAGAAGAAGATACAAAATCTCCAATTTGCATGAAGGATACAATGTGTGTAGGCCATGAACCAATCAGTTGGTTATCATAATTTCTAATTTTTGCCTTCCAGTCTATTTTTTCCACTTCCCTCCAGCTTTTTCTGATTTGTCCAAGAGACCAAAGAGGGAATTCAACTTGGGAATTGCAAGGACTGGGAACCAAAAATGGGAGAGCAAATTGGCAAATAGAAAGTTTGTTTAAAATAAATTGTATTGTGATGTCATCGGCAGAGTGAAAAATTGCCATCTGGATGTCTAATGGGTGAATGCAAGTTGGTACTGAGGCTGAATGTTCTTCCTTAATCATGAAAAAAAAATCCTCAAATCTTGACAGTGTTCTTTCTGACTCTATAGTCACTGCCTGGGACATATTAGAAATTGTCTTTCTGTAAAAAAGGAATCTTAAATTATAATCCAATATCAATAACTTCTCCAGAAAACAATATGGTAGCTTCCTCTCAGCTTTAGGCTGGGTATCAAGGAAGGAGATTTTATTTATCAAAAGAAAATTGACTTTGGTCATCTTCTTGGCATAATGACATTCTAGATTAAGCCATTGGAACAAGTCAACAAGGTGTTGTTTTTTTTTTCTATATCATTGAGTGTTTGAGGTTTTGTGGGATGAGTAGTAGATCCATTGGGTTTCATTGAAGTAATTAAGCTTTTCAACTTCTAGAAAGGAACAGAAATACCAGTAACTAACTATATAATACAAAGTCTATTTAAGCATACAATTTATGCATGCAAGAATATATTACTAATTTACAAAATCTAGCTCATTTTTCTATTAGGCATTGGTTTGACCAAGGGCTGAAACATAATTCAGAACTCAGTTTAAATGAGTATATGGTTAACCAGAGTGCACTGTTATATAAGTGAAGGCATAATGATATCAAATTCAAATGCATTCATAAGAGAAAAAGTAGTGATTAGATTTTCCTGTGATAAAAGAGAAAGAAAGACTACTGAACTGATATAGCAGATAAAAAGAAAAGTTTATGGGAATAAAATGGAATCTGAAGAAAAGTGAAGAGAAACCTACTACATCATAGATATTTATTACATATTTTGCATATTGTTATTCTGAAGTGATTTGGATTATTCTTAGACATGTGAAGATTCCTATAAATAGAACAGAAGAATCAAGGCTGATCCAGGCCTAGTGAAGGTAGGTGTCTGTTGGGGGGCTTGGGCAATCTATGAGGCCTTTGGCAGTGGAACCAGCATTTATTCCTAGTTCCCTGTGGAAGGATACTCTGTCAGCCTAGATACACTGGGGAGGGCATAGGCCCTGCCCCAGATGATGTAACAGACATTGATGATCTATGGGAAGCCTCACCCTCCCTGAAGAGTGGATGGGGGTGGGCTGGTAGATAGTGGGGGTAATGTGAGGATGGAAAGGAGAGGGAAATGGGATTGCTTTGTAAAATAAGGTTGTTTTTAATTTAAGTAAAAATTAATTAAAAAACAAATACATATAAAAAACGCCTTTTGACCAATGGATGGGTAATAGAAATGTAGAATATATACACTAGGGAATGCCATTCATCTCTAAAGAAAAATGAAACCAAAAAAATTGTATGTAAATTTCATCTGGAACTAGAAGAGATATTACTGAATGAGGTAACCTAGACACAAAAAGGCAAATGTCATAGTTCTCTCTCATGAGAGGCTCCTAGATGCAAATCTTCAAATGTGAGAAATATCCTGGCATAACACGAGGAACTAAGATAGTAAAACATGACCATTATCAGGATGGGGGGGTTGGAGAGCAATAGAGAGGGGTATGGTGAGACAAAAGTCATCTGATCAGGTAAATGAGGGAAGGGGCTTTTGAGTGAGGGGGAAAGGAGGTAAATGTAGAAGAATATAACTGTAAGGATGTCTGGTAAATTTATAAGGAATCATACTACTAATTAAGGAAACACCTGTAATATATGTAATTATTTGTATAAAAGCATGCATATAGTTATAGTGAACTTTGCTCATCTGAATTGATAATGCTCCCTCCAAAGCTAAAGATCACCTAACAAAGACCCCAGCACTAAGCATGAGATGCCCTCTTTTGACTTGGTGATCAAGGTTGTCAAGACTCTCAAAATGTACCATCTTCTTCTACTTTTGCTCTTGGTTGCCCCTCAGAGTTGGAAGACTATTGTTGAATACACCATGCACTTAAGCAGAGGATAGAGAACTCTGATCATGGATTAATCTGAATGCCCTGTCCATGACAAATAGTTTTCATAGTACAGACAGTACCATGCAAGCTTCTGAAGGCAGAAGGCAAACAACAGTTCTAACCAGTGATGAATCTTGTGAACCACATCAACAGTCATTATACATAATAACCCTAAAGGTGCAGTAGTGGCACTCATATTACCAAGATAGCCAACAGTTCCCTAATTGGACTTAATACCTTTTCAACAATAGGGAAGCCATGACTGGTACTAGACATCTAGATAATGACTCTCAGGGTGAATGAATTCATGGTTATCTGAGGAGAACAAACAACCACTATTTTACTAAACCAGCATAATCCCTAGCAACAATTTAAACATTTGTCTTTACACCAAGAGATAAGTGTAGACCCCATCCTTCATGGAGGAAACATTTCTTTGCAATAGACTAAAATCAGTACAGAGAAACCACAATCAATCATAACACAAAGTTGTGGAGTCAAGTTCCAATAGATACATTTACAGAATACTCCTTTACCTGAAGTTCAAGGAACACTATAAAAGAGTAATTAGAAATATTGTAAGAGTAAGAAAGTTGGAGATTTTGCTGAGAAATTGTGTCTTCCTCTAATATCAGAAGTTATACCCACAAAATCACATGAATATGACTGCCTTTACATGAGCTGATCAAATAGACATGCCACAGTGAACAAGGGAAATCATATGAAACCTCAGTCCTACACAAAGAACTATAGGCAGGTCAGGACTCCTGGGAGAGGGGGAAATAATAGTCTTCCAAGAACAGAGTACACCAATTAGTTAACCAATACCAAACAGTCAACCCTATAAACATATACACAAGTAGCATTACACAGACTGAACAGATTATATTTAGGAATATATATATATTCCTAAATATATATATATATATCACAAAAATTTATATAAAGAGACCATGAATTTGAAGAAGAGTAGAGAGTGTTATGTGGGTGGGTTTGGAGAGAATAAAATGAAGGTGTAACTGAAGTAATTGTAATCCCATACATACAAGTAATATTATATAAACTGTATAGATTATATTTAGGAATATAAATACATATTAAATATATATGTATGTATAGAATAATAATTAATGAAAAAGAGACCATGAAGTTGAAGCAGAGTGGAGAGGGCTATGTGGTAGGATTTGGAGAGAGAAAAAGGAAGAGATAAATGATGTAATGGTAATCTCAAAAATAAAATAAAAGAACTGGACAAGTATACTATAAGAAAAGAAATATAGAGTAGACTGGCTCATGAGGTGGAAAAAATTAAGTGATATTTTAAGAAACTGAATCTAAGAACATCAAGTAGTGATGGAGGATGTCCTTCTGTATGCTGTGAATGATATGTTTCTCTTATTGGTTGGTGAATTAATGCCGATTGGCCAGTAGACAGGAGGGAAGTACAGGTGGTGCTACCATACAAGAATGCTGGGACTAAGGGGTTGTAGGACCAGGAGGAACAGAAACTTCCATCTGCAAAGTAAAGTTGACTTGCCTCTTTTAATAAAGACTTTAACAATCCAACAATAAGTGAGAAGACAATATGACAAAAGACATGAATGTTATAAAGTAGGGAGGTTAGTTTAAGGGACAAATTGGGGAGTGTAACTAATTCCCCAGTAGAGTAAGAAATTATTTTCTCAAGGTATTAAATGAGATACATTCTTCCCTTCCTGTAATAAGACACTTTCAGGGGCTAGAGAATTGGCTCAGTGGCTAATAACACTTGTTGCTCTTGCAGAAGACTTAGGTTCGATTCTCAGCACCCACATGGTGACTCAGAGTCATCTGTGACTCTAGTCTTAGGGCATCCAAGGCACTCTACTGATCTCTGTGTGCACCAGACAACCAGGGGCGATATGCATACATGCAGGGAAAATAGTCATACACATAAAATAATAAAATATCTCAAGCAACTCTTTACATCCTTAACACAGACGTGGTTTTTTTTGTGGACAATAGCCAGTGATTAATTAAGTATTACTGGCATTGCACTGTGCAATGCCAACACATAGATGTTCTCTATCCTGGACTGGCAGGAATAAAGGTCCCAATAGTGAAATATTGAGTGAGAATACAGGGATTGAGAAATAGAAAAAAGCAGAACAAGACAATCAATCAATCAAACAAACCAAAAAGTAAAGATGACAAAAGCAATAGCTTGGACCAGGATGTTTTGAATAAGCTGATCACTTACGTTAAGAAAGTTTGTGAAGATATACATCATCAGGCAGATGGGATGGCTCAGAGGTTAAGAGCAATGACTGCTCTTCCTGAGGTCCTAAGTTCAATTCCCAGCAGTCATATGTTGGCTCATAACCATATGTAATGAGATCTGGTACCTTCTTCTGGCGTGCAGGCATACATGCAGGCAGAACACTGTATAAATGATAAATAAATAAATCTTAGAAAAAGATGTACACATCATATAACTATTTGCAAAGGTAAATGCTTGAAGCCAGCAGGAATGTATACCACACAATATTGGCATGATAAGAAGGGATACCTCAGATACTTCTGCCCATAGACTGATAACAACAGCCCAGGGAGACAAATAGGTTCCCAAATACTGTAATCTTGACTCTTCTGAGAAGGCATACTGCACTTGTGAGGGGAGTTAGTTCACTGAGAGCTCTGTCTTCTACCCTAAGATTCATCAGTGATACACAAGATAAGATGTTCTGTGAATATGTACAAGGCCCAAGACTGGAATAACAAAACAAAGAAACCAAAGATGATTCAGAAGCTCTGACTTAAGAAAGACATCTTCCAAAAAGAAAATCATCAGAACTGGGTTTGGAAGATGGATTTGTGGGAAGCTGGGGACATTCTTTTCCAAAGTAGGTAGAAAGGAAATGGGCATTTATCAGACTAATTAGGACTGTGAATGGACTATGAGTTTATAAGCAACTTATATGTTCTTCATTTGAGAATATGTTTGGGTTAGATGGAAACTGTAAGAAATCACAATGTACCGGAAACTGGAAATACTCTATGAAAGTTCAAGTAATTCATTAGGAGACTGATGTTTTTTAAATAAATACCTGTGAGGTTTATGGTTGATTTGAATGTAAGAGTAGTGTTACCTCCACACTTACTTAAGAGAGGAATTCAGTTATTTGTCTATAGGCCAAATAACCACTTTTCTAGGGGAATTGTGAGGACTACCCAGGAATAAGGAAGGTGTGTGGATATCACACTCCCAGATCCTAGCAGTGACTCCTAGACACAGCAACTGATGAATCCACTTTGAGTGCCCTATTACCTCACTTGCAACCAAGACTTGGCCCAAATTGTGGACAAGCAGGCTGAAGTGTTTATTGATCTACTTTCCCTAGACAAAATAAGGTCAGTCCCTCCCTTCCTTTTGCACAGAAAAGTCTTTCATCTGCTCCTAGAAGCCAAAGCTGTTGTTCTGGTACCCATGCACCCAAAGCCATGGAGACCATAGGAGCGTGGTGACTGTGTAGGTAAAGGACTGTGTACTAGTCGCTCATTTTGGTTAATTCTTCTTAAATCTCTGCTCTCAGCTGGGCAGCAAAAGGCAACTAGCTTCTTCCTATCAAGGTTACAAACACCTTGTTAGTTCATTAGTTAATTAATGCTACTAAGTCTCTCATCAAAGGCAGAAAGGTTTGCCCTGCTCACTGGCTTCATATTAAAGAATAAACAGGTTTCAGGTGTAAAATTCACTAAAAAGATGCTTTACAACGATTGTTCTCAATAATAGATACTTATGCCTCTGGTAAATGATTAGCTACAAAGAAAACAGTTAAAGTCTATAGGAGTAAGGAGGGTCTAAGAAAACATCCTGAAGGAATGAGCATATGAGGGTCTATATAAGTTCTGAGGGTCTAAGTGTTCTAAGATACATAAATATGCTCTAATGTGAAATTTGAAATAAGCTCTAAGGGTCTAAAATGATTTAAATTATGTAAATACAAACTGTAAAGATATGTTTTTACACTGATTTCAAGGATTCAAAGTTTTAACATTATTAGAGTTCAGAAAACTGACAGAGACCTGAATACTTTCTTAATTTTTATTTTTTCTTATTTTATATATCAATCTGAGTTCCCTCGCCCTCTCTCTCTTCCTCCCTATCTTCCTCCCTCCATTCACCTCTCCCTTCCTCCCTTATCCCCTCTCTCCCTCCTCCTGTCCCTCTCTCCCATGCCCCCCCCCCACTGTCCCATCCCATTACCCCCCCCCCCCCCACACACACATCACAGGTAGGGTAATGCCTTCCAGAAGAGGTCAACAAAATCTGTCAAGTCATTTGGAGTAAAGACTAGGCCCTCCCTCCTGCCTCTAGGTTAAGGGACTATCCCTCCATGGGGAATGGGCTCCCAAAGTCCTTTTGTGCACCAGAGGTACATCCTGGTTCCACTGTAAGAGGTCCCTTAGACTGCCCAGGCCTTCTAACTAAGACTCATGTTCAGGAGGTCTGAGTCGGTCCAATGCTGGATTCCCAACTATCCTATCTGTCTGGGGACCCATTAGCTCCTCCTTGTTCAGGTCAGCTGTCTCTGTGGGTTTCTGTAGCCTGGTCTTGTCCTCCCTCTCTGCATCTGGATTCCAGTTTGGCTCAGTGTTTAGCTGTGGGTGCCTGCTTCTATTTCCATCAGCTACTAGATGAGGGCTCTATGATGCTGTATAAGTTAGTCATCAATCTCATTATCAGGGAAGGACATTTATGGTAGCCTTTCCACTGTTGCTCAAATTGTTTGTAGGGGTCAGTCTTGTAAGTCTCTGGACATTTCTCTAGGTTTAGTTTTCTCTACAAACCTAACCTATAATGGCTACCTCTTATATGGTATCTCTTTGTTTTTTCCTCTTGTCTGTTCCTCCCCTGACTTACTCTTCATAGTCCAACTTGCTTTCTTCTTCTCTCCTTCTCTTTCTCCTAGCTCCCACTCAAATCCCTGTCCCCAATATGCTCAGGAGATCTTGTTCCTTTCCCCTTCTGTGAGGGACCCTGTGTGAATCTCTTAGATTCCTCCTTGTATTCTAGTTTCGCTGTTTATGTGAATTATAGGCTGGTGATCCTTTGCTTTATGTCTAACATCCATATATGAGTGAGTACATATCATGTTTCTCTTTTTGTGACTGGGTTACCTCATTCAGGATGGTTTCTTCAAGTGCCATCCATTTGCCCATGATTTTCAAGATTCTATTATTTTTTTCTGCAGAGTAGTAATGTACCACATCTTCTTTATCCATTCTTCAGTTGAAGGGCATCTAGGTTGCTTCCAGGTTTTGGCTATTACAAATAATGATTCTATGAACATAGCTGAACAGATGTCCTTGTTTATGAATGTGTCTATTTTGAGTATATGCATAAGAGTGGATTTACTAGATCTTGAGGTAGACTGATACCTATTTCCCTGAAGAACCGCCGTACTGATCTCCAAAGTGGCTGAAGTTTACACTACCACCAGCTGTGGAGGAGTGTTCCCCTTTCTCCACATCCTCTCAAGCATAAGTTGTCATGGGTGTTTCTAATTTGTGGTAGGAGTAAGGTGGTACCTCGAAGTTGTTTTGATTTGCATTTCCCTGATAGTTAAGGATGTTGAGCACTTTCTTAAGTGTCTTTCAGCCTTTTTGATTTCCTCTATTGAGAATTCTCTCTTCACTTAGGTACCCCATTTTTTAATAGGATTATTTTGTGTTTTTGTAACTAGTTTCTTGAGTTCTTTGTATATTTTGGAGATCAGTCCACTGTCAGATGTAGGATTGGTAAAGATGTTTTCCCAGTTTGTGGGCTGCATTTTGTCTTCTCAACTGTGTACTTTGCCTTAAAAAAGCTCAGTTTGAGGAGGTCCCATTACTAACTGTCAATCTTACTGTCTGTGCTACTGGTGTCATGTTCAGGAAGTGGTCTCCTGTACCAATTTGTTCAAGGGTACCTCCCAATTTGTCTTCTAAGAGATTCAGTTTGGCTGGGTTTATGTTGAGGTCTTTGATCAATTTGTACTTGAGTTTTGTGCATGGTGATAGACATGCATCTATCTGCAGTCTTCTACACACCATCATCCAGTTGTGCCAGCACCATTTATTGAAGATGCTTTCCTCCTTCCATTGTATACTTTTAGCTGTTTTGTCAAAAATCAGGTGTTCATAGGTGCGTGGGTTGATATCAGGATTTTTTATTTGATTCCATTGGTCTGTTTGTCTATTTTTGTGTCAATTCCAAGCTGTTTTCAGAACTATGGCTCTATTGTAGAGCTTGAAGTTGGGGATGGTGATGCCTCCTGAAGTTCCTTTATTGTACAGCGTTGTTTTGGCTATTCTGGGTCTTTTGTTTTTCCATATAAAGTTGAGTATTATCTTTTCAAGGTCAGTGAAGAATTGTGCTGGGATTTTGATGGGGATTGCATTGAATCTGTAGATTGCTTTTGACAAGATTGCCATTTTTACTATGTTTATCTTATCTATCCAAGAGCATGGAAGATCTTTCCATTTTCTGGTATCTTCTTTAATTTTTTTATTTAAAGACACAAAGTTCTTGATATATAGGTCTTTCACTTTTTTGGTAAGTGTTTCCCCAAGATACTTTATGTTGCTTGTGGCTATTGTAAAGGGTGATGTTTCTCTGATTTCTTTCTTAGACCCTTCGTCGTCTGTATATAGTAGGACTACTGATATTTTTGAGTTCATTTTGTGTCCTGCTAGTTTGCTGAAGGTGTTTATCAGCTGTAGGAGTTCCCTGTTAGAGTTTTTTTGGGTAGCTTATGTAAATAGAGAAAGTTTGACTTCTTCCTTTCCAATTTGGATCCCCTCGATCTCTGTTTGTTGTCTTATTGCTTTAGCTAGAACTTCAAGTACAATATTGAAGAGATATGGAGAGAGTGGACATCCTTCTCTTGTTCCTGATTTTAGAGGAATTGCCTTAAGCTTCTCTCCATTTAGTTTGATGTTCTTTGTTGGCTTACTGTATATTACTTTTATAAATTTAAGTATGTTCCTGTTAGTCCTGATCTCTCCAAGACCTTTGTCATGAAAGGCTGCTGGATTTTGTCAAAGACTTTTCCTGCATCTAAGGAGATGGTAATGTTTTTCTTTTTCACTTTGTTGATATGGTGGATCACATTGATAGATTTTCGTATGTTGAAATTTCTCTTCAACCCAGGGATGAAGCCTACTTGGTTATGGTAGATGATTTTTCTGATGTGTTCTTGGATTCAATTTGCCAGTATTTTATTGAGTATTTTTTGCATCAGTGTTCATGAGGGATATAGGTCTAAAGTTCTCTTTCTGAGTTGTGCTTTTGTGTTGCTTGGGTACCAAGGTAATTGTGCCCTCCTACAAAGAGTTTGGTAATGAACCTTCTTCTATTGTATGGAACATTTTGAGGAATATTGGTATTAGTTCTCCTTTGAATTTCTGGTAGAATTCTGCACTAAAGCTATCAGGCCCTGGTCTTTTTTTTTTTCTTTTTTTCTTTTGGAGGCTTTTGATGGCTGCTTCTATTTCATTAGTGGCTATAGGTCTCTTTAAGGTGCTCCTCTCTTATTGATCTAATTTTGGTGATAGTTATCCAGAAATTTGTCCATTTCCTTTGAATTTTCTAATTTTGTGGAATACAGGTTTTCAAAGTATGACCTGAAAATTGTCTGGATTTCCACAGTGTCTGTTTTTATGCCCCCCTTTTCATTTCTGATTTTGTTAATTTGCATGTTCTCTCTCTGGTTTTTGGTTAGTTTGGATACAGGTTTGTCTATCTTGTTGATTTTCTTGAAAATCCTACTCTTTGTTGTACTGATTTTTTTTGTATTGTTTTCCTTGTTTCTAATTTATTGATTTCAGCCTTCAAATTGATTATTTCATGGCGTCTATTCTTCCAGGGGTGAGTTTGATTCTTGTTGCTCTTAGGCTTTCAGTTGTACTGTTAATTCTCTAATGTGACTGTCCTCCATTTTCTTCATATTGGCACTTAGTGCAATGAACTTCCCTCACAGCACTGCTTTCAAGGTGTTCCATGAATTCAGGTACATTGTGTCCTCATTCTTGTTGAATTCTAGGAAGTTCTTAATGTCTTTCTTTGTCTCTTCTTTGACGCAGGTGGTGTAATTACACATTTTCAGTGTCCATGAGTTTGTAGGGTTTCTGCTATTTATGTTGTTGTTGGATTCCAACTTTAAAGCATGGTGGTCAGATAAGATACAGGGGAATATTCCATTTTTTTTTTGTATCTGTTGAGGTTTGTTAAGTTGTGGAGTATGTGATAGATTTTAGAGAAGGTTCCATGTGGAGCAGAGAAGAAAGTATATTCTTTTGTGTTTGGATGGAATGTTCATTGGTTTCTGTTAAACCCAATTGAGACATAACTTCTGTTAGTTCTTTTGTTTCTTTGTTAAGTTTCTCTCTGGTTGTTTAGGGGTGTTTAGGTCTCCCACTATGATTGTGTGGGTTTATGTGAGCTTTGAGTTTTCATAGTGTTTCTTTTACAAATGTGGGTGACTTTGTATTAGGGGCATAGATGTTCAGAAATGACACTTTGTGTTGATGGATTTCTCCTGTGACAAATATGAAATGACCTTCTTCATCTCTCTTGATTGATTTTGGCTTGAAGTCTAACTTGTTAGACATCAGTATATCAGCACCTGCTTGCTTCTTGGGTTTATTTGATTGGAAGATCTTTTTCCAACCCTTTACCCTGAGGTAATGTCTGTCTTTAAGCTTAGATGTGTTTCTTGCATGCAGCAGAAGGATGGATTCTGTGTTCGTATTTATTCTGTTAGCCTGTGTCTTTTTATAGGTGAGTTAAGACCATTAATGTTGTGGGAAAGTAAGGACCATTGATTATTAAAGTATGTTCATTTTAGATTTGTTGTTGGCAGTGGTATTGTGACTATATTTGCCCTGTTTTACCTTTGGGTTCTGGTGAAGTGTGATTATCTATTGCCTAAGTCTTTGTGAGCATAGTTAACTTTCTTGGGTTGGAGTTTTCCTTTCAGAACTTTCTGTAGGGTTGGAATTGTAGATACTTATTGTGAAAATCTGGCTTTGTCATTGATTACCTTGTTTTCTCCTTCTATAGTGATTGAGAGTTTTGCTGGGTATAGTAGCTTGGGCTGGCATCCATGTACTCTTAATACTTGTGGACCAACTACCTAGGACCTTCTGGCCTTGAGAGTTTCCATGGAGAAGTCAGGTGTAATTTGATAGATCTGCCCTCATATGTTACCTGTCCTTTTTCCTTCACTTCTCTTAATATTCATCCTTATCCTGTATGTGAGGCGTTTTGATAAGTATATGTTGAGGGGTCCTTTTTTCTTTAGTCTAGTCTATTTGGTGTTCAGTATGCTTTTTGTACTTTTGTAGGCATGTCCTTCTTCAGATTGGGAAAGTTTTCTTCAATGATTTTGTTGAATATATTTTCTGCACCTTTGAGCTGGGCTTCTTTACCTTCTTCTATACCTATTATTCTTAGGTTTGGCCCTTTCACAGTGTCCCACATTTTCTAGATATTTGTGTCAAGGATCTGTTGGATTTAAGATTTTCTTTGGTTAATGAATCTATTTCTGATAGTTTATCTTTAGAACCTGAGATTCTCTCTTTGATCTCTTGTATTCTGTTGGTTATGCTTGCATCTGTAGTTTCTGATCATTTTTTTTTTTTTATTTCCAGCATTCCCATAGTTTATGTTGTCTTTATTGTCTCTTTCAGTTTTTAAGTCTTGAACTGTTTGAGTTGTTTCCTTCATCTGTTTGATTGTTTTTTCTTGGCTTTCCTTAGTCTCTTTAAGAGATTTTTTTCATTTCTTCCAATTTCTTTTTTTGTTTTTTCTTACATTTCTTCAAGGAATTTTCTCATATTGTCTTGATGGCCTCTATCATTTTTATGAAATTATTTTTTTAATTCTTTCTCTTCTACTTCATCTGCTTTGGTGTGTTCAGGTCTAGCTGGTGTAGATTTCCTAGATTATACTGGTGGGTAATGCTTGTCTCTCTATAGTTAGGCATTTTCTTGTATTTTTGTGTTCCCATCACTACTTCCAGTAGGTGGAGGTGGAGTCTCTCTCTCTCTCTGATACTCTCCCCGTGAGGTATTGTGGGACAGGAGTTCCATTTCTGTGACTCTTGGTGGTTCATACTCTCTAGCACAGTGATGGGGGTCCAAGATCAGGCTTAGGGGGACTCAGGGTGGTCCTGCATGGATAGACAGGTCTATTGTGCTCAGAGCAGATCGAGGATTTCCCCGGAGCTGGAGGGGTTGTTGGACCTGCACTCTGGCCCAGTGCTCAACCAGAGCAGTGGAGCAGTGGGCTCAGTAGTGCACAGTGTTGGGGGAGGGTAGGTCCTGAATGGGGTGGTTTGTGGATCAGAGTACAAGGATTGTTCCCTTTGGAGACAGGATATAGGGAGCAATGAGATTTGGAGCTAACCCAGGGAGGTTCCAGTGAAGGGTGTGTTTGTGTGGGGATTCTACCCGAATTGGACCCAGACTCACCTCGGGCAGAGTCCCGGTGATGGGGTCAAAGAACAGGCAGCGATCTGACTACTTTCTTTTCAGTCAAAAGTTTAAGGTTTTAAATTTCCTTTGGTTGTCTTATAAATACAGACTTTAAGGAGTTTTTCATCAGACTAAAAATATCTCTGCCTAATTACGTACAAGGCATTCTGGAAAACTGTTCATGCCTTTTAACCTTTGCTATGACACTAAGGTGTAAAATTGTGCCAGATGTTTAACAGATTAGGAACCCCAAGAATTTCGTCATTCCTCAGTTCCACAAGACCAGGTGTCCCAGCTGGTATTCTGTATATGCTGGAACGACAAAGTAGTAGACTCCAATTCCTGTGAAGGAATTAATATGCTAGCAAGGTGAGAGAAGTAGGCAATGTAATAAACCTTTGTTTTTCCATGTCCTTACATAGATTTCCAGCAGACAGTATGGTCCATATTAAAGATATATCTTCCTGCCTCAAGATGTGGATTAAAGGCATGCATCTTCCTACCTCAAAGGTCTAGATTAGAAGTGGATTCACCACCCTCAAACTTAATAGAAAATCTCTCAGAGGTATGCACTCCATTTCTGCATTGGGGTTAATTTCAGATACAGTGAAGTTGATGACCAAGAATAACCATTACTAGTCTACCACCTGACAAATTGACACATACTCATTCCCCATTATGTAGTGATTAATTTCCAAATTAAATCAATAACCAGGTCATAATAATGCCTAAACATAATAAAACTCTCCCACATTCAATCACAAGTGCATTATATATTTAACTAGGTCATAATTAGTCCTTACACAATGGCAAACATATTATAAATTTAGAATAGATGGCAATGTCCTGTAGGGGATATCTTTTTAGTATATCAAACTTAAACATGATAATTAATGATATTCTCTTAACTGATTTTATAACATATGATGAAGGTATAAAAAGAAAACACCAATATTTGTGCTTTAGGGTTTCTATTTCTGTGAATAAACCCCACAACTCAGACAACTCTTAGAAAAGAAAACATTTAATTGGGGATGGATTACAGATTAGAGGTTTAGTCTGCTAACATCATGGTAGCTAGCATTCAGGCATGGTGCTGGAGATGAAGCTGAGGGTTCTACATCTGGATTAGCAGGCAGCAGGAAGAGAGAGCGAGAACAAGAGAGAGAGAGAGAGAGAGAGAGAGAGAGAGAGAGAGAGAGAGAGAGAGAGAGAGAGATTGGGCCTGGCTTGAGCATCTGAAACCTCAAAGCCTCAGTCTCTACAAAGTCATACATACTGCAACTCAGCTCTTAATAGTGCCATTCCCTATAGGCCTAAAGGGTCCATTTTCATTCAAACCACCACAATCTGTACAAATTCATAACACACACACACACACACACACACACACACACACACACACACACCAGAAGTGCTTACCTCAACTCAAATCGTTAATTTTTTTTATTTTTTATTTTTTCAACTGGTTGTGTAGCCTTAGGTGATATTTGAAACTACCTTCTGCTACCTATTCTGTATTTCCTCTAATCTCAGCCAGCACCTTTGCAGGTCTTGACTCTTTTTCTGGAGGAGTGACCAATCTCTTAATTCCTGATTGTTCTGTGAGAATTGTCATCCTGTCTGGATTAGGCTGTTGTAGTTTCCCATTGACTTTTGTCACAGGATATGGTAGCACCAAGAGATACCCTAAAGAATCTCCTGGATCCCAGAAATATTCTTTCTTACCCCCACTTTAAAGAAGAAATCCAATTTCCCTATGGTAATTTGTATCAATTACTACTCCCAACCTTGTTGTTCCTTTTTAGTCCATTGGTTGAAGGGCATCAGAATCCCACAGAGACTAAGAAGTCTGAGCTTCTTGTTCAATGGAATGTTTGTGTGGCTCCTCTGAGGGACTCCCCCTGGAACTAAAATTTCTATGCCCAAAGAACTTAGTGTCATGGGAACAAGAAGCAAAAATTTTCCTATTGGGTCAATAGAGGTGGCAGTGAACAAATATATTCCCTGTTGATTTCTGGACCAGAGGATCCAGGATATGGGAGAAACTGTACCATCTATTGGACACAAATGTAAACATATACTGCCTTTTGGAGATCCCCGAAACAGCCCTCTAGACTGATGCCACCTAATTGGCACTGTATCTGTGTCTCCAAAAGGCCATTCCATCATTCCATCAGGCCAGCTGATTCAGGATGGTGGGGAATATAGTACGACTAGTGGATTCCATGATTGTGGGCACACTGTCTCACTACTCTGGCTGTAAAGTAAGATCCTTGGTCAGAAGCAATAATGTGTATAATACGATGATGGTGAATGAGGCATTCTGCAAGTCCTCAGATGGTGGTTTTGACAGAAACCTTATGTGCAGGAAAGGCAAATCCATAACTAAAATAAGTATCAACTCCAGTAAGGAAAAAGTGCTGTTTTTCCATGGAGTACATGTTTAATGTAGTCAACCTGCCACCAGGTTGTTGACTATTCACCCATAGAAATGGTACAATATCCAGGGCTTCATGTTTGTCTCTAGCGTTGTCAGATCTGCCACTCAGCAGCAATTGTAGTCAGGTCAGAACTGGTGAGTGGCAATCCATGTTGCTGAGCCCATGCATAGGTTCCTACTCCTCTATTATGGCCACGTTGGTCATGGGCCAATGGGAATGGCAAGAATGGCTGGGGAAAGAGACAGACTCTCCACAGACTGGATCATCCTACCTAATTCATTATTACATTTCTCCTGAATTTCTGTCAACTTTTGATGAGCATTGACACAAGACATAAATGTCTTTATATCCTTTGTTCATTTTTATAGATTTATCCACATACTTCTTCTCCAGATGTCTTTCTCTCCTGTTTTCCAATCATTTTACTTTCAAGTCCCTGACCATCCTACATCTCTTTTAGCTACTGCCCATGAATCAATGAATAATTATAAATCTGGCCGTTCTTCCTTCCAAACAAAATATATGACTATTTGTATCACCTAAATTTCTGCTCTCTGTGAAGATTTCTCTTTTCTGGTAATTTTAGGCTTGTCCCAGAAATTGATTGTAGTGTTGCAGATGCCTAGTTCTAGGTAGTTGTATTAGTAAAGGATTCTATTGCTCTGATGATACACCATGACTAGGAAACAAGTTGGCAAGGAAAGGTTTTATTGGGCTTACATTTCGTCATTATTATTCATCAGTGAAGGAAACCAGGACAGGAACTCAAACAGGCCAGAATGTTGGAGCCAGTATCTGGTCTAGAGAACATGGAGGGGAGTTGATTACTGGCTTGCATCCCATGGCTTGCTCAGTCCAGGACCAGTAGCCCAGTGATGGTACCATATGCCCTGGGATGAGCCCTCCTCCATTGATCACTAAATTATAAAATGCTGGGAGAGTCAGAATTAGTTTTCTCTAAAGATATGGACTTTAGTTGGTAGATCATGCTATAGTGGATGGCCATACACCTGTGAGTATAAGGGCAACACAGGTACAATTGACCAGCTCTAAAAAACAAATTTACAAAAGAAAATACACAGGTCAGATAATAGGGAAGGGAGGTGTAACAGAAAATATTTGATGAGAGCAGATAAATATGATCAAAATATATTATATGAAATTATCAAGAAAATCTAACAAATACGTATAAAAATGTAATGAAAAAAAAGTTTAAATGGAAGATGGACGTAAATATAAAGCAAAAAATTTCAGTATCTTCAAAAGAAAAATGGGAGAAATACTAGATGAAATCTTGGTATCATTATAATATTTTAGAAACAAAACAAATGGAATAAAGCACCAATTTGTTAGTGTTACAATTTTTTAAAAACTGCTACCCCTAAGTGACATGCTAAAGCAGTAGCCCTCCATGGTCTCAGCACAGTTCCTGTGTACAGGTTCCTGCCCTGGTTTGTGTTTCTTCCATAGCTTCCTTTGTTGATGAACAGTGATATGGAAGTGTAATCCAAATAAACACGTTCCTCATCTTGCCTTTTGGTCATGGTGGCACTTTGCAGCAATAGAAACGGTAACTAAGAGGACACTGAATAAAGACAGAATCTTTAGCAATTGGTGCAGCTAATTTGTAGAACTCCATGTAGGAGAATGAAAGTGAGCATTACTTACACCCCTGCACAAAATCAGCCACACATAGATCAAGGACATTGGCAAAAAAGCTGTGTCTTAGTTTGGTTCTTTGTTACTGTGACAAAACACTGAATGAATCCAACTTGGAGAGGAGCCAGATCATTTGACTTACAATTTCTGATCATTGTCCATCACTGAGCAAACCAAAGCAGGAGTCTAGAGGCAGGAACTGAAGCAGAACCATGTAGGAGCGCTGCTTATTGGCTTGTTCCTCATGGGTGCTCAGATTATTTTCTTACACAATCTATGTTCACAGGTTCAGTGGCATTGACAGTAGTGGGATATTTCATACTATATTAATCATTGTTCCAGAAAATACCTCATAGACACACCAGCCCAATAGAGACAATTCCCAAATTGATGTTCTTTCCTCAAATATATCCCTAGTTTTTTTTTTATATAAAGTTGTAGGCCAGTTACTTGTTTCTAATTGGCTAGCTCTGTCTTAATTACTAACCCATTTCTATTAATCTATGTATTTCCACGTGGTCTTATCTTACCGGAGAGAGGGGTTGGCATTCTTCTCTCTATCCTCCATCTTGGATCTCCTCTCTCCTACTTCTTCTCTCCTTGTCTCCTAGTCCCACGTATCTTGATTTGCTATTGGCCAACAGTGCTTTATTCATTAATCAATAAGAGAAACATATTTATAGAATGACATCTCCCATCATCTTCTCCATTCTGGCTAAAATAAAAAGAAGGGTTTTAACCTTACTGTAGCAAATGTATAACAAAACAGTTATCAAATAAGAACCACAGTTAACAATATTTATTCCATTAACATTTAGCAAGATTTAAAAAAATATTTCATCATCTATCCTATCTTTGTGAGTCTGAAGTTCTATATGAAACTTATCTTTAATCCTAACTAAAGAAAACTCTAATCATAACTATCTGTCTTCAACTCTTTCAAAGAACACAGAAGGATAATTTATAAACTCTAGAAATGACAAAGACAACTCGCCGCCTGGTCAGTCACCTGAAGTTCTCTAATGTTCCATCTTCAGCCCATAGGCCATAGTGTGTCTGGAAGACTCCAGCATAGCAGGAAACTTTAAATTCTTCATCTGTATTGGCAGTTTGTCAGTCACTTTTATCTGTGTCCTGCAGACTGTCTGGCATACTCTTCTATGAAGCAGGAACCCTGTAGCAATGTCCATCTTGTATCAGCAGTCACTTTCCTGTGGGTCCTGCATGTCCAGTTTTTACAGCATAAAGTCAAACATTCCAGACAAGAGCAGTATCTTGCCCAAATGGCTAGTCTTGCCATACTGAAAGCAAATTCCATAACGTGTTTCTTCAAGGTCCATCTTCCTTTCTGATGCAGGTAGTATTTCCAGGAGCAGTTGTGCCTCACTGTTAAGAAAAACCCTAAACCATTTTGAATGACATATTAAGTAGGTCTTTGAAAGGTTTGAAGAATGCCTATCCATCTCAAAACCTCTCTGTGTATCTTGAAAACCTAAGTAACTTAACTCTAAGTTTTGACTATCATAGGTAACTATCTATAAATTATACATTATATTTTAAATGAGCTATATAAACACAATACCTAAACAAGAGGAGAAATATACACATCACAAAATTGACCTTAAATTGTATCAATAAATGAAAATCCATTTTAAAACAAAGTATTCATCTCTATACCATAATCCCCTTTTTACCTTTAAAAGAATTGGTTGTGATCATTAACCATTTATAACCAAGCCCATTTAAATGACAACAGATATTTATAAACAATATTTAGGAATTTGGGTGTTGTTTTTCAAACTACTTCCTGCTGGTAGGGGACACTGTCATGGGGGATCTGAAGGAGATGCAGAAATCCTGGCTGTAATCTGTAAGGTTGCCTTGTCCCAACTGTATTGAATGTAGGATCACCTGGTACTCTGTTTCAGGGGGTCTTGCTTGATCAAACCACATTGGTCTAGAAGGAATCCTCAGTTTTTCATTTTCTGTGGTCTCAAAATTAGAAATCCTTTTCCCCAGTAACTTTCCTTAGACTTAAATATTGAAGTCAAAGCATTTTTTTTTCAAGCTGATAAATTTTATTTTCTCAGGAGAGGCTTATATAGGACCGTGGGCAGGATGTGAGCAGGGTTTGAGCGTAGCCAGGGCATGGCCACTGGCACATAGGCAGAGTGAGAAGGTCAGTAGAAGGAATGCCCTGAATTGTTTAGCTAACCTGTAATTGGCTGTAAATTGCAGCAGAAGAGAGAGCCCTGGGCTATTCTTTAACTGCCTGTGAGACCACAAGTCTGTACCTTGGAATGTTCTGCTGAATGTTCTGTTTATTTCTTTAAGAGGCAGTAATTTTCTGCCTGAGAGACCTGAGGTTGTGAGGATGGTGATGGTTCCCAACAGTACTAGGCATGTCATGACTCATTGTGACACTGGTGACCACTTGCTGTGGGTGAAACTATTCTTCCCAGGCTGCTTTATATGAGACACTGACTTCCAGACTAAAGGCCTTTAGACTAATATTCAAATATTCTCTACCTGTAATTGCATTGATTTTTATCTATGTCTATTCTACCTTACCCCTAAAAAGGAGTTAAGACTATGGTATGTTAATAGATTAGCATGAAAAGGGAGCTTATTATTTTACTGAGATATTGGTATTTTAACCTGTGGATGCTGACATGTGGAATAACATATTTAATTAGTAAAGAAAAATGGTGTGCTTAAGGAAATGCAGGCATCTGGTAAGTACATTTGGTATTTCAGTGCTTTACTGATATGTATGTGAGCCTCAGTATATCATTTATTTCTCTGGCTTAATTTGTTGATTTGTAAAATGAACTATTATGTCATAAAATTTGAAAGATGTCAGTGTATCCATTTGAACATGATGTAGTAAAACTTAATTGAACAGAAAGCAAATCTATAGTGATTAAACCAGTCTGAACCTGATTGAACTGGCTTGAACAGGATAAACCCGGTCTGAACTGGATCAAACCTGTCTAAACCGGATCAAACTTGTCTAAACCGGTCTGAACCAGATAGGCCCAATTTGATCGGTTCAAACCGGTCTGAACTGGATAGAACCAGTCTGAACCAGATCAATACAGAGCAAATAGGTCTGCACCTGTTTGAACAAATGGAACCTGTCTAAAACGGTCTGAACCGGTTTTAACCAGATCAAACTGGTTTCAACCAGATAGACCCCGGTCTGAACCGGTACAAACAGGATCAACCTAGTATGAACCAGATAGAACCTGTCTAAACCTGGTCTGAACCGGATAGACCCAGTTTGATCCACTCCGAACCAGATCGAACCAGACTGAACCAGTCAAAACTGGTCTGAACCGGTTTGAAACAGAAGGAACCGGTCTAAACTGGATCTAACCTGTCTAAACCAGTCTGAACAGGCTTGAACCGGATAGAGCCAGTCTGACCCGGATCAAACTGGTCTGAACTGGATCGAACTGGTCTGAACCGGATAGACCCAGGTTGAGCCTGTCTAAACCGATCTGAACCAGTCTGAACTTGTTTGAACCGGATAGAACTGGTCTGAACTGGATTTTTAAAATATATAAATTGAATAAATCAAGCAGTATTTGCTTTAACAGTTGCTGTTATTTTCTCAGAAGTCAAACAATTTAATGATAATGTAACAGCATATAGTATCTAACGTTCCTCTGTGCTTTCCATCTTTACGTGGATTTTTTATTACTCTATTTCTTCTACTTCTATTTTTTAATTTTTTGAGACAGGGTTTCTCCGTGTAACTTTTATCTGTCCTGGAATTAACTCTGTATACCAGGTTTACTTTGGAAACACAGAGATCTGCTTGACTATGTCTCCTGAGTACTGGAATTAAAGGAGTGTGCCACCACACCCAGTTATTCTACTTTTTTTTCTTTTTCTTTTTGACCTTTACATGTTTTATGCATTGTTTAGAGTAAAACCTCAGTCTGCTGTCCTGTATCAAATATTTCTTTTTCTTTTCCAAATTATTTATTATTTATTTTACATGTCAATCACAGTTCCCTCTCCCTGTCTCCTAACCACCCTCCCTCTTACTCTGTCTGCACCTTCACATGCACTATGATCAACTTCCCCTCCCATCCCCCCACCCGAAATCCACATGTAGGGCAATGCCATCCAGGTGGGGTCATGTAAATGTGTCAAATCATTTGAAGTAGGGACTTTGACTTCTCTCCTGTCTCTAGGTTAAGGCAGTATCCCTCCATGGGGGATGTGTCCGCAAGGTACTTCTGTGCACCAGGGATACATCCTGATTCTACTGTCTGAGGTCCCTTAGACTGCTCAGTCCTTCTATCTGAGACCCATATTCAGTGGGGTCTGAGTCAGTCCCATGCTGGATTCCCAGCTATCAGTCTGGGGGCCCATTAGCTCCTCCTTATTCAGGTCAGCTGTCTCTATGTGTTTATGCAACCTGGACTTGTCCTCTCCCTCTGCATCTGGATTCTAGTTCTACTCAGTGTTTAGTTATGGGTGTTTGCTTCTGTTTCCAACAGGTACTAGATGAGGGCTCCATGATGGTGGATAAGTTAGTTGTTGATCTCACTATCTGGGAAGGGAATTTATGGTAGCCTTTCCACGGTTCCTCAAATTGTTATTTGGCAGCAGACTTGTAGGTCTCTAGACCATTCTTTAGGTTCAGTTTTCTCTTCAAACTGATAATGGCTCCTTCTTTTATGTTAGTTCTCTCTCTCTTTCTCTCTCTCTCTCTCACGTTTTCTCTTCTGTCTTTTCTTCCTACCCTGACTCAGTCTTCCTAATCAGATGTGCTTTACTCTTACCCCTTCTCTTTCTCCTACTTCTTTCCCCATTCACTGCCCCTCCCCCAACTTCCCATGTGCTCTGGGGCACTTGTCCCTTCCCCCTTCTGTGAAGGACTTTATATGAATCTCTTAGAATCTTCCTTGTATCCTAGTTTCTCTGCTGGTGTGCATTATAGGCTGGTGATACTTTGCTCTAGGTCTAAAATCCATATATGAGCAAGTACATACCATGTTCCTCTTTTTGTGCCTGGGTTATCTCATTCAGGATGGTTTCTTCAAGTGCCATCCACTTGCCTTTGAATATCAAGATTCCATTATTTTTTCTGCACAGTAGTATTCCATTGTGTAGATGTGCCACATCTTCTTTATCTATTCTTTAGTTGAGGGGCATCCAGGTTGCTTCCAGGTTCTTGCTATTACAAATAATGCTGCACTGCAATGAACATAGTTGAGCACATGTCTTTTTTTGCATGGATGTGGATCATTTAGGTATATGCTTAAGAGAGGGATTGCCGGGTCCTGTGGTAAACTAATTCCCATTTTCCTGAGGAACTGCCATACTGATCTCCAAAATGGCTGTATGAGTTTGCACTCCCATGAGCAGTGGAGGAGTGTTCCCCTTTCTCCACATCCTCTCCAACATGAGTCATCATTGGTGCTTCTAATTTTAGCCATTCTGGCAGGAGTAAGATGGTATCTCAAAGTTGTTTTCATTTGCATTTCACTGATAGCTAAGGATGTTGAGCATGTTCTTAAGTGTCTTTCAGCCTTTTTGATTTCCTCTACTGAGAGTTCATTCTTCAGTTCTGTACCCCATTTTTTTTAATAGGGTTATTTGGTGTTTTGTTGACTAGTTTGAGTTCTTTGTATATTTTGGAGATCAGCCATTTGTCAGATGTAGGATTGGTGAAAATCTTTTCCCAGTCTGTGGGCTGCCGTTTGGTCTTGTCCACTGTGTCATTTCCCTTACAGAAGCTTCTAAGTTTGAGGAGGTCCCATTTATAAATGGTTGATTTAGGGTTTGTGCTCCTGGAGTTATGTTCAGGAAGCAGTCTCCTATACCAATTTGTTCAAGGGTACCCTCCACATTCTCTTCTAAGAGGTTCAGTGTGGCTGCTTGTTGTTGAGGTCTTTGCTCCATTTGGACTTGAGTTTTGTGCATGGTGATAGTCATGGGTCTATCTTCAGTCTTCTACCATCATCCAATTGTACCAGCACCATTTGTTGAAGGTGCTTTCCTCCCCCCCATTGTATTCTTTTAGCTGTTTTTTCTAAAATCAGGTGTTCAAAGGTGTGTGGGTTTATATCAGGATTTTGATTGAATTTCATTGGTCTATATATCTATTTTCTTGCCAATACCAGGCTGTTTTCAGAACTATAGCTCTGTAGTAGATCTTAAAGTCAGGGATGGTGATACCTCCTGAAGTTCTTTTATTGCACAGGGTTGTTTTTGCTATCCTGGATCTTTTGTTTTTCCACATAAAGTTGATTATTATCCTTTCAAGGTCAGTGAAGAATTGTGCTGGGATTTTAATGGGGATTGCATTGAATCTGTAGATTGCTTTTGGCAAGATTGCCATTTTTACTATATTTATCCTATCTATACAAGAACATGGGAGATCTTTCCATTTTCTGGTATCTTCTTTAATTTCTTTCTTTAGAGCCACAAAGTTCTTATTATACATGTCTTACCCCTGTTTTGTCAGCATTACCCCAAGATACTTTATGTTGTTTGTGGCTATTGTAAAGGGTGATGTTTCTCTGATTTCTTTCTCAGCCTCTTTGTCATCTGAATATAGTAGGGCTATTGAATTTTTTTGAGTTTACCTTGTATCCTGCTATTTTGCTGAAGGTGTTTGTCAGCTGTAGGAGTTCCCTGTTAGAGTTTATTGGGTCGCTTATGTAAATTATCATATTATCTGCAAATAGTTACAGTTTGACTTCTTCCTTTCCAATTTGGATCCCCTTGATCTCCTTTAGCTAGAACTTCAAGTACAATATTGAAGAGATATGGAGAGAGAGGGCAGCCTTGCTTTGTTCCCGATTTTAGAGGGATTGGCTTAAGTTTCTCTCCTTTCAGTTTGATGTTGGCTGTTGGTGTGCTGTATATTGCTCTTATTATGTTTAGGTATGTTCCTGTTATCCCCAATCTCTCCAAGTCCTTTATCATGAAAGGGTGTTGAATTTTGTCAAAGGCTTTTTCAGCATCTAGGGAGATAATCATATGGTTTTCCTTTTTCAGTTTGTTTATATGGTGGATCATGTTGATAGATTTTCATATGTTATTCCATCCCTGCATTCCAGGGATGAAGCCTGCTTGGTCATGGTGGATGATTTCTCTGATGTATTCTTGGAATCGGTTTGCCAGTATTTTATTGAGTATTTTTGCATCGATGTTCATCAGGGATATTGGTCTGTAGTTTTCTTTCTTAGTTGTGTCTTTGTGAGGTTTGGGTACCAAAGTTATTGTGGCCTCATAAAAAGAGTTTGGCAATGAACCTTCTGTTTCTATCTTGTGGAACAGTTTGAGGAGTAGTGGTATTAGTTCTTCCTTGAATGTCTGGTAGAATTCTGCACTGAATCCATCTGGCCCTGGGCTTTTTTTGGTTGGAAGGCTTTTGATGACTGCTTCTATTTCATTGTGGGTTATAGGTCTATTTAAGTTGTTTGTCTGTTCTTGATTTAATTTTGGTTAAGTGATAGTTATCCAGAAATTTGTCCATTTCCTTTGAATTTTCAATTTTTGTGGAATATAGATATTCAAAGTATCACCTGAAAATTGTCTGGATTTCCTCTGTGTCTGTTTTTATGCTCCCCTTTTCATTTCTGATTTTGTTAATTTGCATGTTCCCTCTGCTTTTTCGTTAGTTTGGTTAACAATTTGTCTATCTTGTTGATTTTATCAAAACCAACTCTTTGTTGCATTGATTTTTTTGTATTGTTTTCCTGGTTTCTATTTTGTTGATTTCAGCCCTCAAATTGTTTATTTCCTAGCGTCTACTCCTCTGGGGTGAGTTTGCTTCTTTTTATTCTAAGGCTTTCATTTGTGCTGTTAATTCTCTAATGTGACTATCTTCTGTTTTCCTCATATGAGCACTTAGTGTAATGAACTACCCTCGTAGCAATGCTTTCAAGGTGTCCCATAAGTTCTGATATGTTGTGTCCTCATTCTCGTTGAATTTTAGAAAGTCCTTAATTTCTTTCTTTTTTTCTTCTTTGAGCCAGGTGTGGTGCAATTGCACATTGTTCAGTTTCCATGAGTTTGCAGGTTTTCTGCTATTTGTGTTGTTGTTGAATTCCAATTTTATTTATTTATTTATTTATTTATTTATTTAATTTTATATAACCAAGTCCGTTTAAATGAAAGCAAACATTTATAGATAATATTTGGGAATTTGTGCGTTGTTCATTCCAAACTACTTCCTGCTGGTAAGGAGCGCTGTCATGAGGGATTCAAAGAAGATTCAGAAATCCTGGCTGTAGTCTGTAAGGCTGCTTTGTCCAGCTGTTTTGAATGTAGGATCACCTGGTACTCTGTTTCAGGCGGTCTGGCTTGATCAAATCATATTAGTCTGGAACAAATCCACAGCTTTTTATTTTCTGTGGAAACAAAAATAGAAATCCTTTTCCCCAGTAACTTGTCCTTGAACTTAAATTTTGTAGTCAAAGCATTTATTTTTAATTTATTATTTTACGTGTCGATTCCAGTTCCCTCTCTCTCCCTTCCTTCCTTCCTCCCTCCCTCCCTCCCTCCTTCTCTGCCTCCCTTCTCTCCTTCTTCCCTCCTTCCCTCCCTTTTACCCTCTCTGCCCTCTCACATGCACTCTAAACACCCTCCCCTCCCATCCCCCCACCCCAATTCCATATGTAGGGGAATGCCATCCAGTTGGGGTCATGTAGGTCTGGTCTGACATGTCATGTGAAGTAGGGACTAGGGCTTCTGTCCTATCTCTAGATTGAGGCAGTTATCCCTCCATGGGGGATGTGTTTGCAAAGTCCTTTTGTGCTCCAGGGATACAGCCTGGCTCCACTGTCTGCGGTCCCTTAGACTGCTCAGTCCTTCTAACTGAGACCCATATTCAGGGGGGCCTGAGTCAGTCCCATGCTGGCTTCCCAGCTATCAGTCTGGTGGCTTGATAGCTTCTCCTTGTTCTGGTAAGCTGTCTCTAAGTGTTTCTGCCGCCTGGTCTTGTCCTCTCCATCTGCATCTGGGTTCTAGTTCAACTCAGTGTTTATGTATGGGTGTTTGCTCCTGTTTCCAACAGGCATTAGTTGAGGGCTCCATGGATAAGTTAGTTGTTGATCTCACTCTCCGGGAAGGGCATTTATTGTAGCCTTTCCATGGAAGCTCAAATTGTTATTTGGCAGCAGTCTTATAGTTCTCTAGACCTTTCTTTGTGTTCAATTTTATCTTTAAACCAATATTGGCTCCCTCTTTTATGTTCTCTCTCTCTCTCTCTCTCTCTTTCCTATCTTCTATTCCTAACCAGGCTCAATCTTCCTAGTGGCACATGTTTTCCTTTCCTCCCCCTCGTTTTTCTCCTACTTCTCTCCCCATTCGCTGCCCTCCCACTTCCCCTGAGCTCTTGGGGGGACTTGTCCCTTTCCAGTTCTGTGAGTGACTTTATATGAGTCTCTTAGAATCCACCTTGTGTCCTAGTTCCTCTTGTGTTGTGAATTATAGGCTGGTGATCGTTTGATCTAGGTCTAAAATCCATATATGAGTGAGTACATACTGTGTTCCTCTTTTTGTGACTGGGTTACCTCATTCAGGATGGTTTCTTCAAGTGCCATCCACTTGCCTGCGAATTTCAAGATACCATTATTCTTTTCTGCAGAGTAGTATTCCATTCTGTATATGTGCCACATCTTCTTTATCCATTCTTCAATTGAGGTGCATCTGTAGCGAGCCACCAGTGCCATTCCCGAAGATGGTGCAGGTTTCCTGTCCATAAGCCAGCAAGGCGCGGATGTGTGATCCTCGTCATGGGGTGACCGTTATGACTGTTGCAGGCTGCAACTGTCAGTAACGGACACAGCTCCTCTGCAACTGTCAGTAATGGACACAGCTCCTCTATATAAGCAGAGCCCTTTTTCCTCCTCGGGGTCTTCCCTCAACTTGCTGTAATGAGCTGCGCAATAAACATAGCTGCAGAAGAATCCTGTTGTTGAGTGTCGTTCTCGCAGGCAAGGCAATAGCGCTTGACATGCATCTAGGTTGCTTCCAGGTTCTTGCTATTACAAATAGTGCTGTTATGAACGTAGTTGAACAGATGTCTTTGTTGCATGGATGTGAATCCTTTGGGTATATGCCTAAGAGGGGGATTGCCGGGTCCTGTGGTAAACTAATTCCCATTTTCCTGAGGAACCGCCATACTGATCTCCAAAATGGCTGTATGAGTTTGCACTCCCATGAGCAGTGGAGGAGTGTTCCCCTTTCTCCACATCCTCTCCAACATGAGTCATCATTGGTGTTTCTAATTTTAGCCATTCTGGCAGGAGTAAGATGTTATCTCAAAGTTGTTTTCATTTGCATTTTCCTGATAGCTAAGGATGTTGAGCATGTTCTTAAGTGTCTTTCAGCCTTTTTGATTTCCTCTATTGGGAATTCTTTCTTCAGTTCTGTACCCCATTTTTCAATAGGGTATTTGGTGTTTTGTTGACTAGTTTCTTGAGTTCTTTGTATATTTTGGAGATCAGCCCTTTGTCATATATAGGATTGGTGAAAACTTTTCCCAGTCTGTGGGCTGCCGTTTGTTCATGTCCACTGTGTCCTTTGCATTACAGAAGCTTCTAAGTTTGAAGAGGTCCCATTTATTAATTGTTTCTCTCAGTGTCTGTGCCCCTGGAGTTATGTTCAGGAAGCGGTCTCCTATACCAATTTGTTCAAGGGTACCTCGTACTTTCTCTTCTAAGAGGTTCAATGTGGCTGGATTGATGCTGAGGTCTTTGATCTGGGCTTCTTCACCTTCCTCTAGGCCTATTATTCTTAGGTTTGTCCTTTTCATGGTGTCGCACATTTCCTGGTGTTTTGTGTTAAGGATTTGTTGGATTTACGATTTTCTTTGGTCAATGAATCTATTTCCTCTAGTTTATTTTCTGTGCCTGAGATTCTCTGTTTCATCTTTTGAATTCTGTTGATTATGCTTGAGCCTGTAGTTCCTGATCTTTTGCCCAGTTTTTCTATTTCCAGCATTCCTTCTGTTTGTGTTGCCTTTATTTTCTCTATTTCAGTTTTCAAATCTTGAACTGGTAGGTGGATCTCACAGGGACCTGGCACTCTCCACCTGAGGCCTCTTAAGCAGAGGCCCTGATTTGTGGGGTCAAGGAACCTGCTGATGGGAACTCAGCATGGTTCCATAGAGATAGGCAAATTTCTGGGAGGGGCCCGGGAGTCCAGCAAAGGACAGGTGGTGGGGGTCGGAAACCAAGCAGGTGGAAATTACAGGTGGTCCTGAGTGGATAGGTAGGTCTCCTGTGTTCAGAGCTGCTCCGAGAATTTCCCTGAAGTTATGTAGACTGTTGGCTCTACCATCTGTCCCAGTGCTCAACCAGAGCTTGGGACAGTGGGCAGGGTAGGGCAGGGTAGGTTAGGGGGAGGGCAGGCTCTCGGTGGGGGTGGGTGGGGGTGTATCAGAACTCCAAGAGGCTCTTGATGGTGACAGTACATAGGGGCAGGGGGATCTGGGGCCATCCTATGGAATTCCTGGGGAAGGGTGTTGGGGAGAGTACACCCAAATTGGTCCCAGACTCACCTCTTGCCAAGGCCTAGAGATGGGGGACAAAGGCTGGATACTCAGGATGTTGATGAACCGATAGGCGTAGTATCTAGCTTGGATCTGGCACTCTCCAGCTGAGGCCTCTTTAGCAGAGGCCCTGCAATGGGGGTCAAGGATCCTGCCGGCAGGAACTCAGAGACCCCTAATTTTTTTTAAGTAAATAATATTTAACTATACAACCTGCTACTCTGAATCCTGTTGAGGAGAAACAGAAAATGCACTTTGACTTGTAGGCACAAGAGAGGACTTTTTGATAGAACCATCATGGCTGGAAAAAAAGTCAACGAAATAATTTCTAAAGATATTATGACATAATCATAGATAGGTGCCTAGCCAAATTGTCATCAGAGAGGCTTCACCAAGAAGCAGGGATCTACAACCAAACATTACCTGGAGCAACGGGAATCCTACATAACAGGAAGGTAAGAATTGTGGGAGCCAGATGCATCCAAGGTACCAAAAAAAAAACAAAAACAAAAACAAACAAACAAACAAACAAACAAAAAACCCCACAGAATCAACTAGCTTGGGCCCATAGGGTCTTAGACTGACAAGCTGCATGAGAGTTATGTAAGTCCTTGGTACATATGTAACAGTTGTTTAGTTTGGTCTTTTTGTGGGACTCTGAACAGTGGGAGCAGAAGCTGTCTCTGATTGTGTTACTTGATTTTGGGATCCTTTCCTCCTACCAAGTTGCCTTACCAGCCTTAATAGAAGAGGATGTGCCATATCTTGCTGCAACTTGATATACCATGGCTGGTTGATATCCATGTGAGGCCTTCCCTCTTCTGAATAGAAATGGAGGAAGAGTGAATGGGGAAAGGGAAAGAGTTGTTGAGTGGGAACTGGGATCAGGGGCCAGGGGAATCTTTGGTCAAGAAGTAACACACACACACACACACACACACACACACACACACACACACACACACACACACCCCAAAGAAAAAAAAATCCAACAAAGGTAAGGCCAGATATCTGCAACTAGAATTACATACTTCTCAAGCCCAGTTGCCCAGGAAGAGCTTAAAAACACAATAAAAAGAAAGGAATAAAGAAACAAAGAAAGGAAGAAAGAAAGGACAGGAGGAGAAGGAGGACAAATAAGAGGGGAAGGAGGAAGAGGAGGGGAAGGAGAAAGAAAAGGAGAAGGAGAAGGAGAAAGAGAAGGAGGAGAGTTTTCTAGCCAGACAGTCTTTCTGTAACTCCAGTCAACAAATGGAGACCAGTGAGTGCTCTGTGCTCAGATAACTTTCTCCTTTTATACAGTCTGGGACAGTAGCTAAGGAAATGGTCTTCCTAGTTAGAGATTTCTCACCTTGTTTAACATCTTCCTACCCCCATTGATCTAATCCTTATCATCTCTCCTAGGCATAGACTAATCTAGTATAAAATTATGTAACCTGGGGTCTTGTCTCTTACCTGACTCTAGACACTGTAAAATTGTCAATCATTGTTAAACATCATAGCACTTAGTTATGTGATCACTGAAATGTAATTCCAGGAATATTCATACCTATATATAACACCAGGTTTTAATTTTTATGCTCATTTTATTTTTATTTTATAAAAAATTTTCAAATAATATATCTTGATTGTTTTCCCTTTTCAATTATTTTTCAATTCCTCTTTTACTCTATATGTACAAAAGTCTGTTATTGCTCTCTTTCTTTCAAAAAATACACTCAAAATCAAATAAAACAAAGAGCAAACAACAAAAATAATACAACACCCCTCCAAATCCCTATAAAAAATTAAATTCAGAATGAACAATCAAAAACCAAGTAAGACAAACAAAATAGCCTACACAAAACAAAATAAGGCAAAAATTCCACATAAATATCATTCAGTTTGGTTGATGTTCATCAAATGCTCTTGGGTATGGAGTAGAACACCATTGGAGAAAATTTATTTTCCTTGGTCCACAAGCATCAATTGCAGATAGCTTGTTCATTATACTTGGGATACTGTGTTCAATTTTCCCAGTCAGTACTTGGTCGCTGTCAGGCGTGGTACATACATTGTGTGTACTGCCATCATCTCCAGAGTTTACTACCTTATCCTTGGAATGCCAACTCTGGTTCTTATAATCTCTCAGCCCCCTCTTCAGCATAGCTCTGAGTCTCAATGAGAACACATACCATTTGATGAACATATACCATTTAGGACTGAGTCCTCTAAGGTTTCTCACTCTCAACACATTGTCCACTTCTGGGTCTCTGTGATAGTTCCTGTCTACTATAAGGAGTTTCTCTGCTGAAGGTTGAACAAATCACTGATCTGTGAGCATAGCAATCATTGTATTGCTATGTTACTTTACCAAAACAATATTAATAGGTATTCCCCTAGACCTAAGACCGATCTAATGTTAGATTAATCATCTTTTTATAGCAGTGTCAGAAGTGGATCTACTCATGGAATTGGTCTTAAATCCAATCAGAAGGTGTTTAGTTAAACCTACATCATTTGTGATACCAATGAAACAGTATAACTTGCAGGGCATGTTACTCTTACAGGTTGCAGAGTTTGTAGCTATGTAACACCATGTTTGAATAATAATATTTGTGATTTGTACTGGTTTTTCAGTGATTAACAGAAAAATACCAAGATATAATGGACAAAAGAGTGATAATATGATATGAAAAATTGTATTTATTCATTTATTTATTTTTCTTTATTTCCTTGAAAATACGTCCTGGCCAAATCTGGCTTATTTTTTTTTCTAGAACAGAAGCTATTAAAATTATCTACTTTGGCATTCTCAATAAACAACGAAAGTTGATGCAATGAGAGTCAGAAATGTTTTATCATAATTAGAGTGAGTGAAAACATCCATTTAAACTAATTTAAGGCCAATTATAATACTTCCACAGATGTATAAGTTGTATGAATTTACAATTCATTTGTTGTAAAGAAATCAACAACAGCCAGAAATGCTAGCATCTTCTTCTAATAAGACAACTTTTCCTGAGTCACTAAATATTTCAACAGTTATTATATATGAAATATGAAATATTATATAATGAAATATGAAATAGGCTCTTAAATGGATACTGATATTAACATACATTCACATATTAATTATATTATATTTAAGAAGAAGAAATCAAGAGAAAAAAGTCTTTCTAGAAGAATATCTTCAAATATTGAAATGTTAACTAATTTATTTTTATTAATTTCATTTATAATGTTGAAACTTGAAGGTGATACCTAAATTGATATTAGGCTTCCTAGGCTAATGTGAAATTTGTGTGGCAGTGCTAGTGTGGTGTTTTGGCAATCATTATTTCTTCAAGTCATTAAGTACGTCTTGCTTTGAGACTTTGTTCCATGAATCTGGAATAGTACCTAAATTTGTAAATTTTTTTTCATATTTCACTTCAAGCTCTGATCTGAAGTGACAGATAAACCATTTCCAGTATGGCTGGGAAGATGAGTCTGGGGTGATGCTCCATGTGGCATAATCACCTCCTGCTTCTCGGTATTTCTTGTATGGGAATTTCTGGACTTCGTGTAAAATAAATGAACGGTCACTTGCTACAGAAGTGGTACAGATGTTAGTGACAAAGTAGTCTGTTTTATGATAATGCCATCCATTGACTGCCTGAGGACGGTGGAATGGCACACTGTGGTCTCCACCATGGTGGGGAATGGTGTTTGTGCAAATTGCTTTACAAAAAGGACACTGTTTCCAGCAGCCACAGAGATGCTCAGAGAGAATTTTCTCAATGTCAGGAACTATTTCATCTATGGGCCTCATTGAGCAGGCCTCTTCTATTTTCCTCATTGCAGGATCCAAAGCTGCACTCATGGCTTCTTTGAGAAATTCCGTATCCTTTATCTCTTGGTGCTCTATGCTTATCAGGTCTTTCCTTGGAAAGATCAGGTTGCTTCCTAGGTGATCACAGAACAAATCCAACCAGCCAGAAGCAGTGCTGTTGTTACCATTAGCTACTTCTGTGGTCTGATGAATGGCTGTGAGGATGGCATTCTTGATGTCTCCTAAACTTATTTTTAAAAAAGTTTTTACTTTTTCACCCTCTTTTTCTGAACAGTATCTTCTAATGTGTTCAATAATATAATCTCTGAAAAAGGATTGTGGCTGATGAATGTATTGCCAATACTTTTCAAAGTCTTCTTCTTCTGCCAGAGAAATGAGAATATGTTTCTCCAGGTTAGCTCTGTTTCCATTGAATTCAGGGCAGGTGGCTCTCATGTCCCCAGCTACTTTAGGACCCATTTTTCCCCATAATGTTTCATAGATAGCAGGAGTCAGCTTGAACCACAGGAAGTCAACAAAAGATGTGATGGAGGTGGCACCTTGGCAGGAGATCTTAAAACTCAAGAAGAAATCATCTTTCTTGCTCTCCAGATAGGTCACAGGATCGTTTGATCTCTTGAATGCCTTGTGCATTTCCCTGAAACTCTTACATGCTCTTTGGAATAAGCATAAGGATAAGTCAATGGTATAGTCTCTAGTTAATGTGTAATCTTCCTCAGGGGAAACAGACTTTAGTTCATTTTCTATTATCCTAAGGATTTTATGAAAATCATTATGACTGTAGTCACGCTTCTGCTTCCAAATGGTTTCAATTGTTTCATTGAATCTTAAATAAATGTTATCAGTAGTTCTTTTGATGGACTCTTTATGGCAAGTTTCTAAACTCCTTCGAAGTACAAGATACTTCTTTTTCATTTGGACATGCTTGTCATAATTAATGCAAAATATTTCATTTTTTCTTTTTAGTCTTTCTGCAATATTTTTGTCCTTTGTAAAATACCCTAGAAAAATACTTTCAGCATCCCCATTTATGTTGGGCTCTGTGATAGGAGGAGCAGTAGAAGACACATTGTAGATCCAATTTGTCCAAAGTTGATTGAATTTCTCACGCAATTCTTCATCACTAAATTCTTTACCTTTCACACTCAAAGCCAACTTTCGACTTCTCTCTAACAATTCACTTTCATATTGTGATTTTTGGTTATCTAGTATGTCTTGGCTTTTTTTAAGACTGATGAGTTCATTGCTTTTCCTTCTGGTGTCTGAAATAAGTGCATCTTTAAGGATTAGTAGCTTATGTTCAAAATTTGCTTTCCATTGAACCAATGTTTCACTATCTGGGTCTTCTTCAAAGTATTTGTCAAATTCTTGCTTGATTGTTTCATACTTCTTATTAAATGGAACCTCCAACTCATTGGTTGTGATTGTCAGGATTTTTCCATTATGAATCTGATTGTTCAACTGATTTTGTAATTCCAGTACATGACTCCTCAGCTCCCAGGTCCACTGATTATACATGGTTTCCAGTTTGCTCATGGCTATGACCTCTTGGGTGTTCCTAAAACTGAAAATGAAGTTCTCACTGACAAGGGCATTCCACAAATCTTGAATTCGAAGTCTTACATCTGAAATCTTCATGATTCTTCCGCTGGATGCCTGCTGGGCAGTCCTAAGAATCCCGGTCTTCAACTCCTGGACATTTTGGCTATAGCGAGGATTGGGAGGGGCCATTGGGGGATTGCCATCCCAGAGGTGGGCAAAGTAGTAGACATGACTATTGACATCAAATTTAATTACATCACTGAAGCGGGTTATGTTGGAGCATTCTTCCTGCTCAGCAGCTAATGCTGTCATTTCATCAAGTCGCTGCTCCAGTCTCCGTCGTCCTTCCATAGTTTGGTCTTTTGCTGTAACTTCTCCCACATTCTGATGGACAAAGATGCAACTGGGGGATATTTTCACTTGTTTCATTCTCAGAAAGGCCTGAACAACAATTTGTAATATATCCTGCATCTCTGATGGATTTTCTCCAAAAATATTGATCAGAGTCAAGTTTCCTAGGCCAGTGACAAATGTTGCCAACTCATTGTCCCAATTCTGGGATTTTTTGTTGAGTTCTGGAGCCCGAAGTCCTTCTGTGTCTACCACAAGCACAAAATCAAAGCCAAGTTCTTCTCTGATTTTCTTATCTACCTCCAGAAGCTGCATGTAGGCCCCCTTGGTACATCTGCCTGCACTAACTGTGAACTCTAAACCAAACAGTGCATTCAGTAGAGTGGACTTCCCTGAGCTTTGCAGGCCAAGGACAGAGAGAACAAACATCCTTTTGTCTCCAACTTCCTCTGAGATTTTGTCAAAAATAGCTGCTACCCACTTTAGAGGCACATATGAAGCATCCCCATCCATAAGCTCAATGGGAACACCAGCTATCATCAGGTCTGCAGCAATTTGGGGAAGGCATAGAAAAAGTCTATCTCTAGAAGAGGAAATTTCTTCCAGAGCTTCATAGATCTGGCCAACTTCTCGGAGAATGTGCTCTATTCCAAAAGTGCAGTTAAGAATCTCAGTAGAGATGCCTTCTATCTGCTTCTGCCGGTTTGTAATGGCACTGCTGTTTTCTGCCTTTTGCTTTTCTGCTTGTACCTGTGACCACAAAAATTGTTGCTTTTCATGTAAAATCTCCAAGTGTTCCTTGGTTAGATATTCTAAAACCACATTTAACCAGTACAAAAAGTAGAGTTTGAGGTCATTTTCTGAGTCATCTTTAAGAACTTTCAAGACTAATTGCATTAAGTCATTGAGAGGGAAGGCCTTTTTAAACTGCTGTCTTCTGATGTTTTGTTTTTCTGTCTCAATGTCACTCTTGTGTTGTTCTATGCTCCTTTGCCCTTTTTCTTGCAGTTGGTAGAGTTCTTTGTCCTTCTTACACCAACGGTGCCACAGTTGTCCCTGAAGGGGCAATAAGTTTTCCTTTATCTGAGACAACTTGGATTGTGTCAGAAGTTCCAGATTTGTCTGTGCTTTTTCTTTGGCTTCCTTCAGTTTTCTTTGGTCTTCATCAATCTTGAATCCACGTTTTCGAGCCACCTGTGAACAGTCTTCTAGACTTCGAGCAGTGCTAGAGATCTCTAGCAAACGTTTGATGGTAGTCATGAGTTCTTCTGTTAATTCTGCCTCATTTCTATTCCTAATGCCAACTCTCACCTTTGGGCCAGAATTATTAGTCATGAGTTTTTCTTTGTCATCAATTAAACAGATCAATGTTTTTGATGACTTCCACAGGTCTCTGACAAGATTTTGGTTCTCTTTATTGTTATCAGAAGCGGACATGAGGATCACAATAAGAGAAGAGACTTCCTGCAGGAAGCTGAGTTGTTCCATATGTATTTTGGCATCTCCATGAAGATTGGTGAAGGCCACACACTTGTTAACTATGTCCTCTCCTTGGTTTCCTGGGCAAAACCAGCAGATCTCTACCACTCCCTCCATCAGGAGACAGTGTTTGCTGTTTCCTCTGCTGTGTCTGTGAAAAAACACATCATGTTTATGTCTACTGAGGAGAGAGTTCATGATCTGAGATTTGGAAGCAGAAAAGCCATTTCCAACTCTAATGAAGGACACAATGGGGGTCGAGACACAGCACATCTGCTGCTTCCTGTGAATATAGCTTTTGTCCTGTGGTGATTTACCTGACTCTTGCCAACTTCTCCTAACTTGCCTGAGAGACCAGAGAGAGAACTCCATCTGAGAAGTATTAGGGTTTGGAACAACAAGGGGGAGTGCAAACTGACAAATGGATAGTTTAGACAAAATATATTGCCTGGCAAGATCATCTGCACAGTGAAAAATTGCCATCTGGATGTCCATTGGGTGAATGTGGGGCTGACACTCAGTGACTGAAGAATTGGTGTCTTCTCTGTCATCAAACAACTCTTCATATGGATCAATAACATCATCATCTTGATCAGAGGCACCTACAAAGTCTCCCGTTTCTGCATTTCCAGTGTTTTTGAAGACCAGATGCCTGAACCCACAGTCTAGCATCAGTAGCTTTTGTAGGAAATAGAAAGGAAGTTCCTGTTCAGATCTTGGCTGTGTGTTGTACACTGAAGACTTGTAGATCAGATGAAAGTCAGCTCTGCTCATGCTTTTTGGGTAGTGATGTTCTAGGCCTAGACGTTGGAGTAGGTCTAGGAAAGGTCCCTTTTTTATGACTTCTTTTTCATCTTGTTCATAAGTTTCTCTCTTTTGATTCAGGAGACTTTGCAATTGTTTTTTCACCTCATCCATCTGCAAAGAAGACGTGTTGTCTTCATATTTCCCATCAATGAGTAATCTCAAATTATTTTCTAATTTCCCCCAGTCATGATCTGTTCCAAATTTTGTGAGGACATGTGCAACTTTAGTAAACAATAAGTGCTCCATATGCTGCCTTATCAATGCCAAGCGTTGTGCTTTTTCTTCTGGAGAAATACTTGATACCCCAGCTGTGGTTGTCAGAGTTTTGAGTACCAGGAATGCCTGTGCCCTCTCAGTGCAGATAGTTTTGAGTTCCTGGTATATGCATTGGACAGTCTGTATTTCATCCAGGAGGAAGGTTATCTCAGCACACCCTAGGAGAGGCTGGAAAACTTTTCTCTCCAGATGATAGCCTGCACCAGCAGCGATGGAGAGTAGTAGCAGGTGCATGTCTGACTGCTCTGTGTTTTTGACATAGTTCAAGAAGGCACAAAGAGCTGTGCTGGCATCATATGTAGCCTTTCTTTTAGCCCCTTCCATCGTTTCTGGGGAGTCAGCTTTGATGTTTGCTTCTGTCAGATATTTTTGGATTTCTTTCAAATTTTTAATAAATTCAGACAATTCGGTGATTTTGAGTTCTTGTTCCTCTGACTCTGCCTGATAGATCCACTGCATGATTGACTTCACCTGAGGAAAGTTTTTCACTTTGTAGACATGAGGTTCTAGAAGGCTGCAAAACTGAGATTTAATAAACTGCGTTTTTTGAATGGAAGAGTTTTTGCAAAAGTTGACAGTGTTTATGAGAAAATTTTGTAGATCCCAGTTTGTGAGGCATGTATTAATCCAAATCTCATACCCTCTTGTTTTGTGAGCCAATTCTTGCATGAATCCTATCAGGTTGTTAAGCTGTTCTTCAGGGTCAGAAACTTCCCAGGATTTCACATCATCCAGGAATTGTCCTGCTTCCTTTATGGAACCCAGCATTTCTTCTCCAGCCTGTATGTGGGCAGCAAGGCCTGTCAGAGCAGAGTAGTTGTCTGCCAGGCAACTAGCCAACAGAATGGGGTCTTTAAAATTGCTTCTGTGGTTAGATAGGATGATATCCCAAATAGAAACCAGCTGTAGTTCTCGGTCAATGACATTCCAGGTTTTGTTGCTGGCAAGAAGTCCAGCTGTCCACTGAGCAATTCCATTAGCTTCTGGCGGTCCACCTATCTGGGACACAGATAATTTCACTTTTAGTTGAATCTGCTGGTTAGTTGAATTTTTGTAGGATCTTACTGAATGTGAGTCTGATGTTTTTATCTCTCCCCCAACTTTAATTCCAAAGCCACTGTAGCTTCCACTTACATAAGTATTCAAAGCTTCTCCTGTCTGCTGCTTCACATAATCCAGATGGTCACTTATGAAACCCTCTGAAGTGGCCTTCCAGCAATAGATTCCCCCAAGGTGCAGAGGGCCCTGATTAGCATGAGAACCAAATCTGTTGAAGAAGTTTTCAATCCTCTTCCTCACTACGAGGAATCTCTCTGGTCCTTCAGTGTGTTCCAGTTGCTCTTCAATGCTTTTAAGTTCCTTAAGAGCAGCAGTGGAGAGCTGGAGCTGGTCATTCCTAAAGTGGAATGAGGCTAGTGGGTTGTAGCTGAATATCGATGAGCAGAAATATGAGTGCTTAGAATGTGATTGGTGGGCCTCTTTGGATTCTGAATGCTTGACTTTGTCCATCCCACCTTCAAAACGAAATCCCCAGCCGTCACCCTTGGCTGACAGTGTCAACCTGAAACCAAGCTTCTCCACAGTTTCAGTGAACAGGGATTCTTCTTTGGAAGATGTGAATTCTTTTGTTTCCATTCTTTTTCCTTGCTCAGATCCAAAGAGAAAGAATTCCTGGGGGACACTGAGTAGTTCTTCTCTCCTTGCTACCAGGTCCTTTTGATGGGAAGTCTTATAAATTCCTTGCAGAGCCAGCCCTCCAGATGTGAATCTTACCAGGTCTCTATGTGAGAAGTTTTCACTATTTGCCAGTGTCTGCTCTATGTGACTGAGCTGTCTCTCCATTGTTTCAGTGATGTCTTCTAGGGGTACCTCAGGCGTTGGCCAGCATTCTTCAGGTATCTCCATTGCTTGTCTCAGCTCTGCTTCTTTCCTCCTCACTGCCTCTTCCTGTCTGGGCTTCCCTTGTGACTGCAAAACTCTCAGTTCCTGCAGTGCCTGTCCTGCCTGCCTTTGCCTCTTCCTCATCATCTCTCCTGCCTCCTGCAACTCGGCAACACTTCTCTGTGAGAGGTCAAACAGCTTCTTTAGGGCCCTTTTCTCCCATGTGTGTTGTGTCTGGGACTTCAGTTTCTGGAGGTCTTTTTCTTCTAAGTGTTGTAAGGCCTGCGCACAGGTCACACCCAGGTCTTCCTGAAGCTTAGGCAGCCAGTAGTCAACAGACAACCCCACTTCTGTCAGCACCTCTTGGAGATCTTGCTGTCTTCTGCTTCTGGATTGAGCCTCATCAGGGATGCACTTTTCTGTTTCCATGGCTCTGTGAAGGACAGATATCTATATTTAGTCTGTGTCCCAAGTGTAAGAATTCTTGTTTACATTATCTAATGTCTGAGTTTTTAGGAGGCTAGGCTGCAAAGGTCTTCATTTCTTCATCTAATTATCTTATTTATAGTTGTTTAACATCGTTATATCATTTTCTGTTTGGTGAAGATAATTTATATGTCTAGGTATCATTAAGTTCTTCAATGTACCAGATTTCTCTTTAAACATATAATGGCTCTCTCTCTTACGGTATCTCTTTCTTGCTCTCCTTCTCTATTCTTCCCCCAATTCAATCTTCCTGATCCCTCATGTCCTCTTTCCCTTTCTTCCTCCTATCCTTCCCTGCCTAACCCTGCTCTTCTTCCATAGGTGTAAAGAGAAATCTTTCAATAGGGAAATGTTTAGGGATCCACAACTAATTATCTAAGCATTAGTGGAGAGATCTAATAGCACTTTTAAAGTAAATGCTCTATAAACATGCATTGGGAACCCTGAGCCCCCCGAAACAGATCATATAATGGTTTACATAACTTTCTTAATGCTAAGGAGAACGGAAAAACAGCCACAGAAAGACATTGAACAACAGAAAAAACTTCTGAGCTAAATCAGCCAGTGTACTTCAAGGATTAATTGACCTCAGCATAGAAACTAAGATATGTTATACTTTGGTGTAGGTGTTTCACCTTTGTTTATACAGGAGAAGAAAAGCTTTGGATGCCATCAAAGTAGATCAAGATTTGACATGAACAGGAGAAACCTCTGGATAAGGAGTAATGATGGGTCATCTACCAAGGTATATCTCACAAAGGCCTCACAAAGGTAGGGGGAGTGTTCTCTTCCTGTCTTTACAGGAAAACAGAAAATACTCATCTTCAAGAATCCAAAAGACTTTCTGTATTTATATTAATGTTTAAGTCTTCAACAATGAAAAATAACGTTTCCTAACAGCAATGATTGAAATCTCCAGAAAGAAGATGGGGCCACACTTCATCAATTCCACTTGATTCAACTTGTCTCTGAACTAGTAAATATCACTCTAAGACTGGTTTAGGACTGTAATGCTCTAGACAATTCCAGTCTACCTAGCTGAGTTGGTGTACCTTATAACACTCTAGCCAGAGCTTCAGATAAGAACTTCAGTCAAGCATCCCTGCCAGTCAGAGACTAGCTACAAATGTTACTGCCAGTCCTGAGCTTTTCCATTGCCTTATTCTTTTTCTTACAAGATCACATAGAGTCACAATTACCCCATTTCAGCAGTTAGTAACTCTTGGCCCCTTTTCCCCACAGTTGGCATTAAGGGTATTTTGTTTTTTGTTTGTTTGTTTGTTTTCCCTCTTGACACAGAAAAAGGGATAATTATCACCTACTTAGGGCTGGTTTTAGGTTGTGCATGGTTGGGTATTGAAGATGATGGTTAGACTTGGGTTACTGTTTTAGATAAGTTTAGGGTATGGATGGGAAGGGTATGGTTAAGATGGGATATATGTATATGTATATGTACATGTATATGCATATATTTAAAGTCGTTGTCCTAGCTAAATTATTTTGGGAAGCTTTGGCCATTGAGAAACTATGTTTCTGAGAATTCCAGATTATAGTTACCCATGCTTCTTACACTTACGAGGTTAGTCAGACATAGATACTTGCTCTTCAAACAATTCAAAGACTGGCAGAATATGACATTTAACTGTTTTAATACTAGTAATCCATTGACATGAGACACAATTGCACCTGATAGCACTGAGCTAATGCCAAGAATATGTTGGGCACTGATGATACTGCATCTGGAGTTCATTTTCTCCTTGCTTACTGGCTTCTTTGCCAAGAACTGCCCCCACCTTGACCTTGGACATGCTGTCTGAACTGAGCTTGCAGGAGATAAACTTAAAGAAGGCTGTTGAACCATGCCAAGTCAGGGTAAGAGAGCTTTTGAATTTCCCTGCTTCTTAGATGTAATTTTTGATACTTTAGACCTTAGCCAAAGTTGGTCGCCCTGACATTGTTGTGAGATCTTGGGTGACTGTCTTTGCTTGCACCTTTGGAAGTCACATTCTTGCCCTTATAGCCTAACCTAGTACTCTTATTTTTCTTCTCAGGTCTTTGATGAGGTTGAAGACTAGACAGCCATAGCAATATCCTCTCTTATCTTTAACAGACAAGATTTGGACCTTCCAGATTAAGGCTGCTATCAGAGTAACCTCTCATGCCTTTACCTTGATACTGGGCATGTACACTGGTCATGTTGTATATATCTGTTGTTCAATGTTGTTATTGCTGATAGTAGGTTTCAATTAGTGTAGGGTTATCTTTCCTTTTCCTGGTGTATACTTGACATTTGTTATCCTTGTATACAGTTTTTGCATCAGACTTAAAACCTTCTTCTTTAGATTAAAAGGGGGAATTGTAGGCTTCTGGTCTGTGGACCTGTAAGGACTGATTTGGGTGTGGCTTCAGGTGGATGGAAGCGAAAAGAGAGGAGCTTGAGGCATGGCTTTCCTCTGTGTGCTCTTTCTGGCAGGTCAACAGATCTTATAGGGAGAACAGGGAAACACTCCAGTGGTTCTTTGTATGTTTCTGTGTAGTTGTTCCCCAATAAACACCAATTTGTTTATTAAACATTCAAGGTACAAAGCAATCTAGTTTCTTTATTCTCCAGAAGTTATTGGAACTGAAGGGGCAATGTTTTTAACTTGATATTTTCTTACTGGTCCTATATATCAATTATGGTTGCTTATGCCATTAGTATATTACTCTCAGAGTTGTGCTGTATATCATACCAATTGACTTGAACATATAGACTGATATTTGTGTTAGTGGGCTACAATTCCATTTTATGAGAGAGAAATAATGCTGTAATTCTACAATCTAGCTACTCTTGAGTATTGTAAATACTTCAAATAAAATCATGTGGATAATCTTTAAAATTCGAGGAACTAATTCTAGAAATGCAATGCAGAAAGCAAGAAAGATGAAAATTCAAGATAGTACAAAGTTGAGAGGGAACTAGGAGAAAGAGAAGAGGAGGAGAAGAAAGCATGTGGGACTAGGAAGATTTATTCAGGGGAGGAAAAGAAGACAGAAGAGAGAGAGAGAGAGAGAGAGAGAGAGAGAGAGAGAACATAAAAGAGGGAGCTATTATAGGATTGAAGAGAAAACAGAACCTAAAGAAATGTCCAGAAACCTACAAGACTGACCCCAACTAACAATTTGAGCAACAGTGGAAAGGCTACCATAAATGCTCTTCCTTGATAATGAGATCAATGACTAACTTATCCACCATCATGGAGCCCTCATCTAGTACCTGTTGGAAACAGAAGCAAACACCTACAACTGAACACTGAGCTGAACTAGAATCCAGATGCAGAGGGAGAGAACAAGACCAGGCTACAGAAACACATAGAGACAGCTGACCTGAACAAGGAGGAGCAAACGGGCCCTCAGACTGATATCTGGGAATCCAGCATGTGAGTGACTCAGACCCCCTGAACATGGGACTCAGCTAGAAGGCCTGAGCAGTCTAAGGGACATCAGACAGTGGAATCAGGATGTATTTCCTGGTGCACAAAAGGACCTTGTGGGTACATTCCGCATGGAAGGATACTCCATTTACCTAGAGACAGGAGAGAAGTCCTAGTCCCTACTTCAAATGACTTGACATATTTAGAATGACCCCTCCTGGATAGAAACACCCTACATGTGGAGTAGGTGGGGGAATGGGAGGGGGTGGAGGTCGGGGTGCATGAGAGGGGGGGGAGAGAAGGAAAGAGGGACAGAGGGAAGAAGGGAAGAAGGGAAGAAGGGAGGGAGAGGGAACTGGCATCAATATGTAAAATAAATAAATAAATAAAAGAATCGCCTACTCTATAGATATGCTTAAAAATTACCAATTTAGCCTTACTCCACCCACGGTCCTGCCGCTCTGGTTGAGCACTGGGACAGAGGGTGGAGCCAACAGTCCACCCTACTTCGGAGACTTCTCGGAGCAACTCTGAACAAAGGAGACCTGACTATCCACGCGGGACCACCCAATTTCCACTGGCTTGGTCTCTGACCCCGCCTCCAGTCCTCTGCTGGAGTCCCGGGCCCCTCCCAGAGATCCGCCTATCTCTGCAGGTCCACTTGGAGTTCCTGCAGGCAAGATCCTTGACCCCCAAATCCTGGCCTCTGCCAAAGAACGAGGTCTCAGCTGGAAAGCGCCAGTTTCCAGTGAGATCCCACTACCCTGCAAAACCTTCTCAAGTTCCAGCTCAGCCCTCGTCCTCTTCCGCCAGCTATTGGCCAGAGCTATTGGCCACAGCTATTGGCCAGAGGTCCACTGTGAGTACCTGCTGGCATCTTCTTCTGGATCCTCATCCTTGACCCCATCCCTGAATCCCTGTCTGCGGAGAAACCTCCTAGAGAGCTTGGACCATACAGAGCTACAGATATTGAATCTCAGACCCACATAAGCCCATCAGGGAAGTACCATAGAGAGAGGGGGGAGACACCACCAACACCTACTGGAAGAAGCTATGGGAAGAAGGCAATACAAGAGAACACCTAACAACAGAAAGACAAACATGACACCACCAGAATCTAGGGAATCTACACCAACTAGAATGGAACACAACAACAAAGCAGAGGAAGCAGAAGGGTACGACTGAAAAATTACCATCATAAAAATGATAGAGGCCCTCAAAGAAGATGTGAGAAAATCCCTTAAAGAAATGGAGGAAAAAACAAACAAAAAAGTGGAAGAAATGAACAAATTCCTTAAGGAAAGTACAGAAAGCCAAGAAAAAACAATTAACCAGGTGAAGGAAACAGTTCAAGACTTGAAAACTGAAATTGAGAAAATAAAGGCAACACAAACGAAAGGAATGCTGGAAATTGAAAAGCTGGGCAAAAAATCAGCAACGACGGACACAAGCATAATCAAGAGATGGAAGAGAGAATCTCAGGCGCAGAAGATAAACTAGAAGAAATAGATTCATCGACCAAAGAAAATCATAAATCCAACAAATCCTTAACACAAAACATCCAGGAAATGTGGGACACTATGAAAAGGCCAAACCTAAGAATAATAGGCATAGAGGAAGGTGAGGAAGCCCAGCTCAAAGGTGCCAAAAACATATTCAACAAAATCATTGAGGAAAACTTTCCAAATCTGAAGAAGGACATGCCCATGAAAGTACAAGAAGCATACCGAACCCCAAAGAAAAAAGACCCCTCGACACCTAGCATACAGAATAAAGAAAGAATATTAAGAGCAGCGAAGGAAAAAGGGAGGGGAAAAAAAAAAGGGGGACCAATAAAAATAAAACCGGGGGCGCCCTGGGGGACCCCCGGGGGGGGGGGGGGGGGGGGGGGGGTGTAAAAGGAAGAGGGAGAGGGGGGGGGGGGGCGGGGGTTGTTAAATATGTAAAAAAATATAAAATATTAAGGGGGGGGGAGAGAAAAATATAATGAAAAAAAAAGTTTTTTTTTATTTTTTTTTAAATAAAAGGCCTGGATGGAGGTGGTGGTAGGAGGAAAAAACCAGGAGGGGGGGTAGTTACAAAAAAAAAATTTATTTGGCAACAGATAATCCAACTACACCAGAAACCAAGGGTGAAGCAGAACTAATATATTCACAGTACCACTGCCAACATCAAACCTAAATCAAACAAGCATCAACAATCAATGGTCCTTACTCACCCTCAACATTAATGGTCTTAACTCACCTATAAAAAGATACAGGCTAACAGAATGGATACGAAGACAGAATCCATCCTTCTGCTGCATACAAGAAACACATCTTAGCTTCAAAGATAGACATTACCTCAGGGTAAAGGATTGGGAAAAGATTTTCGAATCAAATGGAAATAAGAAGCAAGCAGGCGTAGCTATCCTAATATCTAACAAGTTAGACTTCAAACCAAAATTAGTCAAAAGAGATGAAGATGGTCATTTCATATTCATCGCAGGAGAAATCCATCAACACAAAGTCTCAGTTCTGAACATCTATGCCCCTAATACAAAGTCACCCACATTCGTAAAAGAAACACTACTAAAACTCAAAGCTCATATAAAACCTCACACACTTATACTGGGAGACTTCAATACACCACTCTCAACACTAGACAGGACCACAAATCAGAAACTCAACAAAGAAACAAAAGAATTAACAGAAGTTATGTCTCAACTGGGGTTAACAGACATCTATAGAACATTCCATCCAAAGACAAAAGAATATACCTTCTTCTCTGCTCCACATGGAACCTTCTCTAAAATCGACCACATACTAGGTGACATAACAAACCTCAACAGATACAAGAGAATAGGAATAGTCCCCTGTATCTTATCGGACCACCATGCTTTAAAATTGGAATTCAACAACAACACAAATAGCAGAAAACCTGCAAACTCATGGAAACTTAACAATGTGCAATTGCACCACTCCTGGGTCAAAGAAGAAATAAAGAAAGAAATTAAAGACTTTCTAATATTCAACGAGAATGAGGATACAACATACCCGAACTTATGGGACACCTTGAAAGCAGTGCTACGAAGGAAGTTCATTGCACTAAGTGCCCATATGAAGAAAACAGAGGATAGTCACATAAGAGAATTAACAGCCCAACTGAAAACCTTAGAACAGAGATAAGCGAATTCACCCCGCAGGAGTAGCCGCCAGGAAATAATCAACTTGAGGGCTGAAATCAACAAAATAGAAACCAGGAAAACAATACAAAAAAATCAATGCAACAAAGAGTTGGTTTTTTGAGAAAATCAACAAGATAGACAAACCTTTATCCAAATTAACAAAAAAGCAGAGACAGAACATGCAAATTAACAAAATCAGAAACGAAATTGGGGAACATAACAACAGACACAGAGGAAATCCAGACAATTTTCAGGTCATACTTTGAAAACCTGTATTCCACAAAAATTGAAAATTCAAAGGAAATGGACAAGTTTCTGTATAACTATCACTTACCAAAATTAAATCAAGAACAGACAAACAACTTAAATAGACCTATAACCCACAATGAAATAGAAGCAGTCATCAAAAGCCTTCCAACCAAAAAAAGCCCAGGGCCAGATGGATTCAGTGCAGAATTCTACCAGACATTCAAGGAAGAACTAATACCACTACTCCTCAAACTGTTCCACAAGATAGAAACAGAAGGTTCATTGCCAAACTCTTTTTATGAGGCCACAATAACTTTGGTACCCAAACCTCACAAAGACACAACTAAGAAAGAAAACTACACACCAATATCCCTGATGAACATCGATGCAAAAATACTCAATAAAATACTGGCAAACCGAATTCAAGAATACATCAGAGAAATCATCCACCATGACCAAGTAGGCTTCATACCTGGCATGCAGGGATGGTTTAACATACGAAAATCTATCAACGTGATCCACCATATAAACAAACAGAAAAAGAAAAACCATATGATTATCTCCCTAGATGCGGAAAAAGCCTTTGACAAAATTCAACACCCTTTCATGATAAAGGTCTTGGAGAGGTCAGGGATAACAGGAACATACCTAAACATAATAAGGGCAATATACAGCAAACCAACTGCCAACATCAAACTGAATGGAGAGAAACTTAAGCCAGTTCCTCTAAAATCAGGAAAAAGACAAGGCTGTCCTCTCTCTCCATATATCTTCAATATCATACTAGAAGTTCTAGCTAATGCTATAAGACAACAAAAGGAGATCAAGGGGATCCAAATTGGAAAGGAAGAAGTCAAACTGTCTCTATTTGCAGATGATATGATAGTTTACATAAGCGACTCAATAAACTCTACCAGGGAATTCCTACAGCTGATAAACACCTTCAGCAAACTAGCAGGATACATGATAAACTCAAAGAAATCAGTAGCCCTACTTTTTTCAGACGACAAAGAGGCAGAGAAAGAAATCAGAGAAACATCACCCTTTACAATAGCCACAAGCAACATAAAGTATCTTGGTGTAACGCTTACCAAACAAGTAAAAGACCTATATAATAAGAATTTTGTGACTCTAAAGAAAGAAATTAAAGAAGATACCAGAAAATGGAAAGATCTCCCATGCTCTTGGTTAGGTAGGATTAACATAGTAAAAATGGCAATCTTACCAAAAGCAATCTACAGATTCAATGCAATCCCCATTAAAATCCCACCACAATTCTTGACTGACCTTGAAAGGATAATAATCAACTTTATATGGAAAAACAAAAGATCCAGGATAGCCAAAACAACCCTATACAATACAAGAACTTCAGGAGGCTTCACCATTCCTGACTTTAAGCTCTACTACAGAGCTATAGTTCTGAAAACAACCTGGTATTGGCATAAAAATAGACAGGTAGACCAATGGAATCGAGTTGAAAATCCTGATATTAATCCACGCACCTATCAACACCTGATTTTCGACAAAACAGCTAACATTATACAATGGGGCGAGGACAGCATCTTCAACAAATGGTGCTGGCACAATTGGATGAGGGTGTGTAGAAGACTGCAGATAGACCCATGTCTGTCGCCATGCACAAAACTCAAGTCCAAATGGATCAAAGACCTCAACATCAATCCAGCCACATTGAACCTCTTAGAAGAGAAAGTAGGAGGTACCCTTGAACAAATTGGTATAGGAGACTGCTTCTTGAATATAACTCCAGGGGCACAGACACTGAAAGAAACAATTAATAAATGGGACCTCTTCAAACTTAGAAGCTTCTGTAAGGCAAAGGACACAGTCAACAAGACCAAACGGCAGCCCACAGACTGGGAAACGATTTTCACCAATCCTATATCCGACAAAGGGCTGATCTCCAAAATATACAAAGAACTCAAACTAGTCAACAAAACACCAAATAACCCTATTAAAAGTGGGGTACAGAACTGAAGAAAGAATTCTCAATGGAGAAATCAAAAAGGCTGAAAATACTCCACATCCTTAGCTATCAGTGAAATGCAAATGAAAACAACTTTGAGATACCATCTTACCCCTGCCAGAATGGCTAAAATTAGAAACACCAGTGATGACTTATGTTGGAGAGGATGTGAAGAAAGTGGAACACTCCTCCACTGCTGGTGGGAGTGCAAACTCATACAGACATTTTGGAGATCAGTATGGCAGTTCCTCAGGAAAATGGGAATTAGTTTACCACAGGACCCAGAAATCCCCCTCTTAGGCATATACCCAAAAAATTCACATCCATGCAACAAAGACATCTGTTCAACTATGTTCATAGCAGCACTATTTGTAATAGCAAGAAACTGTAAGCAACCTAGATGCCCCTCAATTGAAGAATGGTTAATGAAGATGTGGCACATCTACACAATGGAATACTACTCTGCAGAAAAAAATAATGGTATCTTGAAATTCGCAGGCAAGTGGATGGCACTTGAAGAAACCATCCTGAATGAGGTAACCCAGTCAACCTAGATCAAATGATAACCTAGATCAAATGATCACCAGCCTATAATTCACATCACCAGATGAACTAGGATACAAGGTGTATTCTAAGAGATTCATATAAAGTAACTCACAGAACTGGGAAGGGGCAAGTCCCCCAGAGCTCAGGTGAAGTGGGGGAGGACAGCGAATGGAGAGAGAAGTAGGAAAAAATGAGGGGGAGGAAAGGAAAACATGTGCGACCAGGAAGATTGAGCCTGGTTAGGAATAGAAGATAGGAAAGAGAGAGAAAGAGAGAGAGAGAGAGAGAGAGAGAGAGAGAGAGAGAGAGAGAGAGAGAGAGAGAGAGAGACAGAGACAGAGACAGAGACAGAGACAGAGAGAGAGAACATAAAAGAGGGAGCCAATACTGGTTTGAAGATAAAATTGAACACAAAGAAAGGTCGAGAGAACTATAAGACTGCTCCCAACTAACAAGTTCAGCTTATGTGGAAAGGCTATCATAAATGCCCTTCCCGGAGAGTGAGATCAACAACTAACTTCTCCATGGAGCCCTCAACTAATGCCTGTTGAAAACAGGATCAAACACCCATACATAAACACTGAGTCGAACTAGAACCCAGATGCAGATGGAGAAGACAAGATCAGGCGGCAGAAACACATAGAGACAGCTTACCTGATCAAGAAGATGCTAATGGCCACTAGACTGATAGCTGGGAAGCCAGCATGGGACTGACTCAGGCCCCCCTGAATATGGGTCTCAGCCAGAAGGACTGAGCATTCTAAGAGACCTCAGACAGTGGAACCAGGATGTATCCCTGGTACACAAAAGGTCTTTGCGAACACATTTCCCATGGAGAGATAACTGCCTTAATCTAGAGACAGGAGAGAAGCCCTAGTCCCTACTTCACATGACCTGTCAGATCTACATGACCCCAACTGGATGGCATTCCCCTACATATGGAATTGGGGTGGGGGGATGGGAGGGGAGGGTGTTTAGAGTGCATATGAGAGGGCAGAGAGGGTAAAAGGGAGGGAAGGAGGGAGGGAGAGTGAACTGGGATCGACATGTAAAATAATAAATTAAATTAAAAAAATGCTTTGACTCCAAAATTTAAGTTCAAGGACAAGTTATTGGGGAAAAGGATTTCTATTTTTGTTTCCACAGAAAATGAAAAGATCTCGATTCCTTCCAGACTAATGTGGTTTGATCACGCCAGACCGCCTGAAAAAGAGCACAAGCCCACCCCACAAACAAAAAAGCCCGCCAAAAAACCCCCCAAAACCCAACCCCCCTGACCTCACCCCCTTCCCCCCCCCCCAGAGGCCCCCCCCCCACAAACAAAAAAAGATTGAAAAAAACCACCCCCCCAAAAACAAAAAAATAATTAAAAAATTTTTTTTATTAATATATTGTTATTTAAAAAAAAAAAAAAAATTTTTAAAAAAAAAAGAAAGAGAGGAAAAAAAAAGTTCTGAAAGGAAAACTCCAATCCCAGGGAATTAACTACACCCACAAAAAAAATGTAGGCAATAGATAATCCCACTATACCAACAGCCAAAAGAAAAATGGGGGGGATCCACACACAATACCACCAACAACAGAAAATCCAATACAAGGAAGAATTAACAATAAATGGTCATTAATATCCCTTAATATTAATGGTCTCAACTCGCTTATAAAAAGACACAGACTAAAAAAAAAATTTCCAATTTAAGAGCAATAGAAAGTAATTAGAGTTGATTGGAAGAAAACTTAATCAAAAGTTCCAAAGAGTGAGTATAATAACGTGCAATAAAGTCAAAGAGGACATGATTAATTAAATTATAAGGAAATGGAATCAGATAATTTGAAGAATGATATCGATACAGGATATGAAGCAGGATTTTAGTGAGGAAATACAAAGAATAAGGAAGTTGAATATCAGTAATTATCAATAAATATCAATAATTCATTCAAAAAATTATTCGATATCAAAGCTTATGGAGAATATAGGTGGAAAATTTGAGACATACTCGAACATATAAAAGGCCACATCTGAGAAATATACAGCCAACATTATGGTAAAAGAGGACAAAATAATAGTATTTACTGTAAAGTCTATATTGAGACCAGTGTGTCCATTTTTCTACCTGTTTATCAATGTAGTCCTTGAAATCTTAGCTAGAGTATTAAGGCAAGAGAAATTAATAAAATGTACAAAAAGAAAGGAAGGAATCCTTGTTTATTTTTATCTACATGTGATATGATCCTGTACTTAATATACTCTAAATCCTCCCACCCCCCAAAAAAATAACCAAAAAAACCCCCAAACTTTTAGAATTGACAAATACTTTTAGCATATTACAGGACTATATGCATATTAAAAACACCAGTAACTTTCCAAATACTAGTAATAAACTTGAAGAGAATGAAATCAAGAAGATACATCTTATTCACAAAAATTTTATGGATAATAAAAATATGACATCTACACACAGTATGATTTTATTCAGTCATAAAGAATAAAATAATGTTTTCTGAAAATGAATAAAGAAGGAAATTATCATATTCAATAGAATGAGCCCATCAAAGAAAAAAAACTTATATTCTTTGCTTATTTGGGTCAAGATTTTATATAGATAAATGAGATAATTTATCTATGAATATAAAATTTGCATGATGTAAAAGTGGAAATAAAACTGTGTGGAGGCACAAAAAATGCTCTTAATCTCTGAAGAGCACTTGCTGTTCTTGCAGAGCACCTGCATTCAGTTCCCAGCACCCACATGGCATCATACAATCATCTATAAGTCCAGTTGTACAAGATCCTGTGTGGAATTCCAGAATCAAATGAGTCCATGGAGGATGACTGCACCTGGACATCTCTCAGAGGTTTACAGTAGGATTCAGGTGTTCATTCCTGACTTGGGTTGGAAAACCAGGATGCATTTCATAGGGACAAAAGGTCATGTCATTTTAAAAAAACAGTAACTTTTTTTCCTGCCCCCCCCCAAAGAACCCTGGTGTTAGCATGTTATTTTGCTGACAGCCTGTCAGCTGATAAACTAAGGAATGTACCACCTCTGCTTCCTCTTTACACTTCCCCCTGCACAGGGATTCTGTGGTATTTGATAATGCTTGCTTACCTTCAATATGACTTATTAATGCAAATCGGGTGTATTTTGCCTGTCTCTTTGTCTTCAAGCTATACATAAACTGGCTTGTTAGCCCAATAAACAATCTACCCTGGAAGTAGACATCCAAGATTTTATTTGCTCCTATGTACTCTCAGCCGTGGATAGCCTGGCTTCTGTTCTCCCCTGGGTCCTAAGATCACAGATGGGCTGAGTAGTCTGGGGGGGGGGAGGGCTAGGAAAGGAGAAAATAATCCTGCTCCTACTTCAAGCATCCATCAGTACTACGTATGCAGGCAATTCTCATATGCACAGTTAAAGACTGGGTCAAGCTATTTAGCAAGTTATTCCCACAACGATTTCCAGATTACTTACAAGTTTAGGAAACATTTTTTTTTTTTTTTACATGATGTGTTATTTTTGAAATGCAAGTGAAATCAATCCTGAAAAATTACCATCATCACATTGAACAACATCTGTGTTCCTGACAATCCTCAGTGCTTGCATTGAGTGGAAGTGGAGCAAGTCATGTGAATTCAAACAGGTTAACAACATTTATGAAGACTGTTTGGGTTTTGCAAAACTGCACATTTATCATAGAATGAAGCAATCATATCCCTTGGTATTTTCACAAAGAAGTTGAAAACAAGTTCACAGAAACATCTGCATACAGATGGCATTGAAGTTTTATTCATCTTTACTAAGATGAAAGTAGCCAAGATGCCTTTATATGTTTGAATGTGAAATGTCCTTAATGGGTTCATGTGTTGAACACTTGTGTCCCAGTTGGTGGCGCTGGTGGATGTAGAAACAGCTCTTGTAAAGACAACATCGACTCTGTAATTTTGTCCATAGTCTCTGAAGCAGGATGAATGCCTGTCATCTCTGTCTTCTACATTGCATGTCTGTACTGGGGCTGAAGACAGAGGTAAGTTATTGTCCTTAACATTTCCTCTTGAGGGACAATGACTCCCAGAAGAGAAAAAGTCAGAGGGATAAACTAATTATCACTTAGATGAGATTTTTCTTTTTTCATGGGGGCTGGGCTCTGTTCTCTGTGTCAGGTGACTAGATGAACAATTAAACAATTATGGGATCACCTTGCAGGACTGACTTTCTTCTAATAGCTGAGACATTGATGGATCCATGATGTATATAACCACAACCAGACCAATTGCTCAATTATGCATACATTTCTCTCTCTTTCCAGATGCAGAGAGGGAAGACAAGACCAGGCTACAGAAATCCACAGAGACAGCTGACCTGAACAAGGGGGAGCTCATGGACCCCCAGACTGATAGCTGGGAAACCAGCATTGGACCAACTCAGACCCCTTGAACGTGGGTCTCAGTTAGAAGTCCTGGGCAGTCTAAGGGGCCTCTAACAGTGGAACCAGGATGTATCCCTTGTGCACAAAATGACTTTGGGAGCCCATCTCCCATGGAGGGATACTTCTCTAATGTAGAGGCAGGAGGGAGGGCCTAGTCCCTACTCCAAATGACTTGACAGATTTTTTGACCCCTCCTGGAAGGCATCACCCTCCCTGGGGATTGGGGGGGGTGTGAAGGGATGGGAGGGTGGTTAGGAGACATGGGAGGGAGGGAGACAGAGAGGGAAGGAGGGAGGGAGCAAGAGGGAACTGGGGAAAAAAACTCTTTGAATCTAAATTTCCCATGCCAATACCCTGATGATATATTTAGGGATCACTGGTTCCCCTGTATGTGTTTGTCTCGGCATGGCCAAGTAGAATAAATACTCTGCGTCATTTTTATCACTATACATTTCTTCAACTGGATGCCAAGCCAAGGTAATTGGGACTATTGTATCCGGGGCTTCCATCCTAAAAGGTTTCGTAAGATTCTTTTTGTTGTTGTTTTGTTTTGTTTTGTTTTTTGAGACAGGGTTTCTCTGCATTTTTTTTTTTTTTTTTGGAGCCTGTCCTGGAACTAGCTCTGTATACCAGGCTGGCCTCCAAGTCAGACAGATTCACCTGCCTCTGTCTCCCGAGTGTTGGCATTAAGGGCATGGGCCACCAATGCCCCACACTTTGATAAGATTCTTAGTGTAAAATTTTACTCTAGACAGAATTACCTTCCTTCCTAAGTGAATTAAAAATATAGACTATTAGATAAAGAATTATGTAGGAGTTAGATTAAACCTGTGTGTGTTCTACTCCCTTTAAACTGAAGTCAGACCAGACATAGCCCATTAAAATTCCAGTTCATTGCCTCAGAAAAGAGTAGTGTAATTATTTTCTCATGGTTATTTGGAAAAAGCCAAATAATAAACAAAAACTTTAAGTTTTCCCTGCATCGCAGCTCCTGAACTTTATCTCACCCTCTACCAAAGACAGACTTTAACTAACTCTTCTTTCCCTCTCCTAGGTCTGTTCGGGGAAAGCCATCTCTAAGTAGCTGATTGGCTCATATTGATTTTCCTAGTTGTGTTCTTCCTCACATATAAGAAAGACCCTGGTCAGGGCTAGCCATATGGTTCAGAGAGTATTTGCCACATAAACCTGACAACCTGATTTGATCCCTGGAGCCCACATAAATGACAAAGGAGAGAAGATAGTCCACAGAGGGGTCCTCTGACTTCCACTTGTGTGCTGTGCCAAGTATGATTTCCCTGTCATGCAAACACCCACACAATAACAACACGATATTCAAAACATAAGAAAATATCTTTCTCCATGGCTTTTGAGATGTTTATATTATAGACCTTACAATTAGATTAGTTTTCCTGTTGCAAATGTTCCTTTTTTATTGTCTGCAATAAATTTTCAAAAAGACTTCTCTTCTTACATGTGGTCTTGATTTTATTTGGTCACACAAATAATCAAGCTATTTTATGCTGATCATATGTCTTTATTATTCTTCCATAATTTCAGATTCATTACTAGTGTAAAAATTTTAAGAGTATTTAGAAATTTGGATTTACATTGTCTCATTAGTGTTTACAAGCTTTCTGAAAATGATGAAGTAATTTTTGGTAGTGTTCCCCCTTCAGCCTCCTCCACATGGCTAGGTTTCACTGTAGGTCTGCTTTATTGTGCCTTAACAAGAGGAGTAGAAGCTATTGTTTCGCCTTCTATCTCAAGTTATTTCCCTCAATTTCTATTGGCCTCTCTCTCTTACATGGTATGCTAAAGTATAACGAGGGGCACTGTGTAACCACCCTTTAATTCAGCTTGCCTTGACACTTGCAAAATTGCAATGTGTTTGTCTGAAAAGACAATGCAGCTACAACAGGGAAAGGTCTTAGGTCCTACTTAACTTTATAAGAAAACAGGAAACTCTTCTTGAAGAGTATGACTGCACAGTGACAAGTATTTTTGTTTATCCTGGGGTTATAGAAAAAGTCTTCCTTGTCACTAACTCTTGAAGATGGGACAGTAAAGTCTGATTTGGTCAGGGTTGGCGTCATTTCATGTTTTCAGTGGCAATGCAAACTTTAGATTTGGTGCCAAATTATGTTTCTGTTGTGAGCATGTCATAATCACTGTATCTCTAACAGCTACCTTAACTTTTCCATAAATTTCTAGTGTGCATTGTCTATTCTATTTGTACTTATCTGTCCACACCTCTTCCCACCCACTCTTCCACTTACTTGTCTCATTGAGGTCAGGTTCTTCTCCAGAGAGACAGGCAGGGAGAGTGTGATCTTTCCCGGAGGAGACGAGGCTGCAGTCTGTCAGTGACCTTACAGACAGGAAGCTTTAGCTGAGGGCAGGGGCTGAATTTATTCTCAGCAGGGCAAGCCTCCAAGTTCTTTCTGGGAGGAGTTTCATGTCACTCCTCTTTATACCACTAGTTGTGTCACTAAAGTAGTGCAGAGTCCAGTTTATAAGTAACTAATCTTGTAAAAAGAGACTCAGAATCCAATTTTCTTGTGATTTAGCAGAAAAAGCAACAAAGGCACACATGCTAGAGATATTGTTAGTAGCTGTGAGGAGGAGGGAGCTAGATGAGAAAAGAAAGTCATCTCTTTGAATCAGAGGTCAGAAAATTGGGTAGGTGATGGGGGAATGACTCAGTGGATAAAGTGCTAACTATGCAAGGATTAGGACCAGAGTACACACCTCCAGAACCAACATAAATGCCATGCAGGCACAATGGGAGTCTCTGACACCAGTACTCAGGAGACAGAGACAGTGAGGTGCAAGCTAGCTAGCTAAATTAGCCAGAATTGGTTAGCTCCAGCTTCAGTGAGAAACCCTGGTTTCCTAGTCACACTCTATCAGAAGGAAATGTCCTGTGTCTACCTCACCTGTCCTCTCTGTCATGGTGTTTTAAGGCTGAGGGAGAGGCGGTTATGTGGTGCTTCCTCCCTCCTTTCACACATTTCAATTCTAAGGATGGGCAGGGGTGATACTAATTCTTAACATCAGTGTTGCCAGGGACATGGGAGGGTACAAAGCTGATCACAGTAGTGAAGTAGATCCTCAATGACACCTCAGCCTGTCAATTTCTGAATTTTCATCTTACAGTTACAGAGAATGCACATGAGCTGTTTGGATATTTGAGTTCTGTGACAGTCAGACCACAAGTGAGCTTGTCTGTCTACTCTGACTCAGAATGTTCTAATGGTAAGGGTATGTGTGTGAATGTTAGAACAAATGAGGAAGTTAAAAATGCCTGTATTTCAGTTAGTTGTTTAGAAAAGAAGGTGTTGGTATATTAGACAGGAATTGCTTTGAAAACCTGTGTTTTTTTTGAGTGTTGTAGCTCAGGCCTGTAATCTTTGCACTTTGGAGGCTAGAAATGAAGGCCAGCATGGGCTAATCCTAGAATTCAGTCTCTTTCTCCCACACATTATACTAAGAAAATATACAATAATAAATCAATTAAAAAAGAAAAACAAGAAAATGCTTGCTTACATATTGTTAATTTTCAAAGTTTCTGTCTCTTTTTATATTTTAGGCATACTTTATTCACGTTTGGATTGAAAAACTGAAAGTATTTTTTTAAGTATATTCCCCACCCAGTCCTCCAAGCCTCAAGAGGTCTTAAAGTTACAGAAAGTTATATTCCAGTAAGAACTAGCCAAAGTCAAGTTTCCCTGGTTAGCAACACTGTTTTTGTATAGGGAAAGACAATATAGACTTAATATTTAGGTGTTAAACTTGTAAACACAGCTCTGGATAAAAAAGGCATCTGTTCTCTGGAAAACTTGGAGAGAGGGGCAGATGGCTCCTTTATTGTGGATCCTCAGTGTGATGAAAGGGGTCATTTCTTTTTTTTTTTCCCCTAGGATTCTAAGCATGGTTGGACTAATGTACTAGAACATGCCTAAGGGGATATTGCTAGGAGTGCAGGTGTGCTGCCCATGTAAACAATGAAAGTTCTGAAATTACATGAGAGCAATGAAAGTATAACAGCAGAGCAGAGAGCAGAGCAGAAAGGCCCCTTCAAGCCAGAGGCTACAGAGTCTGTATCCTGGGAAGGAGTATAAGATGGATCAGAAGGCACTTTTTAAGCCAGAGGCAAAGAAGCTTATTCCAGGAAAGAAGTCAGAGAATGCATGAATTCAGATGGTTATGTGCAAACTTTGTAGCTTGTCAGGAATCCAGGAAATAGGGAAGTACCTAAGTGAAATCACTTCAGGAGAGGATTTCTAGCCTGGAACTCTAAGGCTTCCTAGACATAGGCACAGAGGGGATTTTAGGGTAATTTACTAGGTATAAAGTACTTAGTCTCTCTTGTAACACATGTTACCAAAACATCACAGGCCTTTTTGTTGTTAGTGTTAGATTAAACTTTATTTATTTATTTATTTATTTATTTGTTTGTTTATTTATTTTACATGTCGATCCCAGTTCCTCCTCCCTCCCTCTCTTCCTCTTTCCCTCTTTCCCACACTTTTATGCCCCCAACCATCCTTCACTCACACCCCCCACACACTCCACAGGCAGGGTCATCTAAATCTGTTAAGTCATTTGGAGTAGGGACCAGGTCATCCCTCCTGTCTCTAGGTTAAGGGAGTATCCCTCCATGGGAAATGTGCTCCCAAAGTCCTTTTGTGCACCAGTGATAATCTTGGTTCCACTGTCTGAGGTCCCTTAGACTGCTCAGGACTTCTAGCTGAGACCCATGTTCAGGGGTCTCTCAGTCCAATACTGGATTTCCAGATATCAGTCTGGGGACCTATTAGCTCCTCCTTGTTCAGGTCATCTGTCTTTATGTGTTTTTGCAGTCTGGTCTTGTCCTCCTTCTCTGCATCTGGATTCCAGTTCAGTTCAGTTTTTAGTTGTGGGTGTTTGCTTCTGTTTCCTTCAGCTACTAGATGAGGGCTCTATGATGTTGGATAAGTTAGTAATTGATCTCATCAGGGAAGGACATTTATGGTAGCATTTCCACTATTGCTCAGATTGTTAGTTGGGGTCAGTCTTGTAGGTCTCTGGACATTTCTCTATGTTCAGTTTTCTCTTCAAACCTATAATGGCTAACTCTTTTATGGTCTCTCTCTCTCTCTCTTTTCTCTCATCTATTACTCTCCTGACTCAATCTTCCTGGTCCCACGTGCTTCCCCTTCTCCCCTTCTCTTTCTACTAGTTCCTGCTCCATTCACTGCCTCCCACACTCCCCATGTGCTCTGAATATATTGTCCCTTTCCACTTCTGCGAGGGACTTTATATGAATCTCTTAGAATCTTCCTTGTATCCTAGTTTCTCTGGCTGTGAGAATTACACGCTGGTGACCCTTTGCTTTATGTCTAAAATCCATATACGAACGAGTACATACCATGTTCCTCTTTTTTGTGACTGGGTTACATCATTTAGGATGGTTTCTTCAAATTTCCATCTACTTGCCTGTAAATTGTTCAGTTAGCTGCCTCTATGTGTTTCTTTAGATTGGACTTGTCCTCCCTCTCTGCATCTGGATTCTAGTTCAGCTCAGTGTTTAGTTGTGGGTGTTTGCTTCTGTTTCCAACAGGTACTAGATAAAGGCTTCATGATGGTGGATAAGTTACTTGTTGATGTCATTATCAGGGAAGGGCATTTATGGTAGTCTTTCTACTGTTGCTCAAATTGTTAGTTGGGGTCAGTCTTGTAGATCTCTGAACAATTCTTTAGGTTCAGTTTTCTCATCAAAACTCTACTGGCACCCTCTTTTATGGTCTCTCTCTCTCTCTGTCTCTCTCTCTCTGTCTCTCTCTCTCCTCTTGTCTGTTCCTCCCCTTACTCAATCTTCCTAGTCTCACATGCTTTTCTCTTCTCCCCTTCTCTTTCTCCTAGTACATTTTCCACTCACTGTCCCCACTCCCTATATTCTCAAGAGTTCTTGTCCCTTTCCCTTTCTGTGAGTGACATTATATGAATCTCTTAGAATCCTTGTATCCAATTTCTCTGGCAGTGTGAATTATAGGCATGTGATCCTTGGCTCTATGTCTAAAATATATATATGAGCGAGTATATACCATGTTTTTCTTTTTGTGACTGGGTTACCTCATTCAGGATGGTATCTTAAAGTTTCTCCCACTTGCCTGTCAATTACAAGATTCCATTGTTTTTTCCCACAGAGTAGTATTCCATTGTGTAAATGTACCACATCTTCCCTGTCCATTCTTCAGTTGAGGGACATCTATGTTGCTTCCAGGTTCTTGCTATTAAGGGTAATGCTGCTATAAACATAGTTGAACAGATGTATTTGTAGAATGCATGTGGATCATTGTGTTTATGCATAGGAGGGGGATCGCTGGAATCAGTGGTAGACTGATTACAATTTCCTGAGGAACCACCATACTGATCTCCAAATGGATGTACAAGTTTGAACTTCCAGAAGCAGTGGGGAGTGTTCCCCTTTCTCTACATCCTCTCCAGCATGAGTTGTCATTGTTGTTTCTGATTTAGCCATTCTGGCAGTAGTAAGAGAGTATCACAATTTTTTTTTTTGATTTGCATTTCCCTCATAGCTAAGGATGTTGAGCACTTTCTTAAATGTCTTTCAGCCATTTAGATTTCTTCTATTTTGTATTCTTTATTCAGTTCTGTACCCCATGTTTTAATAGGGTTGTTTGGTATTTTGTTGACTATTTTCTTGAGTTCTTTTTATATTTTGCAGATCAGCTCTCTGTCAGATGTAGGACTGGTGAACATTTCTTCCCAGTCTGTGGGCTGCCTTTTCTTCTTGTCATCTGTGTCTTTGCCTTAGAGAAGCTTCTCAGCTTGAGGAGGTCCCATTCCTTAGTTTTCAATCTCAGTGTCTGTGTTACTGGATTTATGTTCAGAAAGCAGTCTATTGTACCAATTTGTTCAAGGGAACCTCTCACTTTCTCTTCTTAGAGGTTCAGTGTGGAAGGATTTATGTTGAGGTCTTTGATGCATTTCAACTTGAGTTTTGTGCATGGCAATAGATATTCATCTATCCGCAGTCTTCTACCCACCATTATCCACTTGTGCCAGCACCATTTGTTGAAGAAGCTTTATCCTCCCATTGTATGCTTTTAGCTGTTTTGTCAAAAATCAGGTGTTCCAATGGGTGTGGGTTAATATCAGTATTTTCAATTCGATTCCATTTGTCTACTTGTCTATTTTTCTGCCAGTACCATGCTGTTTTCAGGACTATAGCTCTGTAGTAGAGCTTAAAGTCAGGGATGGTGATGCCTTCTGAAGTTCCTTTATTGTATAGGGTTGTTTTGGCCATCATGTGTCTTTTGATTTTCCATATAAAGTTGATTATTATCCTTTCAAGGTCAGTGAAGAATTGTGCTAGGATTGTAGTGGGAATTGCATTGAATTTGTAGATTGCTTTTGGCAAGTTTGCCATTTTTACTATGTTTATTCTACCTATCCAAGAGCATGGGAGATCTTTCCATTTTCTGGTATCTTCTTTAATTTCTTTCTTTAAAGACACAAAGTTCTTATTATATAGGTCTTTCACTTGTTGGCAAGCTTTACCCCAAGATACCTTATGCTGTTTGTGGCTATTGTAAAGGGTGATGTTTCTCTGATTTCTTCCTGAACCCCTTTGTCGTCTGATTTTTTGAGTTTATCTTGTATGCTGTTACTTTGCTATAGGAGTTCCATGGTAGAGTTTTTGTGTCGCTTATGTAAACTGTCATATTATGTGCAAATAATGAAAGTTTGACTTCTTCCTTTGCAATTTGTATCTCCTTGATCTCCCTTTGTTGTCTTATTTGCTTTAACTAGAACTTCAAATACAATATTGAAGAGATATGGAGAGAAGGGACAGCCCTGTTTTGTTCCTGATTTTAGAGGAATTGCCTTTGCTTCACTCCATTCAGTTTGATGTTGGCTGTTTGTTTACTGTATATTTCTTAAAATGTTTCAGTATGCTCCTGTTATCCCTGATCTCTCCAAGACCTTTATCATGAAAGTTTGTTGAATTCTGTCAAAGAATTTTTCAGCATCTAGGGAGATGATCATGTGGTTTTTTTATTTTTCAGTTTGTGTATATGGTGGATCACATTATACATTTTTATATGTTAAACCTACCTGTAACCCAGGGATGAAACCTACTTGGTCATGGTGGATGATTACTCTGATATATTCTTGTATTCAATTTAGTTTGCCAGTATTTTATCAAGTATTTTTACATCAGTGTTCATGAGAGATATTGGTCTGTAGTTTTCTTTCTTAGTTGTGTTTTTCTGTGCCTTGAGTACCAAGGTAATTGTGGCTTGAGAAAAAGAATTTGATAAAAACTTTCTGTTTGTTTTGGGTGGAACAATTTGAGGAGTATTGGTATTAGCTCTTCCTTGAATTTCTGGTAGAATTCTGCATTGAAGCCTTTTGGCCCTAAGCTCTTTTTTTTTTTTGGTTGGAAGGCTTTTGATGACTGCTTCTATTTCGTTAGGGGTTGTAGGTGTATTTAAGTTGTTTGTCGATTCTTGATTTCATTTTGGTCAATGATAGTTATCCAGAAATTTGTCCATTTCCTTTGAATTTTCAAATTTTGTGGAGTACAGGTTTTCAAAGTATGACCTGAAATTTGTCTTGATTTCCTCTGTGTCCATTGTTATGTCCCCTTTTCATTTCTGATTTTGTTAATTTGCATGTTCTCTCTCTGCTTTTTGGTTAGTTTGGATAAAGGTTTGTCTATCTTGTTGATTTTTCTCAAAAAACCAACTCTCTGTTGCATTCATTTTTTGTATTGTTTTCCTGATCTCTACTTCATTTATTTCAGTCCACAAATTGATTATGTCCTGGCCTCTGCTCCTCTGGGGTGAGTTTGCTTCTTTTTGATCTAAGGTTTTCAGTTGTGCTATTAATTCTTTAATGTGACTATCCTCTGTTTTCTTCATACGGGCACTTAGTGCGATGAACTTCCCTGGTAGCACTGCTTTCAAGGTGTCCCATGAGTTCAGGTATGTTGTGTCCTCATTCTCGTTGAGTTTTAGGAGGTCCTTAATTTCTTTCTTTATATCTTCTTTGACCCGAGTATGGTGTAATTACTCATTGTTCAGTTTCCATGAGTTTCTATGGTTTCTGAGATTTGTGTTGTTGTTGAATTCTAACTTTAAAGCGTGATGGTCTGATAAGATACAGGGGAATATTCCTACTTTTTTGTATCTGTGGATGTTTGTTGTGGTGCCTAGTATGTGGTCGATTTTACAGAAGGTTCCATGTGGAGCAGGGAAGAAGGTATATTCTTTTGTGTTTGGATGGAATGTTCTATAGATGTCTGTTTAACCCAATTGAGACATCTGTTAGTTCTTTTGTTCTTTGTTAAGTTTCTGACTGGTGGTTCTGTCTAGCAGACAGAGTGGGGTGTTGAATTCTTCCACTATAAGTGTGTGAGGTTTAGTGTGAGCTTTGAGTTTTAGTAGCCTTTCTTTTATACATTTGGGTGCTTTTGTATTTGGGGTATAAATGTTCAGAATTAAGACTTTGTGCTGATGGAGTTCTCCTGTGATGAATATGAAATGACCTTCTTCATCTCTTTTGATTTATTTTTGTTTGAAAGCTAACTTGTTAGATATTAGGATAGCCACTCCTGCTTGCTTCTTGGGTCCATTTTATTGGAAGATCTTTTTCCAACCCTTTACCCTGAGGTAATGTCTGTCTTTGAAGCTTAGATGTGTTTCTTTTATGCAGCATAAGGATAGATTCTGTCTTTGTATCCATTCTGTTAGCCTGTGTCTTTTTTTTTTTTTTAAGACAAAACTTTTTATTGAAGTAATATGGCATATTCTTTATCCAAGCTCTACATTTATGGACCACTACAGCATCCACACTGGGGAATCAGTCTGTACATGAGAAATGTATGAAAGCCTTTGAATAACATTCAAATCTTAGAAAACAAAATCCAGACTTTGTTCTGAGGAAAAATTCTGCAAATGTGATATTGCAAGAAAATTTTCAGTAAAAAATTTTACTTTCTCACCTTAAAATCATAATGAATACAAAATTGAGAAGCCTGAAGAAAGTGCTGTTGTTTGGCAGTTTTCCAGAGCCTGAAACATCCCATCATGTAGGGAATAGCCTGTGTCTTTTTATAGGTGAGTTAAGACCATTAATGTTGAGGGAAAGTAAATACCATTGATATTTAATGCTTGTTTGTTTTAGATTTGTTGATGGTGGTATTGTGAATATATTTGCCCTGCTTTACACTTGGGTTCTGATGAAGTGGGGTTATCTATTGCCTATGTCTTTGTGAGTGTTTTTAGTTCCTTGGGCTGGAGTTTACTTTCCAGAACTTCCTGTAGGGAAGATTTGTGGATACTTACTGTGGAAATCTGACTTTGTCATTCAATGTCTTGTTTTTCCATCTATAGTGATTGAAAGTTTTGCTGGATATAATAGTCTGGGTTGGCATCCGTGTACTCTAGTACTTGTAGAACATCTATCCAGGCTCTTTTGGTCTTGAGAGTTTCCATGGAGAAGGCAGGTGTAATTTTGATAGGTCTGTCTTTATATGTTACCTGGCCTTTTTCCTTCACTCCTCTTAATATTCTTTCTTTATACTGTATGTTAGGTGTTTTGATTATTATGTGTCTAATAGTCTTTTTTCTTTGGACCAATCTATTTGGTATTTTCTATGCTTCTTGTACTTTCATGGGCATGTCCTTCTTCAGATGGGGAAAGTTTTCCTCGATGATTTTGTTGGATATGTTTTCTGCACCTTTGAGCTGGGCTTCTTCGCCTTCCTCTAGGCCTATTTTCTTAGGTTTGGCATTTTCATGGTGTCTCACATTTCCTTTATGTTTTGTGTTAAGGATTTGTTGTATTTAAGATTTTCTTTGGTCGATGAATTAATTTCCTCTAGTTTATCTTTAGCGCCTGAGATTCTCACTTCCATCTCTTGCATTCTTTCAGTATTACATTAAAACATGAATGTTTATGTGTATCAAGAGTCTTAGTCTTTCATTTATCTGGCAAAAGATATCCATTTATTGGTAAAATTAGAAGATATTCAGATAGAGGAAGAATGATTGGGAAGAAATACCATTTTCTTCTGTAGTATAAAGATACATTTGTGCTTCATGCTGCAAAAAGGAATGTGAAGGCACACATTATGAAATACTCCCTTAGAGATGCTGCTACTAAATGTTTGTCTTTATTACGAGTTGTGTATCACCTAGAGCAGGTGCTATGGACAGGAGGAATACAAGTTTCAGTATTCATAGGAGTTAGCAAACTCATACACAGAGGTGGTGATCTAGACAGAGTCCAGAAGATGATAGTGACAGAGGCGCCAACACTACCAATCTCAAAGATAAGACTGGCCACCTGAAAGGAACAGACTTTGGAATGACTGACTGCCTTTGAGCATATTTCTTCTGAAGTGTCCTTCCTGGAGACATGATAGGAAATCTCAGGGTAATTCAGTCTTCTCAGACGGAAGGTTTTTCATATGATATAGCTTAAAGATTCTTTGCTGGTCCCCCATGGAAGGCCTCACTATCCTAGAGAATTGGGAGCAAGGTGGGTTGGGAGAGGTTGGTAGGGGGTAGGGTAGGATTGGAAGGAGAGGGAACTGGGCGATTCATGTATAAAATGATTATTTCTAAATAAAAATGTTCTCTTAAAAAGAGAACTTTCCACTTCATACAGAATCACGAACACATAGTACAGCTAAAATAAATCTGAATGATAAGAGAACTTGCAACACAAAATGTAAAATATCCAGACACAGATATTGGGGTTCAACCTGAAGATTAGGGAAGGAAAGGAGCCAAGCTACCACGGAGCTCTTACCTCTGACAGGACTGGGGCATTCCCATTCTCAACATGGCTGGAGAATGAATGACTCATAATGAAACACTGCTCCATCTTATATACTTCTCATGAATCCTAGGATTAAGGTGGAAGCTATAATTCTCTTTTACACTGATTCAATCTTATATAGATCTAGGTGAACTTAAATTCACAGAAATCCATCTACCTTTTAATACTGAGTCTTAGGATTAAAGATGTATAACACCACTTCCTAGCTTTTGGCTGCTGGGATTAAAGGTGTGTGCCCTCACCTCCTGTGCTCTATACCTTGGTGCTGACTTTGCTTTCCTCAGGCAAGATTTAATAAATCATAAATAATATATCAACATAATAACTGCTGGAGATAACATTATCACTGATTTCAAGGTGTATTACACATAGCTATGGCAATGGAAACAGCATGGTACTGCCACAAAAAACTGACACATTGATCTATGAGATCAAACTGAAAATGCACACATAATCCATATAGCTATGAATGATTGAATTTCCATAAAGATTAAAAAAAACACACACACACTGAAAAGTAAAGTCAGTATCTTCCACAACTGGAGCTTATGAAACTATATGGGGGCATGTGGCTATACTACTTATGGACAATTACCCAAAAGATGCTTCATCTTATAAGAGAAACAATTGTTCAACCATATTCATTGCTGCTCTGTTCATAATATCCAGAAATTGGGGGAACAATAATGTTCTTCAAAAGATCAATGGATAAAAAATAGGTCATACATCTACACAATGAACCACTCAGTTGTTAAAAATGATATCATAAAATTCACAGGTACATACATAGAATTATAAAAATCATCCTGAGTGAGGTAATACAGATGCAGGAAAGCAAATACGTTATGTGTTGCCATTTATTACATATTAGCTGTTAAGTCAATGATAATCCAGTTGCAGTGCTTAGAAGCACATAGGATAAGTATAAAGTAAAGGACTGGGGAATTGAGATAGCTCTCATTAGGAAAGGGGAATACCGTAGATAGTTATGATTGGATTGTTGTGGGTGAAACAGGAAGACCAAGTGGGGAGGGTGAGGAAAGTGGCAATATGAGAGGTAATGAGCAGAAATGGTCAAAATTAAAGGCCACTGGAGGGATAGTATGGTAACTAGGAAGGACACTTCAGAAGAAATAGGCTCAAAGGCAGTCAGTCATTCCAAAGTCTGTTCCTTTCAGGTGGCCAGTCTTATCTTTGAGATTGGTAGTATTGGCGCCTCTGTCACTATCATCTTCTGGACTCTGCCCAGATCACCACCTCTGTGTATGAGTTTGCTAACTCCTATGAATACTGAAACTTGTATTCCTCCTGTCCATAGCACCTGCTCTAGGTGATACACAACTCGTAATAAAGACAAACATTTAGTAGCAGCATCTCTAAGGGAGTATTTCATAATGTGTGCCTTCACATTCCTTTTTGCAGCATGAAGCACAAATGTATCTTTATACTACAGAAGAAAATGGTATTTCTTCCCAATCATTCTTCCTCTATCTGAATATCTTCTAATTTTACCTATAAATGGATATCTTTTGCCAGATAAATGAAAGACTAAGACTCTTGATACACATAAACATTCATGTCTTAATGTAATAGCGATAGCCTTATTGAAGTTCAAAAGTAAAATACTCAGAAATAACATATTAACTACAATGATAAAGAAAACAACAGCAATAATACAATAAAAAGATTTTTTTTTAGATTCCTGCGGGACTATCCTGAATCCCTGCCTGCTGCATGTTTGACCAAGAAGCCTGGCCTTTGCTAAAGCCAGTGCATAAGGAGAGAACTCCAAGAGAGCTTGGACCACCCAGAGCTACAGACATCAAACTTCTTTTTTTTAAAATTTATTTTATATAACAAAGTCCATTTAAATGAAAACAAACGTTTATAGACAATATTTGGGAATTTGTGCCTTGTTCTTTCCAAACTACTTCCTGCTGGTAAGGGGCGCTGTCATGGGGGATTAGAAGAAGAATAAAAAATACTGGCTGTAGTACAGACATCGAACTTCTGACCTACCTAAGGCAACCAGGGGAGTACCATAGAGAGAAAGAGATACCCCACCTGCACCTACTAGAAGAAACGATGTGAAGACAACAATATATGAAAACTCCTAACAACAGAAAGACTAGCATGACACCACCAGAATCTAGGGACTCTACACCAAGTAGACCTGAACACCCCAAAGCAGATGAAACAGAAGATTGACTTTAAAAAAATCTTCATAAAAATGATAGAGGCCCTCAAAGACGATGTGAGGAAATCCCTTAATGAAGTGGAAGAAAAAACAAACAAAAAATTGGAAGAAATGAACAAATCTTTAAAAGAAAGTACGGAAAGCAAAGACAAAATAATTAAACAGGTGAAGGAAACATTCAAGACTTGAAAACTGAAATGGAGACAAAAAAGAAAACACAAACTGAAGGAATGCTGGAAATATAAAATCTGGGCAAATGACCGGGAACTACAGACACAAACATAACCAAAAAATACAAGAGATGGAAGAGAGAATTTCAGGCAATGAAGATAAACTAGAGGAAATAGATTCATCGACCAAAGAAAATCATAATTTCAACAAATCTGTACAAAAAACATAAAGGAAATGTGGGACACCGTGAAAAGGACAAACCAAAGAATAATAGGCTTAGAGGAAGGTGAAGAAGCCCCTCACAAAGGTGCAGAAACATATTCAACAAAATCAAGAACAAAAGGTCCTGGATAGATATTCTTTTTTTTTTTTAAATCTTTATAGAAAAAATTTAATATCAATAGTCTGCATTTGAGCATACAGTACAGCAACTAATATTGCATTAGATTTTGGTGTAATTATTATTATTTTTTAAATTTATTTTTATTTATTTATTTATTTTATATAACCAAGTCCATTTAAATGAAAACAAACATTTATAGACAATATTTGGGAATTTGGGCGTTGTTCTTTCCAAACTACTTCCTGCTGGTAAGGGGCGCTGTCATGGGGGATTCGAAGAGGATTCAGAAATCCTGGCTGTAGTTTGTCAGGCTGCTTTGTCCAGCTGTTTTGAATGTAGGATCACCTGGTACTCTGTTTCAGGTGGTCTGGCTTGATCAAACCACATTAGTCTGGAAGGAATCCACATCTTTTCATTTTCTGTGGAAACAAAAATAGAAATCCTTTTCCCCAGTAACTTGTCCTTGAACTTAAATTTTGGAGTCAAAGCATTTTTTTTTAAATTTAATTTATTATTTTACATCTCCATCCCAGTTCCCTCTCCCTCCCTCCCTCCCTCTATCCCTTCCTTCCTCCCTCCCTCCTTCCCTCCCTTTTACCCTCTCTGCTCTCTCACATGCACTCTAACCATCCTCCCCTCCCATCCCCCCGCCCCAATTCCACATGTAGGGGAATGCCATCCATTTGGGGTCATGTAGGTCTGACAGGTCATGTGAAGTAGGGACTAGGGCTTTTCTCCAGTCTCTAGATTAAGGCACTTATCCCTCCATGGGGGATGTGTTTGCAAAGTCCTTTTGTGCTCCAGGGATACATCCTGGCTCCACTGTTTGAGGTCCCTTAGACTGCTCAGTCCTTCTGGCTAAGACCCATATTCAGGGGGGCCTGAGTCAGTCCCATGCTGGCTTCCCAGCTATCAGTCTGGTGGCCTGTTAGCTCCTCCTTGTTCAGGTAAGCTCTCTCTATGTGTTCCTGCTGCCTGGTCTTGTCTGCTCCATCTGCTTCTGAGTTCTAGTTCGACTCAGTGTTTATGTATGGGTGTTTGATCCTGTTTTCAACAGGCATTAGTTGAGGGCTCCATGGAGAAGTTAGTTGTTGATCTCACTCTCTGGGAAGGGCATTTATGGTAGCCTTTCCACGGAAGCTCAAATTGTTATTTGGCAGCAGTCTTATAGTTCTCTAGACCTTTCTTTGTGTTCAATTTTATCTTCAAACCAATATTGGCTCCCTCTTTTATGTTCTCTCTCTCTCTCTCTCTCTCTCTCTCTCTCTCTCTCTCTCTCTCTCTTTAATGTCTTCTATTCCTAACCAGGCTCAATCTTCCTGGTCGCACATGTTTTCCTTTCCTCCCTCTCAGGGTCAAATGGATTCAGTGCGGAATTCTACCAGACATTCAACGAAGAACTAATACCACTACTCCTCAAACTGTTCCACAAAATAGAAACAGAAGGTTCATTGTTTCATTGCCAAACTCTTTTTATGAGGCCACAATAACCTTGGTACCCAAGCCTCACAAAGACACAACTAAGAAAGAAAACTACAGACCAATATCCCTGATGAATATCAATGCAAAAATACTCAATAAAATACTGGCAAACCGAATTCAAGAATACATCAGAGAAATCATCCACCATGACCAAGTAGGCTTCTTACCTGGAATGCAGGGATGGTTTAACATATGAAAATCTATCAACGTGATCCACCATATAAACAAACTGAAAAAGAAAAACCATGTGATTATCTCCCTAGATGCAGAAAAAGCCTTTGACAAAATTCAACACCCTTTCATGATAAAGGTCTTGCAGAGATCAGGGATAACAGGAACATACCTAAACATAATAAGAGCAATATACAGCAAACCAACCGCCAACATCAAACTGAATGGAGAGAAACTTAAGCCAGTTCCTCTAAAATCAGGAATAAGACAAGGCTTCCCTCTCTCTCCATATATCTTCAATATCATACTAGAAGTTCTAGCCAATGCTTTAAGACAACAAAAGGACATCAAAGGAATCCAAATTGGAAAGGAAGAAGTCAAACTGTCTGTATTTGCAAATGATATGATAGTTTACATAAGCGACCCAATAAACTACCATGGAAGTCCTTCAGCTTATAAACACCTTCAGCAAACTAGCAGGATTCAAGATAATATAAAAAAAATCAGTAGTCCTACTTTTCTCAGATGACAAACAGGCGGAGAAATAAATCAGAGAAACCTCACCCTTACAATAGCCACAAGCAACATAAAGTGTCTTGGTGTAATGCTTACCAAACAAGTAAAAGACCTATATAATAAGAACTTTGTGACTCTAAAGAAGGAAATTAAAGAAGATACCAGAAAATGGAAAGATCTCCCATGCTCTTGGTTAGGTAGGATTAACATAGTAAAAATGGCAATCTTACCAAAAGCAATCTACAGATTCAATGCAATCCCCATTACAATCCCACCACAATTCTTCACTGACCTTGAAAGGATAATAATCAACTTTATATGGAAAAACAAAAGATCCAGGAGAGCCAAAAAAACCCTATACAATAAAAGAACTTCAGGAGGCATCACCATTCCTGACTTTAAGCTCTACTACAGAGCTATAGTTCTGAAAACAGCCTGGTATTGGCATAAAAATAGACAGATAGACCAATGGAATCGAATTGAAAATCCTGATATTAATCCACGCACCTATCAACACCTGATTTTTGACAAAACAGCTAAAATTATACAATGGGGCGAGGACAGCATCTTCAACAAATGGTGCTGGCACAATTGGATGAGGGCGTGTAGAAGACTGCAGATAGACCCATGTCTGTCGCCATGCACAAAACTCAAGTCCAAATGGACAAAGACCTCAACATCAATCCAGCCACATTGAACCTCTTAGAAGAGAAAGTAGGAGGTACCCTTGAACAAATTGGTATAGGAGACCGCTTCTTGAACATAACTCCAGGGGCACAGACACTGAAAGAAACAATTAATAAATGGGACCTCTTCAAACTTAGAAGGCAAAGGACACAGTCGACAAGACCAAACGGCAGCCCACAGACTGGGAAAAGATTTTCACCAATTTTATATCCGACAAAGGGCTGATCTCCAAAATACACAAAGAACTCAAGAAGCTAGTCAACAAAACACCAAATAACCCTATTAAAAAATGGGGTACAGAACTGAAGAAAGAATTCTCAATGGAGGAAATCAAAAAGGCTGAAACACACTTAAGAAAATGCTCCACATCCTTAGCTATCAGGGAAATGCAAATCAAAACAACTTTGAGATACCATCTTACCCCTGCCAGAATGGCTAAAATTAGAAACACCAGTGATGACTTATGTTGGAGAGGATGTGGAGAAAGTGGAACACTCCTCCACTGCTGGTGCGAGTGCAAACTCATACAGACATTTTGGAGATCAGTATGGCAGTTCCTCAGGAAAATGGGAATTAGTTTACCACAGGACCCAGAAATCCCCCTCTTAGGCATATACCCAAAAAATTCACATCCATGCAACAAAGACATCTTTTCAACTATGTTCATAGCAGCACTATTTGTAATAGCAAGAACCTGGAAGCAACCTAGATGCCCCTCAATTGAAGAATGGTTAATGAAGATGTGGCACATCTACACAATGGAATACTACTCTGCAGAAAAAAATAATGGTATCTTGAAATTCGCAGGCAAGTGGATGGCACTTGAAGAAACCATCCTGAATGAGGTAACCCAGTCACAAAAAGAGGAACACAGTATGTACTTACTCATATATGGATTTTAGACCTAGATCAAAAGATCACCAGCCTATAATTCACACCACCAGAGGAACTAGGATACAAGGTGTATTCTAAGAGAGTCATATAAAGTAACTCACAGAACTGGGCAGGGTCAAGTCCCCCAGAGCTCAGGTGAAGTGGGTGGGGCAGCGAATGGAGAGAGAAGTAGGAGTAAATGAGGGGGAGTAAAAGAAAACATGTATGACCAGGAAGATTGAGCCTGGTTAGGAATAGAAGATAGGAAAGAGAGAGTGAGAGAGAGAGAGACAGAGAGAGAGAGAGAACATAAAAGAGGGAGCCAATATTGGTTTGAAGATAAAATTGAACACAAAGAAAGGTCTAGAGAACTACAAGACTGCTCCCAACTAACAATCTCAGCTTCCGTGGAAAGGCTATCATAAATGCCTTTCTCGGACAGTGAGATCAACAACTAACTTCTCCATGGAGCCCTCAACTAATGCCTGTTGAAAACAGGAGCAAACACCCATACATAAACACTGAGTCGAACTAGAACCCAGATACAGATGGAGAGGACAAGACCATGCGGCAGAAACACATAGAGACAGCTTACCTGATCAAGAAGGTGCTAATGGCCACTAGACTGATAGCTGGGAAGCCAGCATGGGACTGACTCAGGCCCCCTGAATATGGGTCTCAGCCAGAAGGACTGAGCATTCTAAGAGACCTCAGACAGTGGAGCCAGGATGTGTCCCTGGAGCACAAAGGGACTTTGCGAACATATCCCCCTTGGAGGGATAACTGCCTTAATCTAGAGACAGGAGAGAAGCCCTAGTCCCTACTTCACAGGACCTGTCAGATCTACATGACCCCAACTGGATGGCATTCCACTACACATGGAATTGGGGTGGGGGGATGGGAGTGGAGGGCGTTTAGAGTGCATGTGAGAGCACAGAGAGGGTAAAAGAGAGGGAAGGAGAGAGTGAGGAATGGGGGGAGGGAGGGAGAGGGAACTGGGATCGACATGTAAAATAATAAATTAAATTAAAAAAATGCTTTGACTCCAAAATTAAAGTTGAAGGACAAGTTACTGGGGAAAAGGATTTCTATTTTTGTTTCCACAGAAAATGAAAAGATGTGGATTCTTTCCATACTAATGTGGTTTGATCTTGCCAGACCGCCTGAAACATAGTACAAGGTGATCCTACATTCAAAACAGCTGGACAAAAAGCCCTAGAGACTACAGCCAGGATATTTGAATCTTCTTCGAATCCCCATGACAGCGCCCCTTACCAGCAGGAAGTAGTTTGGAAAGAACGACGCCCAAATTCCCAAATATTGTGTATAAATGTTTGTTTTCATTTAATTGGACTTTGTTATATAAAATTAAATAAAATAATAAAAAATGAAGTTCAGAGCTGTAGAGATGTCATATGTAGTCTTTGTTTGAACCACTTCCACAGTTTGTAAAGATTTATTTTTCATATTTACTCCTACAAGTTTTCTTTTAATTTTCTGTAAGTTCTTAAGGAAATCAGAAAATGAGGTGATGTTTAGTTTTTCTTGTGACTCTGATTGGTAGACACACTCCATGGGAGTGATGCCTATAGGAAGTTTGTCACTTTGTAGACTCGAGGTTCTAGAAGTCTATACACCTGAGCATTAATAAACTGAGTTAAATTAGTAGCTACCTCTGTAAGGAAGTTAATAGATCTAATTAGAAAATTCTGCATTTGCTAATCTGTGAAGAACATATGAGTCCACATGTCATAACTTTTGATTGTTTGACTCATTGATTTCATGAAATCCATCAGTCTATTAAGTTTACCTTCATAATCAGAAACCTCTTAGAAATTCATATTTTTTGAAAAAGTCTTATGTCTTGTCCAATATTGTGGAAATGTTACTCATCCTGAATTTGAACAGCAAGGCCAGTCAGTGCAGTGTAGCTGTCTTTCAGGCATTTATCCAGATGAAGTGGCTCCTTAAAATCACTTCTGTGGCAACAGAGAATGATGTCCCAAATAGGAACCAATTGAAGTCCCTGGTCAGTGATAGATCAGGTTTTGTTGCTGGCAAGAAGGCCAGTTGTCCTGTGAACAGTTCCACTTGCTTCTTCTGGCCCACCTATCTGGGCCACAGATAATTGGACATTGAATTGGAGGTTTTCCTTAGTTGCATTCTGACAAGATCTTACATAATGTGAGTGTGATTCTGTTGTCCTTCCAACAATGTTAATCCCAAAGCCACTGGAGCTCCTTCTTATGTAACTATCCAAATCTGCTGCTGTCTGCTGCTTCACACAATCCAGCTGGTCACTTTTGAAATCCTCTGAAGTGGCCTTCCAGCAGTAGATTCCCCCAAGGTGCATAGGGCCTTGATTAGCATGAGAGCCAAATCTGTTGAAGAAATTTTCAGTCCTGTTCTTCAGTAAGAGGAATCTGACTGGTCCAGTTGCAGTTGTTCTTCAATAATTTTCAGTTCCGTGAGAGCAGCAGTGGAGATCTGGAGTTGATCAGCTCGAAAGTGGAAGGAGGCCAGAGGTACACAGCTGAACTTGGCTGAACAGAAAAAAGAATGCTCTGAATATGACTGGCGAGTGTCCTAAGTTCTGAATGTTTGCTTTGATCTATACCACCTTCCATACTAAGTCCCCAGCATTCACCCTTGGCTGATATCATTGCTTCAAATCCCAGCTTCTCCACAGTTTTGGTGAACATAGATTCTGCTTGAGATGATGTGATTTTTTTTTTATTTCCAATCTTTTTCCTTGCTCAGGTCCAAAGAGGAGGAGATGATGAGGAACAGGCAGAGGCAGGCAGGACAGGCACTGCAGGAACTGAGGGCCTTGCAGTCACAAGGGAAGCATAGACAGGAAGAGGCAGTGAGGAGGAAAGAAGCAGAGCTGAGACAAGCAATGGAGATCCCTGAAGAGTGCTGGCCATATAATAATATAATAATCATGTAATCTGAGAATAAATGCAGTATTTATTTTTCACTTCCTTATACATTTAACTTTTGTTTCCTCCTTAAATTTGTATTCACTGCCTAGATCTTTAAGGAGGCTGTTGATAGGAGGGATAAGAAGTGAAATCTTAGTTCTGTTCTTCATCTTGGCACAAGAGCATCAAGTTTCTCAATATGAAATGTTATATTTACACATTTATGTACAACAGATATTTCTTTCTACAATATTGAGGAATTTCCCCCTTTTCCACTAGCTTATTTGGACATTTTATTGGGATTGGTCAAACACTTTCTTGCCTTTGTTGGTAATAGCAGATAACTTTTATTCTTTTGTCCACTGGTGTAGCATAGTGTGTTAATTCATTTTAAATATTAAGCAAATTTGTTGTACATACAATAAATTCCAGTTGACTGCTATATAATGTCTTTTATAAGCTGCTGGGTTTGATTTTCAATATTTTGTTTAAGAGAGACTTATTTTTTATATAGAATTTCTTTCATGTAATACCTTCATCAGTTTCTGGTAGCAGGGTAATACTGGCATCAAAGAATTAATGAAGATATTTTTACTTATTATTTCTTGGGAGAGTTTATTTCAAAAAATGGGTACAACTTTTTTTATATGTTTGTTATACTTCACTAATAAAAATGGGTTATGTGTTTTCAGTTTTTTAAGATTATTCATTGTTAATTTCTATTCAATGATATGTGTAGGTCTATTTTAAAGTATGTAATTTATGTTTATTTTTTAGTTGTGCAGTAGATTGGATCAAAGCCCCCTGCTTTGATCCAGATGGAGCTCTTATACAATCCTGTCCAATTCTTCATACATAATATTGGTCTTTTTCATCTTAACTATTACAGTTGAGTAAAGTCCTTTGATCTTATTAATAAGATTGACCTTTCCCCTTTCTTCCAATAGTTCATTCCTCATTTCCATTTGACACATCATACAGCTGTCTATGCTATACATATTCCTGCATCTAATCATGACAAATTAAGTTTTCCAGGTATTGTATAAAGTTCTTCTCTTAATTAGAGCCCTCACCAGAATTTCTCGTAATGCTCTTTTTGGAGTAATATAGATTACATCAAGTGTGTTCTTCAGTGTTCTCCTAAGTTTTTTTCTAATGTCCACCTGCAATGATGTTTACACATTATCCAATATTATATGATATTCAACTTCCATAACACTTCAGTTCTCTGTATCATTTTCTGTCTTTGATTATTTCATGTTGTTATAACAAACTACCTGAGTTTGAAAACCTACAATTATCTAAAACTACTAATGCTCAAATATCTGAATATTAGGACATTCAAGATCAGCACACAAGAAAGTGGAGAAGAGAATCTGCGTCATCTTTTATAGAATACCAAAGTACAAACAGTTAAAAGGGAGCTGAAATAATTCTTCTATACTGACATTAATCCAACCAATTAAGATATGGATTGACTATCATGCTGGCTAGTCATCTGAACAACTGAAATGTGGATTGACTAACATGCTGGTTAGTTAATTATTAAGTTGACACAGCTTAGAATGTTATGAGAAAGGTGTTCATAAGGAACTTTCTAAATCTTGCTGGCCTGTAGGCATCTCTATATGTGGCTGCCTTGTTTGTTAACCTGTACAGAAACACCTAGGCCACTGTGGGTATCATCAGTTGGGCTTTCCCCCAAACCATATAAGATTGAAAAAAGCTAGCAAGCAAGCATTTAGTCAGTATAGGTACATTTGTTTCTCCCTATTCTTAATGTGTTATGACTAGCTCTAACAAACTCCCACTCCTTTGAATTTTCTGCATTGAGTGTATTTTATCACAGCAAATGAAACGAAACAAGAATACTTACAGGGTATAAAATGTTGAAAGGAAAGAAGATAAAATAAACTATATCCTGTAGCATAAAATCTCTAGGGGAGATCACAAATCACAAATTTGAGTTGTAGGGGAACAGTTCCAGGCTGTCATTAGACACTCAGGTTGAAATCTTATGTATACACTGTCAGCATTAGTACTCATTCCACAGGAAGGCTTTGACCCTGCCCTCTGAGCCTCATCAGCAGAAGACTGACACTCCCATGGGTCTGAGGGACTATGGATCCTTGACATAGTAGTATCATGTCAACAACACTCATTCACTCAGGACTTTATCTGTTTTTTACACATTCAGAAAATGCTTTCCTTCCTTCTCAGAAAATAGTCATCAATCTTACCTATTTGAGAACCTTGTAAGCTGCATTAATGACATGTTTTCTGGACACACCAGGTAAAGTACATATGAGAACTTACTACAGTGTGACAGCATGAACATGATTTGCACAACCCAGGCCTGACAAATTCCACAATGAAGAGTATTGGAAGTCACAAATTTCAAGTACTAGCTGAGGAGCTATTGGTGTTTCATAGCTTCAGGGTGAATGAAGGATAATTTTCTTTAAAGGTGTGGCCCTCGATAGGTTGACTATGCTGCAGGGGATAGCCACATACCCATGAGTATATAGCCAATGCAGATTATACTTGCTGAGTTTGAGAAAAAAAAAAAAAAACCCAAAATTGAGTCAATAGGGAAGAGAGGTAATTTGGGAAGAGTTGGTGGAAGTAGATAAATATGATCAAAATACATTTATGAAATTCTAAAAAAGTGTGATAATTATTTACAAAAACAAAATAAAACAGAAGCTTAAATGGGATATTGACTTAAATGTAAAGCATAAAACTCCAGTATCTTACTGAGTTCCAGGACAGGCTCCAAAGCTACAGAGAAACTCTGTCTCCAAAGATGAAAGAAAAAGGAAGAAAGAAAGGAAGGAAGGAAGGAAGGAAAGAAGAAAGGAAGGAAGATAAAATGGAAAAAAAAAAAAAACGGTCACAGAAATGGGGCAGTAGTGGTGAATTCCTTTTATCCCTGTACTCAGAAGGCAGAGGCAGGCAGATGTCTGTGAGTTCGAGGACAGCCGGGTCTACAAAGCTACACAGAGAAACCATGGCTTGAAAAAAAAAAATTGAGAAGCCTGAAAAAACAAATAAACAAAGAACAAACAAAAACAAAACAACAACAACAAAAAACCCAAATAACAAAAACCAAACCAAATCAAAACAAAAACTCCAATATCTTTTTTTTTTCATTTTATTTTACATGTCGATCCCAGTTCCCTCTCCATCCCTCCCTCCCTCCCTCTTACCCTCTCTGCCCCCTCACATGCACCCTGAACACACTCCCCTCCCATCCCCCCTCCTCAATTCCACATGTAGGGCAATGCCATCCAGGTGGGGTCATGTAAATCTGTCAAGTCATTTGAAGTAGGGACTAGGACTTCTCTCCTGTCTCTAAGTTAAGGCAGTATCCTTCCATGGGGGATGTGTCCGCAAGGTACTTTTGTGCACCAGGAATACATCCTGGGTCCACTGTTTGAGGTCCCATAGACTGCTCAGGCCTTCTAGCTGAGACCCATGTTCAGGGGGTCTGAGTCAGTCCTTCTTGTTCAAGTCAGCTGTCTCTATGTGTTTCTGCAACCTGGTCTTGTCCTCTCCCTCTACATCTGGATTCTAGTTCGACTCAGTGTTTACTTATGGGTGTTTGCTTCTGTTTCCAACAGGTACTAGATGAGGGCTCCATGATGGTGAGTAAGTTAGATGTTCTCACTATCCAGGAAGGGCACTTATGGTAGCCTTTCCACAGTTGCTCAAATTGTTAGTTGGCGGCAGTCTTGTAGGTCTCTAGACCATTCTTTAGGTTAAGTTTTCTCTTCAAACTAATAATGGCTCCCTATTTTATGTTCGTTTCTCTCTCTCTCTCTCTCTCTCTCTCTCTCTCTCTCTCTCTGGTCTTCTATTCCTACTTTGGCTCAATCTCCCTAGTTGCACATGCTTTCCTCTCCTCCCCTTCTCTTTCTCCTACTTCTCTCTCCATTCACTGCCCCCTCCCCCATTTCCATGTGCTCTGAGGGACTTTATATGAATCTCTTAGCCCATTCTGTGAGGGACTTTATATGAATCTCTTAGAATACACCTTGTATCCTAGTTCCTCTGGTGGTGTGAATTATAGGCTGGTGATCCTTTGCTCTAGGTCTAAAATCCATATATGAGTGAGTACATACCATGTTCCTCTTTTTGTGACTGGGGTACCTCATTCTGTATGGTTTCTTCAAGTTCCAACCACTGGTCTGGGAATTTCAAGATTCCATTGTTTTTTTTTCTGCAGAGTAGTTTTACATTGTGTAGATGTGCCACATCTTCTTTATCCATTCTTTAGTTGAGGGGCATCTAGGTTGCAAACTAGTAGAAATCCTAGACTTTTCTTGGTATAATTATAACAATTTAGGTACAAACCAAATGGAAAAAAGCATCTAGCATCTATTCTTTAGCATTACTATTTGTGTCTAATCTCCTAACCCAAAGTAACATGCTAAGGGGCTGAATAGCCATTTGTAACTCCTACTGGGAGATGAGGCAAACCCTAGGAAGTGAGTTCATTCATAAGCAACCCTCTGATGGTAAATTCTGTTTTTCTGTCTTTTTTCTGCTAGTCTGTCTATTTTTCTTGCAATGAGGTGAAGATGTTTGCTCTGTCCTCCATTTGCACTGTTGTGATGTGTCCTATCACTGAGCCATAGCCATGTACTGAATTGAGCTGATCACAGACTGAATTCTTAGAAACTATAAACAACATGTATCTATACACTAATTTTATTTTCTCAGATAGTTAGTCACAGTGAGAGAAGATTGACTAGCAATGTTCAAATTCATGAAAAATAAAAATCTCTGCTTTGTGAAAGGCAAAATGAATAGAACAGGAAGGTGATTCATAGTCACAGAGAAAATATAAAATATTTAGTAAAATATATTTAAAACCAACAGGAGTAAAACTAACAACATAATAAAAGACTCAGGTGAAAGGCTTTTAAGTTCCTTATGAAGAAGATTTACAGATTGCTTATAAGCTGAGGAAACTGCATTTTAAATGTGATGTGTCATTTTGAAAGTGCAAGAGGAAGAAATCATGAAATGTTACCATTATTAAACTGAACAACATCTGTGTTTCTGACAATACTCAATGCTTTTGAGGAAATGGAGCAAGTTAGGTGAATTCAAAAAGTCTAATGCCATTTATAAACACTGGTTAGTTTTCTGCAAAACTGAACATTCATCACAGAATGAAACAATCATATTTCTTGGTATTTTTATAAACAAGCTGAAAACATGTTCACAGAAACATTTGCATACAGAGTACACTGAAGATTTATTTGTATTTGCGAACTGAAATGCATGCAAATAAGATGCAGATTATATGCTTGTATCAGAAATGTCCTTAATTAGCTCATGTGCTTGAACACTTGTGTCCCTGTTGGTGGCACTGGCAGATGTGGAAAGGGCTCTTGCTAAGAAAACACTGACTTCACTTTTGCTCACAAGGTGAGTGAAGCAGGATGAAAGCCTGACATCTCTGCCATCATTGTGTGTCTGTGCTTGGGCTGAAGGCACAGAGATAAGATTGTCCTTAACATTTCTTCTTGAGGGACAGTGAATTCCAGAAGAGGAAAACCCAGAGGAATAAACCAGTTACCTTTTAGATAAGGATAATTTTTCATGAGGGCTGGGCTCTATTCTCTGTGAGAGGAGAATAGATGAACAATTTAACAATTATGGGGCAACCTTGCAGTGACCACCTTCTAGTAGCTGAGGCATTGATGGATCCATAATATTTAGAACCACAACCAGACCAAGAGTGCTCAATTATGTATATATTTTTCTCTCTCTTTGAATCTAAATCTCCCATGCCAATTCCCTGGGGATAGATTTAGGGACCACTGGTTCCCTGTATGGGTTCACTTATCATGGGCAGGCATATAGAGTAAATCTCCCCTCCCCTCTTTCTCTCTTTACTACTATACATGTAATTAATTGGTGGTCAAGCCAAGATTTTGGGTCTGTGGTTCTCTGATTTTCATCTGAAAGCTTTGGTCAGATTCTTAGTGCAAAGAATTACTCTTACAGAATGATCTTACTTTCTATGTGAATTAAAAGTATAAAATTCTGGAAGAAAATTTATGTAAGAGTTTGATGAGACCCTTGTCTGCTTCATCCCCTTTTAACCGAAGACAGACCAGTTCATTGCCTCACAAAAGATTAGTAGGATTATTTACTCATATTGATCTGTTAAAAGACAAATAATAAGTCTGACAACTTTAGTTAATCCTTCATCTGTCACAGCTCCTGGACTCTGACCTTCTTCCAGAGACAGATTTTAACTAACCCTTCCCCTCCTCTAGGCCAATTTCCTGGCCACAGATATCTAACTATCTGATTGTTCTATATTGGCCTCTTTCCTGTTTTGTTCATTCTTTCTCACGAGAAAGATCCTGCTTGGGCTCTGGGCCAGGAATATTTTCCAGTGAGGACTTGCCAAAAAGCCTGACAACCTGAATTATGTCCCTGGAACACACATAAATGTCAAAGGAGAGAAGATAACCTGCCAAAGTCTCTTCTGGCCTCCTCTTGTGTTTTGTGGCAAGTATGCATTCCCCACCATGCAAAACCAACACAATAACAATAAAATATTTTTGTAAAAATGTGAAAAGATTTCTTTCTGCCTGGTTTTGAGAACCCTGTAGACCTCTTAGTCTTTGATTATGTTTACTGTTGCAAAATTCTCTTTCCCATGACTACAGCAATTCTTTCAAAGTAGGGCTGATCTTGTTTCTCTTTGGTCATACAAACCACCAAGTTATATTCTTGCTTAGAATGTGTCTCCTTTCTTCTCTCATGCTTTTAGTGTGTGTGTGTGTGAATAGATTTAAGAGTATGCAGAAATATGGACATATGATGTTCACTAACTTTTACAAGCTTTGTGAAAATGAGAAGTCATTGGGATAGTTCTCCTCCTTCTCTCTCCACAAAATGAGTAGGTTTCACTGTAGGTCTGCTTTATCATGCTGTGACAGAAGGCAGCACAGTCCTATCTCAGAGGATTGGAAAAAGTCATGAAGGTATCATATTTGCTTGATAAATATCCAGCAAAGCAGAGCCACAAGATCACAACTGTGACTATCTTTTACTTTTGGTTTTGATCTTCACGTGTTGCATGTTTGGGGGACTATGACTATTTATACAACTTGGGGACTCTGTGTTAATGAGAAATTCCTTATGCATCATTTATGCCTTCTCTCAGGAATAATGCTTCTAAGCTTCCCCAGTATAATTCCAAGCACACTACCCCTCCTGCCTTGAAGGACATGTCTACTTGGGCCCTGGAGGTCATGACATGGAAACATCTGCCTCTGTAATTATTCAGGAACACGATAATCAGAACAAAGTAACTTATAAAGGTCAACAAGTTTCAGTGGGCTAGAGTACTTGGCAACAGATCAAATTACAAGCATGTTCCTACTATACATTCAGGAAATTATGTGGTATTTACAGCAACAAAGTTAGAGTGGCTGGCATTACCTTTGCCCTACACAGAGGCTTTTATTGATGGGCAAAAAGTGATTTGGAAAAATGATAAAAGAGTGAGGTAACATGGACCTCTCTTTCCTAGAAAAGTTAACTCATGCAGAGCCACCATGGTTTCATATGACCAATGATCAAAAGCATATTAGGATATGAATAATTTCTGTGAATATAAAATATAAATATTGTATTATGCCAGATATTAAGTAATAACTGCAGCTTCTTTGGCCTGAGGATTTTTCTTGGGCCTATTACTATCTGGCACTCTGAACATAATGAGTTAATAATACATTGCTCTGGACATGGCAATTTCCCCAGGCTGGTTTGGAGATTTTCTATCCTTCTAGAACAGCCTAGAAGTTGGGTTATGAGGTTGATGAGAAAAAAATTACTGTAAAAAATAAATCTATTCTATCACAGGTTTATCAAGGATGACTAAAAGATATGCAAGAGGAAGCTAAACACATGTTAGGGGGACAGAAATTATATAATCTATGCTTTGGAAGAAGGTGAATCTATCCCTGCTTACCGAGTTTGGTGTAAATAAAGAAGCTGTCTAACTGCTGATCACTCAGGCTACAAGATTCTTCTGACCACCATAGCTGGCTCACTTCTTCCCTCATCTACTCCTTTCCTCCTCTTTGGAAACTCCCAAACTGTTGGAGTGGTTCTTAGAAAGAAGGAGCAGCTATTGTTTTTCCTTCTGACTCAAGTTATTTCCCTTATCTTTTAATGGTCCATCCCTTTCGCCTAGTATGCTAAGGTCGAAAGAGAGGAACATGGGTCATTCTCCTTCATATCAGTTGCCCTGGTCACTTGGAAAAAAAATGTAATGTGTTTGAAAAGAAAATGCAGTTACTGGTTCCAATAAATAAAGGTCTTAGGACCAACTTTGTAAGAAAGCAAGAACCTCTAAGTTTGAAGAGGAAGACTGCCCAGTGAGAAGTTTTCCTACTTGGGTTACAGAAAAGTCTTGCACAACACCAACTCTTGAAGATGGAAGTTGGAGACAGTGAAGTTTGTTTTCCTCAGGGTTGGCTTTGTTCCTCTTTTCAGTGGAGAAATCCACAATAAACTTTAGATTCACTAGATTCACTGCCCAATTATGTTTGTGGCATCAGCATGAAGCATCACTGTGTCTCCAACAGCTCTATTACCTTTTCCATCAGTTTCTATTTTGCATTGTGTCTTCTGTTTATTCTGTTTTGTACTTATCTGTCTACTCCACTTCCCACCCACTCTTCCATTTATTTGTCTCCTTGAAGCCAGTATGCTGCTCCAGAGAGAGGTACAGGGAGAGGGTGAATCTTCTTAGAAGGAGAAAGGCTGCAGACTGTCAGCTACAGTTCAGACAGGGTGCCTTATCTGAGGACAGTAGCTGAATTTACTCTCAGCAGGGCAAGTCTTCAAGTCCTCCTCTTGCTGGGAGGAGTTTTGAGTTATTTTTGTTGACATTATTAGTGTGTCTCTAGGGAATAAAGGGTTCAGTTTATCAGTCACTGAGCTCACATAAAAAGATAAGAATCTTTTTTTTTTTTTTTTTTTTTTTGAATTTGAGTGCAAACCAACAAGGCAGGTAAGTGAAAGGTCTTAGTAGCTTTTTAGGAAGATGGACTAGATGAGAGAAGAAAGTCATGCTTTCTGAATCAGAGGCAGAAAAGCAGGCAGGTGTGGTGGAAACGTTCAGTGGATAAAGCACTGAGTATGCAAGGATGAAGATCAGTGTTTATACCCTCATATCCTCAGAACTCACATAAGTGTCAGGCAGGCACAATGGGTGTCTCTAATACCAGCCCACAGGAGACAGAGACAGCTAGGAGCATGCTAACTAGCCAACTTAGCCAAAATTATTTAGTTCTAGCCTCAGTGAGAAACCGTGCTTAGTATATGGAGTAGAAAATGTCAGATGATTACAGATTGCAATATTAGATAATCACACACACACACACACACACACACACACACACACACACACAAAGCAGATAGGCTCAGTAATATGTTTTTGAGCAGCTGTATATGTGGGATCCATGGGAATAGTGAGAATTCCCAGTGTGTCAGGGCAAGCAGCCTTTGTATTTTAGGTGGTATGCAAACATATTGTATAGGAAAAAAAAGAAAAAAATTATGCTGAGTTAGAACTTAAAAAGTGGGCAGGCTTTTCAATGAATGTTTTCAAAATAATATCATGGTAGAAATTCTGCTGTACACACACACACACACACACGGGAATGTTTGTTGTTTCTTTCACTTTAGTGTGTCTTCATGTTTTTTTTGTGTGTGTGTTTTGTAAGGTTGCTGGGATAGAGAGCTTTTGGTGGCATATATTCTTGTCTAGATGATACGTAGGTCTATTTGGATGGAAACTATTTAAAAACAACTAATCTCTTAATTTTGTGCATTATGTGCATATATGTTCTACATGCTTGTACATACCCATGAGGGCCAGTAGAGGGGATGAGAGATACAAGCACATATAACCTGTATAATGTAGGCGATGATGTGTCTGGCCTTTTGCAAGAACAGTGTATTATTTGGGATTCTGTAAAGAAAGCTAACAATAAAGATAAGCTGTCACAAACAGTGTTAAGAGAGAGACATTTGTATGTCTTTTTTTAATCTTATAATATTTATAATCTTTTTGGGTAGTTTATTTCATGTATATACCTAGGGCCAGAGATAGAATTCAGATTTTTTTTTTGTTGGTTTATGAAAGGAGTAAGGTTTTTCCTCCTGCCGCAGGTCTTGCCCCGCCACAACAACACCAGCCCCAATTAACACATTGAGACTCTGTATTAGATATAATTCTGTTGGTCAAGTACTAGTTTCTTATTGGCTAGCTCTGTATTAATTATTAACCCATTTCTATGTATTTCCACGTGGTCTTACCAGCGAGAGGCGGCTGGAGGTTCTGCCTTCTCCAGACTCTCCATCTTGACTCCTCCTTACTACTTCCTATTTTCTCCTTGTCTCCTAGTCCCTCCTATCTTGCTTTCCTATTGCCAACAGTGCTTTATTCATTAACCAGTATGAGAAACATATACAGAATGACATCTCCCATCAGGTTTATTTTTAAGATTCTAATTTAAAATATTTTTCCCGTTCCTTTTTTCCTTCCAACACTACCATATACACACCTCCACATTTCTTTAGGTTTATAGCCTCTTTTACTATTAATTGTTACAGCATTCAAATATGGACTTGTACTTGTACATGTTTCTCAGTGGTAAAGATATCTGCGGTTAAACCTAAAGACCTGAGTTAAATGACTACGATGGACATGGCAGAAACTGAGAACTGATTGTGCTATTTGTCCTCTGACTTCCTACACATGCAGTGATGGCATGTGTGCTCCTAGACACACACAATATAGCAGATAAATAGATATGTTAAAGCACTGGTTAAGTGAATTAAAATCTGTTTTCCAGTTCATCTTCCCTGATAGAACTTGATACATTTATACACAATAGCTACAAATTCAACAAAAAAAGCCTATCCTATATCTATTTTGTAGACAGGAGAAATACAATTTATTTGGAAGGTGGATCCATCCAAGAATTTTTAAGGATTAGTAATCAGCTGTGTTCATTGATGTGCTATTCACAATAGCTAAGAGACAGAAACAACATGGGGAGGGGGGAGGAGAACATGAGAGATCAGGAAGGTCAAGTTGGGGAAAGAACAGAGAAGGAGAGCAAGGAAAGAGATAGCGTAGTAGAGGGAGCCCTTATGAGCTTAACAAGAAACCTGGCACTAGGGAAATCTTCAGATATCCTCAAGGATGACCCTAATTAAGAATCTAAGCAATAGTAGAAAGGCTACCTTAAATGTCTTTCGCTTATAATGAGAATGATGACTACCTTAAATACTATCATGGAGCCTTCATTTGGTAGCTGATGGAAGCAGAATCAGAGATTCACAGTTAAGCATTGATCTGAACTCCTGGAAACCAGTTTTGGAGAGGAAGGAGTGATGAGCAAAGAGTTCAAGACCATGCTGGGGAAACCCACAGCAACAGCTGATCTGAGCAAGTGGGAGCTCATGAACACTAGCCTGACAGCTGGGGGACCAGCTTAAGACTGACCCAGGCCCAGTGAAGGTGGGTGTCTGTTGGGGGGCTTGGGCAATCTGGCAGTGGAACCAGCATTTATTCCTAGTTCCCTGTGGAAGGATACTCTGTCAGCCTAGATACTCTGGGGAGGGCATAGGCCCTGCCCCAAATGATGTAACAGACATTGATGATCTATGGGAAGCCTCACCCTCCCTGAAGAGTGGATGGGGGTGGGCTGGTAGATAGTGGGGGTAATGAGAGGATGGAAAGGAGAGAGAAGTGTGATTGCTTTGTAAAATAAGGTTGTTTTTAATTTAAATAAAATTAATTTAAAAGCACATACACACAAAAAATGCCTTTTGACCAATGGATGGGTAATGGAAATGTAGAATACATACACTAGGGAATGCCATTCAATTCTAAAGAAAAATGAAACCACAAAATTTGTATGTAAATTTGCATATGGAACTAGAAGAGATATTACTGAATGAGGTAAGCTAGACATACAAAGACATGAGAGGCTCCTAGATGCAAATCTTCAAATGTGAGAAATATCCTGGTGTAACATGAGGAGTAGATAGTAAAACATGACCATTCCCAGGACAGGGTGTTGGAGAGCAATAGAGAGGGGTATGGTGAGACAAAAGTCATGTGATCAGGTAAATGGTGAAAGGAGCTCTTGAGTGAGGGGGAAAGGAGTAAATGAAGAAGAGGGGGAAGGACAATATAACTGTAAGATATCTGGAAAATTTGTAAGGAATCATACTACTAACTCTCTAAAGAAACACCTGTAATATATGTAACTATTTATATAAAAACATGTATATAGTTATAGTGAACTTTTCTCATGTGGATTGAGAATGCTCTCTCCAAAGCCAAACATCACCTAACAAAGACCCCAGCACTAAGCATGAGAAGCCCTCTTTTGACTTGGTGATCAAGGTTGTCAAAAGACTTTCAAAATGTACCACCCCCATGGTGACTCAGCGTCATCTGTGACTCTAGTCTTAGAGCATCCAAGACCCTCTACTGACCTCTGTGTGCACCAGACAACCAGGAGCAATATGCATACATGCAGGGAAAATAGTCATACACATACAATAATAAAACAAACCTTGAAAAAAAAAAAAGATATTTAACACCATTGTTTTTTCAAGCAACTCTTTCCATACCCCTAACACAGATGTGGTCTTTGTGGACAATGACCACTGATTAATTAAGTATTACTGGCATTGCATGGTGTAACACCAACACATAGATGTTCTGTATATTGGGCTGTCAGGAATAAAGGTCCCAATCATGAGATATTCAGTGAGAATACAGAGATTGAGAAATAGAAAAAAAAACCAAACAAACAAAAAGTAAAGGCAACAAAAGAAATTGCTTGGATCATGATGTTTTGAATAAGCTGATCACTTACATCAAGCAAGTTTGTGAAGATGTACACCATCAGGCAGATAGGATGGCTCAGATGTTAAGAGCACTGGCTGCTCTTCCTGAGATCCTGAGTTCAATTCCCAGCAGTCATATGGTTGCTCATAACCATCTGTAATGAGATCTGGTACCTTTTTCTGGCATGCATGGATATATGTAGATAGAACACTGTATACATGATAAATAAATAAATCTTAAAAAAAAGATGTACACATCATATAACTATTTGCAAAGGTAAATGCTTGAAGCCAGCAGGAATGTATGTATGTCACACAATATTGGCACGATAAGAAGGGATACCTCAGACACTTAGACTGATAACAACACCCAAGGGAGACAAATCAGGTTCCCAAATACTGTAACCTTGACTCTTCTGAGAAGGCATACTGCACTTGTGAGGGGAGTTAGTTCACCGAGAGCTCTGTCTTCTATCCTAAGATTCATCAGTGATTCACAAGATAAGATATTCTGGGGATATGTATAAGGCCTAATACTGTGGAGTAAGAAAAAAAAAAGAAACCAAAGATGGTTCAGAAGCTCTGACTTGTGAAAGACATCTTCCAAAAAGAAAATCATCAGAACTTGGAAATGGAAGATGGATTTGGGGAAGCTGGAGACATTCTTTTCCAAGGTAGGTAGAAAGGAAATGAGCATTTATCAGACTAATTAGGACTGTGAATGGACTATGAGTTTACAAGCATCTTATATGTTCTCCATTTGAGAATATGTTTGGGTTAGATGGAAACTGTAAGAAATCACAATGGAAATGCTCTATGAAATTTCAAGTATTCATTAGGAGACTAATATTTTTAAATAAATATCTGTGAGGCTTATGGCTGACCACCTTTGATTTGAATGTAAGAATATTTTTACCTCCTCACATATTTTAAGAGAGGAATTCAGATATTTGTCTATAGGCCAAATAACCACCTTTGTAGGGGAAATGTGAAGACTACCAGGGAATAAAGAAGGTGTGTAGACATCACCAGAGGAGACCTCTCCTTACTTCTTATCTGCATTTAGTGTGGCTCTTGGCTTAGCTGTTGTCGAAGGTGACTTTTGGGACTCAATCCACCCCAGCATATAGGGATTAAAGCAGATTTTCCTTTGATCCTGGCTGCACTGTAATATACCAGTCTCCACACACAATACTATTGGAAAATGGGAAAGTTTTCACAATGCAAAGAACATAAGAGAAAAAAGGATTGCCACCAACTCTTCTTACTTCAGTTTCAAAAGAGTATCAATTTGGGAAGTAAGAGCAGAAGGAAATCATAGAAAAAAAGAGGTTGCAAAGAAAGGAAGCAAGCAAGAAAGAAAGAAAACTGAAACAAACAAACAAGAAACCCAAACCAAACCAAACCATCTGTTAATAAACAGACATCCAGCTGACTGACTACACTACTTTCACTTGAGGGTATAAATAAGCATTTCTGGGAAATGATCTTTGACTGAGAAATGAAACTGAATGTCTCTGTTTGGTAGTGGTCACAGCTAGCCTAAACAATAAGAGGAAAGTATTAACTAAGGTTTCGAGGGGGCAGGGCAGAGGTTGATCATACATAAGGCTTTCTCCAAGTCTGGTTGATTAGATTTACAATTATTTTGGAGAGTTAGAGCACCATATGTCACTCAAGTTATGTTGAGCTATCTTAGCACCTAAATAGACATCTAGTCCACTTCTGTATTTGACCTAACAACCACGTAACTATGAGGTAAGTATTACAGAAAACATGAACAAACACAAAGCTTATACCAACTCATAGGTTTAAAATGTCATCAGATAGGATCTAGGTCCAAATCAGAGATTTCATCACTTTGATGATGTCTTGCTGCACTCATGTTTTTCAAGTGTGTTTGAATGGGTTGGGAGAAGTTAGAAATGTTACCAAAGGCACTCTAGCAGAGCTAAGAAGGCTGAAGGATGGTGATGGATAAGATTTAGGAAGGTGCTTGTGAGATAAAAGTTTGAAGCATATCTAGTGAGACCTAAGGTGACCACATATCAAGAAATGATGGAGGTTCTAGAAAAAGAGTTGGGTATTGGGCCTGCCGAACGATGGGTTTGAATGGGACTAAAGATAAGGGGACTCTCATGAATGAAAGAGAACAGTGGGGAGAAGAACTGGTCAGAACAGTTTGACTTGACACATTTCTTTTAGCTAACTGTTATTTGAGGAAAGTATTGGTGTGTTTTACCTTTCCTAAGACTGGGGTCTATATGGAGATATGAAATGAATACTCAGTAGGAATAGAGGAACTAAGGGGAGTAGAAGATGTATATGTGAGAAAAAATATCTATTTTCTATAAAATACCTTTTTTTCTATAAAAGGCAAAAAGCAGAAAATAGTAGCATTAAAAAGTTGACTAGTAGACCAACAAAGTAGAATAAAGGACACAGAAATGAAATGACAAAGCTATTCCCACTTAGTTTCTGACAATCCAAGCAAAAGTTGCATTGGAAAAAAAATAGGAATGCCTAGTCAATAGCTGATGTTGCCAAAAAAAAAAATGGATTGTATCTTCAGAAGCATGAAAGTAGATTAATATATTTCACCTTGTACAAAAATCAGTTCACAGTGAGAAAAAGACCTTAATTTAAAACCTGATGCACTGAAAGTTCTAGAAGAGAACATACGGGATACCCTTCATAATGCTGGGGTAGACAAGACCCTTCCTAAAGCCCTCTGGTTATTTCTGGGTTCTTTTTCTGGTTAATTAGGAGTTCAGCCATAGCCACCAGTTGTTTTCCGACCTGCCTTACAGCTTTGATTTCATACCTTGATGATTCTTGGGATCATGTCAAGAAACTTGGCGAGGCCCAATACCTTGGCACTATCATCAGATTTCTAACTTCTAGGCTGCCCAGGTAAGCGAAGTATGTCCCAGGACATTAGAGACCAAACATAGGGTTTGGACAGGGCCAAAGTGGGGATGGGGTCGGTGGAGAGTCAGGTGGTCAAAGGGTAGTGCAAGGAAGCAACTAAAACAGTATCCTATCAGTTATATTCTCTTGGTTAGACTGTTGAAACCCGTGTGAGGTACCAGTTGTTACTGTCATCTCTGTTTTTTTTTTTTAATGTCTTGTGTCTGCTCTGTCTTTGTGTGTTCTGACTCAGGGCTGTATCATGGCCCTGAAACTCCTTTAAGCACTGCAGGGAGACCCGAGAAGCACGCTCTTAAATAAAATTTCACATCCAATAGCGCTGGCTAATGCAAAGCTTTGGGGAGTGTGGGATATGCAGAATGCAATACTTGGAGTCAGTGGGCAGCTTCCTCCCATAATGAAGCCAGCAGTCAGTTCCACTGCAATACCACTCCCTGCATGAGCTCAGCAGATCACAAGGTACTCGTCCCTTGAAATTGCAACACTAGAGGAGGTAGGAAAAGTTGTGTCTGTTTTCTATGTATGTATGAATGAATTTGTGCCTTTAAGTTTTGTTGCAAACATGAGAGCCAAAATGAAATTGCATCAGGCTCAGTTAAGTGTATAAATGTATGTGGCCACTGAATGTTTGTTTCTGATTGGTCTTGAATATGTGAGTTTACTGTGTTCTGTGTGTCTTGGTTATAGACTATTGATTGGCTTCGTAGTTATTGGGAGTGGTTAAAAATCTGTAACAAAAGTTAACTTATGTTGGTGGAAGTTTCTTTCTCACCAACCAGCTCCCAACTAAACAACAAGTAGTAATTACAAAAGCTTAGTGGATAGCTTAGTCTTGTTACTAACTAGCTCTTATAAATTAGATTAACAAATATCTTATAATCTATATTATTTTACATGGCTCAGTTACCATTACTTTGTAAAGCCCAAATTGCTTCCTTTTCTTGTGATTGGCAACTCCATCCTCCTTCCCAGCACTGTCCCAGTCTGGCTCTCCCACCTAACCACTTCCTGCCAGCTATTGGTCAGTTGACTCTTTATTAAACCAGTGAAAGTAACACATACTCACAGTGTGCAAAAGGATTATTCCAAGCAAACTTAAAAACCATAACTCAGGCTTGGAGCCATTCCAGGAAACAGCAGATGGCTGGCAGCCACGTTTGCTAAGGTTGAATAAATTGGATTATCATGGCTTCAATGTCATTTTGACTGAGGGAAACTACTTGGTATGAGCTAACCAAAGACAAAATAGGTTTCAAAAAAACAAAACAAAACAAAACAAAACAAAAAGACCAAAACCTTCTTAAATTGGGATAAGATTTTTGAATAATTCCTGTCTTGTCTTAAGAACCAGGTTTATAAAAGATAGGATTTAAAACAATGCTTGTTTAATGAGGTGTTAAAGATACATCTCTATGTGTTCACATACACATACATATATTGCTGGCAGCCAAACTTTGAAACATAAGAATAATCCACTTGGTATTAATTTTAGAGACATTAGATTCTATATAGTGTTAAAACTTGGTTTTGCCTTCTACAAATTATGGCTGTACTTTGTATCTTCACTCTTGAAATTAAAAAAAAAAAACATACTTTATTTTGGTATCACCAAAACACACAGTTGAGAGATTTAAAACTTCCTTAAAAGTGGATATAAGAGCTTAACAGAAATTTTGAAAATACTGGATATTTTTAATCAAGAGCTTTTAAAAAAATGTTTATATGCCTGGAGTCTACTCCTCCGGCATGAGTTTGCTTATTTTGTCCTAAGGCTTTCAGTTGTACTGTTAATTCTCTGAATGTGACTATCCTCCGTTTTCTTCATATGGGCATTTGGTGCAATGAACTTCCCTCATAACACTGCTTTCAAGGTGTCCCATAAGTTTGGGTATGTTGTGTCCTCATTCTTGTTGAATTTTAGAAAGTCCTTAATTTCTTTCTTTATTTTTTTATTTGACCCAGGAGTAGTGCAATTGCACATTGTTCAGTTTCTATGAGTTTGTAGATTTTTTGTGATTTGTGTTATTGAATTCCAATTTTAAAGCATGGTGGTCTGATAAGGTACAGGGGACTATTCCCATTCACTTGTACCTGTTGAGGTTTGTTATGCCACCTAGTGTGTGGTCTGTTTTACAGAAGGTTCCATGTGGAACAGAGAAGAAGGTATATTCTTTTGTGTTTTGAAGGAATGTGCTATAGATATGTGTTTTATTTTATTTTATTTTATATAACAAAGTCCAATTAAATGAAAACAAACATTTATACACAATATTTGGGAATTTGGGCGTTGTTCTTTCCAAACTACTTCCTGCTGGTAAGGGGCGCTGTCTTGGGGGAATTCGAAGAAGATTCAGATATCCTGGCTGTAGTCTGTATCTGTTAACCCCAGTTGAGACATAACTTCTGTTAGTTCTTTTGTTTCTTTGTTGAGTTTCTGATTGGTGGTCTTGTCTAGTGGTGCTAGTGGTATGTTGAGTTCTCCCACGATAAGTGTGTGAGGTTTTATGTGAGGTTTGAGTTTTAGTAGTGTTTCTTTTATGAATATGGGTGCCTTTGTATTTGGGGAATAGATGTTCAGAATTGAGAGTTTATGTTGATGGATTTCTCCTGTGATGAATACAAAATGACTGTTTTCATCTCTTTTGATTAATTTTGCTATCAGGATAGCCACACATGCTTACTTCTTGGGTCCATTTATTGGAAGATATTTTCCCAACCCTTTACCCTGAGGTAATGTCTATCTTTGAAGCTTAGATGTGTTTCTTGTATGCAGGAGAAGGATGAATTCTGTCTTCGTATCCATTCTGTTAGCCTGTGTCTTTTTCTAGGTGAGTTAAGACCATTAATGGTGAGAGAAAGTAAGAACTATTGATTTGAATGCTGAAATAAACAATTTGGAAACCAGGAAAACAATACCAAAAAATCAATGCAACAAAGAGTTGTTTTTTTTTGAGAAAATCAACAAGATAGACAGAACCCTTATGTGCAGGAAAGGAAAATCCATAACTAAAATAAGTATCAACTCCAGTAAGGAAAAAGTGCTGTTTTTTCCATGGAGTACATGTTTAATGTAGTCAACCTGCCACCAGGTTGCTGACTATTCACCCATAGAAATGGTGCAATATCCAGGGCTTCATGTTTGTCTCTAGTGTTGTCAGATCTGCCACTCAGCAGCCATTGTAGTCAGGTCAGAACTGGTGAGTGGCAATCCATGTTGCTGAGCCCATGCATAGGTTCCTACTCCTCTATTATGGCCACGTTGGTCATGGGCCAATGGGAATGGCAAGAATGGCTGGGGAAAGAGACAGACTCTCCACAGACTGGATCATCCTACCTAATTCATTATTACATTTCTCCTGAATTTCTGTCAACTTTTGATGAGCATTGACACAAGACATAAATGTCTTTATATCCTTTGTTCATTTTTATAGATTTATCCACATACTTCTTCTCCAGATGTCTTTCTCTCCTGTTTTCCAATCATTTTACTTTCAAGTCCCTGACCATCCTACATCTCTTTTAGCTACTGCCCATGAATCAATGAATAATTGTAAATCTAGCCGTTCTTCCTTCCAAACAAAATATATGACTATTTGTATCACCTAAATTTCTGCTCTCTGTGAAGATTTCTCTTTTCTGGTAATTTTAGGCTTGTCCCAGAAATTGATTGTAGTGTTGCAATGCCCAGTTCTAGGTAGTTGTATTAGTAAAGGATTCTATTGCTCTGATGATACACCATGACTAGGAAACAAGTTGGCAAGGAAAGGTCAGAATTGGTGAGTGGCAATCCATGGACCAATGGGAATAGCAAGAATGGCTGGGAAAAGAGACACAACAGACTAGATCATCCTATGTAATTCATTGTTAAATGTCTCCTGATTGCTGTTACCTTTTGATGAGCATTGACACAGGACATAAATATCTTTATATCCTTTGTTCATTTACATAGATTTAGCCACATACTTTTTCTCCAGATGTCTTTTTCTCCTGTTTCCAATCATTTTACTTTCAAGTCCCTGAGCATCCTACAAATCCATTAGCTACTGCCCATGAAACCATGACTAATTGTAAATCTGACCATTCCTCCTATCAAACAAAATGTATGTACCATGTAAAGTTCTGCTCTCTGTGAAGATTTCTCTTTTCTGATAATTTCAGGTTTGTCCCAGAAATGGATTGTAATGTTTCAGATGCCCGGTTCTAGGTGGTTGTCTTAGTAAAGGATTGATGGGAGATGTCATTCTGTAAATACGTTTCTCATATTCGTTAATGAATAAAGCACTGTTGGCCAATAGGAAAGCAAGATAGGCGGGACTAGGAAACGAGGAGGAAAGAGGAAGGAGGAAGGAGCAGTCAGCATGGATAGACCGGGGAGACCAGATTCCTGCCCCACTTCACGGAACGAGAAACCACGTGGAAATACATAGATTAACACAAATGGGTTAATACTTAAGACAGAGCTAGCTGATAAGAAGCTAGTACCTGGCCAATAGCATTATATCAAATACAGAGTCTCAGTGTGTTCTTTGGGGAAGGCGTGGCGGCAGAACAAGACCAGCAGCGGGAGGAAAAACCTTACTCCTTACATATGGTGCCCACATGGCTAATAAGAACTTCCACTTAAAATTTAACAAAAGCTTAAAACAGGGTTTTACAAACAAAAGAACAGAGAAAAGCAAGGTTTCTTGGCAGCAGCATTTTTCTCGGTTGGGCTCTGCTTTGCCAGAGACAAGCAGATATTTGCGAGGCTCCTTTAAGGGACGTTTCCTGACTCAGCATAACGGGCAAAAAACCACACGGCTTTTAAGAAGCACTGCTAACAATTTATTGGTGTGTACAAGAACTGGTGGTGGCATTGACCACATCTCCAAGCCAGCAGCATGATGCTGGATGGCAGCATAGACCAGGGTGGTGACCAGAGCTCTCAGTGGTGGTGGTAAAATAGCTGCTGCCATCTTTGATAAATCGCGGTAGAACAACTATGACTTTTATTTCAGCAATGTTGTTGTTTATCAAATAAAAGACTTGTGGCCAGAAAAAGATAAACATTTACAATAAAGACAGATTCACATTAAGAAAAAGCACTAAAGGTTTTAAAATATACGTGTTTTAAAATATACGTAGCTTGAGAGAGAAAGAGAAAAGGGATAAAATGGTTTAAAAATAAATAGAACAGCTGGGTGTGGTGGCACATGCCTTTAATCCCAGCACTCAAGAGACAGAGGCAAGCAGATCTCTGTAATTGCAAAGTGAATTCCAGCACAGAGAAAAGTTACACAGAGAAACTCTGTCTCAAAAAAAAAAAAAAAAAAAAGTAAAAGAAACAAAGTAAAAAAAGGTCACATAAAGATAGAGAGAATCTGTATATTGTACAGTATTATATTGTCTTTGTATTGTTTGACTGCTGAGGAAATAATATCAATTGTTAAAACAAATGCTGCTGGATTAATTCAATTTATATATTTTAAAAATGCTTTGACTCCAAAATTTAAGTTTAAGGATAGGTTAGCGGGGAAAAATATTTCTATTTTTGTTTCCACAGAAAAGGAAAAGCTGTGGATTCCTTCCAGACTAATGTGGTTTCAGCAAGCCAGACCCCCTGAAACAGAGTACCAGATGATCCTACATTCAAAGCAGCTTGGACAAGGCATCCTTGCAGACTACAGCCAGGATTTCTGCATCTTCTTAGGATCCACATGACAGCGCCCCCTATCATTAGGAAGTAGTTAGGAAAGAACGACACCCAAATTCCCAAATATTGTTTATATATGTTTTCATTTAAGTGGGCTTGGTTATAAATGGTTAATGACCACAACCAATCTCTTTTTAAAGATAAAAAGGGGATTATGGTATAGATATGATTACTTTGTTTTGGAATGGATTTTCATTTATTAATACAATTTAAGGTCAATTTTGTGATATGTATATTTCTCCTTTTGTTTAGGTATTGTGTTTATATAGCTCATTTAGAAATGTAATATATAATTTAGTACAGATTATAGATAGTTACCTATAATAGTAAAAATTTATAGTATTAGTTAGGTTTTCTAGATATGCAGAGATGTATTTGAGATAGATAGGCATTCTTCAAACCTTTCAAAGACCTACAGAATATGGCATTTAAAATGGTTTAGGGCTTTTCTTGACAGTGAGACATAAATGCTCCTGGCAACACCACATGCGTCAGAAAGGAAGATGGACATTAAAGAAACACATTATGGAGTTTGCCTCCAATATGGCAAGCCTAGCCATTTGGACAAGATACTGCTCTTGTCTGGACTGTTTGACTTTATGCTGTATAAACTGGACATGCAGGACTTACAGAAAAGTGACTGTTGATTCAAGATGGACATTGCTACAGAGTTCCTGCTTCATGGAAGAGACTGCCAGACAATTTGCAGGACACAGAGAAAAGTGACTGACAATCTGCCAATACAAGAAGACAGTGTAAAGTTTCCTGCTTTGCTGAAGATTCTACCAGACACACTATGGCTTATGGGTTGAAGATGGAAGATTACAGAAGAACTTCTAGTGACTGATAAGGCAAGATGTCTCTGTCATTTTTAGAGTTTATATACTATCCTTCTGTGGTCTTTGAAGGAGTTGAAGACAGATAGTTATGGTTACAGTTTTCCTTAGTTAAGTTTAAAGATATATTACATATAGGACTTTAGACTCACAAATATAGGATAGATGATAGAATAGTTTCTTTTAATCTTGCTAAATGTTAATGGACTAAATATTGTTTAACTGTGATTCTTACTTGATAACTAACTGTTGTGTTATATATTTTTCTATGTTAAAGTTAAAACCCTTCTTTTTATTTAGACAGAAAAGAGGAGATAATGGGAGATGTCATTCTGTATATATGTTTCTCATACTGGTTAATGAATAAAGCATTGCTGGCCAATATGAAAGGAAGATAGGAGGGACTAGGAGACAAGGAGGAAATAGAAAGAAGTAAGGAGCAGACAACATGGAGAGACTGGGGAGACCAGACGCTGGCCGCACTCCCCTGTAAGATAAGACCACATGTAAATACTAGATAAATAGAAATGGATTAATACTTAAGACAGAGCTAGCTGAAAAGAAACTAGTACCTGGCCAACAGCATTTTATCTAATACAGAGTCTCTGTGCGTTAATTGGGGCTGGTGCGGCAGCTGGACAAGACCAGCTGCGGGCGGAAAAAAAAATCTTACTCCTTACCAAGGATTCTATTGATTTGATGAAACACCATGACTAGAAAACAAGTTGGTGCAGAAATGTTTTATTGGGCTTACACTTTGGCATTACTATTCATCAGTGAAGGAAACCAGGACAGGAACTCAAACAGGCCAGAATGTTGGAGCCAGGATCTGGTTCAAAGAACATGGAGGGGAGTTGATTACTGGCTTGCTTCCCATGGCTTGCTCAGACCAGGTTCAGTAACCTAGTGATGGTACCATCTACTCTGGGCCAAGCCCTCCTCTATTGATCCATAAATGATAAAATGCTGAAAGAGTAAGAATTAGTTTTCTCTAAAGATATGGACTTTTGTTTGTCCACCATGCTACAGTGGATGGCCACACACCTGTCAGTATTGGGGCAACAGAGATACACTTGATGGGCTGTAAAAAACAACTTTACAAAAGAAGGAACACTGGTTAGACAATAGGGAAGGGAGGTGTAACAAAAATATTTGATGAGAGTAGATAAATATGATCAAAATAATTATATGAAAATCTAACAAATACGTTTAAAAATGAAATGAAACAAAAGTTTAAATGGAAGATGGATTTAAATATGAAGGATAAAATTTCAGTCTCTTTAAAAGAAAAAATGGGATAAATACTAGATGAAATCATGGTATCTTTATAATATTTTAGAAACAAAACAAATGGAATAAAGCATCAATTGGTTAGTGTTACAATATTTAAAAACAGCTACCCCAAAGTGACATGCTAAAGCAGTAGCCATCTATGGTCTCTGCACAACACCAGTGTCCAGATAGCTGTCCTAGTTTGTGTTTCTTCCATAGCTTCCTTTGTTGATGAACAGTGATATGGAAGTGTAATCCAAATAAACACATTCCTCAACTTTACTTTTGGTCATGGTGTTACTTTGCAGCAATAGAAACTCTAACTAATAGGACACTGAACAAAGATAGAATCTTCAGCATTTGGTGCAGATAATTTGTAGAGCTCCATGTAGAAGAATGAAAGCAGAGCATTATTTACACCCCTGCACAAAAGTCAGCCATACACAGATCAAGGACATTGGCATAAAAGCTGTGTCTTTGTTTGGCTCTCTGTTACTGTGATAAAACACTGAATGAATCCAACTTGGAGAGGAGCCAGATCATTTGACTTATAATTTCTGATCATTGTCCATCACTGAGCAGACCAAAGCAGGAGTCTAGAGGCAGGAACTGAAGCAGAACCATGTAGGAGCGCTGCTTATTGGTTTGTTTCTCATGGCTGCTCAGATTATTTTCTTACACAACCTATGTTCACAGGTCCAGTGGCATTGGCAGTAGTGGGCTATTTCCTACTATATCAATCATTGCTCAAGAAAATACCTTATATTCACACCAACCTGATAGAGACAGTTCCCAAATTGATGTTCATTCCTCAATATATCCATAGTTTTTGTTAAATGAACAATATTTAACTACACAAACTGCTACTCTGAATCCAGTTGAGAAGAAACAGAAAATACATATTGACATGTAGGCACAAGAGAGGACTTTTTGATAGAACCAATCATGGCTGGGAAAAAAAAGTCAAATGAAAATAATTTCTAATAATATTATGATATAATCTTAGACAGGTACCTAGCCCAATGGTCATCAGAGAGGCTTCACCAAGAAACTTAGTAAAACAGATGCAGAGATCTACAACTAAACATTACCGGGAGCTAGGGGAATCCTACATAACAGGAGGGTAAGAATTGTGGGAGCCAGATGCATTCAAGGTACCACAAAAAAGCCACAGAATCAATTAACTTGGGCTCAAAGGGTCTTAGAGAGACAAGCTGAAACCAGGGAGCATGCATGGGACTGATGTAGGACCTTGGTACATATATAACAGTTGTGTAGTTTGGTCTTTTTGTGGGACTCTGAACAGTGGGAGCAGGAGCATTCTCTGACTCTGTTACTTGATTTTGGGATCCTTTCCTCCTACTAAGTTGCCTCACCAGCCCTAATAGAAGAGGATGTGCCTAACCTCCCTTCAACTTGATATGCCATGGCTGGTTGATACCCTTGTGAGGCCTTCCCTCTTCTGAATAGAAATGGAGGAAGAGTGAATGGGGGAAGGGGAAGAGTTGAACTGGGATTAGAAAAGGAGGGCTCTCTGTGGTCAAGAAGTAACACACATACACACACACACACACACACACACACACACACACACACACACACACAAGAAAAAATCCAACAAAGGTAAGACCAGATATTTGCAACTAGAATTACAGTCTTCCCAAACACAGTTGCCCAGAAAGGGCTGAAAAAGATAATAAAAAGAAAGGAAGAAAAAAAGAAAGGACAAAAGGAGAGGAGGAGAAGGAGGATTAATAAGAGGGGAAGGAGAAGGAGGAAGAGGAGGGGAAGGAGGAAGAAAAGGAGAAGGAGGAGAAGAAGTAGGAGAAGGAAAAGGAGAAAGAGGAGGAGAGAATTCCAGCCAGACAGTCTTTCTATAACCCCAGTCAACAAAATGGAGACCAGTGAATGCTCTATGCTCAGATATCTTTCTCCTTTTATACAGTGTGAGACAGCAGCTAAGGAAAGGGTCTTCCCAGTTAGAGATTTCTTACCTTGTTTAACATGTTCCTACCCCCATTGATCTAATCCTTATCATCTCTCCTAGGCATAGACTAAACTAATATAAAATCGTGTGACCTGGGGTTTTGTGTGTTAGGTGACTCTAGACCCTGTAAAATTGTCAGTCATTGTTAAACATCATAGCACTTTTTTTTATGTGACCATCAAAATGTAACTCCAGTAACAATTCCTTCTTGTACCTATATACAACACCATGTTTTAATTTTTATGCTCATTTTATTTTTATTTTATGGAAAATTTTCGAATACTATATCTTGATTATTTTTCCCTTCTCCAATTATTTCTCAGTTCCTCTTTTACTCCATATGTACAAAAGTCTGTTATTACTCTCTTTCTTTCAAAAATACACTCAAAATCAAATAAAATAAACACCAACCTACAAAAATAATACACTACAATGCCCTTCCAAATCCCTACAACAAATGAAAATCAGAATAAACAAGTCAAAAAACAAGTAAGACAAAAATTGCCTACACAAAACGAGGCAAAAATTCCACATAAATATCATTCAGTTTGGTTGATGTTCATCAAATGATCCTGGGTATGGAGCCTGCTGTAGTGTAGAGTAGAACTCCATTAGAGAAAAGTAATTTTCCTTGGTCCACAAGCATCAATTGTAGATAATTTGTTAATTACACTTGGGATGCTGTGTTCAATTTCCCCTCTCAGTACTGGGACACTGTCAGGCTTGGTACATATATGTGTACTGCCACAGTCTCCAGAGTTTACTACCTTTTCCTTGGAGTGCAAGGTTCTTGCAAATTCTAAGCCCCCTCTTCAGCATAGCTCTGAGTCTCCATGAGAACACATACCGTTTGATGAACATATACCATTTAGAACTGAGTGCTCCAAGGTTTCTCACTCTCAACACATTGTCCACTTATGGGTATCTGTGTTAGGTCCTGTCTACTATAAGGAACTTCTCTGCTGCAGGTTGAACAAATCACTGATCTATAGGCATACCAATCATTGTATTGCTATGTTACTTTACCAAAACAATTATTAATAGGTATTTCCCTAGGCCTAAGAGCGATCTAATATCAGATTAATGATCTTTTTATAGCAGTGTCAGAAGTGGATCTATTCATGGAATTGGTCTTAAATCCAATCAGAAGGTGTTTTCATAATCTTACATCATTTGTGATACCATTGAAACAATATAACTTACAAGGCATGTTATTCTTACAAGTTGCAGAGTTTGTATCTATGTAACACCATGTTTGAATGCTATTATCTGTGATTTGACCTTGTTTTTCAGGATTAACAGAAAAATACCAGATAAAATAGACAAAATGGTGATAATATGATATGAAAATACTATTTATTCATTTATTTATTTTTCTTTATTTTCTTGAAAATATGTCCTGGCCAAATTTGACTATTTTCTTTCTAGAAGAGAAGCTACTAAAATGATCTTCTTTGGTATCTTCTATAGACAATGAAAGTTGATACAATGAGTCAGAAATGTTTTGTCATAACTAGAGTGAGTGAAAACATCCATTTAAACTACTTTAAGGCAAATTGTAGCATTTTCACAGATGTATAAGTTGGATGAATTTACCATGTATTTGTTGTAAAGGAATCAACAACAGCTGGAAATGCTAGCATCTCCTTTTAATAAGACAACATTTACTGAGTCACTAAATACTTCTACAGTTATTAAATAACAAAACATGAAATAGGCTCTTGAATATTGATATTACCGTACATTCAAATATTAATTATATTACATTTAATAAGATATCAAGAGAGAAAAAGTCTTCAAATATTGAAAAGTTAACAAATTTATTCTTACATATTTCATTTATAATGTTGAATCTTGAAGGTGATACCTAAATTGATATTAGGCTTCCTCGGTTAATGTGAAATTTGTGTGGCAGTGTTAGTGTGGTATTTTGGCAATCATTATTTTTTCAAGTCATCAAGTACTTCTTGCTTTGAGACTTTGTTCCATGAATCTGGAATAGTACCTAAATTTGTAAATTTTTTTTTCATACCTCACTTCAAGCTCTGATCTGAAGTGACAGATAAATCATTTCCAATATGGCTGGGTAGATAAGTCTGGGATGATGCTCCATGTTGCATAATTACCTCTCGCTTCTCGGTATTTCTTGTATGGGAATTCCTGGACTGCATGTAAAATAAATGAATGGTCACTTGTTACAGAAGTGGTACAGATGTTAGTGAAAAAGTAGTCTGTGTTATGATAATGCCATCCATTGAGTGCCTGAGGGCGGTAGAATGGAACACTATGGTCTCCACCATGGTGGGTAATGGTGTTTGTGCAAATTGCTTTACAAAAAGGACACTGTTTCCAGCAGCCATAGAGATGCTCAGAAAGGATTTTCTCAATGTCAGCAACTATTTCATCTATGTGCCTTTTTGAGCAGTCCTCTTCTACTTTCCGAATTACAGGATCCAAAGCTGCACTCATGGCTTCCTTAAGAAACTCAGTATCTTTAATCTCCTGGTGCTTGATGCTTACCATGTCTTTTCTCGGAAAGATCAGGTTGTTCTCTAGGTGATCACAGAACAAATCCAACCAGCCAGAAGCAGTGCTGTTGTTACCGTTAGCTACTTCTGTGGTTTTATGAATGGCAGTGAGGATGGCATTCTTGATGTCTCCTAAACTTATTTTTAAAAAAAGTTTTTACTTTTTCATCCTGTTCTTCTGAACAGTATCTTCTAATGTGTTCAATAATATAATCCCTCAAAAAGGATTGTGGCTGATGAATGTATTGCCAATACTTTTCAAAATCTTCTTCTTCTGCCAGAGAAATGAGAATATGTTTCTCCAGGTTAGCTCTGTTTCCATTGAATTCAGGGCAGGTGGCTCTCATGTCCCCAGCTACTTTAGGACCCATTTTTTCCCCATAATGTTTCATAGATAGCAGGAGTCAGCTTGAACCACAGGAAGTCAACAAAGGATGTGATGGAGGTGGCACCTTGGCAGGAGATCTTAAAACTCAAGAAGAAATCATCTTTCTTGATCTTCAGATAGGTCATAGGATTGTTTGATGTCTTAAATGACATGTGCATTTCCATGAAACTCTTACATGCTCTTTGGAATAAGCATAAGGATAAGTCAATGGTGTAGTCTCTAGTTAATGTGTAATCTTCCTCAGGGGAAACAGACTTCAGTACATTTTCTGTTACCCTCAAGATTTTATGAAAATCATTATGGCTGTAGTCACGCTTCTGCTTCCAAATGGTTTCAATTCTTTCATTGAATGTTACATAAATGTTATCAGTAGTTCTCCTGATGGACTCTTTATGGCAAGATTATAAACTCCTTCGAAGTACAAGACACCTGTTTTTCATTTGGACGTGCTTGTCATATTAATGCAATGCAATATATTTCTCCATTTTTTTAGTCTTTCTGCAATATTTTTGCCCTTTGTGAAATACCCTAGACAAATGCTTTCAGCATCCCCATCTGGGCTCTGTGATAGGAGGAGCAGTAGAAGACACATTGTAGATCCAGTTTGTCCAAACTTGATTGACTTTCTCATGCAACTCTTCATCACTTAATTCTTTACCTTTCACACTCAAAGCCAAGTTTTGACACTTTCATAATGTGCTTTTTGGTTATCTAGTATGTCTTGGCTTTTTTTTTTAAGATTGATGAGTTCATTGCTTTTCTTTCTGGTGTCTGAAATAACTGCATCTTTAAGAATAAGTAGCTTATGTTCAAAATTTGCTTTCCATTGAACTAATGTTTATCTGTCTGGGTCTTCTTTAAGTATTTGTCAAATTCTTGCTTGATTGTTTCATACTTCATATTAAATGGACCCTCCAATTCATTGGTTGTGATTGTCAGGATTTTTCCATTATGAATCTGATTGTTCAACTGATTTTGTAATTCCAGTACATGACTCCTCAGCTCCCAGGTCCACTGATTATACATGGTTTCCAGTTTGCTCATGGCTATGACCTCTTGGGTGTTCCTAAAACTGAAAATGAAGTTCTCACTGACAAGGGCATTCCACAAGTCCTGAACTCGAAGTCTTACATCTGAGATCTTCATGATTCTTCCCTAGGATTCCTGCAGGGCAGTCCTAAGAATCCCAATTTTCAAATCTTTGACATCGTGGCTATAGCGAGGATTGGGAGGAGCCATTGGGGGTTTGACATCCCAGAGGTGGGCAAAGTAGTAGACATGATTATTGACATCAAATTTAATTACATCACTGAAGTGGGTTATGTTGGAGCATTCTTCCTGTTCAGCAGCTAATGTTGTCATTTCATCCAGTCTCTGCTCCAGTCTCCATCGTCCTTTCATAGTTTGGCCTTTTGCAATAAGTTCGCCTACATTCTGAAGTACAAAGATGCAACTGGGGGATATTTTCACTTGTTTCATTCTCAGAAATGCCTGAACAACAATTTGTAGGATATCCTGCATCTCTGATGGATTCTCTCCAAAAATATTGATCAACAATGTTGCCAACTCATTGTCCCAATTCTGGGATATTTTGTTGAGCTCTGAAGCCTGAAGTCCTTCTGTGCCTACAACTAGCACAAAATCAAAGCCAAGTTCTTCTGTGAATTTCTTATCCACCTCCAGGAGCTGCATGTAGGTCCCCTTGGTACATCTGCTTGCACTAACTGTGAACTCTAAACAAAACAGTGCATTCAGTAGGGTGGACTTCCCTGAGTTTTGCAGGCCAAGGACAGAGAGAACAAACATCCTTTTGTCTCAATTTTTTTCTGAGATCTTGTCTAAAACAGCTGCTACCCACTTAAGAGGCACATATGAAGCATCTCCATGCATGAGCTCAATAGGAACACCAGCTATCATCCGGTCTATAGCAATTTGGGGAAGACAGAGAAAAATGCTGTCTCTAGAGGAAGTTTCTTCCAGTGCTTCATAGATCTGGCCAACTTCTTGGAGAATGTGCTCAATCCCTACAGTGCAGTTAAGAATCTCAGTAGAGATGTCTTCTATCTGCTTCTGCCAGTTTGTATTGGCGCTGCTGTTTTCTGCCTTTTGCTTTTCTGCTTGTACCTGTGACCACAAAAATTGTTACTTTTCATGTAAAATCTCCAGATGTTCCTTGGTTAGATATTCCAAAACCACACTTAACCAGTACAAGAAGTAGATTGAGGCCATTTTCTGAGTCATCATTAAGAACTTTCAAGACTGACTGCATTAAATCACTGGGAGGTAGAGCCTTTTTAACCTGCTGTCTTCTGATGTTTTGTTTTTCTGTTCTATGTCACTCTTGTGTTGTTCTATGCTCCTTTGCCCTTTTTCTTGCAGCTGATAGAGTTTTATGTCCTTCTTACACCAATGGTGCCACAGTTGTCCCTGAAGGGGGAGTAAGTCTTCCTTTATCTGAGATAACTTGGATTGTTTCAGGAGTTCCAGATTTGCCCGTGCCTTTTTTTTTTGTCTTCCTTCAGTTTTCTTTGGTCTACATCAATCTTGAATCCACGTTTTCGAGCCACCTGTGAATAGTCTTCTAGACTCCGAGCAGTACTAGAGATCTCTAGCAAACGTTTGATGGCAGTCATGAGTTCTTCTGTTAATTCTGCCTCATTTCTATTCCTAATGCCAACTCTCACCTTTGGGCCAGAATTATTAGTCATGAGTTTTTCTTTGTCATCAATTAAACAGATCAATGCTTTTGATGACTTCCACAGGTCTCTGACAAGATTTTGGTTCTCTTTATTATTATTAGAAGCTGACATGAGGATCACAATAAGAGCAGAGACTTCCTGCAGGAAGCTGAGTTGTTCCATATGTACCCTTGGCTGACAGTGTTAACCTGAAACCGAGCTTCTCCACAGTTTCAGTGAATAAGGATTCTTCTTTGGAAGATGTGAATTCTTTTGTTTCCATTCTTTTTCCTTGCTCAGATCCAAAGAGAAAGAATTCCTGGGGGACACTGAGTAGTTCTTCTCTCCTTGCTACCAGGTCCTTTTGGTGGGAAGTCTTATAAATTCCCTGCAGAGCCAGCCCTCCAGATGTGAATCTTACCAGGTCTCTATGTGAGAAGTTTTCACTATTTGCCAGTGTCTGCTCTATGTGACTGAGCTGTCTCTCCATTGTTTCAGTTATATTTTTTAGGGGTACTTCAGGCGTTGGGCAGCACTCTTCAGGGATCTCCATTGCTTGTCTCAGCTCTGCTTCTTTCCTCCTCACTGCCTCTTCCTGTCTATGCTTCCCTTGTGACTGCAAAACTCTCAGTTCCTGCAGTGCCTGTCCTGCCTGCCTCTGCCTGTTCCTTATCATCTCCCCTGGAGCCTCCTGCAAAGCTTGTGAGAGGTCAAACAGCTTCTTTAGGGCCTTTTCTCCCATGTGTGTTGTGTCTATGACTTCAGCTTCTGGAGTTTTCTTCTAAGTGTTGTAATGCTTGGGCACAGGTCACACCCTGATCTTCCTGAAGCTTAGGCAGCCAGTAGTCTACAGATAACCCCACTTCTGTTAGAAGCTCATTGAGACCTTGCTGTCTTCTGCTTTTGGATTGAGCCTCATCAGGGATGCACTTTTCTGTTTCCATGGCTCTGTGAAGAACAGATATCTATATTTAACCTGTATCTCACCTGTAAGAATTCTTTTCCATATTATCTGGTGTGTGAATGTTCTTAGGAGGCTAGGCTCCAAAGCTTTCTCAGAGTCCCTTTTATTGTGACACCCCAAAAAGGTGGTGTCAGCATGTTATTTTGCTGACAGCCTGTCAGCTGATAAACTAAGGAATGTACCACCTCTGCTTCCTCTTTACACTTCCCCCTGCACAGGGATTCTGTGGTATTTGATAATGCCTGCTTACCTTCAATATGACCAATGGATGCAAATTGGGTGTATTTTGCCTGTTTCTTTTTCTTCAAGCTATACATAAACTGGCCTGTTACCCCCAATAAACAAGCTACCCTGAAAGCAGACATCCAAGATTTTCTTTGCTCCTATGTACTCTCAGCCATGGATATCCTGGCTTCTGTTTTCCCCTGGGTCCTAAGATCACAGGTGGGCTGAGCAGTCTGGGGGGCTAGGAAAGTAGAAAATAATCCTGCTCCTACTTCAAGCATCCATCAGCACTACGTATGCAGGCAATTTTCATATGCACATGCAGCAAAGCACTCATACACATAACTAAATTAAGTAAATATTAACAAAATTTTGTGAGTAACAAAGGAGATGAGATGATAGGAAGTGGCAAAGGGATATGGTATAGAGAGTATATTTAGATAATGCCACATTATTTTTCATGAACTTGTTTCTCTAAATTTTTGCTCTTTCCACCCTTACAGCTGATTTGGCATACAGGTCTCAGGGTAACAGACTCTCTTCCTCCCTGAAATTGAGAATCAGATTTAGTTTAACTGTAAGCATGTACTATGGACTGCCAATCAGTTACTGGTATAGAATCTAACTTTTCCTCTATAGTGTATGAGAAGGGACGTCCTGATATTTCTTTAGACTTTTTCTTGCAATGCTGCTGCCTATGGCATTAATAACCTTTCTAATACCTATTATATAAAGAGGACAGACCCCTTAGGCCCATAGCATGAAACCTTTCAATATATTACTAAATTAAATGATATACTCAAATGGAAATATCTTTATGAAATTTATTTATTTTCTTTTTTTAAATAATTTTTTTTAATTTAAATTTGAAACAAGCTTGTTTTACATGTCAATCCCAGTTCCTGAACCCTCCCATCCTTCCCTCTCCTCCTACTAACCCCCATCTCATTCCTTTTTTGCTCCCCAGGGAGGGTGAAGCCTTTCATGGGGAGTCTTCAAAATCACAACCAGATCTTACAGAGGAATTTTCTCAACTGAGGCTCCTTCCTCTCTGATGACTCTAGGTTGTGTCAAGTTGAGATAAAATTAATTAGCACAACTGACTCCTTGTCAACTTGACATAAAACACATCAATTTTAAGTTACAACCTTCCCTTTTTTGTTTGTCCCCAAATCACACATTAATGTCAACATTGCAGTATAAACATTCTAAAATCTTTAAAAGTTAAAACACTTAAAAATGCAGTCTCTTTAAATAAAATGTCTAGTCTTTTTTAAAACTCAAAGTCTCTTAAAATTCATTGTCTTTCAAATGTGAGCTACCATAAAATCAAAAATAAGTTAAATACTTTTCTTACTTCAAGAAGGAAGAACCAGGCTACAGTGACAATCAAAACAAAGCAAAATAACACTACAAAAGTTGTAAATAACTCGCTGTTCAATATCTGGGATTCACTCAGGAATTATCTGGGCAATTCCAAAGATCCTGGGTCACTTTTCTGACTCTGTCCTCTGCAGGACACACAGCTAGTTTCCTTGGCTCTGGCTGGCTGCCCTACACCACTACTGCTGTTCTTGGTGGTCATTCTATGGTACTGAAATCCCCAAAATGCTGGAGCTTCATAAAATTGGGTCACACTTTCACCAACAGCCTCTCCTAGACACTCTTCACTGTACCAAGCCTCAGTTTCTCTGTATGACTCCTTCAGTCCTGGGGCTACCACTCTTACTCTGACTGCAGCTTCACAAATGGCCCCTCCTGGCCTCTCACAGTGCCAAGCCTTAGCTGCTATCCATAACCCTTTCATATCTTCAAAACCAGTACCACCTGGGTGACTCTTACACTACTAAGTTTAGTTGCCAGCACTGGGTACAATCTTGGCTGCCTCTGGAACACAACTTCTCTGTGCTAACCCAGAGGAACCACCTCCCAGAAGATTTCACCTCAGTGTTGCTGGTCTCTTCTTAATTGTTGCTAATTTCTCAGCTCCAGATGACCAGCATCAATTGTCCCAATAAAACAAAGGCTTCACTTCAGTGACATGGGACTGAAGTGCCACTCTGGTTAAGCGTGGCTGACTCCTCAGCCCTCCCTGACCAGAACCACAGAATCTTAATTCAAAATTGCAAATATACAATGGCCCTAACAGTCTTTAAGAGACCCTCAAACTTCCCCTTGGAACTTCATAAGCCAGGCCTCCATCTATATTCTTCTCAACATCCTTTTCTTCCAAGCTCCCACACAGTAGCCCACCAAGGTTTGAACACTCAATGGCTTTTCTTGTCTGAAGTTTGAAGTCATTTCCCAGTACTCCCCTAAAAAACATGGTCAGGTCTGTCACAGCAATAACCTACAATCCTGCTACCAATGCCTGCCTTAGGTCACTATTGCTGTGATGAAATACCATGACCAAAAGCAAATTGGGGAGGAAAGGGTTTGTTTGGCTTATACTTCAGCATTGCTATTCATCATTGAAGGAAGCCAGGACAGGAAATCAAATAGGGCTGGAACCTGGAGGCAGGAGCTGATGCAGAGCCTATGGAGGAGTGATGCTTGCTGGCTTGCTTCTCCTGGACTGCTCAGCCTACTATTTTAGGGAACCCAAGACTACCAGCCCAAGGATGGCACTACCTACCATGGGATGAGCCTTCCCATCAATCATTAATTAAGAAAATGTCTTACACATTTTCCTTTGTTTTCTTTATAGAGTCATGTTCTTTATAAAGATTCCCTCCTCTCTGATAACTCTAGCTGTGTCATAAAACATGTGTGCATACGTGTTCCTCTTTGTGCAGTGTCTATATGCATGCTTGCTGAGGCATGTGTATGTGTGGAGATCAGAGGTTAATCTTGGATCTTTGGTTTTTGGTCTTTTAATCATAGCATCTCTTCATTGCCTGGAGCTCAATGATTAGACTGATCAAACAGTGAGAACCAAAGGTCTGCCTGTTGCCATCTCTCCAGTGCCAGGATTACAGATGCATGCCACCATTCACCAACTTTGAGTCTTCATGCTGACAAGTCAAGCACTTTACCAGTTATGCTATCTCAGCAGATTTTCTTTCACATCTTTGAGAAAATAGTCTCACTTTTTAGCCCAGGCTGGCCAACAACTCAGTATGTAGCTCAGGCTACAAATGAGAGGCAACCCTTTTCCTCAGTCTTCCAAGTGCTGGGATTACAGGCCTGACACACCATGCCTGGCTGGTTCATTTTTTTTTTCATCCTGAAGGTTTCATTGTAGATATTGCTTCCCTGGAAAAACTTGTACGGCTGGATTCCTTAAGGCTGTAGCATGCCTCTTAGTACACGTCAGCATGCTTTTTACCATTACATCTTTTGTCTCTTTTTTATTATTATTTATTATTTTTCATATTTAAATATTGATCCCAGTTTCCTCCCCCTCCCTCCCATGTCCCCGACCACCCTCCCATCCCATTCCCCTCCACCACTCCACAAGGAGGGTGAGGCCTTCCAGGAGGGATCATCAAAAACTGTCAAGTCATTTGGAGTTGAGACTAGGCCCTCCTTCCTGCTTCTAGGCTAAGGGAATATCCCTTCATGGGGAATGAGCTCCCAAAGTTCTTTCGTGCATGAGGGATACATCCTGGTTCCACTGTCAGAGATCCCTTAGACTGCCCAGGCCTTCTAACTGAGACCCACATTCAGAGGGTCTGAGTCAGACCAATGTTGGTTTCCCAGCTATCAGTCAGGGGGTTCATGAGCTCCCCCTTTTTCAGGTCATCTGTCTGTGGGTTTCTGTAGCCTGGTCTTGACCCCTTTTCTTATCATTCTTCCCTCTTTGCAACTGGATTCCAGGAGTTTGGCTCACTGTTTAGATTACTTCTATAGGTTAGTGCATCATCAAGTCTCATCAGAAAAGTTCCTTTTTCAATAAGAGGAAATTTAAAAGGAGACTTACAACTGGTCAAGGCTCAAAAAATAAGTGGCTGTGGAGTTCTCAGCTGTAATTGAGACATTTATATCTCATACTTCTACCTTTCAAGACTCTGAGATTCTTGTAGGAGATTTGGCAAAAAAGATTGTAAGAGCCAGACATTTTGGATATTTAAAAGGAAACAGTGTTTTCTCAATAGAACAGGGAAGGTGAATATGTGAATTAACACAGTTGTGACAATATGTACTAAATTTGTACAACTTCAGTCACTACAAAACCCCATCATGGAGAACAGAAGTAAGCACAAAGTCCCACTCCTAGCTGAACACTATTGGTATTTGATACTTGCTGGGAGATTGAGATTTAGTTTTCTTTAAAAGATGTTTACTTTGGCTGATTGTCCAGACTGCATTGGATGGCTAAACATCCAAGGATATATGGAAAATACAGATCAGACAGGATGGGTTGGGAAAAAAAAAACTTTTAAAAAAGGTGTAACAAAGTTTGGACAATAGGGTAGGGAGTTGTGATAGGAGGAGTTTGTGGAAGTAGAAACGTAGGGTCAAATATGAAATTCTTAAAAAAAACCAACAAATACTTATAAAAACAAAATGAAACAAAAGTTTAAGTGGAATATGAACTTAAGTGTAAAGCATAAAACCCCAGTCTCTTCAAAAGTAAGATAGAAGAAATCCTAGATGAAATCCTAGTATGATTATAACATTTTAGATAAAAACCAAATGGAATAAAGCATAGATTGGTTTGTGTTACAATTTGCTTCTAATCGGTGCCCCTACTGAGAGACAATGTAAATCTTAGACTGTGGGGCCTGGTTTCAGACACTGGTGTGGACAGATAAGTACAAGATAGAATAAATAGAATAGACAATGCAAAATCTGTCCACATCACTTCCTACCCACTCTTCCACTTACTTGTCTCTTTGAGGTCAGGTTCTTCTACAGAGAGACAGGCAAGGAAAGTGTGATCTTTCCTGGAGGAGGGGAGGCTGCAGTCTGTCAGTGACAGAACATACAGGATGCTTTAGCTGAGGGTAGGGGCTGAATTTATTCTCAGCAGGGCAAGCCTCCAAGTTCTTTCTGGGAGAAGTTTCATGTCACTCCTCTTTATACCACTAGTTGTGTCACTAAAGTAGTGCAGAGTCCAGTTTATAAGTAACTAATCTTGTAAAAAGAGACTCAGAATCCAATTTTCTTGTGATTTAGCAGAAAAAGCAACAAAGGCACACATGCTAGAGATATTGTTAGTAGCTGTGAGGAGGAGGGAGCTAGATGAGAAAAGAAAGTCATCTCTTTGAATCAGAGGTCAGAAAATTGGGTAGGTGATGGGGGAATGACTCAGTGGATAAAGTGCTAACTATGCAAGGATTAGGACCAGAGTACACACCTCCAGAACCAACATAAATGCCATGCAGGCACAATGGGAGTCTCTGATACCAGCACTCAGGAGACAGAGACAGTGAGGTGCAAGCTAGCTAGCTAAATTAGCCAGAATTGGTTAGCTCCAGCTTCAGTGAGAAACCCTGGTTTCCTAGTCACACTCTATCAGAAGGAAATGTCCTGTGTCTACCTCACCTGTCCTCTCTGTCATGGTGTTTTAAGGCTGAGGGAGAGGCGGTTATGTGGTGCTTCCTCCCTCCTTTCACACATTTCAATTCTAAGGATGGGCAGGGGTGATACTAATTCTTAACATCAGTGTTGCTAGTAGTGAAGTCCATCCTAAATGACATCTCAGCCTGCTGATATGTGGCTTTTCACCTTACAGTTACAGAGAATGTGAAAGATTTATAAGATCTGAAGAGAAACCAGAGAATGCACATGAGCTGTTTGGATATTCAAGAATTCTGTGACAGTCAGACAGGAAGTGAGCTTGTTTATCTGCTCTGACTCAAGTGTATATTCTAATGGTAACGGTAATGTTTTTGAGTGTTAGAACAAATGAGGAAGATAAAAATGCCTGCATTTTGAGTTGGTTTCTTTTTTTTAGCAAAGAAGTTGTTGGCATTTTAGACAGGAATGACTCTTAAAACTTGTCTTTTTTGAGTTGTGGCTCAGGCCTGTAAATGAAGGCCAGCATGGGCTAATCCTGGAACTCAGTCTCTCTTACATATTATGCTAAAAATACACAAAAACAAATAAATGAAAACAGAAAAAAGTAAATGTTTATCTACATATTGTTAAACTTCTAAGTTTCTTTTTCTTCTAAATTGTAGGCAGACTTTATTCACCCTTGGATTAAAAAACTAAAAGTACTTTTTCCCCACCCCATTTTCCATGCTTCAAGAGGTCTTAAAGTTACAGAATATTACATTCCCCTAAGAACTGGCCAAAGTCAAGTACCCCTGGTTAGCAATGCAGAATTTATATTTCGGTATTAAACTTGTAAACACAGCTTTGGATAAAAAGAGGCATGTTTTCCCTGGAAAATTTGGAGAGCAGATGGCTCCTTTACTGTGGGATGAAAGAAAACATTTTCTTCTTTTCCCCAGAGTTATAGGCATAGTCAGACTAGTGTTCTAGAACACGCCCAAGAGAATATTGCTAGGATTAGAGGCTGTGCCACCCATGTAAGCAATGAGTTTCTGAAATTATATAACAGCAAAGAAAGCATAACAAACAGCAGAGCAGAGAGCAGAGCAGAAAGGCCCCTTCAAACCAGAGGCTACAGAGGCTGTATCCTGGGAAGGAGTATAAAATGGATCAGAAGGCACTTTTAAGCCAGAGGCTAAGCAGTTTATCCCAGGAAAGAAGTCAGAGAATGCATGAATTCAGATGGCTATGTGGAAACATTGTAGCCTTTTAGGAATCCAGGAAATGGGGAAGTACCTAAGTGGAATCACTTCACTGCAAGGAGAGGGTTTTCTGGTTACAGGCACCCTTTGGGATTGCTAGGTAATTTACTAGATAGTAAGTATCTGGGCTGTCTTGTAACACATGTTACCAAAAATACACAGTCCTTTTTGTTGTTGTTTGATTTAACTTTATTATAATAAAAAAACCTGGAAAAATATTACAACCAAGGTTAACCAAGCCTGAAGTCTATATATCTCCTTGAACTTCTATACAGTCAGAATTTGCTTTATGAAGACATGGGGTTTCACATCAGATTTCACACTTTCCACTGGTAAGTTTTGATTCACTTGTCCACCAACAAACCACAACAAAATCCATGACAGATTTAGAATTGGAAAAACATGTTTATATCTTCTCTCATAACATATGCCCATAACCTCCATCTAGTCCTTCATCATGTCTTAATTCTTTTTCCTAATGTTATACTGTTCCCACATGTTCTAGGTGATTTATATAAAGTAGAAAATGAGGTTTCTCCTGAGATTGTATTACCTCACTTAATATTATACATTTTAAGTTTCATCAATTTTCAGAAACTGATTTATTCCTTTTCTTTTGAGTAGTATTCATATATTTACATATGTATCTATAATTTCATTATCCATTTATTTGTTGACAGATGTCTTGGTTGAATCCAGTTTTCTCTAGTGATATAGGAATGATAAACATGAAGGTGTAGGGAGGAAAGGGGATAGTGATGTAATTATAATATATTATAATCTCAAAAAATTAAAAAAATCACGATAATGAAAATTTCTTTGGTAGGATAAAGAGTTCTGTAGGTATATGGCCAGGAGTAGTAAAACAGCTGAGTCAAATGGTAATTATATTTTAATTTTTGAAAAAATATCTAAACTGATTTCTATATGACTTTATTAATTATGACCCCCACTAATATTGAATGAGGAGTACTTTTTCACCACATCCTCTCATTTCTTCTCAGATTTGTTGATGATAGCCATTATGACTGGACTCAGATGGTATCTAAAGTAGTTTTTATTTGAAATTCCCTGATTACTAGGACTATGGAACATTTTATGAATACTCATGGTTCATTTGTGTTTCTTTTAAAAAATATTTATTTTATTTGGAAGTTTTTTGATTGGCAGTTTGATTTTCCTGATACTTAAATTCTGCATTCTTTATAAGTTCTGGACTTCAGCCCCGTGTCTGAAGTGTAGCTGGTAAAATTTTCTTCCATTCTGTGTGCTGTCTGTGTTCTGCTGATGCTTGCATTGTTGTAAGGAAGCTTTTGATATTCATGTATCAATCTATTGATACTGAGGGAAGGTTCTGTGCAATTGGATTTATATTAGAAAAGGTCTTTTCTGTATGTTCTCTTCTAGAACTTTCAGTGCATTGGGTTTTAAAGTAAGGTGCTTTTCTCAGAGTGAACTGATTTTTGTACAAGGTGAAAGATATTAATCTACTTTCATGCTTCTGAAGATACATTACATTTTTTAAAATCAGTATCAGTTATTGAATAGACATTCTTCTTTTCAATGAAGAGTTTTGCTAGGTTTGTAAAATTAAGTAGGAATAGCTTTGTCATTTTATTTCTGGGTCCTTTATTCTATTTTGTTGATCTAATTGTCTGCTTTTTATGCTACTATCACATGGTCTATATTGTTGAGTCTTATTTTTATGTTTTCAGTTTTTTGTCTCTTGTTGAAAATAGATATTTTTCTCACATATATATTTTCTATTCCTCACAATTCCTCTACACTACCCTCCCATCCAGATATACTTCCTATCTGTCTCTCATTAATAAACAAAGCTTAGTGTGGCTGTGTCTTAAGCACATGGGAGGCAGAGGTGGGAGGATCTCTGAGTTCAAGGTCAGCCTGGTCTATAGAATGAGTTCTAGGATTTCAAAGCTATGCAGAAAGACCCTGTCTCGAAGAACAAAACAAACAAAACAAAATAAGAAACATAAAAAAAGAAAACAAAAAGGTTTCTAAAGAATAGTAATAAAATAAGACGAAACAAAGATTAACACATTGGAATTGTACTAAACACACAAGCAGAAATAAAGAAGCCCAAGAATGGCACAAGAAATGAGAGAACCCCTTGTTTGTACGCTCAGGAATACCATAAAACACTAATCTGGAAGCCATAATATAAGAACCAAGAACTTGGTACAGACTCATGCACACCCTGTGCATGCTGCCTCAGTCTCCAGGAGTCCACATGGTCTTTGTTTATGTTGATTTAGGTTGTCTAGTTTTCTTTGTGTCTTCCATTACTATTGACTCTTATATTTTTTTCTACTTCCTCTTCTTCAGGGTTCCTGAACTCTGAGGGGAGGATTTGATGGAGATATCCCATTTAGAATTAAGTATTCCAAGATTTTTCACTCTCTGTATATTGCCAGGCTGTGGGTCTATGAATTTGTTTCTATCTGCTACAGGAGGTTGCTTCTCTGACAATGGCTGAATAAGACACCCACCTCTGAGGATAGCCGAATATCGTCAGGCATCATTTTATTATGAGATTTCTTAAGACCAGTATTATTTGGTTTTATCCTAGTTCCTAGGCTGTCTAGTCTCAGGTTATTGGTCACACAAGCAGTGTTGTGTATATCTACTCAAGTGTGCCTTAAGTCAAATCAGATACTGCTTGGTCATTCCCACAAACTTTTTGCCTCTATTGCCATCACATACCTTTCAGAAAAACATCATTGTAGATAGGAGGGTTTGTGGCTGGTTTTGTGTACATGCTTCTTTTTTAATAGAGTGCAGAGTATCTTTCTATACCAAAGATGCTACAACATAGGGGCAAACCAAAGGCTCTGTGTGGGCAACAGCCTGATGTATCAATGTTCTAGGAGTTCTGTAGTTATTGCCTTCAGCAATCAGAGCAATTTATATTCTTGGAAACATACAGGTTGTTTGGAGAGTCCCATAGACCACCTTGGCTAACACCATCCAATAGTAGTACTGAATCTTCATTTGGTGATGAGATGGCCAGTTTGGTCTCTGGCTTGTCCATTATTTTTCAATTTCCTTTAGACAACCTTGATATAAGTATGTATTTTAGGAAGTTTCTGTTATATTATGATTCCATACTAGCAACTAGCAACAGTTGACTTTTAATTTTCATAGCCTCTCCCCACATTCCCTGCCTTGTCTCCTCTCTTCTCCTCCTTCCACTTGATCCTCCTATTCCCGCCTCTTCCCCATCAAATCATAACTATCTACTCTACATCCATTTCCTATTGAGATCTATCTGTACTCTGTAGTCCCCTACTCTATGCTCCATCAGGTAGCCAGCTTTTTCTTTGATATTGGTAGTGCTGGCACCTCTTTCATTACTATCTTCTGGACTTTTCTGACATCACCATTTTTTGCAACTGGGTTTGAAGACTCCTGAGGGTTTTCTCCTGTGCATATAATCTGCTCTAGTGGATAACCACTAGAACAAAGACATATATTTAGTAACATGTCTTTGCAGAGCTGTTTGTAATATGTACCTGAAGATTTCTTTCTTAATACAAAGAACAAATGTGTCCTTATAATACCTGTCTCTTATTGTCCTTTCTTCATTTTAATATCCTGTAATTTTAGCATGAAAAAGACGTCTTTCACCTGGTAAGTGTAACATAAAGACTTGGGATATGATTTATATATTAATAAGTCTTATTAAAGTTCAGAATTAACATATATATATATATATATCACCTACCTTTGAAAAGAAAATGATGACATCATTCCAATAAAAATATTTTTAATGTTTGTCAGCAAAAGGTATTTATAATTGATGGACAGATAGAAAATCATTTGTTATTTTAAAGCTTTATTGCTTAAATATCATTTTCTTTAAGACACTGATTTATAAGAGGTGGAGATACACTTTATAAAATATCCTCATTTTTAGATACATGTTGCTACTCTAAAATATTTGTTTTAAAACATTATGAGAGTTGAAAAATATTAATAGATTAGCTACCTTTAAATACCATACCAAAGTGATTTTGTATATTAATGTATCATGAAACATACTAGGTCAGAACATAACATTTTAAATGTATTTTAAGGATTATAGAATACTTGAATTCATAAGACTGAACAGTGTGGGTTTAGAGGCAAACCTCTCTTGTCCCCTTTAAGCATACCTTTTTTTTTCTGTCTCACATGTTCCACTTATAACATGCATGGTTGGTTATTTCCTAGTGTAAAGCCAACTGTGTAGTGGCTACACCCCTGAGGAATATGACTCCCCTTCCCTAAGGGAAAGGTAGGGCCTCATGAGCCCTATTTTGTACAAGAAACCACAATTCTGGTGACTTCATGAGTTCAACTGATGTATCATAGTCAGAATTCTTTCTTACCTTACATATCTTAAATTTTCTCCATCCCTTTCTAGGTTGTTCCCTAATTCTTAGAGACAGTGGTAAATATTTAGTGCTTAACATACACTCAAGAGCCACTTTCCCCATGACATTGACCTGTACCAAGTTTCTGAATTCACTGCAAACAGAAGCATCTCTGACTAAATAAGATGCACTGATTTGTGGGTATAAATATGTCTCTATTTCCCAGGCCTGTACTTGTGAAAAGGCAGAATCACATGTTGTATATGTCCTGCTGAACAGCACTGTTAACTACGTACTTATTAAAAGCAGAGCCACATAGTGTATGTACTACTCAGTCAAGGTTTCTGAATTCTTCACAAAATGAAAAATCTTTCTTGATATTTATAAAGAACTTTTGTGTGGTTTGTACATAATTACTGGATACATTTCTATTCTATGTTAAATGCATTTGTGTCCTCAAATATGCAATTATTTCATGCAAAACTTAGGAGGAAGTACTTTCCAACTTGGTCTCTCCAGAGTAAATTTTTAGATTGACAATCATTTTCAGGCACATTTTATGTGCTCATAAAAGAGCAGAAATTTTAAAATAAAGAGAAAATAGAAAAGGAGAAGAGGAAGAACTAGTCGTTAGAACTTCACAGTAGAGTACTTGAGGGCCTGGGTTTGTTACCCGGTGCTTTCCCCATTAGTTGAGTAAATCTCTTAAGTATACTGTTGTAGGTAGGCTTTTCTGTCCTCCCTGCCTGTTCCCAAATAACCACACAAAGGCTTATTAGTAATTATGAATGCTCAACCATAGCTTAAGCTTGTCGTTAACTAGCTCTTGTAACTTAAATTAACACATATTTCTTACCTATACTTTGCGGTATGGCTCAGTATTTTTTCTCAGTATGGCGAGTTCAGTTCCTGCTTTCTCTGCATCTCCTCATAACTCCTGAGACTCCTTCTCCTTATCTTTGCACTCTCTTTTATCTGCCAGTCTCAACTAACCTCTACATGTCTAGCTATTGGACAATCAGCTTCTATATTAACCCACTCAGGGTAACATATTCACACAGTGTAGAAAAATATTCTACATATAATTTTGGTTGTTGTTGTTATAAATTAATACATTAACTTAAAACAATGAAAAGTATTCTCAGGAAACCAGAAACTTGCAGTTTTTAAAAAGCATATCTTTACCATTTGTTGAAGATGCTATCCTCACCCCATTGTATAATTTTAGCTGTTTTGTCGAAAATCAGGTGTTCATAGGTGCGTGGATTAATATCAGGATTTTCAATTCAATTCCATTGGTCAATCTGTCTATTTTTATGCCAATACCAGGCTGTTTTCAGAACTATAGCTGTGTAGTAGAGCTTAAAGTCAGGAATGGTGATGCCTCCTGAAGTTCTTTTATTGTATAGGGTTGTTTTGGCTATCCTGGGTCTTTTGTTTTTCCATACAAAGTTGATTATTATCCTTTCAAGGTCAGTCAAAAATTGTGGTGGGATTTTAATGGGGATTGCATTGAATCTGTAGATTGCTTTTGGTAAGATTGCCATTTTTACTATGTTTATCCTACCTATCCAAGAGCATGGGAGATCTTTCCATTTTCTGGTATCTTCTTTAATTTCTTTCTTTAGAGTCACAAAGTTCTTATTATATAGGTCTTTTACTTGTTTGGTAAGCGTTACACCAAGATACTTTATGTTGCTTGTGGCTATTGTAAAGGGTGATGTTTCTCTGATTTCTTTCTCTGTCTCTTTGTTGTCTGAAAAAAGTAGGGCTACTGATTTTTTTGAGTTTATCTTGTATCCTGCTAGTTTGCTGAAGGTGTTTATCAGCTGTAGGAGTTCCCTGGTAGAGTTTATTGGGTCGCTTATGTAAACTATCATATCATCTGCAAATAGAGACAGTTTGACTTCTTCCTTTCCAATTTGGATGCCCTTGATCTCCTTTTGTTGTCTTATAGCATTAGCTAGAACTTCTAGTACGATATTGAAGAGATATGGAGAGAGAGGACAGCCTTGTCTTGTTCCTGATTTTAGAGGAATTGGCTTAAGTTTCTCTCCATTCAGTTTGATGTTGGCGGTTGGTTTGCTGTATATTGCTATTATTATGTTTAGGTATGTTCCTGTTATCCATGACCTCTCCAAGACCTTTATCATGAAAGGGTGTTGAATTTTGTCAAAGGCTTTTTCCACATCTAGGGAGATAATCATATGGTTTTTCTTTTTCTGTTTGTTTATATGGTGGATCACATTGATAGATTTTCGTATGTTAAACCATCCCTGCATCCAGGTATGAAGCCTACTTGGTCATGGTGGATGATTTCTCTGATGTATTCTAGAATTCGGTTTGCCAGTGTTTTATTGAGTATTTTTGCATCGATGTTCATCAGGGATATTGGTCTGTAGTTTTCTTTCTTAGTTGTGTCTTTGTGAGGCTTGGGTACCAAAGTTATTGTGGCCTCATAAAAAGAGTTTGGCAATGAACCTTCTGTTTCTATCTTGTGGAACAGTTTGAGGAGTAGTGGTATTAGTTCTTCCTTGAATGTCTGGTAGAATTCTGCGCTGAATCCATCTGGCCCTGGACTTTTTTTGGTTGGAAGGCTTTCGATGACTGCTTCTATTTCATTGCGGGTTATAGGTCTATTTAAGTTGTTTGTCTGTTCTTGATTTAATTTTGGTAAGTGATAGTTATCCAGAAACTTGTCCAGTTCCTTTGAATTTTCAATTTTTTGTGGAATACAGATTTTCAAAGTATGACCTGAAAATTGTCTGGATTTCCTCTGTGTCTGTTGTTATGTTCCCTGTTTCGTTTCTGATTTTGTTAATTTGCATGTTCTGTCTCTGCTCTTTTGTTACATTGGATAAAGGTTTGTCTATCTTGTTGATTTTCTCAAAAAACCAACTCTTTGTTGCACTGATATTTTTGTATTGTTTTCCTGGTTTCTATTTTGTTGATTTCAGCCCTCAAGTTGATTATTTCCTGGCGTCTACTCCTGCGGGGTGAATTCGCTTCTCTCTGTTCTAAGGCTTTCAGTTGCGCTGTTAATTCTCTTATGTGACTATCCTCTGTTTTCTTCATATGGGCATTTAGTGCAATGAACTTCCCTCGTAGCACTGCTTTCAAGGTGTCCCATAAGTTCAGGTATGTTGTATCCTCATTCTCGTTGAATATTAGAAAGTCCTAAATTTCTTTCTTTAGTTCTTCTTTGACCCAGGAGTGGTGCAGTTGCACATTGTTCAGTTTCCATGAGTTTGCTGCTGGCACAATTGGATGAGGGTGTGTAGAAGACTGCAGATAGACCCATGTCTGTTGCCATGCACAATATTCAAGTCCAAATGGATCAAAGACCTCAACATCAATCCAGCCACATTGAACCTCTTAGAAGAGAAAGTAGGAGGTACCCTTGAACAAATTGGTATAGGAGACTGCTTCCTGAACATAACTCCAGGGGCACAGCACTGAAAGAAACAATTAATAAATGGGACCTCTTCAAACTTAGAAGCTTCTGTATGGCAAAGGACACAGTGGACAAGACCAAACGGCAGCCCACAGACTCGCAAAAGATTTTCACCAATCCTATATCCGACAAAGGGCTGATCTCCAAAATATACAAAGAACTCAAGAAACTAGTCAACAAAACACCAAATAACCCTGTTAAAAATGGGGTACAGAACTGAAGAAAGAATTCTCAATGGAGGAAATCAAAAAGGCTGAAAGACACTTAAGAAAATGCTCCACATCCTTAGCTATCAGGGAAATGCAAATCAAAACAACTTTGAGATACCATCTTACCCCTGCCAGAATGGCTAAAATTAGAAACACCAGTGATGACTTATGTTGGAGAGGATGTGGAGAAAGTGGAACACTCCTCCACTGCTGGTGGGAGTGCAAACTCATACAGCCATTTTGAAGATCAGTATGGCGGTTCCTCAGGAAAATGGGAATTAGTTTACCACAGGACCCGGCAATCCCCCTCTTAGGCATATACCCAAGGGATTCACATCAATGCAACAAAGACATCTGTTCAACTATGTTCATAGCAGCAGTATTTGTAATAGCAAGAACCTGGAAGCAACCTAGATGCCCCTCAATTGAAGAATGGTTAATGAAGATGTGGCACATCTACACAATGGAATACTACTCTGCAGAAAAAAAAAAAATAATGGTATCTTGAAATTCACAGGCAAGTGGATGGCACTTGAAGAAACCATCCTGAATGAGGTAACCCAGTCACAAAAAGAGGAACACAGTATGTACTCACTCATATATGGATTTTAGACCTAGATCAAAGGATCACCAGCCTATAATTCACACCACCAGAGGAACTAGGATACAAGGTGTATTCTAAGAGATTCATATAAAGTCCCTCACAGAACTGGGCAGAGACAAGTCCCCCAGAGGTCAGGTGAAGTGGGTGGGGCAGCGAATGGAGAGAGAAGTAGGAGTAAATGAGGGGGAGTAAAAGAAAATATGTATGACCAGGAAGATTGAGCCTGGTTAGGAATAGAAGATAGGAAAGAGAGAGTGAGAGAGAGAGACAGAGAGAGAGAGAGAACATAAAAGAGGGAGCCAATATTGGTTTGAAGATAAAATTGAACACAAAGAAAGGTCTAGAAAACTACAAGACTGCTGCCAACTAACAATCTGAGCTTCCGTGGAAAGGCTATCATAAATGCCCTTCCCAGAGAGTGAGATCAACAACTAAATTCTCCATGGAGTCCTCAACTAATGCCTGTTGGAAACAGTAGCAAAAACCCATACATAAACACTGAGTCGAACTAGAACCCAGATGCTGATGGAGAGGACAAGACCATGCGCCAGAAACACATACAGACAGCTTACCTGAACAAGGAGGAGCTAACAGCCACTAGACTGATAGCTGGGAAGCCAGCATGGGACTGACTCAGGCCCCCCCTGAATATGGGTCTCAGCCAGAAGGACTGAGCATTCTAAGAGACCTCAGACAGTGGAGCCAGGATGTATCCTTGGTGCACAAAAGGGCTTTGCGAACACATCCCCCATGGAGGGATAACTGCCTTAATCTAGAGACAGGAGAGAAGCCTTAGTTCCTACTTCACATGGCCTGTCAGATCTACATGACCCCAACTGGATGGCATTCCCCTACATATGGAATTGGGGTGGGGGATGGGAGGGGAGGGTGTTTAGAGTGCATGTGAGAGGGCAGAGAGGTTAAAAGGGAGGGAAGGAGGGAGGGATGGAGGGAGGGAGGGAGGGAGGGAGGGAGAGGGAACTGGGATCGACATGTAAAATAATAAATTAAATTTAAAAAAATGCTTTGACTCCAAATTTAAGTTGAAGGACAAGTTACTGGGGAAAAGGATTTCTATTTTTGTTTCCACAGAAAATGAAAAGATGTGGATTCCTTCCAGACTAATGCGGTTTGATCACGCCAGACCGCCTGAAACAGAGTACCAGGTGATCCTACATTCAAAACAGCTGGACAAAGCAGCCTTACAGACTACAGCCAGGATTTCTGAATCTTCTTCGAATCCCCCAAGACAGAGCCCCTTACCAGCAGGAAGTAGTTTGGAAAGAACGACGCCCAAATTCCCAAATATTGTGTATAAATGTTTGTTTTCATTTAATTGGACTTTGTTATATAAAATTATATTAAAAAAAATAAAAAAAACCCAAAAAAAAAAAAAAAAAAAAAAAAAAAAAAAGACTGCAGATAGACCCATGTCTATCGCCATGTACAAAACTCAAGTCCAAATGGATCAAAGACCTCAACATCAATCCAGCCACATTGAACCTCTTAGAAGAGAAAGTAGGAGGTACCCTTGAACAAATTGGTATAGGAGACCGCTTCCTGAACATAACTCCAGGGGCACAGATACTGAGAGCAACAATTAATAAATGGGACCTCTTCAAACTTAGAAGCTTCTGTAGCACAATGGACACTGTTGAGAAAACCAAATGGTTTTGTGTTAAGGATTTGTTGGATTTATGATTTTCTTTGGTCGATGCATCTATTTCTTCTAGTTTATCTTCTGTGCCTGAGATTCTCTCTTCCATCTCTTGAGTTCTGTTGGTTATACTTGCGTCTGTAGTTCCCAATTTTTTGCCCAGCTTTTCTATTTCCAGCATTCCTTCGGTTTGTGTTGCCTTTATTTTCTCTATTTCAGTTTTAAGTCTTGAACCATTTCCTTCACCTGCTTAATTGTTTTTTCTTGGCTTTCTGTACTTTCTTTACTTTCCTTAAGGAATTTGTTCATTTCTTCACTTTTTTTTTTGTTTTTTCCTCCATTTCTTTTTTTTATAATTTTTTAATTTAATTTTATATAACAAATTCCAATTAAATGAAAACAAACATTTATACACAATATTTGGGAATTTGGGCGTCGTTCTTTCCAAACTACTTCCTGCTGGTAAGGGGCGCTGTCTTGGGGGATTCAAAGAAGATTCAGATATCCTAGCTGTAGTCTGTAGGACTGTTTTGTCCAGCTGTTTTGAATGTAGGATCAGCTTGTACTCTGTTTCAGGCGGTCTGGCATGATCAAACCACATTAGTCTGGAAGGAATCCACATCTTTTCATTTTCTGTGGAAACAAAAATAGAAATCCTTTTCCCCAGTAACTTGTTCTTCAAGTTAAATTTTGGGGTCAAAGCATTTTTTTTTTTAAATTTATTATTTTACATGTCGATCCCAGTTCCCTCTCCCTCCCTCCCTCCCTTTCAGCCCTCCCTCCCTCCTTCCCTCCCTTTTAACCTCTCTGCCCTCTCACATGCACTCTAAACACCCTCCCCTCCCATCCCCCCACCACAATTCCATATGTAGGTTTCCTCCATTTCTTTAAGGGATTTTCTCACATCTTCTTTGAGGGCCTCTATCATTTTTATGATGTTAGTTTTTAAGTTGTTCTCTTCTGCTTCCTCTGCTTTGTTGTTGTGTTCCTTTCTCGTTGGTGTAGATTTCCTAGATTCTGGTGGTGTCATGCTTGTCTTTCTGTTGTTAGGTGTTTTCCTGTATTGCCATCTTCCCATAGCTTCTTCCTGTAGGTGTTGGTGGGATCTCCCCCTCTCTCTCTGGTACTTCCCTAGTGGGCTTATGTGGGTCACAGGTTCAATATCTGTAGCTCTGGGTGGTCCAAGCTCTATAGGAGGTCTCTCCACAGACAGGGACCCAGGGATGTGGTCAGGGCTGAGGATCTAGTAGAAGATTCCACTAGCCAATGGCTGGCAGAAGAGGACAAAGGCTGATCTGAAACTTGGGAAATTTCTGCAGGATAGTGGGATCTCACTGGATTCTGGCACTCTCCAGCTGAGGCCTCTTTCTTTAGCCTTGCAAAGAAAAACAAACAAACCAAAAAAAAAAAAAAAAAAAAAAAAAAAAAAAAAACACACACACACACACAAAACAAATCAAATCAAAACAAAAGAAAACAAACAAAAAACATCCCACAATAATGAAAGACAACACACAGAATGGGAGAAAAGTTTTTCTTAGATATGCTTCAGATAGTTGATTCATATTGAGACTATATAAAAAAATTACAAAATATGTCAAACTCCAAGTCTTCAAGTGATTAAATAGATAATGGGGTGAAGAGATAGTTCTCAAATTAATCCTAAAATCACATCATTTTGGTATTCGTAGAGGTGTGTAATGTGTTTTGATTAAATCTACTCTATTATTTTTTCCTCTCTAATTCCTCAAACCCCTAGTGCTTTTTCCTCCCACCTTCATGTATTAATTTAATTTTTTTTTTGACTTTTTGAGACAGGGTTTCTCTTTGTCTTTGGAGCCTTGTTAAGTGAACTCTTTCCCGCCAGCCACCTGGGTCCTGCAGCTCCTTCAGCCCCAATTAAGCACATAAAGACTTATAATAATTATGAAACTGTTGACCACTAACTACGGCTTCTTATTGACTAGCTCTGTCTAAATTAACTCATTTCTAATAATCTTCTCTTACCAAAGAAAGGGTCAGGACCTGTTAACACCTCTTCTATTCTACATGGTGACTGACTGTGCCTACCTTTCCCCAAATCCTCCACCTCTCCTAGTCCCACCTATCTTGCTTCCCTATTGGCCAACAGTTCTTTATTCATCAACCAATAAGACAAGCATATGCACAGAAGAACATTCCACATCAGAACCTGTCCTGGAACTCTCTCTGTAGACCAGGCTGGTCTCAAACTCACAGAGCTCCATCTGCCTCTGCCTCCTGAGTGATGGGGTTAAAGACATGTGCCACCGATATCATGCTTAACTTACATTTTAATATACATGGAATCCATTTAGTTTGGTATTTGTACTGGTTATTGATATAGGATTATGGGTAGCTTCTTAGACCCCACATCCCTATGACAAAGTGAATCCCCTCCAGCAGAGCAACTATCAACTGCTAATAGTTTCTCACAAGGAGATAGGACTTTATGAGCCCCTCATCCATCCAGGCTGATAGTTACGTTGACTTGATCTTGTCAAGGGTTGTCACATGTAGTCCTAGCCCTTTCAATTTAATGTGAACAAATGCATTATTGTATCAATAAATACTATGTCCCTTCATACAACTACTTCTGTGGCTCTTACAATATCTCTGTCCTCTTTTCAAGAATCATTCTTGAGCCTTGTGAGTAGAAATTATAATAAAGATGCACCATTCTTCATTATTTTATTCAATGCATTTTGATTGGTCTCAGTCTCCAAATTATCTCTATCAACCAGAACATTTTCTTCAAAGAGTAAGAGAGATGTATTAATATTATATCACTGTAAAGAAAAGAGGTCATGAATCATTTTACTGAGTTTTTAAAACATAATCATAGTATTAGGTTCTTCCCTATGACCTATGACCAAACTGAACAAAAGCAACTCAGGGAAGAAACAATTTATTTGAATTACAATTTCTGGTCATACTCCATTACTGAGTGAAGTAAAGATTTTATGCCCAATTAACAATATCAGGGTATGGATTCTAGATTGTTGAGTGGATATTAACCTAACCAGAAAATGGCTGGTTATTATCAAAATATTAGTGCTGCCTTTGAACTAATGAGCATATCTAGCCAAACTCGTTTTACTTTAATCAACATGGGGCATAGCTTGATAAGGCTATTTTACCTTCTCTCCTGTATTAGTTTGAATGTAATTGGCCCCCATAATCTCATAAAGAGTGGCACTTTTAAAAGTCATGCTTTTGTTGGAGTGGGTATGGCCTTATTTGAGGCAGTGTGTCACTTTGAGGGTGGCCTTTGAGTTTTCCTATGCCCAGCATACTGCCCAGTGTTTCAGTTGTCTTCCTCTTACCTGCAAGATGTAGAACTCACATCTCCAGCATCATGTCTTTCTGTATGCTGCCATGCTCTCCATCATGATGATAATGGACTGAACCTGTGAATTGTAAGTAAGCCACCTCAATTAAATTCTCTGTCTATAAGATTTGCCATGATAATGGTGCCTCTTTAAATCAATAAAGACCCAAACTAAGATAGAAATTGGTTACCAGGAGTGAGGTATTCCTGTGATAGCCTTGACAATGTGTTTGTTTGGAGGAATCTGGCTTTAGTACTTTGGGTTTGGAAAGCAGTGAAATGCTTCAGGCACTGCTTACTGGGTAATACTAGGAGGAGCATGGAAGACAGTGGTGCTATGAGTTATTTGAACTGTCAGGGGTTCACCCAAGTTGTTTCACAGGAGAAGACTTTTAGTATATTGCCTAGAAATTGTTCTTTTGGTGCTTTGGTTAAGGAAGTGGCAGACTTTGCCCTTGTCCTAAGAAGTCTGCCTGAGGCCACATGAAAAGTGTTGTAACTCTGTCTTCACCCAACATACATTAAATCTGCATAGCTATAAGACAGAATATAGGTCCTATGCTCCCAGACCAAACATGATCTTCTCTCTTTTCTGGGTATTATGAATTTCTTTCGTATTTGGATACAAAAGCATAAGGTTTTAGCTAAAATTCTTTACCAATATATTCATGGTCCCCCTTTAGGCCCCTTGAAACCTACCCAATTTTTATGATCTAAGCTTATGCCCTCTGTCCTCTTCCGCTTTATAGATTCTAGACCCTAAAAAAGAAGTGCATCCAGCTGAAGACTATGCCATTGTCACACATAACACCATCATAGAAGTCCATATGACAATACAATATGGAGAAATTATTGTCCTTCCATAAACCTAAAACCTAAAAGGTTAATACCTATGCTGACAAAGAATATGCATACCACATTGTCAAATCTGAAGCCTTAAGTTGGTAAAAGTGAAGACTTCTTACCTCATAGCAGACTCTTCTAATTAAAAGCAAACTAACCAACAAGCACTTACAACCTACCTTGTTATCTACTGCACAGGGCACCAAGACATTCCTGAACAGATAGTCAAGACAACTTTGGAGCTGATGGCATTGCTAAGTTGGAAGCACTGACCTCTAGTTCATATTCTCCTAACTCTCTGAATCTAACACACCCTCAGCCTGTCTCTTTCTCTAATAACGAACTTATCATTATATTCCTTGTCTCACTTTAGCCTATTAACTTCATTGTGAGTTTTTCCAAATAGACAAAAAGGGAAGCCATCTTTAAAGATTCATGGTATATTTTAAGTAACTATCTTATTAATTTTCTACTCAAGACCAGGCCCCGGTTCCATATTATATGATAATTCCATGTGGAATATTAGTGTCTTCTCACCTTACTCAAAACTTTACTCCCTCACATTGTAACAGACTCTATGCATCACTATCCTCCAGTGTATTATATGCTCTCAAGCTGATACCCAAGGGGCTCTCGTGGTACCTTCTTTCTCCACCTACCAAGCTTGCGCTGATCTCCCACAGGAGGACTTCAAAACTGACTTATATCTTCTTAGTGACTCTACTATTTTCTCACATCGGTAGACATATTCTCAGGTTGGGTATTACCTCTCTACCTCATCTAAGAGAGCACAAGCTTTTTTCTTTTTCTTTTTTAAATCATGCCTCATTTTGGCCTAGCTTCAGCTATTTATAATATGAGGGAAAACCTGATGTTGTTTGTTTCTAAAACAATTCAACATCACATTCCCACTTTAGGTACTGAGTTTATTTTTCATATCCCCTAGATATTCCAGTCCTCAATAAAAGCAGAACACGCAAAACATTCTTACCAAATAACACTTAGCTAAAATAATGTACCAAGTCCAACTATTCTGACCAGTTCTTCTTCCCACTGTTTTCCTTTATTCATGAAGTCTTATTGAGAATCCCCTTAGCTTCACCACTCTCAAAACCATTGCCCAGCAGACTCACTAATCAGCCCTCTTTCTAGAACATCCCTCATTTCTTGATATGAGGTCACCTTAGGTCTCACTTGATCTGCTTCAAACTTTTATCTCACAAGCACCTTCCTAAATCTCACCCATCATCATCCTGCAGCCTTTTGGGCTCCTCTTGAATGCCTGGGGTTACATTTCTAACTTCTCCCAACCCACTCAAGCACACTTGCTAAAACATGAGTGAGGCAAACTAACATCAAAGTGATGAAATCTCTGCTTTGAGCCTCAGATCCTATCTGATGAATAAACCTTTGAGTTGGTTTGTTTGTATTTTCTGAAATGTTTATCTCATAGTTACATGGTTATTAGGTCAAATATGGAGTGGACTGAATATCTATTTAGGGGCTAAGGTAGCTCAAGATAGCTTGAGTGGCATACATTATTCTAACCCTCCAAAATAATTGAAATTTTAATCAATCAGACTTGCAGAAAGTTTAATATTGGTTCAGCTTCTCATCCTGTTACAGAAACTTTGGTTAATAGTTTCCTTTTATTGTTTAGGCTAGCCGTGATCTATTGCTTAATAGAGACATTCAGTTTCATTTCTCAGTCAAAGTTCATTTCCCAGAAATGCTTATTTATACCCTCAAGTGATGGTAGTATTGCCAGTCAGTTGTGTGTCTATTTACTAGTCAGTTGTTTGGTTTTTTGTAATCTCTTTTTTCCTATGCTTTCCTGTTGCTTTTAATGTTTCTTCTGTTGTCACTTCCCAAATTAACACCACTTGAAACTTTGAAGTAAGAAGACTTGGTGGCACATTCCTTTCTTTTTTTCTGTTATGTTCAGTGCATTGTATAAACTTCCCCATGCCCCAGTAGTATTGTTTGTGGAGACTGGCATATTATGTACACTCCAGCCAGGATCAAATGGAAAAACTGCTTTAATCCATATATCCCAGGGTGGACTGAGTTTCAAAAGCCACTTTAGACAACAGCTAAGCCAATAGCCAGACCAAATGCTGGTGAGAAGCAAGGAGGAGTCTTCTCTGGTGATATCCACATAGCTTCCTTATTTCCTCGTAACCTTCACACTTCCACTAGAAAGGTAGTTATTTGGCCTAAAGACAAATATCTGAATTCTCCTAAAGTAAGTATGGAGGTAAAAAATTCTCACTTCAAATTAAAGGTGGTCAGCCATTAACCTCACAGTAATGTATTTTAAAATATTATTCTCCCAATGAATTACTTAGGCTGTCATAGGGTATTTCATGTTTCTGTAAGTTATGATTTCTTACAGTTTCTATCTAACTCAAGTATATTCTCAAATGGAGAGCATTTAAGTTACTTATAAATTCATAGTCCAATCACAGTCCTAATTACTCTGGTAAATGTTTATTTCCCTTCTAACTACCTTGAAGAAAAATGTCTCCAACTTCTCCCAATCCATCTTCCAAATTCCAGTTCTAATTATTTCCTTTTCGAAGATGTCTTCCTGTTCTCCGCTCTGAGTTTCTGCACCATCTGTAGAATTCTTTCTTTTGTTACCCCACAGTTTTGGGCCTTGTACATATCTTATCTTGTGTATCACTGAAGAATGTCAGGGTAGAGAACAGAGCTCCTGTTGAACTAACTTCCCTCACCACTGGAGTATGCCTTCTCAGAAAAGTCAAAGTTACAGCATTTGGGAACCTGACTTGTCTTCCCTGGGCGATTGTTGTCAGTCTATTGGCAGATGTGTTCGAGGTATCTCTTCTTATCATTGCCAATATTGTCTGACATAGATCCCTCCAGGTTTTAAGCATTTCCCTTTGCAAATAGTTATATGGTGATGCAATCTTCTTTTTAAAAGATTTATTTATGTATTATGTGTATAGTGTTCTACCTACATGCCAGAAGAAGGTCCCAGATTTCATTACACATGGTTGTAAGGTACCATGTGGTTGCTGGGAATTGATCTCATGATCTCAGGAAGAGCAGCTGGTGCTCTTAAACGCTGAGTCATTCTGCCAGCCAGAAGATGTACGCCTTATTAATGCATGACATAAGTGGTCAGCTTATTCAAAACATCCTGGTTCAAGCTATTCATTTTCTTGTCTTTACTTTTTTTAAATTTTTTTTATTTACATATCGATCCCAGTTCCCTCTCCCTCCCTCCCTTCCTCCCTCCCTCCATCCTTCCCTCTTTCCCTCTCTCCCACCCTCACATGCACCCAACCCCCCTTCCCTCCCATCCCCTACCCCACTCCTCATGTAGAGTGATACCATCCAGGAGGGGTCATCTAAATCTTCCAAATCATTTTAAGTAGGGACTAGGACTTCTCTCCTGTCTCTAGGTTAGTATTCCTCCATGGGGAGAGGGGGGATGTGCCCGCAAGGTCCTTTTGTGCACCAGGAACTGAGTCAGTCTCAGCTCAGTCTGGGGGCTCGTTAGTTCATCCTAGTTCAGATCAGTTGTCTCCATGTGTTTCTGCAACCTAGTCTTGTCCTCTCCCTCTGCATCTGGATTCTAGTTCAAGTCAGTGTTTAGTTATGGGTGTTTGTTTCTGTTGCCCACAGGTACTAGATGAGGGCTCCATGGATAAGTTAATTGTTGATCTCATTATCAGGGAAGGGCATTTATGGTAGCCTTTCCACTGTTGCTCAAATTGTTAGGTGGAGTCAGTCTTGTAGGTCTCTGGACATTTCTTTAGGTTCTGTTTTCTCTTCAATCCTATAATGGCTCGCTCTTTTATATTTTTTCTCTCTCTCCCTATCCCTCTCTTTCTCTTTTCTGTCTTCTATTCCTCCCCTGACTCAATCTTCCTAGTCCCGTGTGCTTTCTTCTCCTTTTCTTTCTCCTAGTTCCCTCTCCACTCGCTGCTCCCCCTTTCCACATGTGCTCTGGAGAACTTGTCCCTTCCCCCTTCTATGAGGGACTTTATATGAATCTCTTAGAATACACCTTGTATCCTAGTTCCTCTGGTGGTGTGAATTATAGGCTGGGGATACTTTGCTCTAGATCTAAAATCCATATATGAGCGTCTGTTCCTCTTTTTGTGCCTGGGTTACTTCATTCAGGATGGTTTCTTCAAGTGCTATCTACTTGCCTGCGAATTTTAAGATTCCATTGTTTTTTCTGCAGAGTTGTATTCTGTTGTGTAGATGTGCCATGTCTTTATCCATTTTTTAGTTGAGGGGCATCTAGGTTATTTCCAGGTCTTGCTATTACAAATAATGCTGCTATGAACATAGTTGAGCACATGTTCTTGTTGCATGGATGTGGATCATTTGGGTATATGCCTAAGAGGGGGATTGCTGGGTTCTGTGGTATACTGATTCCCATTTTCCAGAGGAACCACCATACTGATTTCCAAAATGGCTATACAAGTTTGCACTCCCACCAGCAGTGGAGGAGTGTTCCACTTTCTCCACATCCTCTCCAGCATAAGTTGTCATTGGTGTTTCTAATTTTAGCCATTCTGGCAGGAGTAAGATGGTATCTCAAAGTTGTTTTGATTTGCATTTCCCTGATAGCTAAGGATGTTTAGTACTTTCTTAAGTGTCTTTCAGCCTTTTTGATTTCCTCTATTGAGAATTCTCTCTTCAGTTCTGTACCTCATTTTTAATAGGGTTATTTGGTGTGTTGGTGACTAGTTTCTTGAGTTCTTTGTATATTTTGGAGGTCAGTCCTTTGTCAGATGTAGGATTGGTGAAAATCTTTTCCTGGTCTGTGGGCTGCCGTTTGGTCTTTTTCACTGTGTCCTTTGCCTTTCAAAAGCTTCTAAGTTTGAGGAGGTCCCATTTATTAATTGTCGATGTCAGTGTCTGTGCTACTGGAGTTATGTTCAGGAAGCGGTCTCCTATACCAATTTGTTCAAGGGTACCTCCTACTTTCTCTTCTAAGAGGTTCAATGTGGCCAGATTTATGTTCAGGTCTTTGATCCATTTGGACTTGAGTTTTTTGCATGGTGATAGACATGGGTTTATCTGCAGTCTTCTACACACTACTTTTTGTTTTTTCTATTTCTCAACCCCTTTATCTCACTATTGAGATCCCTCTTCCTGCAAGTCCAGGACACAGAACATCTATGTGTTGGCATTATTCCATGTAATGCCAGTAATACTTAATGAATCAGTAGCCATTGTTCACAAAAACCACATCTGTGTTAGAAGTAAGGAAAGAGTTATGCAAGAAAAGAATGTGGTTAAATGTCTTCTTTTTCAAAGTTTATTTTTATTATTTTATATGTATGAGTATTTTCCCTGTATGCATGTATATTATACCCTGGTTGTCAGGTGCACACAGAGGTCAGTAGAGAGCTTTGCATGCCCTAAGACTAGAGCCACAGATGGCTCTGAGTCACCATAACGGTTCTGGGAATCAAAAATAAGTCTTCTGCAAGAGCAACAACTGTTCTTAGCCACTGAGCCACTTCTCTAGCCCTTAAGAGAGTCTTATTACAGAAAGCGAAGAATGTATCTCATTGAAAACTTGAGAAAATAATTTCTTACTCTTAGGTTAATTTTGTAAGACCAGTTCAGATACAGCCTCTCTTAGAGAATTCCATAATGGTGAATCAGTTACCCTCCCCAATTTGAGCCTTTGACTAACCTCCATACTTTATGACATTCATGTCTTTTACCACATTGTATTGTCACTTACTGTTGGCTTGTTAAAGTCTTTATTAAAAAAGGAAAGTCAATTTACACCTGTCAAAATAGCTAAAATCAATAATACCAATGACAGTTTATGCTGGATAGGATGTGAAGAAAGGGGAACATTTCTCCATTGCTGGTGGGAGTACAAGCTTGTACAGCCACTTTGGAAATCAGTATGGCGGTTTCTTAGGAAAATGCTAATCAGCCTACTTCAAGATTCAGCAATTCTACTCTTAGTCATATACCCAAAATATATTCATTCATACCACAAGGATTTCTGTTCAACTATGTAAGTAGCAGCATTATTTGTAATAGCCAGGACCCGACCCAGAAGCAACCTAGATGCCCCTCAATGGAAGAACGGATAAAGAAAATGTGGTACATTTATGCAATGGAATACTGTTCAGTGGGGGAGGGAGGAGACAATGAAATCTCGAAATTCTTGGGCAAAAGAAAGGAACTAGAAGAAACCATAATGAGTGTGATAACCAAGACATAGAAAGAAAAACATGTTATGGACTCACTCCTAAGTGGATATTAGAGATAGAGCAAAAGATGACCAGCTATAATCCACAAACCCAGAGAAACTAGAAGCAACATACAAGGTCCTTCAGAGAAGGAGAAAAGGACAAGATCTCCTGAGTAAATTGGGAGCATAGGGGTAGGGGGAGGAAGTTATGAGAAAGAGGAGGAGAGAAGGGGACAGTGGAGAAGAAAGGTCAAGTTTGGGGAATAACAGAGAAGGGGAGCAGGGAAATAGATACCTTAATAGAAGGACCCATTATTGGTTAAGGAGAAATCTTGCACTAGGGAAATCTCCAGGGATCCAGAAGCATGACTCCAACTGTATCTAAGCAATAATGGAGAGGCCACCTTAAACACCCTTCCCCTATAAAGAGATTGATGACTCCCACAAATGCCTTCCTAGATCCTTTGTCCAGTAGCTAATGGAAGCAGAAGCAGACACCCACAGCTAGACAATGAACGAAACTCTTGGAATCCAGTTGTAGAGAGGGAAGAGTGACTAGCAAAGGGGTCAAGACCATGCTGGGTTAACCTACAGAAACAGCTGATCTGAGAAAGTAGGAGCTCAGAGACTCTAACCTGACAGATGGGGAACCAGCTTAAGACCAGGACCCCTGAAGGTGGATGTCAGTTGAGGGGCCTGCACAGTCTATGGGGCCTCATACAGTGGAACCAATGTTTATACCTAGTGTATGAATGGCCATTGGGAGCTCATTCCCTATGGAGGGATACTCTCACAGACTAGATACATGGGGGAGGGCCTAGGTTTTGCCTCAAGTATTATGACAGACTTTCGTGATCTCACATGGGAGGCCTGACCCTCCATGAGGAGTAGATAGGGGTTTGTGGGGGAAATGGGAGGGCTGGAGGAAAATGGAACTGGGATTTTATGTAAAATGAGATTGTTTTTAATTTAAATGAAAAGTAATTAAAAACAAGATTAAAAACAAAACAAAAAACACAAAATACAAAACAGAATACAGCTAATGATTTTCTAAAAATTAAGAAAAGCCAAGAAAGGCTGATTAACCAAATTTACATGATAAAAAATTAATATTTGTGAAGAACAAAAATTAGGTTTAAGTGTGAAGGGAAAAGAACTGAGTGATAAAACGTTGCATAAGAAATTCAACAAATTTTGGACAAAATGCAATATAAGAGACAGAGGCTAGAACCATCCCTCGTGTCACAGACCCTAATCTGATTTGGATTCTGAGAACATCTTTCTGGCATGCTTATAATAGGAAAGAAACATAGGGCAAAACTATAGGGGAGGTAAGCCTCAAGTCCCATGACAGCATCAATGCCCCAAGGAGGCACAGACACCAGCTGCATCAATTGGACAAAGTGGTGAATGATTGGTCTCCTAGCTGGACATCCCCACTCCTAGTCCCTAGGACTGGGGGGCACATTCCATGCCCATTCTCAACATATTGCAGCTCCACTAACTGGTCAGCAGGCAAGACTCCTGCAGGCAGGCCATTCCACCTTTTCCCATTTGACCCTGTAATCTACAGCCCTAGGACAGCATTAGTGCCCCAAAAGGCAAAGGCACAGCCTGCACAGATTGGGCATAGTGCACAGCCATGCGGCACAGACACTGCCTTCAACAATTGGAGGAAGAGCAGCCCACAGAAGCAAGGCACCACTCATAGTACTTGGAGGAAAAGACTGGTAGGTACAAATGTAAAAATATATTCAACATAATGCACACACACACACACACACCCACACACACACACACCACATATCAATTTATTGGAATGACTTTTAGGTTGCAGTCCAGCTAATCCAACTATGTCTTGTTGTGATTAGGAACTCTATGAATTTTGTAGTTGCTCAGTTCCACATGACTAGGAAAGGTTTTATTGGGCTTACACTTAAGCATTACTATTCATCACTGAAGGAAGCCAGGGCAGGAACTCAAACAGGCCAGAATTTTGGAGCCAGGAGCTGGTACAGAGACCATGGAGGGGAGTTGATTACTGGTTTGCTTCCCATGGCTTGCTCAGCCCACCTACTTATAGTACCCAGGGTTATTAGCCCAGTGATGGTACCATCTACCTTGGACTGAGCCATCCTCCATTGATTACTAAATGATAAAATGCTGGGAGAGTGAGATTTGTTTTCTCAAAAGATATGGACCTTGGTTGATAGACCATGCTGTAGTGGATGGCCACACCCCTGTGAGTATACAGGCAACACAGATGCATGTGATGGGCTCTAAAAAACAAATTTAAAAAAGAAGACACACAGGTCAGTCAATAGGGAATATTTGGTGACAGTAGGTAAATATGATCAAAACACATTATATGAAATTATCAAGAAAATATAACAAATATGTATAAAAATGAAATGAAACAAAAATTCAAATAGAATGTAGACTTAAATATAAAGCATAAAACTACAGTCTCATCAAAAGTAATGTAGGAAATACTAGATGAAATATTCAATTGTTGCAGCTAATTTGTAGAGCTCCATGTAGAAGAATGAAGGCAGGGCATTCATTACTTTCACCCCTGCACAAAACTCAGCTATACACAGATCAAGGACATTGGCATAAAAGCCATGTCTTAGCTTTTGCCTCACCAGCCCTAATAGAAGAGGATGTGCCTAATCCCCCTGCAACTTGATATACCATGGCTGGTTGATATCCATGGGAGGTCTTCCCTCTTCTGAATAGAAATGGAGGAAAAGTGTATGGGGAAAGGGGAAGAGTTGTGGAAGGGGAACTGAAATTAGAGGACTGGAGGCAGTCTGTGGTCAAGAAGGAACACCCCCACCCACACACTACAAAGAAAATATCCAACAAAGGTGAGACCAGATATCTGCAACTAGAATCATAGTCTTCCTAAACTCAGTTGCCCAGAAAGAGCTTAAAAACTCAATAAAAAGAAAGGAAGAAAGAAAGAACAAACGAAAGGAGAGGATGAGGAGGAGGATGAATAAAAGGGGAAGGAGAAGGAGGAGTATAAAGAGGAGAAGAAGGATAAGGAAGAAGAGGAGGGGGAGGAGGAAGAAAAGGAGGAGGAGGAGGAGAAGGAGGAGAGATTTCCAGCCAGACACAGTGAATTCTCTGTGCACAGGTAACTTTCTCCGTTTATACACTCTGGGACTGGAGCTCAGGAAATGGGGCTTCCCAGTTAGAGACTTCTCACCTTGTTTAATGTCTTCCTACCCCCATTGATCTAATCCTTATTATCTCTCCTAGGCATGGACTAATCTAATTTAAAATCATATGACCTGGGGTCTTGTCTCTTAGGTGACTCTAGACCCTCTAAAATTGTCAGTCATTGTTAAGCATAGCACTTTGTTATGTGATCACCAAAATGTAATTTCAGTAATAATTCCTTCTCATACCTATATACAACACCAGATTTTAATTTTTATGCTCATTTTATTTTTATTTTATAGAAAAATTTCAAATACTATATCTTGATTGTTTTTTCCTTTTTCAATTATTTCTCAGTTCCTCTTTAACTCCATATGTACAAAAGTCTGTTATTGCTCTCTTTCAAAAAATACAGTCAAAATCAAATAAACAGGAAACAACAAAATAATACATTACAATGCCCCTCCAAATCCCCACAACAAATGGAAATGAGAATAAACAAGCAAAAATCAAGTAAGAAAAAAATGCCTACATAATAAAGAATGAGGCAAAAATTCCACATAAGTATCATTCATCAAATGCTCCTGGGTTTGGGGCCTGCTTGCAGTGTAGAGTAGAAGTCCATTAGAGAAAAGTAATTTTCCTTGGTCCACAAGCATCAGTTGCAGATAGCTTCTTCATTATGCTTGGGATACTGTGTTCAATTTCCCCTCTCAATACTAGGACACTGTCAGGCTTGGACCTGTACATATATTGTGTGTACTGCCACAGTCTCTGTGAGTTTACTACTTTTGCTCTGGAACACCAAATCTGGCTCGTATAATCTCTCAGCCCTCTTCAGCATAGCTGTGTGTCTCATTGAGAACACATACCATTTGATAAGCATATACCATTTATGACTGAGGGCTCTAAGGTCTCTTACTTTCAACACATTTCTGCTTGTGGGTCTCTGTCTTAGTTCCTGTTCACAATAAGGACTTTCTTTGCTGCAAGTAGAACAAATCACTGATCTATGGGTATAAAAATCACTCTATTACTATGTTACTTTACAAAAATAATATTAATAGCTATTCCCCTAGGCCTCAGACAAATCTAATATCAGAATAATGTTCTTTCTATAGCAGTGACAAAAGTGGATCTATTCCTGGAATTGGTCTTAAATCCAATCAGAAGGTGTTTGGTTAATCCTACATTATTTGTAATACCATTGAAATAGTATAACTTGCAAGGCATGTCACTGTTTCAGGTTGCAAAGTTTGTAGCTATGTAACACCATGTTTGAATACTATTATCTGTGATTTGTAATTGTTTTTCAGCAATTAACATAAAAATACCAAGATATAATGGACAAAATGGTAATAATATAATATGAAAAACAGTATCAATACATTTATTTATTTTTCTTTTTTTATTTTATTTTTATTTATTTATTTTATAACCAAGTCCATTTAAATGAAAACAAACATTTATAGACAATATTTGGGAATTTGGGCGTCGTTCTTTCCAAACTACTTCCTGCTGGTAAGGGGCGCTGTCATGGGGCATTCTAAGAAGATGCAGAAATCCTGGCTGTAGTCAGCAAGGCTGCTTTGCCCAGCTCTTCTGAATGTAGGATCGCCTGTTTCAGGTGGTCTGGCTTGATGAAACCACATTAGTCTGGAAGGAATCCACATCTTCTCATTTTCTGTGGAAACAAAAATAGAAATCCTTTTCCCCAGTAACTTGTCCTTGAACTTAAATTTTGGAGTCAAAGCATTTTTTTTTTTTATTTAGTTTATTATTTTACATGTCGATCACAGTTCCCTCTCCCCCCTCCCTCCTTCCTTCTCTCCCTCCCTCCCCCTTTTACCCTCTCTGCCCTCTCACATGCATCCTAACCACCCTCCCCTCCCATCCCCCCACCCCAATTCCATATGTAGGGGAATGCGATCCAGTTGGGGTCATGTAGATCTGACAGGTCATGTGAAGCAGGGACTAGGGCTTCTCTCCTGTCTCTAGGTTAAGGCAGTTATCCCTCCATGGGGGATGTGTTCCCAAGGTCCTTTTGTGCACCAGGGATACATCCTGGCTCCACTGTCTGAGGTCTCTTAGACTGCTCAGTCCTTCTGGCTGAGACCCATATTCAGGGGGGCCTGAGTCAGTCCCACACTGGCTTCCCAGCCATCAGTCTGAGGGCCCGCCAGCTTCTTCTTGTTCAGGCAAGCCGTCTCTATGTGTTCAGCCTGGTCCTGTCCCCTCCATCTGCATCTGGGCTCCAGTTCCACTCAGTGACCATGCATGGGTGCTTGCTCATGCTTCCAACAGGTACCAGATGAGGGCTCCATGGACAAGTCACTTGCTGATCTCACCATCCGGGATGGGCATCCATGGTAGCCCCTCCACGGATGCTCAAATTGTTAGTTGGGAGCAGTCTTGTAGTTCTCCATACCTTTCTTTGTGTTCAATTTTATCTTCAAACCAATATTGGCTCCTTCTATTTTGTTCTCTCTCTCTCTCTCTCTCTCTCTCTCTCTCTCTCTCTCTCTCTCTCTCTCTCTCTCTCTCTCGCTCTCTCTCTCTCTCTCTCCTGTCTTCTATTCCTAACCAGGCTCAATCTTTGTGTTCTTGAAAATACATCCTGGCCAAATCTGGTTTTTTGTTTTTTGATTTTTTTTTGAGAACAGAGGATACTAAAATAATTTACTTTGACATCCTCAATAAACAATGAAAGTTGATACAATGAAAGTCACTCATAACTAGAGTGAGTAAAAACTTCCGTTTAAACTAATTTAAGGAAAATGGTAGCATTTCCACAGATGTATATAGAGGTTGAATTTACCATGATTTTGTTGTAAAGGAATCAACAACAGCCAGAAATGCTAGCATCTCATTCTAATAAGACAACTGTTCCAGAGTCACTAAATTTTTAAACAAATATTAGAAATAATAAAGTATGAAACAGGCTTTTAATGGATACTGATATTATCATACATTCACATATTAATTATATTATATTTAAACCGAAGGAATCAAGAGAGAAAAAGTTTTTCTAGAAGAAAATTTTCAAATATTGAAATATGCACTAATTTATTTTAACTTATTTCATTTATAATGTCGAATCTTGAAGGTGATATCTAAATTGATATTAGGCTTCCTAGGTTAATATGAAATTTGTGTGGCAGTGCTAGTGTGGTGTTCTGGCAATCATTATTTCTTCAAGTCATCAAGTACATCTGGTTTTGTGATTTTGTTCTATGAATCTGGAATAGTACCTAAATTTGTTAATTTTTTTCCATATCTCACTTCAAACTCTGATATGAAGTGACAGATAAACCATTTCCAATATGGATAGGTAGATGAGTCTGGGGTTATGCTCCATGTGGAATAATCACTTCTTGCTTCTCCGTATTTCTTGTATGGGAATTCCCATACTTCATCTAAAATAAAGGAACAATCACTTGCTACAGAAGTAGTACAGACATTAGTGTCAAAATCCTCAGTTTTATGATAATGCCATCCTTTGACAGCCTGAGGGCAGTGATGGCACACTGCGATTTCCTTCACTGTGGGGAATGGTGTTTGTGCAAATTGCTTTACAAAAGGGACACTGTTTCCAGTAGCCACAGAGATGCTCAGAGAGAATTTTCTCAATGTCAGCAACTATATCATCTATGGCCTCCTTGAGCAGTCCTCTTCTACTTTCCGAATTACAGGATCCAAAGCTGCACTCATGGCTTCCTTGAGAAACTCAGTATCCTTAATCTCCTGGTGCTTGATGCTTACCAGGTCTCTTCTTGGAAAGATCAGGTTGCTTCTTAGGTGATCACAGAACAAATCCAACCAGCCAGAAGCAGTGCTGTTGTTACCATTAGCTACTTCTGTGGTCTTATGAATGGCTGTGAGGATGGCATTCTTGATATCACCTAAACTTATTTTTTAAAAAAGTTTTTACTTTTTTCATCCCGTTCTTCTGAACAGTATCTTCTAATGTGTTCAATAATATAATCCCTCAAAAAGGATTGTGGCTGATGAATGTAATGCCTATACTTTTTGAAATTTTCTTCTACTGCCAGAGAAAAGGGAATATATTTCTTCAGGTTAGCTCTATTTCCACTGAATGCAGGGCAGATAGTGTGCATGTCCCTAGCTACTTTAAGACCCAATTCCTCCCATATGGTGCCATAGATAGCAGGAGTCAGCTTGAACCACAGGAAGTCAACAAAGGATGTGATGGAGGTGGCACCTTGGCAGGAGATCTTAAAACTCAAGAAGAAATCATCTTTCTTGCTCTCCAGATAGGTCACAAGATCATTTGATCTCTTGAATGCCTTGTGCATTTCTTTGAAACTCTATTATGCTCTTTGGAATAAGCATAAAGATAAGTCAATGGTGTAATCTCTAGTTAATGTGTAATCTTCCTCAGAGGAAACAGACTTCAGTTCATTTTCTATTATCCTCAGGATTTTATGAAAATCATTATGACTGTAGTCACACTTCTGCTTCCAAATGGTTTCAATTGTTTCATTGAATTTTAAATAAATGTTATCAGTAGTTCCATTGATGGACTCTTGATGGAAAGATTCTAAACTCCTTTGAAGTACAAGATACCTTTTTTCATTTGGGCATGCCTGTCATAATTGATGTGAAATACTTCTCCATTCTTTCTTTTTAGTCTTTCTCCAATATTTTTGTCCTTTATGAAATACCCTAGAAAAATGCTTTCAGCATCCCCATCTATGCTGGGCTCTGTGACAGGAGGAGCAGTAGAAGACACATTGTAGATACAGTTTGTCCAAACTTGATTGAATTTCTCATGCAACTCTTCATCACTTAATTCTTTACCTTTCACACTCAAAGCCAACTTTTGACTTTTCTCTAATAATACACTTTCATAATGTGCTGTTTGGTTATCTAGTATGTCTTGGCTTTTTTTTTTTTAAGACTGATGAGTTCATTGCTTTTCCTTCTGGTGTCTGAAATAAGTGCATCTTTAAGGATTAGTAGCTTATGTTCAAAATTTGCTTTCCATTGAACTAATGTTTATCTATCTGGGTCTTCTTCAAAGCATTTGTCAAATTCTTGCTTGATTGTTTCATACTTCCTATTAAATGGACCCTCCAATTCATTGGTTGTGATTGTCAAGGATTTTTCTGTTATGAATCTGATTGTTCAACTGATTTTGTAATTCCAGTACATGACTCCTTAGCTCCCAGGTCCACTGATTATACATGGTTTCCAGGTTACTCATGAACTCTTGTGTGTTCCTAAAAGTGAAAATGAAGTTTTTATTGACCAGGGCATTCTACAAGTCTTGAACTCGAAATTTTACAACTGAGATTTTCATGATGCTTCCTCTGGATTCTTGATGTGCAGTCCTAAGAATCCCACTCTTCAGTTCCTGAACATTATGACTATAGCTTTGATTGGGGGAAGCTATTTGGGGTTTGCCATCCCAGAGGTGATCAAAGTAGTAGACATGACTATTGACATAAAATTTAATTACATCTCTGAAGTGGGTTATGTTAGCACATTCTTTCTGTTTAGCAGCTAATGCTGCCATTTCATCCAGTCTCTGCTCCAGCCTCCTTGGTCCTTCCATAGTTTGGTCTTTTCCTATAACGTCTGGCATATTCTGATAGACAAAAATACAAGTTGGAGAGATTTTCACTTGTTTCATTCTCAGAAAAGCCTGAAGAACAATCTGTAGGATATCTTGCATCTCTGATGGAGTCTCTCGAAAAATATTGATCAGAGTCAAGTTTCCTAGGCCAATGACAGATGTTGCCAACTCATTGTTCCAATTCTGGGATTTTTTGTTGAGTTCTGGAGCCCAAAGTCCTTCTGTATCGACAACTAGCACAAAATCAAAGCCAAGTTCTTCTGTGAATTTCTTCTCTACCTCCAGGAGCTGCATATAGGCCCCCTTGGTACACTTTCCTGCATTAACTGTGAACTCTAATCCAAACAGTGCATTCAGTAGTGTGGACTTTTCTGAGCTCTGCAGACCAAGGATAGAGAGAACAAACAAACTTTTGTCTCTGAGTTTCTTTGAGATCTTGTCAAAAACACCTGCTACCCACTTAAGAGGCACATATGAAGCATCTCCATCCATGAGCTCAATAAAAACACCAGCTACCATCAGGTCTGCTGCAATTTTGGGGAGGCAGAGAAAAAGCCTGTCTCTAGAATAGGAAATTTCTTCCAGAGGTTCATAGATATGACCAACTTCTCGGAGAATATGCTCAATCACAAAAGTGTAGTTAAGAGTATTAGTAGAGATATCTTCTATCTGCTTCTGCCAGCTTGTAATGGCGTTGATCTTTTCTGCCTTTTGCTTTCCTGCTAGTACCTGTGGGCATGTCAATTGTTGCTTTTCATGTAAAATCTCCATATGTTCCTTGGTTAGATATTCCAAAACCACACTTAACCAGTACAAGAAGTAGATTGAGGCCATTTTCTGAGTCATCATTAAGAACTTTCAAGACTGACTGCATTAAATCACTGGGAGGTAGAGCCTTTTTAACCTGCTGTCTTCTGATGTTTTGTTTTTCTGTCTCTATGTCACTCTTGTGTTGTTCTATGCTCCTTTGTCCTTTTTCTTGCAGCTGATAGAGTTTTATGTCCTTCTTACACCAATGGTGCCACAGTTGTCCCTGAAGAGGCACTAAGTTTTCCTTTATCTGAGACAACTTGATTGTTTCAGGCATTCCAGATTTGTCTGTGCTTTCTCTTTGTCTTCCTTCAGTTTTCTTTGGTCTTCATCAATCTTGAATCCACGTTTTCGAGCCACCTGTGAACAGTCTTCTAGACTCTGAACAGTACTAGAGATCTCTAGCAAATATTTGATGGCAGTCATGAGTTCTTCTGTTAATTCTGCCTCATTTCTAATTCTAATTCCAACTCTCACATTTGGGCCAAAATTATTAGTCACGAGTTTTTCTTTGTCATCAATTAAACAAATCAATGTTTTTGATGATTTCCACGGGTCTTTGACAAGATTTTGGTTCTCTTTATTGTTATCAGAAGCTGACATGAGGATCACAATGAGAGAAAAGACTTCCTGCAGGAAGCTGAGTTGTTCCATATGTACTTTGGCATCTCCATGAAGATTCGTGAAGGCCACACACTTGTCAACTATGTATGTCCTCACCTTGGCTTCCTGGGCAAAACCAGCAGATCTCTACCACTCCTTCCATCAGGAGACAATATTTGGGGTTTCCTCTACAGTGTCTATGAAAAAACACATCATGTTTTTATGTCTACTGAGGAGAGAGTTCATGATCTGAGATTTGGAAGCAGAAAAGCCATTTCCAACTCTAATGAAGGACATAATGGGGGTCGAGATCTGATGGTTCCTATGACTGTACCTTTTGTCCTGTGGTGATTTACCTGACTCTTGCCAACTTCTCCTAACTAGCCTGAGAAACCAGAGAGAGAACTCCATCTGAGAAGTATTAGGGTTTGGCACTACAAGGGGAAGTGCAAACTGACAAATGGGTAGTTTAGACAAAATATATTTATTGCCTGGCAAGGTAATCTGCACAATGAAAAATGGCCATCTGGATGTCCATTGGGTGAATGTGGGGCTGGCACTCAGTGACTGAAGAATTGGTGTCTTCTCTGTCATCAAACAGCTCTTCATATTGATCAATAACATCATTAACTGTTCAGAGGCACCTACAAAGTCTCCCGTTTCTGCATTTTCAGTGTTTTTAAAGACCAGATGCCTGAACCCACAGTTTAGCATCAGTAGCTTTTGTAGGAATTAGAAGGGAAGTTCATGTTTATCAAACATTCAAGATACAAAACAATCGAGTTTCTTTATTCTACAGAAGTTATTGGAACTGAAGGGGAAATTTTTTTTAACTTGATATTTTCTTACTGGTCCTACATATCAATTATGGTTGTTTATACCATTAGTATATTACTCTCAGAGTTGTGCTATATATCATACCCATTGCCTTTACATATGGACTGATGTTTGTGTTAGTGCACTACAACTCCATTTTGTGTGAGAGAAATAATGCTGTAACTCAACTATCTATTCACTCTTGAATATTGCAAATACTTCAATTAAACATATATGAATAATCTTTAAAATTCAAGGAAGTAATTCCAGAAATGCAGTGCAGAAACCAAGAAAAATGAAAATTCAGTAGTACAAAGAATTACCAACTCTGTAGACATGCTTAAAAATAACCAATTCAACAGTAATAGATAGCAATGAGTGTTGATTGGAAGAAAACTTAGACAAAAGTTCCAAAGAGTGAGTATAAGAATGTGCAATGAAATCAAAGAGGACATGATTGATTGAATTACAAGGAAATAGAATCAGATAAGTGGAAGAATATCAATACAGGATATGAAGCAGGATTTTAGTGAGGCAATATGAAGAATTAGGTAATTAAATATCAGTAATTATTAATGAATATAAACAATTCCTTCAAAAATTTACTGGAAAACCAAAAGAATTGATAAATGACAAAATAGTATACCAAACCTTATGGAGAAGCTAGGTGGAAAGTTTGGAACATACATGAATATATGAAAGGGCACATCTGAGAAATATATAGCCAACATTATGGTAAAATAGTACAAAATAATAGTATTTACTTTAAAATCAGGATTGAGACTAGTGTGTCCATTTTTTAAAACCTGTTTATCAGTGTAGTCCTTGGAATCTTAGCTAGAGTAATAAGGCAAGAGAAATTAATAAAGTGTACAAAAAGAAAGGAAGGAATCCATGTTTTGTTATCAAAAGATGATATGATCCTGTACTTCATATTCTCTAAAGCCTCCACCAAAAAAAATCTGTTAGAATTGATAACTACTTTTGGCAGAGTATTACGGCACTATATGAACATTAAAAACACCAGTAACTTTCCAAATACTGATAAAGAACTTGAGGAGAATGAAATCAAGAAAAAACATCTTATTCACAAAAATTTAATGGATAATAAAAATATGACATCTACACACAATATGGTTTTATTCAGTCATAAAGAATAAAATAATGTTGTCTTCTGAAAATGAATAAAGAAGGAAATCATCATATTCAATAGAATGAGCCCATCAAAGAAAAAAAACTTATATTCTTTGCTTATCTGGGTCAAGATTTTATATAGATAAATGAGATAATTTATCTATGAATATAAAATTTGCATGATGTAAAAGTGGAAATAAAACTGTGTGGAGGCACAAAAAGTGCTCTTAATCTCTGAAGAGCATTTGCTGTTCTTGCAGAGCACCTGCATTCAGTTCCCAGCACCCACATGGCATCATACAATCATCTGTAAGTCCAGTTGTACAAGATCCTGTGTGGAATTCCAGAATCAAATGAGTCCATGGAGAATGACTGCACCTGGAAGTCTCTCAGAGGTTTACAGTAGGATTCAGGTGTTTATTCCTGACTTGGGTTGGAAAACCAGGATGCACTTCATAGGGACAAAAGGTCATGTCATTTTAAAAACCAGTAACTTTTTTCCTCTTCCCCTCCACCCCACCCAAAAAAAGGTGGTGTCAGCATGTTATTTTTCTGACAGCCTGTCAGCTGATAAACTAAGGAATGTACCACCTCTGCTTCCTCTTTATACTTTCCCCTGCACAGGGCTTCTGTGGTATTTGATAATGCCTGCTTACCTTCAATATGACCAATGGATGCAAATTGGGTGTATTTTGCTTGTTTCTTTGTCTTCAAGCTATATATAAACTAGCCCGTTACCCCCCCCCCCAGTAAACAAGCTATCCTTAAAGTACACTTCCAAGTTTATCTTTGCCCCTATGTACTCACAGTGATGGATATCCTGGCTTCTGTTCTCCCCTGGGTCCTAAGACCAAAGGTGGGCTGAATAGTTTGGGGGCTAAAGAAGGAGAAAATAATCTTGCTCCTACTTCAGGCATCCATCAGCACTATGTATACAGGCAATTCTCATATGCATATGCAGCAAAGCACTCATACACATAACTAAAATAAATAAATATTAACAAAAATTTGTGGGTCACAAAGGAGACAAGGTTGATAGGAAGTGGCAATGGGATATGGTATAGGGAGTGCATATATTTAGATAGAGCCACATCATTTTGCAAAGCCTTTTCATGAACTTGTTTTTCTAAATTTTTGCTCTTTCCACCCTTACAGCAGATTTGGCATACAGGTCTTAGGTTGACAGACTCCCTTCCTCCCTGCAACTGGAAATCAGATTTAGCTTGACTGCAAGCATGTCCTATGGACTGCCAATCAGTCATTGGCATAGAACCTAACTCTTCCTCTAAAATGTATGAGAAGGGACCTTCCTTTGCCTTGTGGTCCTGATATTTCTTTAGACTTCTTGCAATGCTGCTGTCTTCTTGTCTGACTATGGCATTACTAACCTTTCTAATACCTATTATATAAAGAGGACAGACCTCTTGCACCCATATTATGAAACATTTCAAAATATTATTAAATTCAATAATATACTTGAATGGAAATATCTTTATGAAATTTCTTATCATTTATAATGTGTATGTGTGATTTTTAGAGAATTAATAAGAGGCCATGGGTGATGTTTAAAGGGAGGAGAGATGCAACACGTTGATTTAAAATGGTTCAAAGATAGTAATGGACTGTGTGGGGGATATAAGTATGGTGGGAGATGAAAAGGCAGGAATATGTGTAGGGATAACTAACACTGAAGAACATTACAAAATGTCATTAGGTAACATATTGTTGTTGATGCTTTCTAGAATGTATATGTGCACATATTTAAAAAGAATTAAAATGGAGTTACCCTATAAATGGCGGATCATTCTCCTATTGGACACCACAAGATGACAGAAAAATGAACAGTGAAAAAACTGCATCACCCTTTTTGGAGTTATTGGCTAGTATGGTCTTATAGATGAGCAAACATTACAAATTATGGTCAATTCTCCTGCTTTCAATCTGTTACTTGATAGTAAGATCTTATCACTGAAGACACTGCATATTTGAGTCTTAGAACATGGGTAGATGAAGCTTATACTTGCTTGGGAGCTTCATTCCTACTGGTGAGCTTTCACAGTACTAGAAGGTGTTAATTAAGCTGCTTGACTCTGTGTTCTGCATGGCTTCAGGTATTGACATAAATAAGCTGATGAGGGAAAGAAGAAAGGATAGACACAAATACAGAAAAGCTGAGATTGGGTAGGCTATACTCACTCTGATGGAAGGCACCTAATGCAACCTAGAAACTCATTGTGTTTATTTTATACTTCTGAAAGAGGAGGCAGGTGTAGCTAATTTTGGCAGGAGGGCTTTTTATAGGCGCAGTCTCATGCTTTAGTCATCAAGTAGGATGATCCTTAAGTTGATAATTTCTGCGTACACTGTCAACATTTACACTGATACCAGAGGAAGGCCTTGCCATGACCACATGAGCCTCTGCTAGAAAAGGCACTTAGGCGATATGGGGTATTGGGGTCCATGACACATAGTCATGTCAACAAGGCACATTCACACAGAACTTCATCTGCTCCTTCAACATTCAGGCAGCCAGTTCTTTTTATGCTCCATGCATACAAAGAAATAAACAATCTTCCCTATCTGAGAAACTTGTAACCCACATTAATGAGCTGTTATCCTAGAAAAGTCATGTCTTCTAGTGGATTAGTGACATGAATATAACAGAAGTAGTTACTCACCTTCCACTCAGATTTAGGGCCTTTTCAAGATGATACCCATACCTTTTAACATTTCTAGAAATTATGCTTAGACAGTCCAAATGTTTTATAGGAGAACCTACAATTTCTACTAAATGGACCTAGTACTAAACTGGTTCTTGGTTAGTGCATCATCAAGTCTCATCAGAATAGCTCCTTTTTCAATAAGAGGCAATTTAAAAGAAGACTTACAACTGGCCAAAGCTCATAAAATAACATATTGTGGAGTTCTCAGCCCTAATTGAGACATCTGTCTCTTACCTCCACCTTTCATGGCTCTAACATTCTTGTAGATTAGGCAAAAAGGTTGTACGAGCCAGACGTTTTGGATAATTACAAGGAGCCAGATGTTTTGGATAATTACAAGGAAACAATGTTTCTCAACAGAACAGGGAAGGTGAATATGTGAATTAACTCGGTTGTAACAACATGTACTAAATTTGTACAAATCCAGTCACTACAAAATCTTCTCATGGAGAGCAAAAGTAGGCACAAAGTCCCACTCCTTGTTGAACGCTATTGGTATTTGATAGCTGCTGTGAGATTGAGATTTAGTTTTTTCAAAAGGTGTTTCCTATGGCTGGTTGTCCAGGCTGCAGTGGATGGCTAAACATCCAAGAATATATGAGCAACACACATTGGACCTGATGGGTGTGGGAAAAATTAAAAATAAATGTAAACAGATGACACCAAGTTTGGACAGTAGAGTAGGGAGTTGTGGCAGGAAGAGTTGGTGGAGGTAGATAAATAGGATCAAAACATATTATGTAAAATTCTCAAAAAATATAACAAATATTAATAAAAAATGAAACAAAAGTTTAAATGGAATAGGAACTTAAAAGTAAAGCATAAAACCTCAGTCTCTTCAAAATTAAAATAGAAGAAATCCTATATGAAATGCTGGTATGATTATAACATTTTAGATACAAACCAAACAAACCAAATGGGATAAATCATAGATTGGTTTGTGTTAAAATTTGCTTCTAAACGGTGCTCCTACCAAGAGTTGATGTAAATCTTAGATAGTGGTCATTTAATAAGCTAGCCTCTGACTGGTGTGTTCTGCTTCTTCTTGTTCCAGTTCTTGTTCTTCTTTTATTTTGGTCCATTTGTCTATTGTGTGCCTGTCTTTTTTTTTCCAAAGGAGATAAAATCTTTGCACTGTCCCTCAATAACAATGGAGCCAGCTAAATATGAACTCAATTCTCAGATCCTATGAGCAACATCAAGTTTTCCTCCTTTAAGGGGATTTCCTCAGATATTTAGTCACAGTGTTAGAAAACTGACCATTCATTCAATGTAAAAATCTCTGCTCTTAAAAGGTAAAATGAAGACAATAGAATCCATAGTCTTGGAGAAAATATAAAATATCTAATAAAATAGTGTCATTCATAACACAACATTTAATAACCAATAGCATGAAATTGAACAGCACAGTTAAAGATTGGACCAAATACTTTAGCAAGCTATTCCCAAAATGACTGGCAGATTATTTATAGGCTTAGAAAATAATTTTTTCACATGATGTGTCATTTTGGAAATGCAAGTAAAAGCAATCCTGACATATTACCATTATCACATTGAAAAACATCTGTGTTCCTGACAATCCTCAGTGCTTGCATTGAATGTAAGTGGAAAAGTCATGTGAATTCAAACAGGTTAACAACATTTATGAAGACTGTTTAGGTTTTGCAAAACTGAACATTTATCATAGAATGAAGCAATCATATCTCTTGGTATTTTCACAAAGAAGTTGAAAACTTAAGTTCACAGAAACATCTGCATACAGATGACATTGAAGTTTTATTCATCTTTACTAAGATGGAGGTAGCCAAGATGCCTATTATATGTTTGAATGTGAAATGTTCTTAATGGGTTCATATGTTGAACATTTGTGTCCCAGTTGGTGGTGCTGGTGGATGTAGAAACAGCTCTTGTACAGACAACATTGACTCTTTAGTTTTTCCCACAGTCTCTGAAGAAGGATGAATGCCTGTCATCTCTGTCTTCATTGCATGTCTGTACTAGGGCTGAAGACAGAGATAAATTATTGTCCTTAACATTTCCTCTTGAGGGACATCGACTCCCAGAAGACAAAAGTCAGAGGGATAAACTATCTCCTAGATGAGATTTTTTTTTTCTTTTTTCATGAGGGCTGGGCTCTGTTCTCTGTGACAGGTGAACAGATGAACAATTAAACAATTATGGGACCATCTTGCAGGACTGGCCCTCTTCTAATAGCTGAGATATTGGTAGGTCCATGATGTATATAACCACAACAGATCAGAACTGCTCAATTATGCATACATTTTTCTCTGTCTTTGAATCTAAATCTCCCATGCCAATACCCTGATGATAGAGTAGGGAACCACTGGTTCCCCTGTATGTGTTCATGGCAGCATGGCCAAGTAGAATAAATACTGTATTTCTTTAGCTGGATACCAAGCCAAGGTAATTGAACATTGTATCCGTGGCTTTCATCCTAAAAGCTTTGGTAAGATTCTTTTTGTTGTTTTTGTTTGTTTGTTTGTTTGTTTGTTTGTGGAGACAGGGTTTCTCTGTATTTTTTGGAGCCTTTCCTGGAACTAGCTCTGTAGACCAGGCTGGCCTCCAACTCAGAGAGATTTGCTTGCGTCTGCCTCCTGAGCGTTGGGGTCAAGGGCATGGGCCACCAACGCTCTGCACTTCGGTAAGATTCTTAGTGTAAAGTTTTACTCTAGACAGAATGACTTTTCTTCTTAAGTGAATTAAAAATATAAAATATTAGACAAAGAATTATGTAAAAGTTAGATGAATCTGCTCTACCCCCTTTAAACTGAAGTCAGACTAGACATAGCCCATTAAAATTCCAGTTCATTGCCTCAGAAAAGAGTAGTGTAGTTATTTTCTCATGGTGATTTGGAAAAAGCCAAATAATAAACAAAAACTTTAAGTTTTCCCTGCATCGCAGCTCCTGAACTTTATCTCACCCTCTACCAAAGACAGATTTTAACTAACTCTTCTTTCCCTCTCCTAGGTCTGTTCGGGGAAAGCCATCTCTAAGTAGCTGATTGGCTCATATTGATCTTCCTAGTTGTGTTCTTCCTCACATATAAGAAAGACCCTGGTCAGGGCTAGCCATATGGTTCAGAGAGTATTTGCCACATAAACCTGACAACCTGATTTGATCCCTGGAGCCCACATAAATGACAAAGGAGAGAAGATAGTCCACAGAGGGGTCCTCTGACTTCCACTTGTGTGCTGTGCCAAGTATGCTTTCCCCGTCATGCAAACACCCACACAATAACAACACGATATTCAAAACATAAGAAAATATCTTTCTCCATGGCTTTTGAGATGTTTATATTATAGACCTTACAATTAGATTAGTTTTCCTGTTGCAAATGTTCCTTTTTTATTGTCTGCAATAAATTTTCAAAAAGACTTCTCTCCTTACATGTGGTCTTGGTTCCTCACATACAGATACAGTACTCTGCCCAGGATTCACTCTGTTGGGCACACCTGACTGCCTCAGTTTCCTTGGTCCACTTCTGCTCGGTGTTTGTGAGCCTCCGATGATGTCAGCTTGGTGCTGTCACTTGCTTTCTTAGAAGTCTCATGTCTGCAATACATTTTCAAAAAGACTTCTGCCCTTACATGCGGTCTTGGTTTTATTTGGTCATACAAATAATCAAGTTATTTTTTGCTTATCATATTTTCTATTAGTCTCTCTATTGTCTCAGTAATGTTTATAAGCTTTCTGAAAATGAGGAAGTCATTTTTGGTAGTGTTCCCCTTTCAGCTTTATTGTGCCTTAACAAAAGGAATAGAAACTATTGCCTTCTATCTTTTGACCTGTCTCTCTTACATGGTATGCTAAAGTATAACGAGGGGCACTGTGTAACCACCCTTCAATTCAGCTTGCCTTGACACTTGCAAAATTGCAATGTGTTTTTCTGAAAAGATAATGCAACTGAAAGAGGGAAAGGTTTTAGGTCTAACTTAACTTTGTAAGAAAACAGTCTTGAACTTGAAGAGGAAGACTGCACAGTGATAAGTTTTTTGTTTGTTTGTTTGTTTTTTGTTTTGTTTACCCTGAGGTTACAGAAAAAGTCTTCCTTGTAACTAACTCTGGAAGATGGGACAGTAAAGTCTGTTTTTGTCAGGGTTGGCGTCATTTCATGTTTTCAGTGACAGAGTTAGCAATGTGATCTGTAGATTCAGTGCCAAATTATGTTTCTGTTGTGAGCATGTCATAATCACTGTATCTCTAACAGCTACCTTAACTTTTCCATAAATTTCTAGTGTGCATTGTCTATTCTTTTTGTACTTATCTGTCCACACCTCTTCCCACCCACTCTTCCTCTTACTTGTCTCATTGAGGTCAGGTTCTTCTCCAGAGAGACAGGCAAGGAAAGTGTGATCTTTCCCGGAGGAGACGAGGCTGCAGTCTGTCAGTGACCTTACAGACAGGAAGCTTTAGCTGAGGGTAGGGGCTGAATTTATTCTCAGCAGGGCAAGCCTCCAAGTTCTTTCTGGGAGAAGTTTCATGTCACTCCTCTTTATACCACTAGTTGTGTCACTAAAGTAGTGCAGAGTCCAGTTTATAAGTAATTAATTTTGCAACAACAGACTCAGAATCCAGTTTTACTGTAATTTAGGAGAAAAAGCAACAAAGGCACACATGCTAGAGATATTGTTAGTAGCTGTGAGGAGGAGGGAGCTAGATGAGAAAAGAAAGTCATCTCTTTGAATCAGAGGTCAGAAAATTGGGTAGGTGATGGGGGAATGACTCAGTGGATAAAGTGCTAACTATGCAAGGATTAGGACCAGAGTACACACCTCCAGAACCAACATAAATGCCATGCAGGCACAATGGGAGTCTCTGATACCAGCACTCAGGAGACAGAGACAGTGAGGTGCAAGCTAGCTAGCTAAATTAGCCAGAATTGGTTAGCTCCAGCTTCAGTGAGAAACCCTGGTTTCCTAGTCACACTCTATCAGAAGGAAATGTCCTGTGTCTACCTCACCTGTCCTCTCTGTCATGGTGTTTTAAGGCTGAGGGAGAGGCGGTTATGTGGTGCTTCCTCCTTCCTTTCACACATTTCATATCTAAGGATGGGCAGGGGTGATACTAATTCTTAACCTCAGTGTTGCCAGGGACATGGGAGGGTACAAAGCTGATCACAGTAGTGGAGTCCATCCTAAATGACATCTCAGCCTGCCAATGTCTGATTTACCTAACAGTTATAGCAAATGCACATGAGCTGTTTGGATATTCGGGTTCTATGACAGTCAGACCACAAGTGAGCTTGTCTGTCTGCTCTGACTCAGCATGTTCTAATGGTAAGGGTATGTGTGTGAATGTTAGAACAAATGAGGAAAATAAAAATGCCTGTATTTTGAATTGGTTTCTTTTTTCTTTGTTTCTTTCTTTTTTTTCTTTTTTTTAGAAAAGCAGATGTTGGCATTTTAGACAGGAATGGCTCTGAAAACATGTCTTTTTTGAGTGTTGTGGCTCAGGCCTGTAATCGTTGCATTTTGGAGGTTAGAAATGAAGGCCAGCATGGGCTAATCCTGGAAATCAGTCTCTCTTTCTTACACACATTACACTAAGAAAATATACAAAAATAAATCAATTAAAAAAGAAAAGCAAGAAAATGCTTGCTTACATATTGTTAAATTACAAAGTTGCTGTCTCTTTTATATTCTAGGCATACTTTATTTACCCTTGGATTAAAAAACTGGAAGTACTTTTTACATATATTCCCCACCCTGTCCTCCAAGCCTCAAGAGGTCTTAAAGTTACAAAAAGTTACATTCCAGTAAGAGCTAGCCAAAGTCATGTTTCCCTGGTTAGAAACACTATTTTTGTATAGGGAAAGAAAATACGGACTTAACATTTAGGTGTTAAACTTGTAAACACAGCTCTGGATAAAAGAGGCATCTGCTTAGCATCTACAAGGAAACACAACCAGGACTCTTCTTCAAGCAGTTTACTCAGGAACCTTGTACATCAGCTTCTGCCTCCTCCAGCCCCAGCAAGCCCTTAAATGTGCGCTCATGCCCAATCAGCTCATGCCATCTGCCGATCCCAGATAGGCCATAGAAGGAGGAAGCACACCAGATCCATCAAGCGCTTCCAAATAAGGCTTGTTTACAGCTAAGCTCAGACTACCTGGAATCCAGCCAGGTACCATCTTGGGGCTGTGGCTTCCCACACATATGTTCTCTGCAAAACTTGGAGAGAGGGGCAGATGGCTCCTTTATTGTGGATCCTCAGTGTGATGAAAGGGGTCATTTCTTTTTTTTTTTCCCCTAGGATTCTAAGCATGGTTGGACTAATGTACTAGAACATGCCTAAGGGGATATTGCTAGGAGTGCAGGTGTGCTGCCCATGTAAACAATGAAAGTTCTGAAATTACATGAGAGCAATGAAAGTATAACAGCAGAGCAGAGAGCAGAGCAGAAAGGCCCCTTCAAGCTAGAGGCTACAGAGGCTGTATCCTGGGAAGGAGTATAAGATGGATCAGAAGGCACTTTTTAAGCCAGAGGCAAAGAAGCTTATTCCAGGAAAGAAGTCAGAGAATGCATGAATTCAGATGGTTATGTGAAAACTTTGTAGCTTTTCAGGAATCCAGGAAATGGGGAAGTACCTAAGTGAAATCACTTCACTGCAAGGAGAAGATTTTGTGTGCTAGAACTCTGTTTCCTAGTCATAGGCACATTGGGGATTTTTGGGTAATTTGCTAGATATAGAGTACTTAGCTGTCTTGTAATACATGTTACACAAACATCACAGGCCTTTTTGTTGTTGTTTAACATATATATATATATATATATATATATATATATATATATATATCCTGGAAAAATATTACATACCAAGGTTAAACAAGCCCAGTCTATATATTTCCTTGAATAGTCAGAATTTGCTTTATGAAGCATGGGGCTTCACATCAGATATCAGACTTCCAATGATGAGTATGTTTTGATTCACTTGTCCACCACCAAACAGTAACAAAGTTCATGACAGAGTTAGAATTAGAAAAACAATCAGGTTGATATCTTCTTTTATAACTTGTGCCCATTACCTCCATCCAGTCCTTCATTATCTCTTAGTATTTAGTCTTTCTTGTTCTTTTTTCTATGTGTTATACTGTTCCCACATGTTCTAGGTGATTCATATACAGTAGAAAATTAATTTTTTTCTGAGATTGAATAACCTAACTTAATATTAAACATTTGAGTTCATCAATTTCCATGAATTGTTTTTATTCCATTTTTCTTCTGAGTAGTATTCATATATTTACATATGTATCTATAATTTCATTATCCATTCATTTTTTTTGAGGGATGTCTTTATTGATTCCAGTTTTTTCTCTTGTTAGTGTAAGAGTGATAAACATTAAGGTGTACAGAGAAAAGGGAAGGGGATAATGATGTATTCATAATGTATTATAATCTCAAAAATTAAACAATCATGAAAGTGAGAATTTCTTTGGTAGGGGTAAGAGTTATCTAGATGTATGTCAGGAATAAAACAGCTGTGTCATATGATAATTTTATTTTTAAGTTTTTGATAAGTATCTAAACTTATTTCCATGACTTCATTAATTTTTAGCCCCACCAATAGTGAATGAAGAGTATTTTCTCACCACATCCTATCTTTCTCTCAGATTTGCTGATGATAGCCATTATGACTGTGGTCAGATGGTATATGAAAATAGTTTTATTTGAATTTCCCTGATGCCTAGGAATATGGAACATTTTATGAATATTTGTGGTTCATTTGTGTTTCTTCTTTCTTTCTTTCTTTCTTTCTTTCTTTCTTTCTTTTAACTGTCTGATTATGCCATTTGCCAGTTTGTTTGTTGGCAATCTTATTTCCTTGATACTATTTCTGCAATTCTTTTTAAGTTCTGGACTTCAGCCCCATGTATGAAGTGTACCTGGTAAAGAGTTTCTTGTATATTTCCTACTTTCTCCTCTTTTGGATTCAGAGTATCAGACTGTGTGTCCACTTGACACAAACGGGGGTCTTATGGGAGGAAGGAATATCAATCTGGGAATTACCTCTATCACATGGGCCTAGGGGAGTGTTTTGTGGGGCAGTTTCTTGAATAATGATTGATACAGAAAACCCAACTCGTTGGTTATCATTGCCACACCTGGGCTGGTGAGTCTATGTTGTATAAGAACACAAACTTAGCAAGTAATGAATAAGAAGCCAACTAGCAGCAGTGCTCCATGGTTCTGCTTTAGGCCTCTTGGCTCCTGCTTAATTTGCTCGTTGATGAACTGAGAACAGAAATCAGAAGACAGATAATTTAGCTTCCCTCCAAGCTGATTTCATTCAGTGTTTTATCACAGCAATAGAGAAGCAAATTAGGACATATAATTTATGCTGAGGCCCTTGAACCATGTGTGACTGAGTTTTGTGCAAGGGTGAGATAATTAGTTTCATTCTTCTACATGGAACTGTGGTAATGACCAGTACCAATTGTTGAAGATAATATCTTATCTCCAATGTTTATTTTTTGTAAATGGAGTTCTTAGCTGTTCTAGATAATAAAAATCTGGAGGCAGATATATAGAAAAATGCCGGGAGATCAGAGAAAAGTAGCAAGCCACCGCCATACCTTACTTCTTTAGTGTCTCAGCAGACAAGGACATGAGTTCCTGTTTCCCCCTGCTTATATACTGTTTCTGCCCAGCTACATCACCTCCTGTCTATCTGTACAGACCTCCAAATTCTATGGCTAGCTAGTGTCAGGCTTTATTCTTTGATTTCAGTCAGGCTTTAATTGTACAAACAAGATATCTACATAACTTTTGTTCACTTTATCAATGACCACTGGCTATTATATACCTGCATTATCAGTTCTACTGCATCGATCAATTTGTCGGTTTTTATTGTGGTGCCATACAGTTTTTAATTTCAACAGTTATATAGCATAACATATTCCCCATGTTCCCTCCTATGTGGATGCTTACTTTGAATCTTTAAACAGGTATGTTTACAATGGAGTACTCATAAAAGTCAAATAGCTACTAAGGAAATGAGAGGGTAAGCTTTGCAGTGAGGTGAAAAAGAACACAGGTAGTGTGAAGAAGGGGTAAAATGGCGAAGAGGAATGAAAGACCAAGGCAGAAAAGAGAAAATGGGAAGGAATAAAAAAAAATACTAAAGCCATATACAATGCCATATACAAACTACTGTAGTATCATCCTAAAATTCATTGATATACACATATAAATCAGTTCAATGTAGTTTTCCTGTAAAAGGGACATGTCAGTGCTTCCCCCAAACACTATAATAAATTATCTGCTGTAAAGAGGTGATTGTCATGTATGAGCTACATTTTTTCCAGTGTTTGTCAGTGGGTTCACACAAAATACCATAAACATTAAAAGCTATTGTCATTGCTCTTGCTTACCCTCCAGTACTTGGTGCTAAGGCCCTATTGGTGAAGACACCACATACTTGAGTCTGACCTATCAGCATCATCCTTATTAACTAGCTTTCACAGTACTAGAAGGTGCTGTGTATGATATAGAGGGAGAAAAATTAAAAAGTCTCATATGGCTATGAGCACTGTGAGCTACAATAAAAGTAGCTTAGCCATATATGTTCACTGGTTCAATGGTAACGCATCTGTTTTGACAAGAACCAACCACTTTCTGATTGGGCTTAAGACACATTCCACTATATGGAACTCACACCCTCGTATTGTTAATTGGACAAAACCTCCTTAGTTCACAAAGTGATACAATGTGATGAGGAATTATAAGCCAAATAAATTTTTTTTCCAAATGTTAGTTTTGTTCAGTGTTTGGTCTGCTTAATAGACAAAGTAACAATCTGATTCCTGACCTCTTATCTTTATACTAATATATTAATACACCTCTCAACTCTCAACAGAGAAGGTTCCAGTTGATAATATCAATTTAGAGACCCAGAAACGGTTAATAGGCAGTGAAGGAAAGCATGAGGAGTGCTCATGTCTCAATGGTGCCTCTGTATCCACCTCTCAGCCCATAAGTTTCAGGAATAGTGTAGTGTGGAGAGGTGAAAGAGACACTGTAAGAGCCAGTATATGCTCATATATGGATTTTAGACCTAGAGAAAAGATCACCAGCCTATAATTCACACTGCCAGAGGAACTAGGATACAAATTGTATTCTAAGAGATTCATATAAGGTCCCTCACAGAAGAGAGAAGGGACAAGTCCCCTAGAGAGAGAGACACAGAGAGAACATAAAAGAGGGAGCCATTATTGGTTTGAAGAGAAAACCGAAGAAATGTCTAGAGGCCTACAAGACTGACTCCAGCTAACAACTTGAGCAATAGTGGAAAGGCTACCATAAATGCCCTTCCCTGATAATGAGACCAACAACAAACTTATCCACCATCATGGAGCCCTCATCTAGTACCTGTTGGAAACAGAAGCAAACACCCATAACTAAACATTGAGTCGAACTAGAATCCAGATGCAGTAAGAGAGGACAAGACCAGATTGCAGAAACACATGGAGACAACTGACCTGAACTAGCAGGAACTAACGAGCTCCCAGACTGAGCTGGGAATCCAGCATGGGACTGACTCAGACCCCCTGAACATGGGTCTCAGCTCGAAGGCCTGAGCAGTCTAAGGGACCTTAGACAGTGGAACAAGGATGTATTCCTGGTGAACAAGAGGACCTTGCAGACACATCCCCCATGGAGGGATACTCCCTTAACCTAGAGACAGGAGAGAAGTCCTAGCTCCTACTTCAAATGACTTGTCAGATTTACATGTCCCCACCTGGATGGCATAACCATAAGTGTGGAGTGGGGGGATGGGGTGGGAGGGGCAGGTGGTCAGGGTGCATGCGAGGGGAGGGAGAGGGTAAGAGGGAATGAGGGAGGAAGGGAGAGACCAAGAGGCAAAAAGACTGTACATATCCAAAATGGCTTAGATTAGACAGGGATTAGAAGTTGGGGGAAGGAAAGCAGAAGCCCAGATCAGGAGTTGGAGAGATTCTGGTTAGGGGATGGGATTGAGAAGTGCTGAGAAGAGCCTGGACTCAGCAATAGTTAATTGTGATCTTGGGGGATGCAGAGAGCCTGGCAGCCATGTCTACTTTGATATGTGAAACAAACACCCTAGTTAGCCATTTGAAACTGTATACTAGTCACAAGGTGTTGTTTACCTGTATTCCCAGAATGCTAGCACCTTCCATCATCAAAATGGAATCCAAAGTTGCTTTTGAAGTGGACTATTTCAGGATAGGGAACAACATTTAAAACCCATGCTGTAGTTCATTCATTTGTGCGCATGCAATGAATAAAGGAGAAAATATCCCACATTCTTTACCTTTCTGGATTATTTTTCTTTCTACTTATATCAGGGCTTCTATGCTTTAATAGTCACATGCTGTGATCCAAGAAGAGTTAGGATCTGTTTTATACATCTGAGATTTCAGAGAATGAGACAATACTCTCTGGGGACCACAGTATTATGCTTTATGAAGTAGACAAAGACTTATTTCCACAGTACAGCTCTGCTGATGCAAAACAAACAAACAAAAAAGAACCAAACTAACAACAAAACAAATGCTCTTATCTCAAAGGGACTAGGATAATTTATTGTGTAGCTAAACATGAGTGACCATAGCCCAGGGATGATTCAGCTTGCTTCAAATATTATGTTCCAGTATGGTTGCAGTTCAATGAAGTTTTCACAGTCACAGAACAACAACAACAAAAATCATGAATCAATTCACTTTCAACACATTGGCAGAAACATGAGTAAGGCAAGTTACATCAAAGTGAGGAAATATCTGCCTTGGGCTTCAGATCCTATATGATGAAATTTTTTAATCTTTGAGTTAGTAGAAGCTAGAGGGTTGCTTGTAATTTCTGAAATATGAGATTGCTAGGTGAAATACAGAAGTGGACACAAATGACTATTTGGAGGCAAAGACAGCCCAACATAACATGACATATTGCATTCCCACTCTCCAAAGTAGATTGAGTTCTAATCAGTCTGCCTTGGAGAAAACTTGATATAAGTACAGACTTCCCCACCCTGCCTTTCACTGGAAACTTCAGTTAATAGTTCCTCTTATCGTTTAAGTCAGCCACACACTGCTACTGAACAGAGATAGTCAGTTTCATTTCTTAGTCAAAGCTCATTTCTCAGAAATGCTTATTTATAACCACAAATGAAAGTAGTTTTGTCAGTTAGCTGGATGTCTATTGATTAACTTTTTTTTGTAAGCTATTTGTTTTTTATACTTTCCTGTTTCTTTTATTTTGCTAACACTTTCCAATTTTATACTCCATTTGAAACCTTGAAGTAAGAAGACTTGATAGCCCTGTCTATTGTTGTTATATTTAAGCTTGTGGAAGCTTACTCAGTCCTCAGCACTATTGTTTGTGGAGGCTGGCATGCTATGTACAGTAGAGCCAGCATGAAAGGATAAAGTGCCTTTACTCCATCTATCCCAGGTGGACTGTGTCCCAAAGACTTCTTTAGATAGCAACTGTGAAACTAACCAGACCAAATACTGGTAAGAAGCAAGGAGCAGGGCATCTCCTCTGGTGAGAGCCAAGTTCCTGCCCTATGTTAATTCTACTTGTTGAAAATAAGACCACTACCACAATTAAAAGCTAGATTTGAAGCCAGCTTTAATTAAATACTGACCCAGTTAGTAGGTTCTGGCCAAGTCTATACCCAGTTTCTGAGGAAATGGCCCTGAATCAAGTTTTACAGTGGCATAAGTGTTTCCTATTAGGGGCAAGCATATATCCTGATGTTCCTCCAGCCTACATCCATGAGGAGCAAATATACATCCTGGCTGGTTTCCTGTCTGTGAACCTGCTGCCCACATGTGTTCAAGCACATCCAGTGAAGATGGGTCAAAGAAATTTGTTTAGGGGAGTGAAAATCTGCAGCTTGTTATATCCTGTAAAAAATAGTTGCTATGTCTGGAGGCCATTCAAGGGCCATCAATACCTACTGAATTCCACCATTATCAGTAAAGCACATCCAAAGCCCACCAGCTAACTTCTGATTGGTTCCTTATCACATGGAGGGTATCTGACAGTTTGTTCTTAGTAATTAGGGTAAGGTCAGTGGGGCTCAGTACATCCTGCTAAGTCAGGGGCCTACATCTTGCTGGGTATTTTCTGCAGCCTATTATGGTTACCACAGCAGGGGGCTCGGTGAGGGTCTGGGCCATTCAGAAACAACAATTTTCTCTTAAAGCTATGAGATTACCTCTGTTTTACATAGAGCAGGTTGAGTGTGCTCTATCATATTGTAGAACTATTTTGGCTAAGGAATCTACCTGTTGATAGATCTGTGTCTATTTAGTTTTAATAGATACCTTTCCTGGTTTGCTAATAAGTACTATAGGTAGCTGTTTTGTCTCCTGTTATGGAATATTAGTTTAAGATGTGTTATATTTATTTATGCTGTAGATTTGTTTAATGATGCAAAAATTTGTTTCATTCATTTATGTTGCATTTTTTTAACTCTGTAAAACTGTGTTACTTTGCTTGCTGATTATTCTAATAAAGAACTGAATGGATACTAGCTAGGCAGGAGAGAGAAATGGGTGGGGCATGTGGGAAGAGACAATAAAGGAGAAGAAATGTAGAGAAGAGAGAGAGGAGCGAGACAAGAAGGAGAAGAATATACCAGGGGCCTGCCACTCAGCCACACAGTCAGCCATAGAGTAAGAAGGAAAGAAATATCTATAGAATAAAGAAAGGCCAGAAGTCCAGAGGCAAAATGTAGTTAATGAGACACAAGATAATTTAATTTAGAAAAGCTGGATAGAAACAAGCCAAGCGGAGACCAGACATTCATAGGTAAGAATATGTCTCCATCTATTTATTTGGGCAGGCTCCCAAAGATTAAAAAACAAGAACAAAAACTGTATTTTTGGTGTTCCATCATGAGGCCCAAATTTTCACATAGGGCCTGAGAAACCTAAAAAGAGACACAGCTTTTTAAGAAGTTCTGCCTTGATTCATGGAGAAGGAGCTTGGTCCTGCTTTCAACTTGATATGCCATGCTTTATTGATCCCCATGGGAGGCCTGTCCCTTTCTGAGGAGTGGCTGGGGGTGAGAGATGAGAGGAGGGAGGAGAAACTGTGATTGGTATGTGAGATTAAAAAAAATTAATAGAAAAAAAGAGTACTTAAATAGCCTTTTCCACATTGAATAGAAATGACAAGCCAAGTAAAAATGTCTGTGGCAGCCCAGGCATCGGCTCCTAAACCTAGGAAGGTTGAATGCTGTTCATGGTCACCTACCTCCTACAGGGCAAGAGCTTTTCAGTTTGGCTCTCAAAGACCCAAGAAGCAGGTGGGGCCAGTTGCCAAAGGTGCACCAGACATCCTAGTCATGTTGCTTCACAGTTTGTAGGCTCATGAAGTAAAAAAAAAAAAAAAATGCTAGAGATGCACAGTAAAGCAGGTTCAGACAGAAACACACCCACACACCCACACATACACATACACACAAAACAAACAAACAAACAAATAAAAACCTCTAAACAGGTTCCAGTGTGTTTAAAAATTTCCATAGGCTTGAAAAAGAAGAGAAAGATATAGACAGCCATAGGAAAAAGAAAGTGAGTGTTTTAAAAATAATAACTTTTTAAAGAAAGGAGTAAAGTAATATTTTTAAAAAGAATAAGCATGTAGAGATGTGAAATACACAGTCTTGATTCCGTATCTTGCTGTATTGATGTTGAATGAACTAATTGCTGATAAGTAAACAACAGCTGCTGACAGACATGGGATTGAAAGAGGAGCTGCTGAAATTAACCAGCTTATATACTTTAGGAATGCCTCTACTCTAACATGGATGTCAAAAACCATATTTGTCAGAAGTCAAAAAATACATTGGGAAGATGTTTTCCTTTTGTTTCCACAGGAAATGAAGGCTATGGATTAATATGGATCACATTTGATCAGAGGAGACCCTCTGAATCTTGAGAGGTGATTATATATCAATAAATATTACTGTTGGTCTTCCTACAACTTGGCCATTATCTCAATTTTCTCAGGAACCTCTAATGATACGTTTACCCACAGATAGCAGGAAGCAGTATAGAGAACAGGGCACTCACATTCCCAAGAACTGGGGTGACTGGATTTTTGTTAGATGTCCTGCTATTCCCCCAAGTCATAGAGGTCCTGCAGCTGTGGTTCTGCAGGGCCAGTCCCTTCACACGTTCCAGCAGTTCATACATGGCGTAAATGATGCAGTGTGTTAACCCAAAGCCCTGGATGTATGCCCGGGTAGTAGCTGAGTTGGTCAGTCTAGGCCACTGGTATAACCCCCTCAGGTCAGGGACAGAGCCAGATCTCCCGTGAGGGTTAGGGCCAGCATTCCCAATGCAGGGGTCATCTAAGTCCACTAACCAAAGGCAAGTGAAGGGTCAGCTCTCTGGTAATGAGGGGTCAGCTCTCTGGTGATATGGGGACAGCTCTCCCAGTGCCAGTGAGGGGCAGGCTCATCACTGCTCTTGTACTTCAACACATGGTTCAGCATGAGGTTCAATACATGGTTTGCATAGGTCCATGTGTTAATGGATATCAATACAGAACCCAGCTGCAGCAGAACCCAGATATGGCCATCAGCAGTAGCTTGGCCCCTGATGTCCCCATGGCCCCAGGAGGCAGCACAGGCCTCCTATATTGGCATGGGCCCAATAGCAATGTGGTCCCTGGACTCCAACAAGGCTCCAAGTGGCAGCCCAGAACTGGGGCAGTCACAAAGTCTTTGATGGTAACAGGCACCATGGATATCAACAAAGACCCTGGATGTGGGAGGGCCATGGACCCATGGTATTAGGCTGCAGCTCAGGCCCAGAAGTCACCATGGTCCCAGGTGGTAGTAAAGGATGCTCAGATCTGTATGGCCCCATAGTAGCATGACCCTTGATGGCTCAGACCCTGAGTATCTGCACAGCTTTTGGTGGTAACAGGAGCCATGGACATCAACACAGACCAGTGCTGCAATGGGGTCATGGACCCAGACATGGCCTTAGGCTATAGGTTTGGCAACAATGACTAGAAAGTATTCATAATTTTCTCCTATGCATGCTTGCTATTCTTGGTGTTAGAAGGAGGAGGGTTTGCAAGGCCATCTGGCTAAGGAATAAATCTTATAAACTTACTTATCTCCATTTAAAGTATATCACATGTTTTTTTTTATTTATTTCCTATTAGGATTGGGTCTTGTTATATAGCCAGGCTGGCCTCAGGCTTTCAATTCTCATGACTCACCTTTGCAACCCACCATAGTTATAAGCATGTGCCACTACACCAAACATATCAAATAGTTTGATCTAAAAGATGGAATTAATTTAGACTTTAAGAAGAACTTATTAGTCATCTAATACAGAATGTCAGCTTTGAAACTATACATACACAAACAACAAAAATGCACTCAATAAGCTCTGTTTACATATATTTGTTCATATGCACATATACATGCAATAAGTATAATTTAAAAAAAAAAAACAGGCCATCAGCGTGAGAATGGGATAGCCTAGAGGGTTTGAGGGAGGGTAACTTGAAGAGCCTGGAGGGAAGAAAGGGAGGAGGAAATGACCTAATTCTATTTCAATTAAAACAAAAAAAAATTAAAAATAAGTTTTGTTTCTTTTCTGTTAAATCTTGCATATTGATCATCATAAGGGACAATTTTAATTCCTTAGTAAACAGAAAGGATTCCTTTTTCTTTAATTATTGGATTAACAATGGGAGTTGGTGGCACCATTCACCATTCAGCTAAAGAGACTGCATGAATGTTGTTTGGCTAAAAAAGAACTGTGTGACAAAGTTCCAGTTTCTAGTTGAGTGGATACAGCCCCACTTCCTTCTTTAGTTTTATTAGTTAAAATAAAATCATTTTTTATAGTTATCTTTGGACTCACTAACTTGTTCCCTTTTGTCCTCAATATATTAATGATCTGAGATGGTTTGGGAGAGGAAATAAGATGAATAAACTTAATGAAAAAAGTAGTATAAAACTATACACTTAAAAGTATTAATATTGACTAAATGGTTGAACAGGATGTTCTAACTAGTCTCCAGAAGTTGCGAAAGTACCAAAAAACACACAAATGAGTTTGAGACCATTTTCTGCTTACTTTGTAATGAAGATATTAATGTTTTTTATAGACATAAAATGCAAATTTGAAAGCTAAGAATTAAGATAAAAGATATGCTTTTACATTAGAAGTTAATCATTACAATATTATAAAAATAAGAAAGAGGAATATTGTAGAAATTATACCTGATATGTAAATAAGGTTATTATAAAGTTTTAAAATAGATTACAGCATAATTTGGTAAGAATCTTTATTATGCTCATTGAAAGTTAAGAATTAGCCTTTTGGATTCTAAATTGTCTGGCAACAGCAACCATGAGGAAATGTTAAAGGCTTCTCCTTCTCTTCTAAGTTAAACTTTGTCTACTTGCTCCCAGATCTGTGATGCTTGAATTTTATGATTATGGCTTTTCGAGGATATCTTGATTCGTGTTGGGAAAATAGTCACATATTAGGTATTTTTGAAATGCAAATATAGACTATTGTAATCATTGCTGTAAGATATAAAAATAAATTCTGTGGCCTTAGGAAGAGAGAGATATACATATAGTCTCCTTGTAAACAGACTGCTGAGCACACTAACAAATAATATATTCCTAGAGGTTCAGAAAAGAGTCAAATTGTATCATCTGCTACATCGACCCTTCTCAAGTCCCGACTTCTTCTGGAGAGGGTCACCAACAGGTAGGGATAGAGCCATGTCTCATTATATGAAAAGTAGACATATTCTTGGTTGATTACAGTTTGACAGTTTGTTTAAATTGTTTGTACTCACTTTAATCTTTCACTTTTAAATAGAGTTTGAAATCAGGAGAGATTTGAAGATTTTAGTATGTGCTTACGAGCATAACACAAAAATCTTCCATTATGAAGTGAAAGCTCAAGGGAACATGTTGTTTACATCAACTCTTAGGACCTCATTTTAAATAAATTCCTCTTAGGAAATTGCACTGTTCAGTTCCTGGGAGAATTTTGGTGTATGTCTTTGAGACAGGTGGTTGGGCAAATTTCAGTATGGAGAAACACTCTTGAGTGCCTAGGAATAAAAATATAGTGAGAAATGCCTGGTGAGATTCTGGCCTTCACACTTACTGAGTCCACAGTTCCCTTGCCAGTGGCCCAGCCTCTCTGAATACTTTCAGGTTAGTCCATCAGCTCATAGCAGGGGTTTGTCACCTCATCAAGAATTCATGTGTTCATCTCATCAAGATACTCTGCCAGACTTAGAGGAATTGAACATTCCCTTCCAGCATCAGTTTCTTTTCTTCCTTCTCTTCTCCCCTCCTCTTCTCTCTCCTCACTTTTCTCCTTGAACACAACCATACAGAAGTCTTCCTCTAGACATCCACAGAGATCACATCCTACAAAATGTTGCCATACTTTTAGGTTAATAGTATCTCACACTTACTTTATAGTGTTACAACTGTCCCCTACTAGATATTGTCCAGACATTCATTAGTGTATTCCTGTCTTTTCCAATCTCTGGTATACAAGAGGCAATAGCCAAATGTGGAGTTTTAGTTTTATAAATCCATGTGTTTAGAAAATGGCTTGTCATAAAGGTCATGAAGACAGCAGCCATTTGAGAAGTTTTGTTACTATCAGATCCAATATCATGCTCTGCCATCTTTGTCACAATAAACATAATTTACACTGTTCTTTACACTATTCATACTTCTTTGTTTTTCACTCAGAATAGATGAGCATACCCAAACAAGCATTCCTGATTGATTTTTCCTGCTGGTCATTCTAGAATGCACCCCATTGTGTCTCTTATACCTCACTCATATTTTGGTGTATAACATGGAAAAACAGTGACTTGAAATTAAACAGATAAAATAGAAATGTATTAGTACAGGTATAAATCCATCAGAAGCTGAGAAATAGAAGATAACTCAGTTTAATGAAGTCAGTGAAAACTTGGCTAAAGTGGGACAGTAGAAGAAAGTATTGATAGATTACTAGATATTTATCTAGTTGATAACGTTAAGGAAGCCATTTGAACAAAGCACAGATCCATGCATGAGTCTGACAAGGATATTGAATGAGAGTCAGGAGATAGAAGCAAACTTGCAGACTTCTGCAACCTGTTAGAGATGCTGTGTGGCTAAAGTATGTGTTCGATTAAAGCTTGCACAGAAGGAGCTATTGAATTGGTTTAAATGGGGGGAATTTCAAATGATAAGATCAAAATTTAAAAATATTGTTATATTATATGTGAATACATAGATTGAGCAATTTAGGAAGTAGAAACACAGTAGAGATAAAATAACCAGAATCTACAGCATTGGAAAGTCAGCTAAGTATACACTTGGAATATAGAGAGAGATGCAAGTAACATTTCATAACTGTTTAAACTGCCAGAGAAATTCAAAGCCAATGGAGGAAGAAAGCAAAATACTACTATTTTAAAAGTAGGAAACTATCTTAGTAGTAGTGTATGTATTATAGGAAAAAACAGAGAATGAGTACAATAGCTTTTCTTAGATTGTCTTCATCAAAGACGATTGATAAAATGTATGTAAAATATGCATTTTCATGTATAATAATAAATTTCTACTTACTAGTATTCTAGAGAGCTAAAAGTTATAATAAGGCATATTCTCATTTGATGTTTCTATAAATTAATGTTTTTTTATAGTAGATGAATAAAAGATATAAGTATCTTTATTTTTTTATATTGGAAGTAGGCTGAAATACCTTATTAAAGAATATGAATTAATTCAGAGAGCTCAGATCCAAACCAAGTTATATCTCTCCAAGACTTAGATCAGTATTGTTATAATCTTCTTTTCCTATGAAATCTAAATGTATTTTTTCTATCACATATAAAGAATTCTCAATTGTATTTAAACTAATTTTCTTTTTTAAATTATGAAAAGACTGTTTAATATGTAATGTATTATTAAAGTCATAATAAAAGCTGTAGACATTATGTTAATGACAAAAATCACAAGAAAAAAAATCTAAAAGTTTCTTTAGGCTAGTATTAGAGACTTTTCAAGGAAGCTCAATACAAAGTTTCATTTGTGAACCACAATTCTGATGGCAAAACATGTCCCAGTTGCTTTTAGAGATGTAAGAACCTCTAATTATTAAATGACAATTGAATTTGAAGGGGAAGAAGAGGTTATACATAGTAATGTGTAGTCTAAGAAAGTGACAAAAGGAGGAAAATGAACAGAAGGAAAAGGTAGACAAAGAAAAGGGATATCGTCAGGAGAAAAACATGTCCAAGTGCAGCGAATACAGTGCCACAGCTTTAAATGTGACTAAGATAAATCAAAGAGAACAAATGCAGAAGGCAGTATATTCCGCCACTTAAATATAACTTGGAGCTTGTTGGAGACATAGACCAACATAATTCTTAGAAAGCTTAGTGTGAAGGGTAAGCTAAATACTCTTTTGCTTTTCCCTCTTTTCTGGTATTTCTTTATTAGAAGCAATGACAAGGCCGATTTGTTTCTTAAGGAGGAGTGGTTATGTAGCCTTGTGTACACTTTTGAGTCTGAGCTTTGGCTCCTTTTTGTCTTCCAGGGACCCTAACTTTACCCACCCTTCTTATTATTCTATTGCCTTTTTAAACATCCTATGTGTAAGAAGTTAAGTTCTGCCAAAACTGTTACTGTGAATTGAATAATACATGTAATTCCTTCACTGCCCAGACATCCCTGATCCCACAGGTCCCTGTTAGTGATTTCATGCACATGGAGGGGCTCTGTTCCTGGTGATCAGAAGCATTACCCAAGCTTCTTCCTTTTTTTTTCTTCAATGTTTTGTAAGATGGAGAAAATTCATATCATATACATAAGGGACAGTTTCTAGGAATGTTTTCTTTATTTCATTCAGGTAACAATATTTGGCATGTTCTGTATTTTAATTATAATGTGCTTAGAGTTTCCATTGTTTTCCTTCGAGTTAGAAGTTTGGTGAGATTCTGATTTACATAGTCATCTTTGCGTTTAAATACACTTGCATATGTGAATATTTTCATCAAATTTGTAAATTTGTAACTATTATCTATTTAAATGTCCCTTTTTACTGTGTCTACTCTTTTCTCTCCCTATGGGAATTGAGGTATAGTTCTGACATCTTTATATTTCTCATTTCCTATTTTTTGTCTTTCTAATCATTGTTTATCATAATGTCCTCTTAACTCCTTGTTAACTAATTTTCTCTTTCTTATGTCTAATGTAGCTAAAATCTTTTTTTAAGATTTTAAATTCATTTTTTAAGATCTGAAATAAAATCAGTTTCTTATTTTCAGTAATTTTGTAATTTTAGTAATGTATATTGTCCATATTTAAACATGATGTCTAATAACTGCAATATAATGTTTCCTGTAGTATTTCTTGTTAGTTTTTATTATGTTTCTTAGTTGTTGTTCATATTTTATATTATGCTTTGTAATTATATTTTGTTGGACTCTTGGACACAAGGCATTGCATGTGAGATATTTTAAAGCTAGTTTAAAGTTCCCAATGTTACTCTCCTGAGAAAAGATTTTTTTTTTCTATCAGGGAGGTCAAAGTGGATTGTCTTCTGTAAAACAGATTTTATCCTGTACAGTTTAAATATTCCAACTCATTCCTCACTCCAAGGTCATCAGAGATCGCAAGTAAGAACTTAAGCATTAGATTAATGTCACTCAAATTTAGCAAAGCTTATTGGCCAGTTTTTGTCGTTTGCTTCCTATTGTTATAAGGCTACTGAAGGTTTCCTTACCTTTTCACTTCCTGGATGCCCACTTCCTGCAGAATTCATAGGGCTCTCTGTATATAATTTTTATACTTAGCGCTTATAGTTTTTCTTATATTTGTTATAACTTTTCAAAAAAATTTTAGGCATAAAGGGAAATATGTGGTGATATCTTTTTTTTGTACAAATAAAGCCTGTCTGAAGGTTCCAGAATGGAGCTTGCTGTTAGCTAACCATAGAAGTCTGGAGGTCTGTACAAAGAGACAGGAAGTGAGATAACTGGGCAGTGAGATAACAGGATATAAAAAGGGAGAAACGGGAACCTTCTTTCATGTCTGCTGAGACACTAAGGAGGTAAGTCTGCCTGGCTCTCTCCTTCTCTCTGACAATCCACAAATTCATTATAGGGAAAAAAAAAAAAAAAAGAAATAGTACCACTGGGCTTGCCACACTGCAAAGCTTCTCCTTCCAAAATCTTGTCTCTAAGGCCTTTCTGGTCTCAGAATTGCCTTCACTGTAGAGGTGGGTTGGCCACAGTTCACTGCATAATTGTTAGAACTGGATTGTGTACTGTGTGCTTGTATTTTTGTGTCAGTATCACCACATGGCTTTAATGTGTAATCATAGATATGTTATTTAATAAAATCTTACTTAGTGATTGTAAATTCATTTAAAGTGTGTCTATGTATGACATGCTGTTATATTGTCTACAGTATTTGTATCTTCAGTCAAAAGTGAAAGCTTGTCACAGTGTGTGTTTAGTATTTAAATGTGCCATATATTATAAACCAAATTGAAAACAAAAATAAATAAATAAATAAATAAATAAACACATACAAAATAATAAAAATTAAAATTCAAAATAAGTTTTTTCAATTACCATTATAATAACCACTTTCCTTTGTTGAACAGTTTTTTATTTCATTTGTGAATACATGTATGCTCCTCAGAGACTGACCCTACTTTAGACTTTATCTTTGTGCCATTAAATGTTATTGCAAAGACACTTTATTCTTATTGTTTGACATAAGGAAAGAAGCATGTAGCTATTGGTTCCAAGAATGAAGCTGGCAATTGAAGACAATGTGGCAGGATATACAGAAGCATGCTGAATGCTTGGATAGAAAGTTGTTGAAGTTATTGCTACTGTGGTCCTTAGGTAATGTACACCTCTAAATTCCCATTTAGTTTATATTTTACTACTAATTTTGTAAGTGAACATGTAACACAATAAGCATCATTATTTTGTATGTATGTGATTATATTTTGTTTTTTACTCATCCCCTCCTCTCTGTCTTCTCTTATCCTCCTGGATCCCCTCTTACTGGTCTTCTTTCTCTCTCCCAAATATGTCCTTTATGCTTTCACGTCATATGTGTTACATCACCATCTTATTTACTCCACTCTCCTAGGTGTTTTCCTATGCTATTCTCAATGCTAGCTTCTCTGTTTCATCTTTAAAAAATATGCTTTTCAATACAGAAAGTTTGGAAATAACATAACATGTCAAATAAACCAGTTAGCTTATTTAGACAACCATCTATTATGGTTGTTTAAAAAGTACTCTATTTTGGAACAATATAATTTTAGATGCCAAATGGCATGTTTTTATTTTTCTTAAATATACTTCTCAGGGCTGGAGAGATGTTGTAGTGGTGAATAGTACTTGCTGCGAACATACATACACACACACACACACACAAGATTAGATAAACATTTATAAGATAAACTTTTTTTATTAAAGCATAACATAATTTCAGAAAAGTACAAAAGTTTTAGGTACAAACTGGAATGAAACTTTAAATTATGAATACAATTTTAATTTAACCATAGTCATGTGCTATTTAAGAAATAGAAAATTATCGTTCCAGAAATCTCTCTCTCATCTTTTCCATATCACTATACCTTTTAGGAGATAATTCTCTATTTCAATTGTGCCTTTCTCTGGACAAAGTCTCATGATGTAGTAGTCAAGGCTAGCCCAGAACTCTTTACTGAACCCCAGTCTGATAGGAAAATCAAGATTCTAACAACTGGTTACCACCAGAGGGTATCTGAGATTTGCTATCATGATGCTATGAGATCCTATTCGGAGGATCAAGTTCCCTGCTCGCTCCTAGCTTTGTTCACTCACATTTAGGTTAAGGATACTGAAGCCTCATTATACAGGTTTCATGTAGACTGCATTTTAAAATATTTTTCATGTTGTTTTTCCTCTTTTTCACAGAAAACATTGTTTTTCCTCTTTTTCACATAAAGCATTGTCTACAGACCAGGGTTACACAGTGCATGGACATAAATTTTTTTCTTCCTTTACCTCAAATCACATTTCAGTAGTTGTTTTATACTTTCAAGTACCTATTTATGAAAAGTAATAAGTAATATGTACAGTTTCTATGTTTAGGCCTCAAAAAATTATTTCTTTCTGTTGTAAGAAACATCTTACTGACACATATTTTTTGATGAGCTGCAAGGTGTTTTGAAATGTAAAAGCCAAAAATACTTCTTTTACTGATGAAAAAATTTCTATATTTTCAGACAGTTAATACAGGTAAGTAGAACTGAACAAAAGATAATTTTGAAGTTGAAAGTGTAATTTGTAAAATGAACTGGAGCAAAGGTACTTTTCTTACTATAGCTACGTGGTAATTTGCTCACCCATACTTAATTAGATATTAGCACTAGACACACACACACACACACACACACACACACACACACACAAACCATTCAGCACATGATGTTCATGATCAAGTACAATAATCATGGAAAAAATGTGTTTTAAAAAGTCTATTCTCAAAACAGATGTAGTGAAGAACACCTGCCATTATAGCACTTAGGAGGCCAAAGCAAGAGAATATTAAGTTCATGACCAGCCTCAGTTAAGCAGTAACTTCGTTTTTCAAAAGAATAAAACGAACAAAAAAAAATAGGCTTTACTGGATACACAAGTGTGCATTTGGACCTGGTGGGAAACAGATGGAAGTCAAGAATCAAGAGGGTGCACTTGCTAACCATATACTTCCTTATAAAGGACTGAAAATACAGTTTTTCCTTCTGATGACAGGTAAACAGGAGTAAATGTCAATGGGAGGAGGAAACCAAACTTATGTAGCTGAATTTATTCTTCTCGGACTCTCAGAAAATCCTAAAATCCAAATCTTATTATTCTGTATTTTCCTGATCATCTACCTCCTTTCTGTATTTGGAAACCTGCTGATCATAATCCTTATCCAAATTGACTCTCGACTTCATACTCCCATGTACTTTTTCCTCCAAAACTTATCCTTTGCTGACCTCTGCTTCTCTACCAGCATCGTACCCCAGATGTTGGTCCACTTCCTTTCAAAAATGAAAACGATTTCCTTTATTGGATGTTCAATACAGATAGTGGTCTTTCTCCTAGCAGGATGTACAGAGTGTGCTCTGCTGGCAGTGATGTCCTATGACCGGTATGTAGCTGTCTGCAAGCCTCTGCACTATTCCACCATCATGACTCAGAGGGTCTGTGTCCAGTTAGCTGTAGTTTCCTGGATAAGTGGGGCATTTGCATGTTCGGTGGACAGTGCATTTACACTGCGCATCCCGTATCAGGGACAGAATGTAATTAATCACTACTTCTGTGAGCCACCTGCCCTTCTAAAGCTGGCTTCAGCTGACACTTACAATGCTGAAATGGCTCTGTTTTTAGTAGGAGTTATTATCCTATTAGTTCCTGTCTCACTCATCCTTGTTTCATACTGGAACATCATCTCCACTGTGATCCGGATGCAGTCTGGAGAGGGAAGGCTCAAAGTCTTTTCTACCTGTGGTTCCCACCTCACTGTTGTGATCCTCTATTATGGCTCTGGAATATTTGCCTACATGAGACCCAACTCCAAGACAATGAGTGAAAAGGATAAGGTTATTTCCGTGTTCTATTCAGTTATGACTTCCATGTTGAACCCAATCATTTATAGCCTTAGAAACAAAGATGTAAAAGGGGCTCTAGGAAAACTGGTTGGATGACTAGGCATAATCAAAGCTGGAGATGCAGACATATAAAAGGTATTTGGTACCTTGCAGCAGACAAAGGGATTCTATCATCTGCATCCTTTCTTTTCTTGCTTTCTTTTATCACACTTCACAACATGAGGAAATCACTTTCCTTCCCTTTGCCTCCATTGAATGACTTTGGAATCTACTAGCAAGTTGTCACAAATATAGGGATAACAATTTTATACATTCAATAGAAAAATACTACATGAAAATATGTTAGAAAAAATACTTGGAGGATCAAAAGTACAGGCCATGGCTTATTTAAAGACTAGGAACATTTTATGAAATTTACTATCCTAAAAAGAGATTTGATTATAAGGATGTGCAATTTCAGCCACCATCAGTGGGCTAAAAAAATGTGGTGATAATCTTGCTTATACAAATAAAGCCTGTCTAAAGGTCAGGAAATGGAGCTTGCCATTAGCAACAAGTCTGGAAGTCTGTTCAGACAAACAGGAAATGAGATGGCTGGGCAGAAACGGGATGTGAGATGGATTGGAGGAGACAGGATATAAGTGGGCAGAAACAAGAACTCGTGCTCTTGTTTGCTGAGAAACTAAGGAGGTAAAGTGTGGTTGTGGGTTGCTCCTTCTTACTGATCACTCAGCATTTTCCTCTATATTTGACTCTGGGTTTTTATTATTTAGACTAATTAAGAACTCCATTTACATTTTGGTGCCCAGAACCCAAGGCCTTGAGATTAAGAGTTCCATGCTCTATTGGCTGAGCTAGCCATTTATATTCCTTCTCTGCTGAGCCATCTCACTTCCTCTTTCTAATTCTAGCCATCTTACTTCCTGTCTGTCTGTACAGATCTCCAGACCTCTATGTTATTTTGTTTTGGTTTTTTTTTTTTTTTTTTTTTGTCTTTTCTTCAAGACAGGGTTTCTCTGTGGTTTTGGAGGCTGTCCTGAAACTAGCTCTTGTAGACCAGGCTGGTCTTAAACTCTCATAGATCCACCTGCCTCTGTCTCCCGGGTGCTGGGATTAATGGTGTGTGCCACCGTTGCCCAGCTCAGACCTCTATGTTTACCTAGTGGCAAGCTCCATTCTCTGACCTTCAGACAGACTTTATTTGTACAAGCAAGATATCACCACAAGAAACAAACCTAAAGAAGCCTTGGATAGGAGCAAATTCCCAGCGATATTCAGGAAAAACACATAGAGCAGAAAGGAATATTGCCAAGAAACATAACTTAAGAAAGTTATGAGTAATGTGGTCACAAGAATAACTAGTTATACCATATTCTGCTGAGGTCCTGTATATGATATTGACCAGTCTTCCTTGTATGTAGTCTTAATCTATAGAAATGATCTGGCTGTAACATTTTCATTGGAGCTTCAGTTTGAAAGATAATAATTGAATAATTAAATATTTGAATGATCTGGAAAATTTGTATGATCACAACACCACAACTTTTCAAATAATTCACATTCCAAACATTCTGTCTCAGCTATCAGATATGTGGTACTCAGTATCTGAGCATAATTTTAATCTTATCTACTAGTTTTGCACTTGAAGAGACTCTTCTCGATCATTCTATAGAGGACCCAAATGTTTATATCTCTAATTTTCTGTTAATGTGTAATTGCTGAAAACATTATATTATAGTATCTGACAAGTCTATAATTTATTAGTGTTATAATTATTATACTTTATTAATGTGAATACTTACAATTTGTCTTAGAAAAGCTGAAACAGAGATTACAGAGTAGACATGCAATTAAGAAGGTATTAAAATTATAATCAGAATTAAACAAAGAGTAATGCTAAAAATAATTGTTAGGAATGGTGACAAAAACAAGTCTCATTCTACTAGATGGTGCCTGGGAGAGTCTGATGACTGACAACATGGCTAAGAAAAGAATTAGGATTACATGGACCTAGAAGGCAAATTACATCTCAGACAAATTGAGACTGTATGGGAAGGATGAATAAGGCATGAAAATTCCAAACACCATGTTGGGAAAATGGAAAGTGAAATACTTACAAAGAGAGAAGGCCTTAAATTGGGTCTTAGAATGAAATCCAGTACCGAATGTATGCAAATAAAACTAGTGCTTAGCAGATACCACATCTCTTACTTCTTGGTAGGGTATCTGGAAATGTTACACAGGTACATAAGAAACTCCTTACTACCTCTTCCCCAACCTTGTGCATAGTGGTGTAAGGCAACACTTTATTCTCTGGCTATTATAGCATCTGTTCTATCTGAGAGCTGTGTAGTAGTCCAGAATCAAGAGTACATGATATAAAGAGTTAATGTGGGCTTTGATGCTACTCCCAGCAAGAACTAGATTTAGAGGCCTATGTGCTTCAAATGTGACCTAATATTTTTGTGTTTGTGACCATGAGACTGTCCACTCCATACCTTCCCTAACCATAAGCAACACAATGCTGAGAAAATAATTATGCACAGAGAAAAAAAGAGTTATGCACAAAATTATTGCATAGGATCTGGGGATTATTTTCTCCCAAAGGGACTCAGTGCCAGATAGAATACCACACCATTTACATAGACCAGAACTGTAGATGAGGACTCTGACCTTGACCTGGTTTTTCTAGGATCTCAAAGGAAAGGGCTACTTATTTAAACACCGCTCCTTATTTATTCTTAGCAATATACCAACTGTGAATTTGGTACAAATTTGGGCTTAGGGCACTCTAGTGTGAAACAATGGTAAAACATCAACTATAAACTCAGAAAAACTGTATGCAAGGTACCACCTAGTGCTAATAGTGCTGAATCACTTACACCCTGAGAAAATGAGCACCCTATTTAGAAATAAAGATAAATAAAGCTGTTATGAAGACTATAACAAACACTCAATTTTCACTGAAAAGATAATGTTGTACATTAAGAAGTATCTGAATGTCCTTGTAAAAAAGATAATATAACACAAATAAAATTTATAGCAACCAACATGAGTGGATTCCTGGACAAAGAATTCAGAGCAGCTATTTTAAGAAAACTCAATAAAATTCACCCAAGAAAAAGAACATTCTAGTACCCTATCCAGAAACTTAACAGAGATATTGAAGTAATTTTAAAAAGCAAACAATCAGAAAACCTGGAGCTGATATCTGTAAGAGGTATTAGAGACATAATAGAACATGTCAAAAGCAGAATGCAATCAAACAGAAGAAACAGAAATAAAAGAGAGATTGTTTGAAAATAGACAAAGAAGAAAAATATGAAGAAGTATAGAGATGGTGATGAAATATTACAGGATCTTTGGAATAGCATGGATAGCATTCATATGCTATAGTTTTCAAGGGGACTTGGAAATGCCAAGTCTACAGAAAGCTTATTCAAAAAGATAACAGCATAAAACTCTGCAAACCTAAAGGATACAAAAGTCTAGGTAGTGGAGGGTCAAAGAACAAAAGTCTAGGTAGTGAAGGGTCAAAGAACAGGAGTTATAATCAACTAAACCAAACCCAATTATATTCTCAAAAAGTTAAGGACAAGGCTGATATTATCTAAATAGGAGGAGAAAAAAAATACATAAAGGTATTACAGTTTGTCTGATAGAGAATTCTCAGTGAAGATGTCACAAATGAGGAGGGAAGGAAGATAAGTTCAGAGCTGAAGAAAAAACTTAATCAAAATTACTATAACCAACAAAGCTATTCTTTAGAAGTGTATGAAATGCAAAAAAACATTGCCAGACAAAAAAATCTAGAAGAATTTGTACATCAAACCTGTATATAAGGGACCTCAGCATAAGGGACTTTAATAGGTAAAAAGAACAGCAGAGATTAGAAAACTCACTGGCAAAAGAAACATTACAAGATAATTTCTCATGTAAACATAGAACATAACCCATTTATATATTTAATATGAAAATTGAAAATATAACAACTTATATGTCCAAGGCTACCTTGAGAAAAATATAAGATCATGCAAGTGAGTGATCAAAAATTCAGAAGTTAGAAAGCAATACAATATAAATGTTGAGGGCTTGTTGGTTGTTTCTCTTCTTTTATTTTTGATTCCTCACGTTTCTTCTTTGTTCTTTACAAACATTTCAAGTCACTACCATTTCAAGATTATTTGATATAGTCAAAATATTTTTATAAGCCTCATGGTAACAACAAAACATCAATGTGTAGTAGACACAAAAATAATAAAGAAGGAATTCATTCTATTACTAGGGAAAACTGAATCACAAAGGAAGACTGTGGGAAAATAAAAAATAGGTGGAGGGTAGAAATTATGTATATACAGTATTTGTATATGAAATTCTCAAAATTAAGCTAAAATTTTTAAACTCAACAAAACTACTAATGTCAGTGCTATATTAAATGTAGATGAACAATGATACATATAAAGGCTGAATGGCACTGTTTTTGAAAAGTCTACCTATATGTTACCTATGGTAGACTTATTTCCCTTTAGTAACATACACTAGTTGAAAGTGAAGGTATTAAAAATATATCCCACATACAGAACATAAACAAAACTAAAGAACTCTGTGTAATGAAAAGTAAGAGACTTTAAATTAAAATCAACACAAGGAATAAAAGATGACCAATATATGATAATATGATAAATTCATCAAGGAGTATAACAACAAATACAAATATGTGTATATACAGATATATAAATTTCTATGTTAAATATATTTTTTCAACATGGATACACCTTGATTTGTGAACTCTTCTTCAACCTTTCATGAGAAAGAAATTTTTCTTGTAACTGCAACAAACATTATTTTCAAGAACATTTAAGAAAATATCAGGCACCAATAGAAAAATCACAATCTACACCACCAGAAAACTAGAAAACAAGAAGGACTCTAAGAGAGACATACATGTTCCCTGGAGAAGGGGAAAGGAACAAAATCTCCTAAGGAAACTGGAAGCATGGGGGAAGGGAAGAGGAAGTTAGGAGAAAGAGAAGGGGAGAAGAAGAGGGGAGAGGAGGGCATGAGGGAGCAGGAAGATTGAGTCAGGGAAAGAATAGAGGAGAGCAAGCAAAGAGGTAACATAATAGAGGGAGCCATTATAGATTTAAAGAGAAATCTTTAGCACTAGGGAAATGTCCAGAGATCTATAAGGATGAACCCAACTAACAAACTAAGTAATAGTGGAGAGGCTACCTTAAATGCCCTTTCCTGATGATGAAATTGATGGCTACCTTATATGCCGTGCTAGAGCCTTCATTTAGTAGCTGATGGAAGCAGAAGCAGACACCCACAGCTAAACACTGAGCCGAATTCCTGGAATCCAGTTGCAGAAAGGGAGGAATGATGAGCAAAGGGGTCAATACCAGGCTGGAGAAACCCACAGAAACAGGTGACCTGAATAAGGGGGAGCTCATGGACTCCTGTCTGATAGCTGGGAAACCCACATAAGACTAACCCTGATCCCCTGAACTTGGGTGTTGGTTAGGAGGATTGGGCTGTCTATGGGGTCTCTGGTAGTGGATCAGTATTTATCCCTAGCCCATTCCACATGAAGGAGGGTCTAGGCCCTGTACCAAATGATATGACAGATTTTGAAGATTCCCCCATGGAAACCTCACCTTCCCTGGGGAGCAGAAAGGGATGGGATGGGGGTTGGGAGGTGGGCAGGGGAGGAGGGGAGGGTGAGGGAACTTGGATTGACATGTAAAACAAACTTGTTTCAAATTCAAATAAAATATTATCATATAAGAAAAAAGAAAATTACTGTGTAAATTCATTTGTCTGTAGAATCTAAAGTTTAGCTCATAGAACAGGGTAAGATGGTGGGTTACTAAATAAAATGCTGATGAGATGTTGGCCAAAAAACATAAAATTTATCTGAGACAAGAAGATAGTTCATAATGTCTATTGCATATTGCATATCACAATGATGGTAAGTACACTAAGAATATACTGCAAACTTGAAATTTGCTGTGAGAGTATGAGATAAAAGTTGCAACAATTAGCTTCACATTGTATGTTTACAAATACATCACACTGTGCACCATGGATGACAAAGAATAAGATTGTTTTCCAAAGATCTTTACTATTCATTTACATAATAGTCAAGGTTTAAGCACAAATGAAGCACACTAATATTTATTACCTCATTTAATCTACATAAAATTGCATGAGGTCAGGCTCCTCCCAGCATCACTGGGAGAGGAACAAATTGAAATGGAAAAGGTGTTATTTTTTATGTCCAAAGATGAGCAGACTTAAGATAAAGGTAAGGATTTAAGCTTAGATAGTATGGCCTCTTCCTGTGCACTAATATTATCCTTCAAATAAGTAACAAGATTAACCAAATTTTAAATAACAAAAGGAGTTTAAATATCACTCATATGTAAGTTCAGCTCAAACATACTTATATAGCAAAAGGACAGTAAAACACTATAGGTGACTTTAGTTTCTTTAAAAACTTGGCAGTTTTACAGTTTTAGCTTTATAGTATGACTTAGTTTTAAAATAATTTCAATAAATTAAAAATATTCTGAGTGCTCATATAGCAGTATGATCCACAATAATGGGTTTCTCTTGTTAGCAATTTGAACTTTCTACCTTTTATTATGAATTGCCATGCCAGTAAGGGATATGATAGAACAGAACACATATAAGCATAATTTATACTTTCTTTCCTGTGGATATAGATATATGCATGCACTTGACTCAAGAATCTGCAATTCTTATACTTTTAGATGTTTCTAAACATGGTTATGTATATGTACTTAAAATAATCTAAAAACATATGTAATCATTTCCTGCTGTTAATTGAAGATCTTTTATTTTATTTACATACAAATTTTCCAACTATATTTTATTGAGCTCACTTCTAAAAAAATTAATTGTAGGCATTGTAAATAGAATGTAAAAGATCCCAAATAGAAATGTCAGGTTCCATTTTCAAATCTGCTTTCATCATTAACATAGTTATATCTTTATTTACAGAGTTTATAAGGATATTTCTCAAGTCTGGAATACATGTCAATTATTCTTTACCACTAATTTCTAATTTGTTAATAAATTTTCTTGGGTATTTCTCTTTACTGATCACTAAGAATGTGAACCAAAAGGAGCAATTGCCTGATGCTCAGTGTTGCAGATCACTGGTTTTAAAATCATCAGTGTTCACTCCATGGTGTTGAAATGGAAAAGAAATCTCTGAGTACCTGGTGCTCTTCAAGTATGACATTAACCATATAATATGCCTAAAACATTCAACTGTAACTTCTTCTTCTAGTCTGTTGTAAATATTTAAAAATGCAGGGGCTCCCAAGACCAGGCTGATATACGTCAGATGATTCAACTTAAGCTCTCTATTCACACCAAATAAACAACTGAAAATAACGTAAGAATGTAATAGTTTATATATCATGTAAGTCAGAGAATAACATCAAATAAGTTCCGAATATAGCAATTTGTTTGAATAAGGAATAACAAGAGGCAACTGTAATCCTTCTTAAAGGCTGGAGTTTACTGGCAGAATATGTCTCCCCAACACTCTCCTAAAAGCCCCAATGACTTCCTTATTCCTCAGGCTGTAGATGAGGGGGTTCAGAGCTGGTGTGACAATTGTGTAGAACACAGAGATGATATTGTCTTGCTTAGGGTTGTGAAAGGAACTAGGCAGAACATACATGAAAGTGGCACCCCCATAGAACATCCCAACCACAGTCAAGTGGGAGGAACAGGTGACTAGGGCTTTCTTCCTGCCTTCATTTGAAGGCATGTGCAGAACAGTGAACAGAATTAGTGAGTAGGAAGTAGAAATGGCAGAAAGAGGAAGCAATAGGAATATCACCCCTGTTACATAAACCATGAGCTCATATTGAGAGGTGTCTACACAAGCCAACTTCAACAATGGAGGAACTTCACAGAGGAGGTGTCTGATTTCCCGGGACATGCAGAAAGGAAAGTGCATTGTGTACATAGTATGCCCTAGTGCACTAAGGGATGACAGGATCCATGATGTGGCCACCATGAGCCAGCAGACCTTTGGACTCATTAAGATCATGTAGTTTAAAGGATGACAAATGGCCACATACCTGTCATAGGCCATGAAGGCCAGAAGGAGGTCTTCTGAACCACCCAATGTCATTGCCGAAAACAATTGAAGTGCACAGCTCTCAAAAGATATGCTGTTATCTCTGAGTAGAAAATCCACAACAGCCTTGGGAGTGACAACTGATGTGAAGAGGAGATCAATGAAAGAAAGTTGCCTGAGTAGGAGGTACATGGGCACATGGAGCCGGGCATCTACTGTGATGACCAGGAGCAGCAGTCCATTGCTGGTCAAGGCCAATATGTACAGGACTGTGATCATGACACAGAGCAGTTCAGGAGAGCCACTGTCATCCAGAATACCCACCAAGATGAAGCCACTTTCCAAGGTGAAGTTCCTGAGTTCCATTGTGAATGGTCTTTTCTGTTGCCTAGAAACAGATGCATTCTCAGTGGAAACCTTTCTGAAGGAATTCAACCCAATTTGGAATTGCTCTAGGATACTGTGGATGGACCAATGGTATCATTCAGCAGCCTTTCCTTTTCTTAGCTAAGCATATTCTCTGGTTTCTGAATGTTTTATTGAATTTTTGTACATCATCACTTAAATAGGAAACAGCACATTGAAAAATCCAAAACACTGAAAATCGTTTTCTTAAGTTATTAATAAAAATTGTACATAAGCAAATATTTTTTATAGGTAGATATAACCATGTCTGTCTTCATATTAAAAACATACTGAGCATTTTTCTAGCATTTAATCTGCTTGAGATTAGAATTGAGATTTTTAAATATAATTTTTCATTTAAAATTGAAACAAGCTTGTTTTACTTATCAATCCCAGTTCCCGCACCCTCCTGTCCTCCCCTGCCCCCCTCCATCCCAATTCCTTTCTCCTTCCCAGGGAGGGTGAGGCCTTCCATGGAGAGTCTTAAAGAATTCATATTTTAATGATTAATTCATAACAGATTCATTTTCTTCTTTTGACTATTCTGCCTATTCTTCCTGATCTAATTAATAGTTTTCTCAAAAGTGGAATCATTGGTCATTGGACCACATGATCTCTTATACTTTTCAAACATCCTCTTCTCCTTTACTGATTACTTGTTATTCTTTGAAAATGAAAATTCTAAACTGGATGAATTGGTGAGTAAGCTAGAATTTAAAGACAGTTTGGTAAGGGAAGCATAGAAGTATACATCTAGCTGAAAACAATGATGAGATATTTATTTAGGGGTGGACAATATATCAGGTGAGATTCACAGAGACATGGCAGATATCTGTATTTATAACACATGACAAATGGTGGGACTTACAAAAATAAAACATGTCAGGAAAGACACAAAGCCAAACCATTTTGTAGTGTTTAGAGAAAGATTCTGGCTGTAAGTAATAGTTAATAGTCTTCACAGATATTACCAGGAGGATGGGTGAACTCCTGCCACATACTGCATTCATATGATAGTTCCACTTGAAGAGGTTGAGAAGGAAAGGAAATGAAGCATGTGGTGTGTGTGTGTGTGTTTGTGTATGTGTGTATGTGAGAGGGGGGGAGGGGGATGCATCTGTTTCACAGTTGGGTAAAAGAAAAAGGAAGCATGAAATGGAAAGATAAATGGAAAATTCACCATTGAATGTATCTCAATTTCCCCACTATGTGTACTTACTCCTCCTATGTTAACGTGTCTCTGCACCAATTATCTCATGACCTTTAAGCAAGAGGATCATAACTGGAAGTGATACATTATCCAATTCTTTTCATTCAGTCAAGATTTCCGAAGAACTTACAACGTATCAGGAACTGTACTTCATTCTAGAATAACTTCAGAAAATATGAAATCACATCACACAGAAATCTGCATCATATAATATTGATGATTGATATTTGAATTAAAGTATTACACATGGAGGCCATAAAAAAGGTTTCGGGAACAGATTTCCTGAGGAAGTAACACATGAAGTGTTGAATACACATGAATAGGATCTGGCTCAGTCAAAAAACACAGTAGTGCCAGAAGACAGAGTTGAAGATAGCACCATGAAGGTCAGTAAGTGTATGGAAAAGCAGCATAGCATATCCTCCAATAGTCCTTATGCTTTGACCTGTAGGTAGATGTCAGCCAAAGAAATGCCCTCACAAAAATGATGTCTTACAGTTCCCTGGCACCTAATCTTCCATTTGCTCTATGATATCAAAATGACAGGTCTTTCCACAGAAACCCTATGTGGAAGCCCTTTCCCTATATAAGAAAAATATAAAAAGACATTTTGGGGTAGTGTTTCTGGCACATGTGAGACTTGAAAAAAATGCTTTAGTATAGATTTGATAGTAGGTGCATGGAAAGAGAAACAAAAGGAAGAAGACAGTTGCTTGGCACATTCGTTCAGATTTCTGTGCCAAGATTTGAACAATATTTCAAAGGAAAGAGGAAGAATAGGGTTACATTAAGGTGCTATAATTAGAGTCTCAGATCTTACCCACTTCCCTCCAAATCAAGACTCATGATTTCCTGCCTATCCTCATCATTGTCTCCTCATTTTACCCTCTAAAGAGAAAGAGCAGGACGTGCACATGAGGCTAGCAGAGGAAGAATCCATTTCTGGAAAATGACTTTGTAGCATGGTGACCTCACATCAGGAGTTGCCAGCAGAAGCCAAAAACAACTCTACTTCATGGAAATGGCCAGAGAAAGTTCAGGAGATGGAACTAGGCTTTGGAAGTTTGTTTTCATAAGTTTGTTCTGTCTATCATTGCTCAGTGTATTTAATTTTAAAAATTGTTTTCGAATGGCTTTTCTGTATTATTGTCAATGTCAAGCAGATACGTAGGAACTCAAACTGACATTAGATAGCACCCATTTGAGGTAATGCTCATCTAGGGTCTGATACAGATGTCAGGGGCTCGAACAATCCAAGTACACAGAAATTCAAGGATTGAGCCTTACCAGCTATCCAGTAGCATAAATTCTGGATGTTTGACAGAAGGGAAGAATGATTGCAAGTGTCCCCAAACATTTGTATGGTGTATCTAGGGTAAAGATGGAAAGATTGCAGTCTGAAGACTGAGGAATGAGAGAATTTGAGCATGGAGGCTTTCGGTATTGTTTCTGATAAATTACAGTCCCCACATATATCTAAATCAGAGACAGATCCCTTACCTTCAACACCAAAAGGCAGAGGTTAAAGATGCTGAAGACGAAAGAGGTGTTTCTTCTGTCAGGATCGTCTTCAGAGCTTCTGTGGCTCACACTGAAATCAGGGATAAATGGTCCTGCTGTCACTGTTGCTTCCAGTCTTGTCTGTGAAGGTGATGGGTGCAGATGATCAGCCGAGTTCTAGGGCAAGGTCTTGAAAGCAAGAGGCTGGATCCCTCGGTATGTTTTTCATGTACTCTCCTAGAAATTCCTTCTGAGATCTGCAAGCAGACATTGATTCAGAAGTAATGTTCATCATGCTTACCTAGCATTGAAATGCAAATCGGAAATTAAGTAGAGATTCCATTTTACCCCAACTCAAAATGGCCATCATCAAGACAGCAAACAACAGATCGGAATTATTTTAAGCCACATTGTCAGATTCTCATATATTTTCTCTTAGAGGGGTCTGTGGTATAAGATAAACACTGAAGGAATTTAAAGGAAGAGGTATAGGTAGGATTGCTTAAAGAAGACCAACAACCGCCTAGTTTCATCATCCCTGGGACAACAAGAAATCCCTGGAATCGCAAGCTTTGTCCTGAGGGAGGTTTGACAGTGTCACCCTCCCAGACGACATGACCTCCTCAGTAAATACTCCTCCTGGAATCTGAGTTTTAATGAATACTCAAGGCATATCATTTGGCCTCCCACTTTTGTAACTTCATCTGTTAAATCAGGTGTGAGGTCAGGAATCCCTGACTAAAAAATAGTGCCAGGAGCTGACCCAACTTGCAAAGGTCCTCTGTGTGGCTTCTTTCAAGTCACAAAGGATGTCTTGTGGCCCCTGTGAGTGCTATAATCTCCACTTTTCTCCAGTGCCTCTTGTGAGGGTTATTAAGCTAAAAGAGTGAGCCAAGTACATTAGCTGATATCATGTCTTCTTCCATTGATCCATAGACATCATCAACACTGAATTGTGGGAACTTACTGCTCTGTCTCAATCCTATGTTTCTCCACTCTACCTACTCATGCATCTGCTCAGATGGTCTTCTGCTTATAATTTGTGGTAATGGAGCTCAACTACTCAGAATTCTAGGACAATACACAACAACTGTCTATACCAATAAGAGTAAGAAAGACAAAACAAATAAACAAAAACAAAAAACAAAACAAAACAAAACCACACCATATTTTGGGTCTTGCTCTCTAAGATCAGCCAGAACCCAAGAATGGTGAGTTTCCTCTGATAAACTGTATTCCCTCCTCATCAGAGAGGACTTGGTATCTCCAAAGATTAGACACTAAATAGTGCGTATCATAAAAGAAGGGGAGTCACTGGAGAACACAGGCTAAATGTGATACATTACAAAAGTTATAAATGTATGGGGGCTCTTCATCATTACTAAACAGGTATGTGAAGGATATGCAAATTGCCAAAAAGGAAGATGGGGTAGTTAAAAGAAAGAACATGGTTTAGGGTTAGGGGTTAGGGTTAGAGTTAGGGTCAGGGTTTCCTGAATTGAGACCCTTTCAAAGTATTCAGTTAGACTTTATAGAAATGACTAAAGTTTAAAAAAATACTAAAATATTTGCTGATGATAATAGTTTATTTCTCCAGGTAGGTAGACCTTTCCAGCCGCTACAGATGGCAGTGGATTAAAATTATCTTAGAGTAAGTCATAACAATTACCCTCAATCTTTGTTGAGGATTAAAATAGCTCTACGGAGAGATATGGCTTCCTTTATCTTAGTGTATCCACAGATGTTCCTAACATGCAAATTGGAAACCAGATTTTTAGAATTTCCAGCTCATTATTTCCAGTTTGAGGACTGAATCCTAATAAAAAGCTGGGAAAGTAACATCTTGTAACTAATTTGGGATGGTTCTTTTCTGGTGCTGTTAACCACCAAAACTAAAGTTCAGAAAGCTGAAAGAGGTGGGACACATTCCACACCAATAAGCTACTGGAAAAAGTAGCTAGGGAAAATGGACTATCTTGCCACACAGACACCCTTTGAAATTAAGATTGAGAAGAATGTCTTTAATCTGTTTATTATGGAAAAGACAATGGGGAAGTTGGTGATTAATAACTAAAATATTGTTTCCATTAACTATTGCAGTTTAATGCATGTATAATCTTATACTTTGAAAACTTAGAAGGACAAATATATGTGACCTAAGCTTTATCATCCCATGGATCATCTAGGGAGCTTTTAAAATTAAATCTAGAAAGAACCTAAGAATAGTTTATTACCTAAAGGAGGTTTCCCTTTGTTTTTTACTTTTGATGCCCATGCTGATAAAAACTACATAGGGAATTTTGAATACTTGGGTAGAATAGATTAAATTCACAGAACTCAGCTTCAATGAGAATTATTGTTGTTTGTGTTCCAGGACTCACTGCCTCAAATAGTATGCTTTTCTCTTAGAACACAGAAACCACTGAAATAAACTGCATACTAGCCTCACTACAGAATAAGAACATGCAAGAAGGTAAGACTAGCCAAGGGCTGTAGCCCTTGTTTTTGGTTATATAGACAGGCCCATCCAAATCTACTTACCTTTCCTCATGTCTCATATAACAGGGCGTAGATTCCCTTCTTGCAATATGGAATCATGAAGTTTGTATCCATAGCTTGAGTGGCTCAAACAATAGAGGGAAAATAGCAATTTTTATACTCAATATCTCTCAAGCTGACATTTGGTGACACTCTGGGCAAGGGAACATTTACTCAAGCCTTCCACTCAAGTGGGACCTACACACTGGCTCAATTGGCCTTACCTTTTACCCTGACCTTCAATTCTCTGCCTCTTAGCAAAGCTAATCCCAGAGTTACAAAGTCAGTGTCTGGATCTTTAGATGTCAGTATTGATTCTATAGGAGTTTCCAAGAGAATCCAAACAAATTTAAAGCTAGAAACCAAATAACTTCAAGATTTAAATTGACTATATTCTTGTGATTACCAGTGACTAAGAATGTAAAAATTAAAATATTCCCTTAAAGGAAATATCCGGCCAGCTGGACACCACTGGTAAAATAGTTTGGGAGAACAGGATGATACTTTACATGAATCTATCAGAAAAAAAAAATGCACCTTTATTTCTCATATGTTGATTGGTGGGATGTTTGTTTTTGTTTTCTTTTTTCCCCTAATTCCTAATTTTCTTTTGTTTGTTTAGAAACAATCTTATTTTACATTTCAGTCCCCCTGTTCCCTCTCCCACACATCCTCTCATGCTTCCCAACAACTCCCCCCAGATCTACCCCCCACCCACTCTCCAAGTGATAACTTCCACGGGGGATCATCAAAGTCTGTCTCATTATTTGGGAGAGGGTCTAGGCCCTCCTCTATGTATCTGGGCTGAGACAATGTCCCTCCATAGGGAATGGGCTCCCAATGTCCATTTGTGCACTAGGGATAAATACTGGTTCCATTGTTAGAGGTCCCATAGACTTCCCAGGCCTCCTAACTGGCAACCACATTCAGAGGGCTTGGTTCAGTCCAATGCTGGCTCCCCAGCTTTACTACTGGGATCCATGTGCTCTTGCTAGGTTAGGTCAGCTGTTTCCATAGGGTTCTCCAATATAGTCTTGACTCCTTTGCTCATCCCTCTTCACTCTCTACAACTTGATTCCAGGAGTATGGCTCAGTGCTTAGTGGTGGGTGCCTGCTTCTGCTTCCATCAGCTACTGGATTAAGGCGATTAAGGTAGTCATCAATCTCACTATCAGAGAAGGGCATCAAAGGTGGCCTCTCCACTGCTGCCTAGATTCTTAGTTGGGGTCTTCTTTTTGAATCTCTGAACATTTCTCTAGTGCCAGATTTCTCTTTAAACCTATACTGGCTCCCACTATTAAGGTATCTCTTTTCTTGCTCTCCTCTATTCCTTACCTGACTCAGTCTTCCTGATCCCTCTTGTTCACCTGCCCCCTCCTCTTCTCTTTTTCTTACCTCCCTCACTACCCTGCTGTGCTCACAATTTGCTCAGGAGATCTTGTCCTTTTTCCCCTTCTCTGGAGACCATGTATTTCTCTCTTAGGATCCTTCTTGTTTCCTAGTTTCTCTGATGGTGTGGATTGTAGGATAATAGTCCTTTGCTCTATGTATAAAATCCATTTATGAGTATGTACATACCATGCTTGTCTTTCTGTGACTGTGTTATCTCACTCAGGATGGTTTCTTCCAGTTCCATCCATTTGCCTGAGAATTTCAAGATTTCATTGTTTGTTTGTTTGTTTTCTTTTTTTTCTGCTGAGTAATACTCAATTGTGTAAATATACCAACTTTTCTTCATCTATTCTTTGGTTGAGGGGCATCTAGTCTGCTTCCAGATTATGGCTATTACAAATACCTTTTGGCCAAGATAAAGAATAATATCTGTTCTTATCAATGTTTTTGTTTTCTTTTGTTTTTGTACATTTGACATAGACCAGAGTCATCAGGGAGGAAAGACCCTATTTTGTTTGAAAGAGAATGGCCATGATGGACTCATGTTTGAATACCTGTTCTCTTGTTGGTAGAACAAGTATGGGAAGGGTTAACAGGTATGAAATTGTTAGAAAAGATGTGTCGCTAGGGAATGCTTTGGGTTTTCAAATGGGTTTCACCATTGTCTATCTCTGTCTAGCTCTTCTCTGTCTCATTTTCTTTCTCTCTCTCTCTCTCTCTCTCTCTCTCTCTCTCTCTCTCTCTCTCTCTCTCTCTCTCTCTCTGTCTTTTCATGAATCTGGCCCTTGGTGTGGGCTCTCATTTTGGATTTTTTCTGCTGTCATGCCCCTTACTATAATAGTCATGGACTCTTTTCCTCTGAAATCACAAGCCCCAAATAAAATGTTTTCTTTTATAAGTTGCCTTGGTCATGTTTTTTGGTTTTATTGTTATTGTTGTTGTTTTGTCACAGCAACAAAAGCCACATTAAGGTAGGCTTACATGTAGACCACATGCAGTGGCCATCAGATGGAATCAGTCTACTATGCAATTCCCTGACAATGTTTGAGCAAACTTTTTACTCTATTTCTGGTTCTAGATAAGTTCTCAATTTCAGCTGCAGCTATCCCTTCTTTAGTTATTTTCCAACACAGGCTTAATTTTTTTTGTCCCTTGTCCTTTTGAAATCTTAGGTGAATAAAACTCAAGAACCAAGTGTGAAATGCTCACAGCACCAGACACCCCTGTTCTCAGCAAAAGTCAGCCTGTCACTCCAGTTCTTCTGCATGTCGTGGCTCTGTCTGTTTCCACTTAGCATCATCTCCAGTGGCTGCTTCTTCATTCTGCTACTCTTGGGAACAGCATTCTTCATTCTGAATTTTGCTTATATATCCTTCTCTTTGTGCTGCCTTTTCATTGGCGGCTACTCGTCAAACTTTTCAGCCAGGTCCTCCTCTATGAAGACCCAGTAACTAGGCACAAATGGTAGAGGACAATTTTGGTGAATGACTATATACATCCTTCACTGTGTATGACATAATCTCACTTCCTTGTTGTCATTTTACTAAAATTTTAAAAACACTCGATTCTGAAATTAAACTTGCTTACTCACTGAATATCTACCTATCATCTATCTTTATTTATTTATTTACTTATTCATATTTGTTTATTTTTACATCCTGACTATGGTTTCTCTTCCCTCAACTCCTCTCACTCTTTCCCCTCTACCTGCTTTCTCTCTCCTCATCCATTCCTCTTCATCAGTCTCTCTCTTCAGAAAAGGGTAGGACTTTCATAGAGATCAACCAGCCATGATATATCAAGCTATAGTGAGACTAGGCACCTTTTCTCCCATTAATGCTTGACTCACTAGACAATCTAGTAAGAGGAAAGTGTCCCAAAAGCAGGGAACAAAGTTAGAGATAGTCCCTACTTCCACTGTTAGAAGTTCTACAAGACTAATTCATACAACTGTAACATATAAGCAGAAGGCATAATGCCATCCTACACAGGGTCCCTGGTTGTTGGTTCAGTCTCTGTGAAAGCTTATGAGCCCAGATTAGTTGATTGTGTGGATTACCTTGTAGTGTCCTTGATCACTATGGCTCCTATAATCCTTCCTTCCATTCTTCCACAGGATTGTCTGTGGTCTGCCTAGTGTTTGGCTGTAGGTTTCTGCATCTGTTTCCCATCAGTTTCTGAGTAAAGCATGTCTGATGACAATTGGGATAGGTACCAATCTATGAGTGTAGCAAAATGTCATTAGGAATCATTTTATTGACTTTATCCTCTATTGTGTTTGGTTCTATTCTAGGTCTTTGGGCTATCCTGTCTGTGGTTCCTGGATATCCAGGCAATGACAGGCATGGGCTCCCTCTTGTGGTATGGGTCTCAAGTTGAACCAGTAATTAGTTGACCACTCCCACTAGTTCTATGACACCATTTCCATAGTGTATCATATAGGGAGAATAAATTGTGGGTCAAATATATTGTGGCTGGGTTAATACGATAATACCACAGCTGGAATCTTTTCCTGCTTTAAGAAGATGGCCAGTTCAGGGTCAGTATCCCCCATTACTAGAAGTCTTTGCTAGGGCCACCCTCATAGATTCAGGGAAGTTTCCACTGCACTAGGTTAATTCATTACCCCCTAATTTCCCCCCAATTCCAGTTATCTTTCCCAGTACTGTTTCCCTCTATACATTCCCCAATATCATTGCCTGCTTGAACTTAACTGTCCCCATCCCAAAATACCCCCATTCCACTCACAAAATCTATTCTATTTTCCCTTTTCCATCCATGCTCCCTGAGCCTTCCTTGTTACTTACAGACTCTCTGTGTCTGTGGATTGTAGCATGGTTATCCTTTACTTAACAGCTAATAATCACTTTTAAGTGAGTATATACCATGTTTATATTTTGGGCCTGGGTTACCTAACTCAGGATGATTCTCCAGTTAAGAGACTTCTAGCTTGTTTACAATGTCTTGCTATTATGAGTAAAGATGGTATGAATTTAGTTGATCAATCATCCTTTTGGTATGATAGAGAATCCTTTGAGCATGTGTCCAGGAATGGTACAGATATGTCTTGAGCTACCTCAATTTTCTGAGAAACTGCCATATTGTTTCCGAAGTGCAAGTTTGCATTCCCTCCATCAATGGAGAAGTGTTCCCTTTCCTCCACATCCTAGCCAGCATGAGCTGTCATTGTGTTTTTGATCTTAGTCAGTCTGACAAGTATAAGAAGGAATGTTACAGTCATTTTGATTTGCTTTTTCATAATGGCTAAGGATGTTGAACATTTCTTTAAATGTATCTCAGACATTTCAGATTTCTCTGTTGAGAATTCTCTATTTAGATCTGTACCCCATTTTAACTAGATTACTTGGTTTGTTGATGTTTAATTGTTTGAGTTCTTTATATGTTTTGGATATCAGCCCTCTGTTGTGAAGATATTTATTCTGTTCTGTAGGCTTCCATTTTGTCCTTTCAATATTATGCTTTGTTTTACAGAAGATTATCGGTTTTATGAGGTCCCATCTATTAATTGTTGACCTTAGTGCCTGTGCCATTGGTGTTCTCTTCAGGAAGTTGTTTTTTGTGCCAATGTGTTCAAGCCTATTCCCCATTTTCCCGTCTATCAGGTTCAGTGTATCTGGTTTTATGTTGAGATCTTTGATCCACTTGAACTTCAGTTTTGTGTAGGATAATAGATATGAATCTATTTGCATTCTTCTATATGCTGACACCCAGTTGGAACAGCACCATTTATTGAAGATGCTTTCTTTTTTCATTGTTTATGTATGGTTTCTTTATATAAAAAAATCAGGTGTTCACAAGTATGTAGATTTCTGTCTGTTTTTTTGTTTGTTTGTTTTGTTTTGTTTTACCTTACCATGATTCCTTGTGTGTTATGTATCTATTAGGCATCATTTTTCCTTGCTTAATTTATTTTATTGGGAATGTTTAGAAATAAATCTTTTTTTCCTTTTCACTTGTCATTATTCATTGATGACAGTTCAGCTATGCAAAGATAGCATAACTGTATAGTCTTGTTTACTCGGCATTTTAAGAAAGATATTTCTTCCTTGTCCCATTACTATCAACAAAGCATATTTAAATAATTAGTTTTTGATTGCTGGAAGTATTTAAAATATTTTAATTCATGTAGATGCTCTACAACTCTAGTATTGTGTGATTTATTATTATTATTTCTTGCCTAATTCTGGGGAAATTGATCTCTTTCTTCAACCATCAAATATGACATAAAGACATGAGCATAAATAGAAACTCTCCAGGTCAATGGAGTAAAACACTCACACGTATAGACTATATGTGGAGCAACCATAGGAAAGGGGGAATGGTCTGGCCTTCGAGGGCTATAATTATGAGAAGCAGCATCCCACAAAACCTAGAAAACCCACCTATGGTCAAGGGTACACAACCAGATTTTCTAGGAGCCTGGGCTTCTCAGTTGTTATTCTTTCATTTAGAGTTAAATAGAAATGTAGGATACATGAGCTTTGTGCCAGGATTGTATGCATATAAGCTCAGAATTTGGAAATATAAGAAAGTTGGACATTGTATGCAAAGGAGAGAGAAACTTAGGACCTCATAGCTCATTATTGACAGAATACCTCAGGAGAAGCAAGCTAGAAAACATACCCAAGAGAATTCATTAATTCACTATTTTCTAGACTAACATTTCCATTTCAGTTGGGATATAATTCCCTCTGAATATATGGATGGGATAGAGCAGACAGAATGTTGTAGGATCAGAAGTCAAAGTAGCTTGTTCCTAGACAAGATCCTGGCTTTCTCCCATTCTTATGGACATTTAGGTGGAGAACAGCAAAAATTTTAAGAATTGAGAACTTTTTGAATTTCTACTTGCTCAATGAAGATTTGATCTATGTTTCTGAATGGCAGCCAGACAGGAGAAACCTGAGCATCAGGACCTGAGAACAATTTGAAAACTTACATGAAGTTGGAGGGGCATCATGCATGCAACCTCTCAGATGGAAGTTGTTTCTACTAATTCTCAAGTATGAGAACAGGAAAGCCATTTTCTTGCTTTATAGGTCACTATCTAAAGTTTGTTAACTGCCTGGCTGCTCCCACAGCCATCTTTAGAGCACATCTATAAATGAGAGAAAGAAAATAATTAGCCCTGACACCTGATATTGGAAGGATTCTTAACATACCTCGTCAATTTAGCAAAGCTTAATCCAGTTAAAACTGCTGGAAAAAGTATTACATCCCAAACATTAAGAAGCCCCAAGGGAAACTGGAGTGGTTTGTTAGTTAGCTTCTGAGCACCCAAGGTAAGAAATTTGTATCTATTTAAAAGAAGTATGTAACCTCCTTTTATGTGTTTTGAGTAAAAAATCAATGTAGAGCAAACTGAAAGAATTTAAATTACTGTATCAATCAGGTTCTCTAGTACTTTGAATTCATGATCATTTTAGTATCTTTGTTTTTGAAGTTTTGAATATTAAAAGCATTGCTTGAACCTATGAACCTTCTTCCTTATTGCTATCACAATACCTATCTTTAGACCTGTAGATGTCCATGGATTCTGATAATACTTATCAGGTAGATGATGAATGCCTTCAAAGTACCAACTGAACTGACGATATTTGTTCCATACTTTTCAACTGTTAGGGTACTAATGATCCCAAGAGAAGCTAGTGGGGTCTATTGAAATGTTAATATATATGGCATGTCTAAATGATTTGTACAAGGATTCCATACTTTCACATTTTTAGCTTTGTGTTGAATTGGCTTTATCTATCCAGTTTGATGCTTTACAACACAGGCTTCTGTCAATTTTAGACTCTTGTCCCCATTGGCTACTCCATGGCTTTTTGGCACGATGTACAAATAGTAGCTTGCAGGAAAGGAAGCTCTTCATTTCCCTGTGGCCCCATTTTTCTAGTGCAAATGCTCTGCACTTGTAGCAGGTTAAGCAAACATACGGATCAATGGTTGTATTAGAGTATGATTCCTGGGGTTAATTACAACACAGAATATCTGTTCTTTAGTTCCTTTTTCATTGTTTCTCGCAGACACAAACAGACTTATTTTTTAAATGTTATGTTGGTGTTTCTTCCAAGGTACACACTATATAACAATCTGTTAGAAAACAGATATGTTCACATAGCTGTAAAAATTTAACTCTAAGATCAACACTTTCTCAAACACAAAACTGTCTACTATCAAACATAATCTTCTTCAGGTCATGGAGAATGTAGGACTGGGGAATAGAGGCCACTAATATTTAAAAAATGTGCCAGTCCAGTGGTATTTGCTTCAAATTAATGAGGGATTATGAACACAGAAAATAAGCTGGATGATTTTGTGCATGTCTAAAACTCCAGCATTTGAGAGGTTGAGTCAAGAGGTTCATAGTTTGAAAGCATACTACATAGAAAACCCCTGCCAAAAAATGTATAAATCAATAACAACAAAGAAATGTGGACAAAGAAAAACAACTGGAAGTAATTTATTTAAATTATGTCTTTCTATCACTTGAATAATGTCTATGACGGAAATTACTTACTGGGATATCTAAGCCATTAGTCAAATAGTTACACTAAAATGCATGCATGACAGAGTATTTCTTTACTCTTAACAGAGAAGTAGACAATTGTGGGGATATATTGTTTACTATCTAATAAAACCAGTGAAGATCAGAATGCCGAGCCAGCCTCAATAGTTAGCCATACAAGTTGGACAGTGGTGGCACACATTTTAGTCCCAGGACTCAAGAGATAGAGGCAAATGTATTTCTGTGAGTCCAAGGCCACCCTGGGCTACATGAGAGTGAGTCAGGCTGAAATAGTAACAGAGCTCATGTTTTCAATCCCAGCACTAGAGAGCTATAGAAGGAAGAAGCAAAGAGTCTCATGAGAGTCAGTTTCCAGTCACAGGGAAGACAAGATCTCCATTTCAGCCTTAGAGAGGTGAGAGCTACTGGATGGTTGTTTTGATTTTCTGGTCTTCAGCTTGAACCCCAATATCTGTCTATGCATTTTTATTATTTGTGTTACAGTCTAGCTTTCTTAAAGGATTCTTCTTCAGGTAGAATTTCATGGATAATATTTCTGAGAGGTGGCCTACTAATGTTTAGCTATTATTAGCATATTCTCACAGTAGGTAGGTCTACTATCAAGACAGAATTGTGACCTATATATTTGGAAATTGAGTATCATATTATTGAAGTCATGATGGGTATAATGTTACAAAACTGTGGTTCATATTAGCAAAATTTCAATGAGCTATCCATTCCTAGGAATATAAGAAAGCACAAATGGAGGTCTGGAACTCCACCATGGGAAGTGGTTTCATCTTGGTAGGGATTCTGGATGACAGTGGCTCACCTGAACTGCTCTGTGCCACATTCACAGCCCTATATATGTTGGCTATTGCCAGCAATGGACTGCTACTCCTGGTCATCACCATGGATACCCGGCTCCAAGTTCCCATGTATCTTCTGCTCTGGCAGCTGTCTCTCATGGATCTCCTCCTCACATCAGTTATCACTCCCAAGGCTGTTGTAGATTTTTTGCTTAAAGACAACACCATCTCCTTTGGGGGCTGTGCTCTTCAGATGTTCCTAGAACTGACACTGGGTGGTGCAGAGGACCTCCTTCTGGCATTTATGGCCTATGACAGGTATGTTGCCATTTGTCATCCTCTGAACTATACACTCTTCATGAGACCTAGGATCTGCTGGCTAGGGGTGGCCATATCATGGACCCTGGCGTCTCTGAGTGCAGCAGGATATACCGTCTACACAATGCAATATCCTTTCTGCAAATCTAGGAAGATCAGACACCTGTTCTGTGAGATTCCTCCATTACTGAAGCTGGCCTGTGCAGACACCTCCAAATACGAGCTCATGGTTTATGTAATGGGTGTGACCTTCCTACTTCTCCCTCTTGCTGCCATTCTTGCCTCTTATACACTAATTCTTTTCACTGTACTTTACATGCCTTCACGTGAGGGTAGGAAGAAAGCCCTTGTCACCTGTTCCTCCCACCTGACTGTGGTTGGGATGTGGTATGGGGGTGCTTCTTTTATGTATGTCCTACCCAGTTCCTTCCACACCCCCAAACAAGACAATATCTTCTCTGTTTTCTATACAATTGTCACCCCAGCTCTAAACCCCCTCATCTATAGCCTGAGAAATAAGGAGGTGACTGGGGCTTTGAGGAGAGTCCTTATAGGGTGACTTTTGCCAACACACTCTACATTCCAAGTATTTTTAGTAGCTCCCTTCTAACCATTTCTCCTCCTCAAAATCAGATGATTTCTTCTATAAAACAAATATATATGAGATTTGGATCTCGACTCTCGACTCTTCTTTTCATGAAATATTTATAAGATGTGATTTACTGTGCTTAAAATTACTTTTTATAGGTTTTAAAAACTAACCCTTACTTTTCAGAGTATCTGCTTAAATTTCCAAATATATCACCCTCTGGACATGACCTGTGAATTTTTAAGTTCATATTAGGTCAAGACCAGAGAAAATACTTACAAGTGAGTTTCTTAGCTATCAGTAGGAGAAGATTCTTGACTTTTGCATGAATTTTAAAGCAATTAATCTTGGTAAAATTAGTGTTGATAGTGACAGTTTCATTGAATTCCCACTTGGTAAAAGTTAACTATATTTAACTCTTATTCTATTTCTAAGTATCAAGTTTTATGGATGCCCTGACAGATGTCTTTGCTCTGTGTGTGGGTGCCCCCTTTTCCCTTTTCTTTCTATTCTCTTACTCTATTCTTCCTCCTCTTCTTTCTTCTTCTCTTCTTCTGTTGCAGTAATGGGAACTTAAGTGAACATTAATACTTCTAAACTGTGACTAATAATATCAAATAGTGTAACTTTTGTAGCTAATTGAAAAATAGTCTGAAAGTTTCTCACAGAACTACCATATAAACACTTCATGCCACTCCTGGGCTAATATTAAAAGAATGTTATTTTGTTCTGCAGAGGTCCTTGCCCTTTCATGGTCATTGATGCTATCTTCCCAATAGCTAGAAAATGGGAACAGCCTAGACACTTCAATGGATAGATGAATAATGAAACTCTGTCACATATACACAATGATATTTTATTTGAATATGAAGAAAATGTTCCAGTGGATGTCCTTATATCCATGCCTGTACCAGAAGCCCTAATTGAACTCAATGGTTAAAATAAAGCATTCATGAAGTCACAAGGGATCTTTGATGTGTAGATCTGGGAGTTTGTTAGAAGGGATGAACTGTGCATAGATTTTTATCAAAACACATTGTATGACTGCATGAAGTTCTTAAATCATAATTAAAACTATTTTTAAATGAGCTAAAGAACTGAACAGGAAATTATCAAAAGAAGAAATACAAAAGATAATATCTATCTGGTATCATTATTAGGCCAAGAACCTATGGCTAGACAGGTCATGAGCCCTAAGAGAGAACCTACTACTATAATGCTGCTAAATGATACTAAACTGACTCAATTATGTCATTATGTCCACTAATCAATGGATCTCTCAATCCTCATCTAAGAATTTTCGATTTGCAGTAAATAATTAACAGAGAGACTTACAACTAGTCAAGGTACATAGAATAAGAGACTGCAGAATTACCATCACTAAAGGGTACATTTATATCATACACTCTGTCCTAGAGTTCAGGGATCATTTTGGAGAATGGGAAGAAAGGTAAGGGGGCAGAGCCAACTCTCCTAGGCATATACCATTAGTGCCAATTCTACTATGCCCACAGTGAGGGGCGGGGCCATCTCTCCTGAGTACAGAGTCCAGCTCTCTCATGAGAGGCAGGGCCAACTTTCCAACTGCAGTGTCCAGTGAGGGCCAGGATCAGCCATCCCAGTGCCACTGAAGGGTGGAGCCGGCAAAGCATGGCCCTCGAAATTCAACATGCATGGTTCCTATAACTGCCTCTGGTAACACAGACCATAGCAGGAGGAATGTGGACCCAGACATGGCTCTCAGTAGCAGCTCGGGCCCAGATATTACCATGGTCCCTGTGGCAGTACAAGCCACCCAGTATGGTCCTAGTGACAGCATGGCCCTAGACACCAACATGGTCTCAGGTGACCGACGAGACCCTGGACATATGCACAACCCTCAGTGATACCATAAAGCATGAACATCAACTCAGAGCCTGGCTGCTTTAGAGCCATGGACCCAGACATAGGCCTCAACAGCAGCTTGGGTGTGGATGACACCATGGACCCAGGTGGTAGTGCAGGCCACTCAGATTTTCATGGCCCCAGTGGTGGCAGGGTGTTCGGACACTAGCATAGCCACAGGTTGTGGCCCAGAGCCCAGGCATCCTAATAGCTTGGGTAGCAACATGGGCCATAGAAGTCAACACTCTGGCTGCAGTAGGACCACAGACTGAGATATGGAACTTGGTAGCAGCTCAGGCCAAGATGTCATCTTGGCTTTGGGTGGCAAGCAGACAAGTTACATCATTTCATTTCTCACTGTCTTCATCACTTCAGTTCTTCCCCAATCCACAGCACAGGAACTGTTTTGCCACTTTCTCTTGCCTTTCTCCACCATATACATTATAGGACCTACCAGCATTGGTGGGTTCTGTGGATGCTTTCAGCCTGACAGGAATGTGGGGACCCCAGGCTTGCCCAGTGAGTGTCTTTTAGACACCTGAGCCCAATGACACCAGAAGGGATTGTGGATGCCTTTAGCTACCCTGGACTGTCTCTAAGCAGTTTTGAAGACATATCTCCACTGTCGTATTACTGCCACTGGTAGGTCATTGTTATCTTAGCGTTTCTATATAGTGGGTATTTTATTTCTGAAAACATTCAAATGATTTTTAACTAATATTAACTCTCTATAACTCCATTAGTGGATGGATTTCCTTCTACTTTCTTGATTAATAAAAGGAAAATTATTCAACCATCACTCATAGAACCAAGACATGAGCACACACAGAAGCTGTGCTGAATTCTTAGAAATAATTAAAAACAAAACACAACCCCCAAAAAATTTACCTCTAAAATTACCCAGAGAAGCCACATTGGATTGCAATAGTCTAAGAGGGTGGGGGAGGGGAGAAAGGAAAAGTGCATCCCACAAATTCTTAGAAGAGGACATTGTGCTCTACACCAGAAAAGTAATGACCATAAGGGATCTTTGAAGTTCTATTCCATTACATTTTACTTTTCATTTAGAATTTCATAGAAATTATCCTAATTGCCATCAGAGACACTCTAGCCAGTAACTGATGGAAGCAGATGCAAAGATCCACAGATAAGTACAGAGTCGGAGAGCTCAGAGAGTCTTGTCTAAGAAAGGAGGGATTGTGTACTAACCAGGGGCATCATGGTGGGGGAGCCCACAGAGACAGCTGACCTGAGCTTTTGGAAGTTCATAGATGCTGGAACAACAGTTAGGGAACCTGCACGAGTTCAATGCAGGTCCTCTGCATGTGTGTGACAGTCTTGTAGCTTGGTCTCTTAATATGGCTTCTAAGAGAGCAGGATCTCTCCTTGGCACTTAGCTGGCTTGTAGTAACCTGTTCCCCATGCTGGATTATCTTGCTCCACCTCTATGTGAGGGGACATGTCATGTTTTATGCAAGTCCATGGGAGGCCTGCACCCTTTTGAATGGAGACGGAGGAGTAAAGGAGTGAATGGAAAATGGGGGTAGGTGGGGCAAGGGGAGAGGAAGGAGAAACTGGTTAGTAAGCAAAATAAATGAAGAACTGTTATTTTAAAAGGTTAAAAAAGAATTACATAGAGAATTGGGAAAGTCTGGTTAGGTCCTTAAGCTCCCACCAGCAGGTGGGAGGCTAAGGAAATTGGATCCTACACTCAATGAGAAGAGAAACCTAGAGCCTCAGAGCTCATTTAGTAACAAAAGTCTTCAGAAAAGGCAAGCCAGAAATCACTCCCGAGAGGACTCATTAACTTCCTTGTTTCCAAGATAAACATTTTCAAGGAGGTCATTTATGATAATATATAAGTCCATCTAAAGATATACATAGGAAAATGAAGAGAGGAGGTCTTGGAAATAGAAGACAAAGTTCTGATGTACTCTTAGCCTCAGGGGTGTTTAATGGCACAAGAGTGCCCTCTGAGTATCATATCAAGTTTTCTATTTTCTTCCTACAACTTCGAGATTGGCTCTTGATAGCAGCAGAAACATGGTAACCTTAACATGGCACCCAAGGCTAGAGTTTCCTCCATGCAAGCTGATGAGTTTCCAGTTTCTAGTAATTCTGCTTAGGTAAACTTTGTCGCTGCATGGTACACTGGCCAAAAACTGTTAGTCACTTGGTTGTCCCTATGGCCATTTCCAGTGATGTCTGCAGATGAAAGAAACTAATAGCACATCTCTGACACCTGAAATTAGTTTGATTCCTAATTTACAGCGGCAACTTAGCAAATTTTAAACAAATCAAAAACTGCTGAGGGAAATCACACCTGACTTTCCTGTTTGTAATGAAACACTCAATTGCCAAAGAGTCCAATGTGAAGCCAAGAGAAGGCAGCTAGGATTCTCACCACCTAAGGTAAGGAATTTTTATCTCTTAGTAATGTATAGCTTTTGTGCATTTTGAGTCAAGAATTAGAGTCTAGAGAAAACCTAAAAACATAAACTGACATCTGTTAAGATTTCTAGTGCATTGAATACATGGACTTTTGGTCTATGCTTGATTTTTTTGAATATGAAAAGGGCATCATTTGAATATACTCCATGTAATTTTTCAGACCCAAGTAACTCCTTCCTGGTATGAATCTCAGTACAAGCCTTCAGTCCACATAGATGTTCCTGGCTTCTGATAATATGTAGCAGATAGATGAATGCCTTCAAAGGACTACTTGAACTAATGAGATACTTGTTCCACATTCCCGTATCTTCTAATTCTCAAAGTAGTATTGACCGCCAGAGAATCCAATATAGACTAATGAAATGTTAATGTAAATATATCAAGATGTGGCTACCACGAATTACAAAAAAATGATTCACTTTCACATTCCTTTTAACTTCATGCTCTGAGATGGCTTCATCTGCCCAGTTCTGCGATGTACAGCAAAGTTCTTTTCAATCTTAGATCCCTCCTCCTGGGCTTCTTCACCAAGCTCCAATAGCAGCTTCCCAGAAAGGAAGGGCCCCCATCCCTGTTCCTCTTCTATCTAGTGAAAATGATGTGTACTTATAGGAGAGAGCATGGGCATTGGGATCAATGGCTATATTAAAATAGAATTATTTGGGCAGATTATATCAGAATACCTGTTCCTTTGTGGAATTTTGTCATATCTCCTAAGCATAAACAGAACTTTCTGTGTTTTTGCAGGCACACATTGTAATGTTAAAATTAAAAAAAAAAAGTTGATATTGATTCTAAAGTTTTAACTATAAACCCCCAACACTTTCTCAAACTTAGTTTCCCCTGGTGTTATACAGTAATCTTTCAGGTTCATGGAAAATGTGGAGATCTGTAACAGGTAATTAATATGGACAACCTTGTATTGAAGTGAGATTTCTTACAAACAAATATGGACTTACAAAATGTAGGAAATGAGCTGGACATTTTGATGCATACTTAAAATGCCAAAACTGCAAAGTGTAATATGAATAATGAAAAAAAAAACAGAGGTAGATATCAGGGTTCACGCTAAAGATAACAGAAGTAAAGCAACAAGCCAGTAGCTCTTACCTCTACCAAGGCTGAAATGAAAATCTTGTCTTCCCTGTGACTGAAAACTAAATCTCACATGAGATCCTTTGTTTCTTCCTTATATACCTCTTCCTATTGCCAGGATTAAAGGCATGATCTTTGTTACCCTTTTAGACTGATTCACTCTCATGTAGCCCAGGGTGGCCCTCCAATCACAGAGATCTGTCTGCATCTGTCTCCTGAATCCTGGGATTAAAGGTGTGTGCCACCACTGCCCAGCTTCTGTGACCATGGCTAGCTTTGCATTCTGATCCTTCAGACAAGCTTTATTAAATCATAAACAATACCAAAGGTTGAGGCAAAAGGTTCTTGTTGGACTACATAGAAAGATCTTACTTAAGAACATACAAGCTGTGTGTTTGTGGCTCATGCATTTAATCCCAGCACTCAGGAGATAGAGGCAGGTGGATCTCTGTGAGTTAGAGGCCAACTTGGTCTACAGAGTGAGTTCCAGGATAGCCAGTACTACACAGAGAACCCTATCTTGGAAAACCAAACCAGAAATGAGAACAAGCAATGGAAATAATTTATTAAAGTCACATCTCTGTATCATCTGTGAATTTCATATTTAAATCAATTTGAATTCATATGTCTATGCAGAAAGCAAAAGGGAATAATAAAGCACTAATCAAATTTACACTAAAGGAATGCTGGGATATTTTATTAATCTCTTAGAAAGATACTTCTTCAGGTTTACTATCCTGAATAACATTTTCATCAGATTACAACATATTTTTAAATTATTGATGTGGTATGTGATTCCCAATTAGGTGAATCTTTCTTCAAGATACAATTACTGATTAGAAATTTGGAAACCTCTGACAGTGGAACCAGGATATATCCCTGGTGCACAAAAGGACTTTGGGAGCACATTCCCCATGGAGGGATACTCCCTTAACCTAGAGGCAGGGCCCACTCCAAATGACCTGACAGATTTTGTTGACCCCTCCTGGAAGGCACTACCCTCCCTGTTGAGTAAGGGGGGTGGGATGGGAGGGTGGTCAGGTGGCATGGGAGGGAGAGATGGAAGGAGGAAGAGAGAACTGGGATCAATATGTAAAATAGATAGATAGATAAATAAATAAATAAATAAATAAATAAATTTGGAAACCGAGAAGCAAAGGTATTTACTAGTAGGGAAAATGTCATCTTACTGGAGTCATGTTGAGCATCGTGAGTGAACTCTGATGTTACAAAATCAAAGTCCATATTAGCAAAACTGAATTGAACCATCTTATTTTGGCAGTTAAAGAAATGCCACAAAATGGAGCCCTGGAACTCCACCCTGGGAGGTGCCTTCATCTTGGTGGGGATTCTGGATGACAGTGGCTATCCTGAACTGTTCTGCGCAATGATCACAGTCCTGTACACATTGGCTCTGACCAGCAATGGACTGCTGCTCCTGGTCATCACCATGGATGCACAACTCCATGTGCCCATGTACATTTTGCTTGGGCAGCTCTCTCTCATAGACTTCTTTCTCACATCAATTATCATTCCCAAGGCTGTCATGGATTTTATGCTCAAAGACAACACTATCTCTTTAGGGGGTTGTGCCCTTCAGATGTTCCTGGCACTGACCCTGGGTGGTGCAGAAGACCTCCTTCTAGCATTCATGGCCTATGACAGGTATGTCGCCATTTGTCATCCTCTGAACTACATGATCTTCATGAAGCCAAGCATCTGCTGGCTTGGAGTAGCCACATCATGGATCCTGGGATTCCTGAGTGCTCTAGGATATACTATCCACACCATGCAGTACCCCTTCTGCAAATCCCGGAAGATCAGACACCTGTTCTGTGAGATCCCTCCACTGCTGAAGCTGGCCTGTGCAGACACCTCCATGTATGAGCTTATGGTTTATGTGATGGGTGTGGCCTTCCTAATACCCCCTCTTGCTGCCATCCTGGCTTCATACACATTAATTCTTTTCACTGTGCTCAACAAGCTCTCAAATGAAGGAAGGAAGAAAGCCCTTGTCACCTGCTCTTCCCACATGACTGTGGTGGGGCTGTACTATGGGGCTCTCACAGTAATGTATATCCTACCAAGTTCCTATGTAAGTCCCAAACAAGAAAACATCCTCTCTGTTTTCTACACTGTTGTCACCCCAACTCTGAACCCCCTAATCTACAGCCTGAGAAATAAGGAGGTCACTGGGGCCTTGAGGAGAGTCCTGGGAAAGTGGTTGCTGCCCACACAGTCTGCTTTTTAGGGGTTCTGATTGTTAACTTTATATTTAATTCTTCTACAACATCTGCAGATTTCTGCTGTACATGAAATCCTCTCAGTGAAACAAAGGCAGGAAAAAAAGTTTCTTTTGCTAGATAAGAAGGGAATATAAATGCCCTTGGTAAAGTTTTTTGAGTCTTCACCTGACTTTTTAATAAGAAGAGATTTGCACTGCTTAAAATTATGCTTTGTCTTTAAAAGTTAGTGTCTGTTTACCAGTGCAGCTGCTTATGAGAATGTAAAGGATAAGACCACTCAGATTATATATATATATATATATATATATATATATATATATATATATCTGGGTGTTCCCCCCACTGCTTGTGTGTTTATCTCATGAAATATTCCATCTACTAGGCACATTTATCTATGAAGTAAGGAAGATTTCTTTTCATTTGTCTGTGTAATTTTGATATATAGAATACATACTGGATGCCTTGAATTCTTTCATAGCCAGCTTGGGAGAGTGCAACCTCAGTTTACCCCTGCTCTAATCTAACAAACTGTTCATATTCTATACTTACCTTCACCACAGCTTTATTGATACAAGATCTTAGTCTAGGAAATTACCTGTTTGTGTCTTAACTCTGAGGGATACAAGAAAAGGTTATTGATCTCTTAACCAGTCCCAAAGAAAGACAATCCTTCACATTATGGTATCAGCAGGAACAAGCCCCATGCTGTTTGGCCCAGAGGCTGAAAATGTTAGGCTCTGTATTTTACATTACATAGCCATAGTTTTCCCTTTGCTCTAGCCACTTTAGATATGATTTCTAGAGCTGAGAGATCCCCTTTAATCAGATAATAATTGGAAAATATGCTAACATGGACCAAATGCCACACGAAAACCCCCTTTTTCTCTTCTTAGAACTCTATACTGAGTTAAAGTTCCCTCCTTAATTGATCCTCCTAGTATCTGTTGTGGAGTCTCACAGGCATGCCTCCCTGAGCCAAAAGGAAGCTGACTGCTTTGTGTGACCTTTAGAAATGAAAGTTCTATACTTTTTTGTCTTGCCTGAGAATTATGGTGGTGTGGCTATATAAACTGGAAACCATGTGGTAGCAAGATTGGAAGAATAAAGACACATGATGAGAAAGAGGTATGTATGAGCTAATTCATTTCCTCTACACTCAGATCCCCTCAGCTAGTTTTCCCACTGGCTGTTGTGTCTTTACTGGACCCGAAAGAGGTCTAAGGGGATGGTATACAAAAGACATTGATCCTTGATAATGGTATTGCTCAGGTTCTCTCTCTCTCTCTCTCTCTCTCTCTCTCTCTCTCTCTCTCTCTCTCTGTGTGTGTATGTGTTTGTAGAATAATATAACTTGCCCCTCTTTCCCCCTTCTCTTTTGTCTCATCTTTCTCCTCTCTTCTCTTTTTATTCCTCTGCTTTTTCTTCTTGAAGTTATTGGAATTGAAATGGTCAGTTTTACTTCTAACTTGTGAATAATATATTAAAACAAGATTAAAATAGTGGTTTACAATTCTTCCTAGTAATGTTTTTAAAATATCTTAAAAATGTTTGGTATGTTTACTTTAAACAGCACACCATCGGAATATGTGTCAAAATAGCCAATGGCATCTCATGTATATACTTGTTTTTTAAATGGCTTTTTAAAAATCAGCTAAAACCCTAGTCAGAATTACTATTAAAAATTTAAATGGCAGTAGATTCTGGCATGGATGTGGGTAAGTTTACATGTATACTATATGCAGGAGTGAGAACTAGTGATTTGGCTTTGAAATCCATCTAGAGATTTCTCAAAAAGTTAAACTCAAACTACCATATGACACAGCTATACCTCTCCTAGAAATATGCTGAAAAGAATCTATACAATGCTACAGAGATACTTGCCTATCCATCTTTATTTCTGTCTGTTTACAATAGCTAAGAGCAGAATCACAATAAAAATTATTCAGCTAAAAAGAAAAATGAAGTTTTGAAGTTGGCAGGTAAATGGATCCAACTGATAAAGTAATATTGGCTGAGATAATTCATAGACACAAACACAAGTGTTAAATGTACTCTCTCACGTGTAGATCCTAAGTTTTCTTTTTGTAACCTAATATATCTGCAGAAACAATGGAAATTTACAGGGGAGGTTGTAGTGTGTGTGGGGCAGTTAAAAGAGAAATGGTAGCAAAACATAGGGGATATAAAAGCAGAGCTGAGAATGTTGGTCGTGGAAAGGTTTAAAATCAGAAGAAGGAATGGAAAGTCAGAAGATATATAATATATATTGGGATATTGGGGAAAAGTTGATAAAAATAAAATCTGTATGGAAAAGCCACATGGAAACCTACTATTTTGTAACTCAACTAAAAATAAATTTAAATTTTGTTTGAAAGTAAATAAATTGAAATTTTAAAAACATGAGAAAGGAACAATGTGACTGATTTTCTAGCCATTTTAAATATGTTGAACTATAATGGTATATTATTTGTTTTAGAAATGTTTTAATCCTTAGTTTTGTTTTAAATCTGAAGTTAATAGTGTTAGAACTGCTTCATTTATAAAAATGAAATGATTTTTCTTTTCTTCCTTCTTTACATTGATGCCATAGATGTTGAAAGTAAAACTATATAACCTAAGTGTACTCTGTCTGCAGTAGCAGAAACTTATCGCTTAGTTATGTTTGCAATCAAGAACTGTAACAATAATTTATCTTATATTGCATGCCTTGGGTTCTTCCTGGCCAATAACACACCAGGATGTAACTTATAGTTGGAACTTAGATATTTAGATTTTCTTTCTCTCTCTTAAAAAAAATCTTTTATTCATTGTTTGTATATTTCACATCATTTGTTCTGATCCCAATTATTTCCCCATCTCCTGGCATCTGCCCTCTGCCTTTGCAACCTCTTCCCCAAATCAAAAACAAATTTTAAAGAAAAATCCAAAACAAATCAAAATAAAGAAACAAAACAAAAACAAGAAGAAAAATCTTTTCATGGAAGCTGTAGCATGAGACACATAGTTTTCCCTTTAATCCATTCACCTTTACTTACAAGTGTTCATTGCCTCAAGTGATTGGTTCATTGCTTCAAGCCTCTGGTTTCTGCCACACCATCAATAATAATGTCTCACTGGGACTTCTCTTGGATATTCTGTTGTTATCCTGTGTCATGGAGATGGCTCTGTTCTGGATCTGTAGGGTCATCCTTTTCACATGCTCCAGCAGTTCATAGATTCAGTAGATATTGGAGTGGACCAACTCATAGCCTTAGTTTTTGGCCTGGGTAGTAGTTGAGTTGGTCAGCTTGATAGTTTACCCTCATCATCACTTCCAAGGTGAGCTCTCTAGTACTGTGGCTAGATCACCCAATGCAGTGAACAGCAAGAGTGAGGCTAGTTCTTTGCTCTCTAGCCCTCAGATCAGAGTCCTCCTCACTCATAACACCAGGGCCAGCTCTATTACTTTTCCCAGGCAAGGTGTAGGGCCCTCTCTCCCAATTGCTGTAGAAGGCATAAAAGGGTAGGGTAGGGTCAGCTCTTCTGTTCTTATGTGCTCTGGGCTTGCTCATCTATGCCCCCAACAACAAGGTCAGCACTAATATGATACTCAGGTGGGGTACAGGGCCTGCTCTTCTGTGTGTTGCAGCTGGTGTGGAGCAGGGCTAGTTCTCTCACTCATGTGACCCCACCCCCACCCCGGGCAGCTCTCTCTCCTTCCATTCATAGTAAGGGTGAGGGGAGGAAGACATTTATCCCTCACCCATACTAGCACATGGCCAACAAGGGGGTGGCTGTGTCAGCTCTCCTGCTCTCATGCCCGAAGGGTAAGATCATCTTCATCCCCAACCAGAGTATGCTTCCCAGGTCAGGTGCCCATCTTTCTGGCATGGGAGGGTAAGCTCTCTCATGAGGAGTAGGGCCAGCTTGTCTGATTCAATATCCAGTGAGGAACAGGACCAGCCATCACAAGATCAATGAAGGGCAGGTCCAGCGCAGCACAGCATAGTTCGAATGACCCTCATGCTAACACAGACCATGAACTTCATCATAGACCCCAGCTGCAAAAGGATTGTAGAACAAGACATGGCTCTCAGCAGCATCTGGGCCTAGATGCCACCACAGCCCCAGTAGCAGCACAGGCCACTCAGATCATCAGGGTCCCAATGGCAGCATGGCTCCCAGACATGAACAAGGTTCCAGGTAGCTAGATAGACCCCAGGAATCCACAGAGCTCTTGGAGGACCCTGAAGCCACAGATTCCACACCAGACCCCAGACTCTGCAGGGCCACAGACTAGACATGGACATAGGCAGCAGCCAGTGCCTGAATGTCTCCATAACACTAGATGGTAGTGTGGGAAGCCACAGCCCCAATATGGTACCTGGCTGGATGCCAGGTAGTCTGAGCTTAGCTATAAACAAGCCTTATTTGGAAGTGCTTGATGGATCTGGTGCTCTTCCTCCTTCTGTGGCCTATCCCGGATCGCCAGGTGGCATGAGCTGATTGGCCAGTGAGCGCACATTTAAGGGCTTGCTGGGGCTGGGAGAGGCAGAAGCTGTTGTACAAGGTTTCTGAATAAATTGCTTGAAGAAGAGTCGTGGTCATGTTTCCTTGCTGGCCCAGGAAGACGCGACGAGTGGTGGCCCTTACGGGGAGCCTTTCTCCATGGGTGAATAGCTCAGAACTTCTTGCAGTCAAGATAGTCGACTGGTAAGTCCCAGGTAAGGTGGGACCAAGTTAAGTACCTCGGTAAAGAGGCAATAAGGTCTCCAGTAGGAGCGATAAAGTTCTGTGATCAGACAAGGTAAAAGTAACCAAAAGTGAAAGTATGGAGAATTCGACATCACAACCCATTTATTTCGCTCTTCAGGAGCTGTTGCATTCTAAGAGACTGAAGCTAAAGAAGAGTACATTAGATAGGTTTCTAGGGGAGGTTGAGACCATGGCCCCCTGGTATGCTGTCTCGGGCAATCTTAGAGATCTAGATTTTGCCTGGGAACAGGGAACGCTAAAAGGAGGGGCTTGGCCTATTTGGAAACTTGTTCTCAGCTGCCTAGAGGATCAAAGATGCTGCAAGGCTGTTGAAAAGGGACAAGAGGTGTTAGAACAGTCGAAAGAAGAGCGCTCCATGAAATCAGATAAGGAAAGTTCCAAGGAAAGTTCAGAGGAGAGTAGCTCAGAATCAGAAGAGGAACTAGAAATGCTGACTATTCTCCCTGCAACCCAGGTGGGCTCCTTATTGTAATCAAAACCCAGCTCAACTTGGAGCCTCTAATCCTTTTGACCATTGGCTACTCTGTGGCATTAATGGTAACTGCATGTATCTCTCCTCCATGGCTATGATTAAAGCAGGAATGGTAGGAAATGCCTCCTTTCAATGGAATACATCAGATTTGTTTGAAAGCACAGTAAAGTTGATAGCCCCAGGAAGGAATATGTCTTTTGCACCCACCCCTGTGTGTGTGTGGCCTCCTTTTGTGTTTATGATTAGCAATAGCACCTTTGCAAGCTCTAGTGAGAGCATGCTAAATTGTACACCTAAAGTATGCTTCTATTCTTTATGTTGGGATGGAGGAAAATTTCCTTTGGCCCTTGTGACCAGAATGCTCAGGTACGTTGCTGTTCCGGTAGAGAGCCCAAGCACCATGACCCTCTTTAGACAGAGGAGAGATTTTGGAATCACTGCTGCTATCGTGGTTGCCATTACAGCTGGAGCTCTGGGAGCTGCCATTGCCATGCATTCCACTGTCCAGACTGCAGCTGCCTTAAATAATCTGTCAGCAGATGTAGCCACTGCTTTGATGTACAATCTTCCCTTAATGCTCAATTAAAAGGTGGTATTATGGTCCTGAATCAACGAATTGATCTAGTTCAGGAACAGATTGACACTTTGTGGCAGTTGGCACAAATAGGATGTGAATGGAAGATGATGGGGGCTATGTGTGACCTCTGTGCCACATCAAAAGTATTTGGTGGCTGCCAATATGTCTAACCAGCTTTCTCAGTATCTTTTAGGCAATTGGACTGGCAAATTCGATAAGTTAATGCAGGACCTGAGATTTTCCATCATGCATGTGAATTCCACCTGGGTCGACGTCTCAGTTGCAGAGGGACTATCTACATGGATCACTCAAGCCATGAACCACCTGAAAGGATGGGCGGGAATGGGAGGGGTGCTTATCCTAATCAGTCCCATTGCCTTATGGTGTATCTGTAGGATGAGGGTTACACAGTGGAGAAGTAATGCCATGATTGCACAAGCCTTTGCAGCCCTGGAGGCAGGACAATCACCCCAGGCTTCGTTAACTGTGTTAAAAGGCTAAGCAGTCATCACAGCTCAGGATGTGAGACTTGAAGTACTGCACTTGAGGCCAGCTTCTAGCAGCTTCATGAAGGGCAAGTCTGATTGCATATGGGTTGGTATCATAATCCCATCTCTGAGAAAAGATACCAGACAGGTGTGGCACCAGCTTGCCTGATAACTGGGAGTGGGGCCATTACAATGTCCCCGTGTTCATCAGAGATCAGACCTCCACCCTTGCCTGTTGCATTTAAAACAAAAAAGGGGGAACTGTGGGAAGCCACAGCCCCAAGATGGCGCCTGGCTGGATGCCAGGTAGTCTGAGCTTAGCTGTAAAGAAGCCTTATTTGGAAGTGCTTGATGGATCTGGTGTGCTTCCTCCTTCTGTGGTCTATCCAGGATTGCCAGGTGGCATAAGCTGATTGGGCAGTGAGCACACATTTAAGGGCTTGCTGGGGCTGGGGGAAGCAGAAGCTGATGTACAAGGTTTCTGAATAAACTGCTTGAAGAAGAGTCATGGTCATGTTTCCTTGCTGGCCGAGGTAGACGCGACATGGTAGAATTTAGATTTTCATTTAACAACCCCTATCTCCTGTGATGAGTAGTGTTCACCCATGTGGAGTACTTCTGTTCAAACTCCTTTTAAAACAATGTTTTAGTTAGCTCAGAACTAGCTGGTGTGGTTATAATAAACTTATTAATACATCCTAATTTTTAACTAAATTTCTGCTCTTTCATGCCCATATACCTTCTTAAAACTTTGGCTCACTGTATTATTCTCCACACAGTGCTATCACATCACTGTGTTGTAATATCTACACTTATTATATTTCTTATTTGAGTTGCAATATTATAGGTCCCAGTACACCATCCTCATACACACTTTACTTCATTTAGCCTTTACCTGCTTCATTTCCCCATCCTCATCATTCTACTACATGCTTGAACCTTCTGTTCCCCCACAGTCCAGCTCTCTACTTTCATTTTACCTATATTCTACTATCCTCTTCCTCAATGTATGCACTTACAATGGCATTTCACTGTCCTCCACATTCTCTGACTCTTGACGTTATTTCTGCTTTCTTTCCTGCCATGCTCTCTCAGACTTTGTGGTATTGAGAATGGGCTTGATAAACATGTTCTGTATAAGGCTAATCACTCACAGTAACTTTCAGTATCTTGCCACATATGAATTAATTTCCCCTTGTTGGAAAAAAAAGTTTGAGAAACTTGCATAACTAGAAAGAGATGGGGGATGAAGGGTAAGAGAGTGGAGGAAAGGAAGAGGTAAGCCAATATTTCTGTGTGTTTGGAATCTGAAAGAAGAAAAGCTATCATGGATAAATAAGATTCTGTGAGAAATCACTTACAACAGAAATAGATGACCACCAGCAGGTTTCCATCCCAAGGATGCCTCTGGATGCTCTCTATCTTTGACCAGGAAGGAAGAGAGCATGCTAGGGTCCCAGACCCCAGACCTAGTTCCCCCAGGTAATGGCTGCACATATCACCATCCCCAATGGGCATGGTCAGTGCTGCAGGTGGGGTGGATATCTCACTATAAAACCCTTTCAAGGGAAAGGAGACTAGACAACTGAAAAGGAATTAGTTTTATATAGCACATAATGATGAGTTAGCTATAACAGGCAAATGAAATGAGAAAATAATTCGATTTGGATGAATTGCTATGAACAGATAACCATCAGAGAAGAAAATGGATATGGAAATTCTTGGGTTTTTTTGTTTGTTTTTGTTTTTGTTTTATGTAGAGAAGGTGAAGAAATTGGGCAACCATTGAAAGGGATGGAATTGTGAGGAACCATGTCTATGATGGGACAATCAGTATTTATTTGGGTTGTTTGGTTACCTATCAGTACAGTGAAGGAAAACAGTTTGATTTTTTTTTTATCTTGTTCAGAAACAAAATTTTGAGGAGACCAGTGAATTTAGACACAGGTCAGCAGGTGAGAGGGAATTATATTGAGGAACACTAGTATAAGCTGTGTTAAGCACACATGCAGGTTGATGGAAGACTTAAAGAGGAAAAGAGAAGAAATACTTACTGAATACTCTGTTCCAAATGATGTATGGAAAAGGCTATTGGATGAAACGAAAGGTGTCAAGCATCCAATAAAAAGAATACAAGAGGGTATTTGGGAAACATGACAGTATACACTGTGCTATAGATTGAACATGGTTAAAATGCCCAAATTACAAATTAATTTGTGACATGAATATACTCATGATCACATGTCCACTGGGTTTTTATGATGTAGAAAATAAATATTAATAACTTCATAAAGAATACTGATGACAAGTTTGCACCCCCACCAGCAGTATAGGAGTATTCCCCTTTCTCCACTTCCTCTCCAGCATAAGGTGCCATTTCTGTTTCTAATTTTAGCCATTCTGAGAGGAGTAAGATGGTATCTCAGAATTGTTTTGATTTGCATTTTTCTGATGGCTAAGGATGTTGAGAACTTTCTTAAGTGTCTTTCAACCATTTTGGATTCCTCTATTGAGAATTCTTGTCCTTTGTCCTACTGGGCCCGCTTCACTGCTCTGGGTGATCATTGGGCCAGAGTGCAGGCCCAACAACAACCCCACCACCTGAAAAAGGGGGAGCTAATGGATCCCCAGGCTGATAGCTGGGAAACCAGCGTTGGACCGACTCAGACCCCCTGAACGTGGGGCTCAGTTAGAAGGCCTGGGCAGTCTAAGGGACCTCTGACAGTAGAACCAGGATGTATCTATCCCTGGTGCACAAAAGAACTATGGGAGCACATTCCCCATGGAGGAATACTCCCTTAGCCTAGATGCAGGAGGGAGGCCCTAGTCCCTACTCCAAATGACTTGACAGGTTTTGATGATCTCTCCTGGAAGGCATCGCCATCCCTGTAGAGTTGGCAGGGGTGGGGGATGGGGGGTGGGGGGATGGGATGGGAGGGAGAGGGAACTGGGATCGACATGTAAAATAAGAACTATATATATAAATGAATAAAGAGGACAGAGACATCAGAACTGAGAATATACCCACATAGAAGTTATCTGTTATAACTGTGCCTATATTTCAGTAGGAAAAAGAAAACAAATCTTCTTGTAAAACAGTTATGACAGTATATAAACAAAACAACAACAAAAGGAATCATAAAAACAGCAAGAGAAAAAGAACATGTCACACACTAAGGCAAGCCCATTAGAATAAGACCTGAGTTTTCAGTGTAGATTCTGAAAGCCAAAAGAGACCAGAATGATGTACTAAAACCTGTAAAAGGCCACATAGTGTAGGCTGATTACTATATGCTATACAGAGAATAGGAGGAATATTTCAGTCTGAAGAAGTTAACCACACCCATAGAACACAATGAATAAACAATCCAAGGACAGTTAACAAAAAGAGATCTGAAAAAAAAATCCTCAAAATAATGAGAATTTATAAACACTGTTCAATAATAGTTTACTATTAAGGACCTTAATTTCCAAATAAAAAGACAGACAAATGGCTTAGATGAGAAAATTGGATTAACCCTTCCATTTTCTCCAAGAAACAAACAGATACCGCATTAAAGTAAAAGAATATAATGCCACAAAACATCATTCAGAGTCAACATAATATCCACAGTAATTCCAATACTTATTCATGAATTGAAAAAAAAAATCTTAACATTTATGTTGTAACAAAAATATCATGGGCTATCTCTGTGGGTCCACTCTGAGTTCCCGCCGGCAAGATCCTTGACCCCCAAAGAAGGGCCTCTGCTAAAGAAAGATACCTCAGCTGGAGAGTGCCACTTTCCAGTGAGATCTGACTATCCTGCAGAAACTTCCCAAGTATCAGCTCAGCCCTTGTCCCCTTCTGCCAGCCATTGGCTAGAGGTAAGTCTGGGCCCAATTGGGGCTGCATCTACCCAACAAGCCCCCCCCCGGAACACCCTGGATTGGCCCCTGATCCCGCTACTCCTGTGTCCTGTCCCCATTGAGAGCACCCTTGGAGCTCTGATAGACCACCACCCATCCCCACCACGAGCCTATACCCCTACCCTGTGTCCTACCCTGCCCACTGTCCTGCGGCTCTGCTTGAGACAACAGTCCACCCTACTTTGGGAAGTTCTCAAGCAACTCTGAACAAAGGAGACCTGCCTATCTATGCCAGAACACAGGTAATTTCCACCTGCTTGGTCTCTTATCCCACCTCCAGTCCTCTGCTGGAGCCCCGGGCTCCTGCCAGAGTGGCCTATCTCTGCAGGACCACTCTGAGTTTCTGCAGGCATCTTCTACTGGACCCTCATCCCTGACCCCATCCATGGGTCCCTGTTTGTGGAGAGACCTTGTATAGAGCTTGGACCACCCAGAGCTACAGATATTGAACCTCTGACCCACATAAGTCCACCGGCGAAGTACTATAGAGAGAGGGGGAGACCCTACCAACACCTACTGGAAGAAGCTATGGGAAGACAGCAATACAAGAAAACACCTAACAACAGAAAGACAAGCACGACACCACCAGAATCTAGGAAATCTACACCAACTAGAACGGAACACAACAACAAAGCAGAGGAAGCAGAAGGGAACGACTTAAAAATTACCATCATAAAAATGATAGAGGCCCTCAAAGAAGATGTGAGAAAATCTCTTACAGAATTGGAGGAAAAAACAAACAAAAAAAGTGGAAGAAATGAACAAATTCCTTAAAGAAAGTAAAGAAAGTACAGAAAGCCAAGAAAAAACAATTAAGCAGGTGAAGGAAATGGTTCAAGACTTGAAAACTGAAATAGAGAAAATAAAGGCAACACAAACCGAAGGAATACTGGAAATAGAAAAACTAGACAAAAAATCGGGAACTACAGACGCAAGCATAACGAACAGAATTCAAGAGATGGAAGAGAGAATCTAAGGCGCAGAAGATAAACTAGAAGAAATATATTCATCGACCAAAGAAAATCATAAATCCGACAAATCTTTAACACAAAACATCCAGGAAATGTGGGACACCGTGAAATGGCCAAACCTAAGAATAATAGGCATAGAGGAAGGTGAGGAAGCCCAGCTCAAAAGTGCTGAAAACATATTCAACAAAATCATTGAGGAAACAGAGGATAGTCACATAAGAGAATGAACAGCACAACTGAAAACACAACTAAGAAAGAAAACAACAGACCAATATCCCTGATGAACATCTATGCAAAAATACTCAATAAAATACTGGCAAACCGAATTCAAGAATACATAAGAGAAATCATCCACAATGACCAAGTAGGCTTCATCCCTGGATTGCAGGGATGGTTTAACATACAAAAATCTATCAACGTGATCCACAATATAAATAAACTGAAAAAGAATAACCATATGATTATCTCCCTAGATGCTGAAAAAGACTTCGACAAAATTCAAAACCCTTTCATGATAAAGGTCTTGGAGAGATCAGGTTTAACAGGAACATACCTAAACATAATAAGAGCAATACACAGCAAACCAATTGCCAACATTAAACTGAATGGAGAGAAACATAAACCAATTCCTCCAAAATCAGGAACAATACAAGGCTGCCCTCTCTCTCTCCATATCCCTTCAATATCATACTGGAAGTTCTAGCTAATGCTATAAGACAACAAAAGGAGATCAAAGGGATCCAAATTGGAAAGGAAGAAGTCAATCTGTGTCTATTTGCAGATGATATGATAGTTTACATAAGCGACCCAATAAACTCTACCAGGGAACTCCTACAGCTGATAAACACCTTCAGCAAACTAGCAGGATACAAGATAAACTCAAAAAAAATCAGGAGCCCAAATTATTTCAGATGACAAAGAGACAGAGAATGAAATCAGAGAAATATCACCCTTTACAATAGCCACAAGCAACATAAAGTACCTTGGTGTAACGCTTACCAAACAAGTAAAAGACCTATATATTAAGAACTTTGTGGCTCTAAAGAAGAAATTAAAGAAGATACCAGACAATGGAATGATCTCCTATGCTCTAGTATAGGTAGGAAAACAGTAAAAATGGCAATCTTGCCAAAAGCAATCTACAGATTCAATGCAATCCCCATTAAAATCCCACCACAATTCTTCACCGACCTTGAAAGGATAATAATCAACTTTATATGGCAAAACAAAAGACCCAGGAGAACCAAAACAACCCTATACAATAAAAGAACTTCAGGAGGCATCACCATTCCTGACTTTAAGCTCTACTACAGAGCTATAGTTCTGAAAACAGCCTGGTATTGGCATAAAAATAGACAGGTAGACCAATGGAATCAAATTGAAAATCCTGATATTAACCCACACACCTATGAACACCTGATTTTCAACAAAACAGCTAAAATTATACAATGGGGGCAAGGACAGCATCTTCAACAAATGGTGCTGGCACAATTGGATGAGGGTGTGTAGAAGACTGCAGGTAGACCCATGTCTGTTGCCATGTACAAAACTCAAGTCCAAATGGATCAAAGACCTCAACATCAATCCAGCCACATTGAACCTCTTAGAAGATAAAGTATGGAGTACCCTTGAACAAATTGGTATAGGAGACTGCTTCCTGAACATAACTCCAGGGGCACAGATACTGAGAGCAACAATTAATAAATGGGACCTCTTCAAACTTAGAAGCTTCTGTAAGGCAAAGGACACCGTGGACAAGACCAAACGGCAGCCCACTGACTGGGAAAAGATTTTCACTAATCCTATATCCGACAAAGGGCTGATCTCCAAAATATACAAAGAACTCAAGAAACTAGTCAACAAAACACCAAATAACCCTATGAAAAAAAATGGGGTACAGAACTGAAGAAAAATTCTCAATAGAGGAAATCAAAAAGGCTGAAAGACACTTAAGAAAGTGCTCAACATCCTTAGCTATCAGGGAAATGCAAATCAAAACAACTCTGAGATAACATCTTACTCCTGCTAGAATGGCTAAAATTAGAAACACCAGTGATGACTCATGCTGGATAGTATGTGGAGAAAGGGGAACACTCCTCCTCTGCTGGTGGGAATGCAAACTCATACAGCCATTTTGAAGATCAGTATGGTGGTTCCTCAGGAAAATGGGAATTAGTTTACCACAGGACCCGGCAATCCCCCTCTTAGGCATATACGCAAATGATCCACATCCATACAACAAAGACATCTGTTCAACTATGTTCATAGCAGCACTATTTGTAATAGCAAGGGCCTGGAAGCAACCTAGATGCCCCTCAATTGAAGAATGGTTAATGAAGATGTGGCACATCTACACAATGGAATACTACTCTACAGAAAAAAATAATGGTATCTTGAAATTCGCAGGCAAGTGGATGGCACTTGAAGAAACCATCCTGAATGAGGTAACCCACTCACAAAAAGAGGAACATAGTATGTACTCATATATGGATTTTAGACATAAAGCAAAGGATCACCAGCCTATAATTCGCACCACCAGTGGAACTAGGATACAAGGTGTATTCTAAGAGATTTTTATAAAGTCCCTCATAGAACCTGGAAGAGCCAAGTCCCCCAGAGCACAGGGGAAGTGGGGGGCAGCAAATGGAGAGAGAAGTAGGAGAAAACGAGGAGGAGGAAAGGAAAACATGTACGACCAGTAAGCTTAAGCCTGGTTAGGAATAGAAGATAGGAGAGAGAGAAAGAGAGAGAGTGAGAGAGAGAGAGAGAGAGAGATAGAGAGAGAGAGGAAGAGAGAGAGAGAGAAAGAGAGAGAGAGAACATAAAAGATGGAGCCAATATTGGTTTGAAGATAAAACTGAACAGAAAGAAAGGCCTAAAGAACTACAAGACTTCTGCCAAATAACAATTTGAGCATTCGTGGAAAGGCTACCATAAATGCCCTTCCCGGATAGTGAGCTCAACAACTAACTTATCCATGGAGCCCTAGTACCTGTTGGAAGCAGGAGCAAACACCCATACATAAACACTGAGTCGAAGTAAAACCAGATGCAGATGGAGAGGACAAGACCATGCGGCAGAAACACATAGAGACAGCTTACCGGAACAAGGAGGAGCTAACGGGCCACCAGACTGATAACTGTGAAGCCAGCATGAGACTGACTCAAGGCCCCCTGAATATGGGTCTCAGCCAGAAGGACTGAGTAGTCTAAGGGACCTCAGACAGTGGAGCCAGGATGTATCCCTGGTGCACAAAAGGACCTTGCTAACATATCCCCCATGGAGGGATAACTGCCTTAACCTAGAGAGGAGAGAAGCCCTAGTCCCTACTTCACATGATCTGTCAGATCTACATGACCCCAACTGGATGGCATTCCCCTACATATGGAATTTGGGGGGGGGATGGGAGGGGAGGGTGGTTAGGGTGCATGTGAGAGGGCAAAGAGGGTAAAAGGGAGGGAGGGAAGGAGGGAGGGAGAGGGAACTGGGATAGACATGTAAAATACTAAATTAAATTAAAAAAAAAAAATGCTTTGACTCCAAAATTTAAGTTCAAGGACAAGTTACTGGGGAAAAGGATTTCTAATTTTGTTTCCACAGAAAATGAAAAGCTGTGGATTCCTTCCAGACTAATGTGGTTTGATCAAGCCAGACTGCCTGAAACAGAGTACCAGGTGATCCTACATTCAAAACAGCTGGAGCAAGCAGCCTTGCAGACTACAGCCAGGATTTCTGCATCTTCTTAGATTCCCTCATGACAGTGCCCCTTACCAGCAGGAAGTAGTTTGGAAAGAACAATGCCCAAATTCCCAAATATTGTCTATAAATGTTTGTTTTCATTTAAATGGACTTGGTTATTTAAAAAAAGAAAAGAAATGACAAAAAGAGTAAAAAAAAACCAAAAAGACTTCTACTTCTACTGAAAAATAAATGCTGAATTATTAAAAACAAAAATATATCATGGTAAAACAGAGTCCTAACAATAAACATAGTATAAAAGACATCAGCATTCCTGGTTTCTAATTACATTGAATAATATAATATGTAATAAGTAATAAATAAGTAATAATATTAAAAAAGCATCATCCTGACATAAAAACAGACACAATTATGAAAGGAGTAGAGTTGAGGTACCACAATTAAACCCATACACCTACAACCACCTAATTATGACAAAGAGGGCAACCATATGCATTAGCTATATGATAGTGTCTTCAACAAATGATCCTGATCAAACTGGTTAGTACCATATAGAAGAGTGAAACTAGATTTTTTTTTCTCATCCAGTGCAAATATCAACTCCAAATGGATGAAGGACTTCAAGTGAAGCTAATTCCCTGTTTCTTTAGAAATTTAGAAATACCATTTATAAACACAGGAAAGACCTTTTTGGACAGGAATTTTATGGGACCTCATGAAACTAAAAACAGCATCATTAGAGTGAAGCAGAAACCCATAAAATCAGAAAACACCTTTACCAGCTGTATCTCTGACAGAGGGTTAGTATCTAATAAATTCAAAGATTATAAAAAATAAAAAAATAGAAAAACAGCACTAAGAAAGCAAACATTTTAAATGTAGCTGAGACATGGAAGTAAATAGAGTTCTCAAACAAAAAAGTACAAATGACTGAGAAATATTTCCTAAAATTTTCAATATTCTTAACCACCAGGGAAATGCAAATTAAAACTACCTTGAAATCAGAAGATCAGGTAGGCCATCCAAGTAGCTTCCCCACACTCTTAATTCTTACAGCCATCCATAGTACTGCAAAAGAACACCAGTGATAGCCTCCTATCACCCATCCATGCCCACTGTGAATTCCACAGATCATACCACCGACTATTCCACCCCTCATTGCTGTGTCCCAACAGACACCTTCATCTCAACCATAGGCTGTTCCTGCCAGAAGACCATCTAGGCTGCCCAAGGACCTTTCCTACACTCCAAATACCTCAGATCCCATCATCATGGAATCCCTAATACTACAACAGAATACCAGCTACAGTCATGCCTTCCCCTTGTCCATGTCTACTGTGGATCCCAAAGAACACCCCACTCCTGTGTTCTCTCCTTTCAGTCTCCAATACAAATATGCATTCTCCCCGAACAGACCAGTAAAACAGTCAACACACAGAAATCACACTCTCTGAAAATCCTGACAAGACCTAGAAGCCAAGGAACAAAAGATACATCAAACAAAAACAAATCCAGAAATCAGCATCAAGACCTACAATAACCCCAAACCTAGATGCCTAGGAGACATTGTGAGTATATCATATATCCATTAGGCAACAATTTCTTCTCACTATAATTATTTTAGTGGAATCATTTGGAAAGAATTTTCTTTCATTTTCATTTCTTTTTTTTTTTTAGCTGTGCCCAGAGAGGGTAGGTATGTAGTTTTATTTCCTCGGCATTTATTTAAAATCACATCTCCTCCTCATCTATTTCTGTCATTGATAGACCATTGTCATCCAAATATAGTGTCATATAAGTACTCAACAGCCTATCTTAATCTCTTGGAACAGTTGAAAGGTTTTAATTAATATTGACCATTTACAACTCTAGTATTAAATGTGGATTTCTGTTTAATTTCCCACCTAATACTTGGAAAATCAAGGTCTCTTTTTTTAACCACCACCAATGACAGCAATATGTAAATAGACATAGAAGTTGTCCTAAATTGCTAGATGTCAATGGAGACTCTCACATCTACAGATGTCATAGGAATAGCCATAGAGAGCTCGAAATCATCCAAAGACCATATTAAGAGAAGTGTCATCCCACACCAGCTGGGAAACTAGTCTTCATTCTCAAGCTGGAGTGCTGACCACAAGGGAACCTATATATTCCTATTCAAGTAGAAATGGAAGCATTGATTGTCAATGTTTCCTTTAGAGTTTGAAAGGAACGTAGAAAAGATAATTATTATGATCCTATAATCTCAGCACTTCGGAAGTTAAGAAAGTTAGATACTGTATTAAAGGTGAGAAGAGGGACTCAGGGCTAATTTCGTGACACAGAACTTCTGAAAGGAAAACTAAGAAACACCCCCAAGAGAATTCATTAACTTCTGCTTTCCTAGACCATGGTTTCAAGGCACAGACATTTCTTCTGGGAGATAAGCTCTTCTGAGAATTTTCAAAGTAGAAAAAAGAAAAGGTCACAGTCTTTAGAAGACAAAACAGAGTCTTCCTGAAAGTTGTTAGCTTAGTCTCGCCCCATCCTTTGGACATCCCTTCTAATTTCTTCTTTCTTCATGTAGCTTTCATGTATTTCTAGACAAGATTATGAATAAAGAAGCCTGAGCATCTGAATCCAAAGACAGTCTAAACCTTGACACAAAATTAGAGATGCTCGCTAGATACAATCTGCTATGAGGAAGCAATTTATACAAATTCTCAGGTTTGTAAGAAGGAAAAACATCTTCTTGCTCCTCATGCACAGACACTTAGCTGCCTGGCTGAACCCACTGCCACATGTAGAGTATACCTGCAGATGAGATGTAAGACTTGGACATACTCTAAGAGCAAGACAAATGAATTAAGTACTTATGAATGAAAGTACATCCTCTCTTTTTAAGCTGCATTCAAGTGTAGCTGGAGTGGTCAAGCAGCTGGGATTCTCACCAGCTGAGGTAAGGATTTTATTTTTCTTTTGTTGAAATGTGTAGCCTTTAGATGTGGCTAATCAAAATACAGAATCCAGAGCCAACCATAAGAGTTTGACCTACTTTGTCAGATTCCCTAGATCATTGGGCTCCCATACTCTGAGAAAGTGATGGAGACTAACAAAATGTTAATATATGTATTTGAAGACATGGCTGTTCTGTGTAAGGGTATTTCACGTTCACATCTTTAACTTCATGCTCTGAGTTGGGTTTAGTGGTGCTTTGGATCACAGAGTCCTGTTGAACTTTGATGACTGACTCTGTGACTTTGCCATAAGATTGGTACCATGCATCAACAGTATGTTTTCCACAAAGAGATCGATCCCCTATCTCTGTCTCTATCTAATAAAATGGCTGCGGACTTACAGGAGGGAAATTGGAACATCAGGGTCAAAGGCTGTATTTGGATAAGAATATTGGGCTACAGAACAATACAAAATAGCTATTCTTTAATTGTGTTTAGTCTTTTCTTACAAGAAAAAAAAGACAAGCTTTCTGTAAAAGGATCTTATATGTTATATTTCTGTTTCTTTACAGATATTCAATAAACTGATAAAAATAAAGTTGATAAATAATTTCCAATGTTTTAAGTCTAATAGAGACACTTTCTTAAGTACAACACTGCATAATTTTAGAGAGTTGCTACTTATTTCTGAGGATTGTAGGAGAAGGGTGGGTATTGAAGAAGAGAGATAACAAATGTGGAAAACTGTAATTTCCAATGTCATTACCCACAAACAAATATGCACTAGTGAAATGTAGAAACTGAGATGTAAAAAACATGTACATATGACCAACACTAAATAGACTGAGCATATATGCATGTTCAAACACTGGCATGCACACATACATACACAAACACATATGTAGCAATAACAGTTAAACAGAAATAGGTCATGAATTTGAGAGGGAGAAGGGGGGCATAAGAGGAGTTGGAAAGGGGGATGTAATAGAAGTAAATACAAGACTCGTGAATGAAATTCTCAATGGATATAAATTAAAATAGAATAAGAAATTTGAAAATCAAGAAGCAAATCTATAAACTAGTATAAAAGATATAATATTATGAAGTCACATTTGTCATCCTAAGAGGCTTCTAATGTCACAAAATTTCAGTACATATAAGCACAAATTTACTGAGCAATCTTTTTCTAAGCAGCTAAGAAGACTACACAAAATGGAATTCTGGAACTCTACCTTGGGAAATGATTTCATCTTGGTAGGTATTCTGGATGACAGTGGATTTCCTGAATTGCTCTGTGCTGCAATCACAGCCCTGTACTTTTTGGCTCTGACCAGCAATGGACTGTTGCTCCTTGTCATTACCATGGATACCCGGCTCCATGTGCCCATGTACCTCTTACTTGGACAATTGTCTCTCATGGACCTTCTCCTCACATCAGTTATTACTCCCAAGGCAGTCATTGACTTTTTACTCAAAGACAACACCATCTCCTTTGGGGGATGTGCCCTTCAGATGTTCCTAGAACTGGTACTGGGGAGTGCAGAGGACCTCCTTCTGGCCTTCATGGCCTATGACAGGTATGTGGCCATTTGTCAACCTCTGAACTATACAATCTTAATGAGTCACAAAGTCTGCTGGCTCATGATAGCCACATCATGGAGTCTGGCTTCCCTTAGTGCTCTAGGATATAGCATCTACACCATGCAGTATTCCTTTTGCAAATCTCGGCAGGTCAATCACTTGTTCTGTGAAATCCCTCCCTTACTGAAGCTAGCTTGTGCAGACACCTCCAGATATGAACTGATGGTTTATTTGATGGGTGTTACAGTGCTAATTCTCCCTCTTGCTGCTATCCTGGCCTCCTACTCACTAATTCTGTTCACTGTGCTCAATATGCCCTCAAATGAGGGCAGGAAGAAAGCCCTTGTCACCTGCTCTTCCCACCTGACTGTAGTTGGGATGTGGTATGGAGGTGCTTCCTTCATGTATGTCTTGCCCAGTCCCTTCCACAGCCCCAAACAAGACAATATCAGTTCAGTTTTCTATACAATTGTCACTCCAGCTCTGAATCCCCTCATCTATAGTCTGAGGAATAAAGAGGTCACTGGGGCTTTGAAGAGAGTCCTGGGAAAACGACTGTCAACACAAGCCAACCTCTAGGTAGTTCTAATAATAACCTCTACTCAATTCTTTCACAAAGTCAGAATTTTGGTGTGATGAAACATCCCTTGTAAACTTCTCTTGGTAGAGAAGTATGGGATGAGGAAGAAGAATGGGATTCTTGGTAAATGATCTGTGAATCTTCTTTTTTGGGGGTATTGAAGAATCTGGCACTTTGTCAAACATGAACACAAAGACCAGGTTCATGTCAAGGTGGTAATGCCATTAGAGGCTCTAAACTAATTTCACATTGGAAAATTGGAATTGACATTTAAAGACAGTGAATAGCAATTATAATAAGTGGGTATCAGAATGTGTTTTCAAGTGTGATTCAGCTATCAATGGGAGAAGAATTTTAAATTTTGTATAAATTTTCAGTAAAAAAAAAAACAAAGTTTGTTGGATGTTCAATTTGCATCAGCCTTCTACATATTTGATAGATGAGATGACATCTATGGTTTATAGTCTCTCTCTCTCTCTCTCTCTCTCTCTCTCTCTCTCTCTCTCTCTGTGTGTGTGTGTGTAGTGTGTGTTAAACAATTTTTCATTTCTTTATTTTATTTCCAATGATGGAAACGGAACTGAACATTTACACTTATATCCTATGAAACATACAATTTCATAGTTCAATAAACCAATGCTTTCCTAGCTTTTCCTAATATATCTGGAAATATCTCAAAAATTGTCTAGAGTCCAGATACTTGGTATGTGTATCTGACTTATTTACACAATGTTTCTCATAAATAAATATGATTAGTGTAATTTTTGTATCAGTTAAATCCATAATTAGAATCACCATCTTTAAAAAATAAATAACAAAAAAAATACTGCCATGGATGTACAGTGAGGAACCCTTACACAGTGAGGTGGAAATTGCTAATAGATGTAGCCTCTGTGGAAATCAATCTAGATATTTCTTCAAAAATTAGACATAAAATTAACATAAGACTCACGTATGACACATCTAGGCACAAACCTAATAGATTCTATATCCTACCATAAGGACTCTTGTAAATTTGTGTTCATTGCTTGTTTTATTATCAATAACTAGAAATAGGAATCACTGTAGATATCTGTTAATGGATTAATAGGTAATGGAATGTTGGTGCATATACACCACAGAATTTTGCCCAACTATAAAGAAAAAAACAACAATTTCATCTAAATTGATGAATTGTAAAAAGAAATTAAAGCAAGTGACATAACACAAATGCATAAAGACAAAGACTATATGTTCTCTCTTACATGTGAATCCTAGCTCTAAATCCTTAGTTCATATATATAAGCTAGGAAACTAAAAAGGGGACATTGGAAAACATGTGTTAAGGATGGGTTTTGGAAAACTATGGTGATATGAAAGAAGAGAAATGGAATATACGAAGGAGGAAAGATTAAGCAGAGACAGGGTGGTGAAATGGGGCCATGCAGGAAAGATTAAAGGTGTCTGAAAAGAACCATATGGAAACATATTATCTTGTAACTCAGTTAAAGACATACTTATAAAAGATTGTGAATGGAAACATAAGTTGAAATTGGAAGAATGTGAAGAAGGAAGAGTATAACTTGCTTTCTTGCTAATTTAATATTTTGGACTATGACAGGTTGTGTTGCATGCATGAAAACAATAATTGTTTCTTGTTAATTTTTATATCAAAGGTAATCTTATAGATGCTTTATAGCACTAAATGAAGTTATTTTGAGTTACTGTCAAAAAAATAGAACAATGTTTTCCAGATGCTAGGGAAAGTTGATGGTCATCAACAGGAACAGGGAAGCACTGATTATTGATACATACAGAGTTACAGTTAGGTAAAAGCAATGTGTTGTTCTACATCAATGACGATATGCAAAACAATGCAAAGTGTTTTCTGAAACACAAAAGATGGGATTTTGAAAGTTTTCACCATAAATCACTCTAAATAATTGAAATGATATATATGTAAACTGATTTTAATCAAATGCATACCTATGTAAAAGAAAACACAGAACATTAACTCATACAATATTATACATTTTATGTAGTAGATAAAATAAAAATTTCTTTCTGAAATCAGTAGAAGTCAATGTAGTAAAAATAATCAAAATTCCTGTAAACTCCCAGAGATAACTATGTACATTGAGAGGATATTCTTCTGAGTTGATGTGTTCATTGTAGAAGTTTGCTACACTCGTTAGCCTACAGTAGTATATATGTGTTTCCTTACTGATGGAAAGACTCAGGTCTGATGACAGAACACAAAGGTTGGAATTCATTACTCAAATGTTTTCTAATGTAACTGATTCTATTATTTTATTAAATATGTAATGTTTCATGTGTGTTTGTTTATGTGCTCATATTAATAAAATATGTCAATCTCTTAGGTATGTAACTCATATTTTTCTTGGGAAATTTCTCATGAATATATTTTTATAAATTAATGTTGAAATCAACTGCATATTCCTTTTCCACTCACTTTATAATCCTCATAGCCTTTCTGTCTTTTTATTTATTTATTTATTTTATAAAACCAAGTCCATTTAAATGAAAACAAACATTTATAGAAAATATTTGGGAATTTGGGCATTGTTCTTTCCAAACTACTTCCTGCTGGTAAGGGGCACTGTCATGGGGGAATCTAAGAAGATGCAGAAATCCTGGCTGTAGTCTGCAAGGATGCTTGGTCCAGTTGTTTTGAATGTAGGATCACCTGGTACTCTGTTTCAGGCAGTCTGGCTTGATCAAACCACATTAGTCTGGAAGGAATCCACAGCTTTTCATTTTCTGTGGAAATAAAATTAGAAATCCTTTTCCCCAGTAACTTGTCCTTGAACTTAAATTTTGGAGTCAAAGCATTTTTTTTTTTTATTTAATTTAGTATTTTACATGTCGATCCCAGTTCCTTCTCCCTCCCTTCCTCCATACCTCCCTCCCTCCTTCCCTCCCTTTTACCCTCTCTGCCCTCTCACATGCACTCTAGCCACCCTCCCCTCCCATCCCCCCACCCCAATTCCATATGTAGGGGAATGCCATCCAGTTGGGGTCATGTAGATCTGACAGGTCATGTGAAGTAGGGACTAGGGCTTCTCTCCTCTCTAGGTTAAGGCAGTTATCCCTCCATGGGGGATGTGTTAGCAAGGTCCTTTTGTGCACTAGGGATACATCCTGGCTCCATTGTCTGAGGTCCCTTAGACTGCTCAGTCCTTCTGGCTGAGACCCATATTCAGGGGGGCCTGAGCCATTCCAATGCTGGCTTCCCAGCTATCAGTCTGGTGGCCCGTTAGCTCCTCCTTGTTCAGGCAAGCTGTCTCTATATGTTTCTGCAGCCTGGTCTTGTCCTCTCCATCTGCATCTGAGTTCTACTTCGACTCAGTGTTTATGTGTGGGTGTTTGCTCCTGTTTCCAACAGGCATTAGATGAGGGCTCCATGGATAAGTTAGTTGTTGATCTCCCCATCCGGGAAGGGCATTTATGGTAGCCTTTCCACGGTTGCTCAAATTGTTAGTTGGCTGCAGTCTTGTAGTTCTCTAGACCTTTCTTTGTGTTTAATTTTATCTTCAAAACAATATTGGCTCTCTCTCTGTCTCTCTCTCTCTCTCTCTGTCTGTCTGTCTCTCTCTCTCTCTCCTGTCTTCTATTCCTAACCCGGCTCAATCTTCCTAGTCACAAGTGTTTTCCTTTCCTCCCCCTCGTTTTCTCCTACTTCTCTCTCCATTTGCTGCTCCCCCACTTCCCCTGTGCTCTGGGGGATTTGTCTCTTCCTGGTTCTGTGAGGGACTTTATATGAATCTCTTAGGATACACCTTGTATCTGCCTTTCTGCTATCTTAAATAAGATCAATATTTACTTTATATTGGGTAAGCTCCAGGACAGTAGCACCCTGGTTTGTTTTACTTACCACTAAAGTCCGGGTTTCTGTCTTACATCAGATACATGTAAACTTTCACCAATGGAAAAACACACAACTGCTTCTCCCTCAATATAATGTGCACAGTCCAGAGTCTTTGAATACACATCTCATGAGTAGTCTTTGCAATCATCTGCAAGAACATAATTTGCCTTTTTGAGTCTGATTTGTGAGATTGGAAACACTTTTTTTTTCATGTCAGTTGCAGCATGCTGCCCAATAAGATCAACAGAAGGAAGTACTATGCACCAAGTACTTGTGTTTCAGGTTCATTCTAGGCATTATGGCACACACACAAAAAAAAATCTTTTACTTCATAGAACTCTATGATAGGCACACTAAACCTCAGTTTTGAAATTAAAGAAATGGATCATGATTGAATTCAATTACTTGACTATAGGCTTACTATTAGAAATACTTTTGTTGAATTGTAAGTACGATGTCCATGTCTCTACCCTATTGTCTCTGTAATGGGAGCCTCTAAAGCAACCATCAAGATTTAATTCCTGATCCCAGTCTCCAGGGAGGACTCCAGCAACATACCCACCCCACCCCATGCAACTAGCGTATGTGGACCTCCAGGAATGGCAGCCAGGGCTTTCTAGCCTTGGCTACAAGAGGACTCCAGAATACCTTAGTACTAACCAAAAGTGATGATTGAGCACAGTTCTACCTAGCACAATGATGGTCTAAAGAGAACAAGGAGACCTATTTGTGGTCCTGGGTGGTCTGCTCTGGACTGGTAGGAGAAAATTCTGACGCAACTGGCATTATTAGCACCAGGCACATGGGCATACTATGGTGAGCAAATGTAAGGTTTGGTATGATGAGAGAGAGAGAGAGAGAGAGAGAGAGAGAGAGAGAGAGAGAGAGAGAGAATGGTTCATGCCTGGTGGACAGAGGGATATCTGAAGAGGTGAAGGAGATGAGGAGTTGGCTGAGGTGTGTTGCATAGTGAACTGGCCTTGAGTCCTGAGAATGAGGGAGTAGGGTCACTGCCCTCTCATAGGCCATGTGGTGGCATGGGGAAAGATTCTCTTCTCCCCTCACCCCTAGCCACCTGCAGTGGTTGGGAGACCTACCCAAACCCCACCTGACCCAACCTCTAGGCAGCTGCAACACTAGGGAGAATGGGCACTGTGCCTCAGTAGAGTTGACGCTGCAGACAGGGTCACTTGTGATCCAGCCCTGAAGGAATGATGGGGGCAAAGCTGGTACTGTTTCCCTCACCTATGTATGGTGGTAGGACTGAGGGAAAGATGCCCTCTCCCATCCCCCTATCACCTGTACCAGCTGTAGCACTCAGGAAGCAGGACTTGCTCCTCCCCTAGGCAACACAGTAGAGCTGACACTGTTGGCAGAGCTTCAAGTGAGATAGATAGCCCTGAGGGTGTGACAGGGGGTAGCGGGCTATAACCCCTTTGTTTGCCATGTGGTGGTGAGAGCAAGGAAAAGATGCCCCACCTATAGTGGACAAAGCATCCCAGAATTGTGGCACATACCTGTAATCCCAGCACTTCTGAGGGAGAGGCAGGTGGATCTCTGTAGGTTCTGGATCAGCCTGCTCTGCATAAAAAATTTCAGACAAGGCAGGGATTCAGATCAGACAGGGCTACACAGTGAAACTATAGCAAATAAAAGCAAAATCCAGAAAACATAAAGCAAGAATAAAACTTATCCACAATATCACCAACTAGAGTATGCACTCTCAATATTCACATGAACATATCCAAACATGCACTGTCCCACCAAGAATATCAAAAATAAAAGTGGCTACTTTAATTCAATGCTTCTTGTGTACTAGGATTTTCTGTAAGAACTTTATCAAATTGTTTTAATGAAGGATCACTACAATCCCATTATAGTGTTATTTTTTTAATTTTTTTAATTTATTTTATATAACAAAGTCCATTTAAATGAAAACAAACATTTATAGACAATATTTGGGAATTTAGGCGTTGTTCTTTCCGAACTACTTCCTGCTGATAAGGGGCGCTGTCATGGGGGATTCGAAGAAGATTCAGAAATCCTGGCTGTAGTCTGTAAGTCTGCTTGGTCCAGCTGTTTTGAATGTAGGATCACCTCGTACTCTGTTTCAGGCAGTCTGGCTTTATCAAACCACATTAGTCTGGAGGGAATCCACAGCTTTTCATTTTCTGTGGAAAGAAAAAAAGAAATTCTTTTCCCCAGTAACTTGTCCTTGAACTTAAATTTTGGAGTCAAAGTAATTTTTTTAATTTAATTTATTATTTTACATGTCGATCCCAGTTCCTTCTCCCTGCCTCCTTCCTTCCCTGTCTCCTTTACTCCCTCCTTCCCTCCCTCTCTCCTTCCATCTCCTTTACCCTCTCTTCTCTCTGACATGCACTCTAACCACCCTCCCCTCCCATCCCCCACCCCAATTCCATATGTAGGGGAATGCCATCCAGTTGGGGTCATGTAGATCTGACAGGTCATGTGAAGTAGGGACTAGGGCTTCTCTCCTGTTTCTAGATTAAGGCAGTTATGCCTCCATGGGGGATGTGTTAGCAAGGTCCTTTTGTGCACCAGGGATACATCCTGGATCCACTGTCTGAGGTCCCTTAGACTGCTCAGTCCTTCTGGCTGAGACCCATATTCAGGGAGGCCTGAGTCAGTCCCATACTGGCTTCCCAGCTATCAGTCTAGTGGCCATTAGCTCCTCCTTGTTTAGGTAAGCTGTCTGTATGTGTTTCTGCTGCATGGTCTTGTCCTCTCCATCTGCATCTGGGTTCTAGTTCGACTCAGTGTTTATGTATGGGTGTTTGCTCCTGTTTCCAACAGGCATTAGTTGAGGGCTCCATGGATAAGTTAGTTGTTGATCTCCCCATCCGGGAAGGGCATTTATGGTAGCCTTTCCACGGAAGCTGAGATTGTTAGTTGGCTGCAGTCTTGTAGTTCTCTAGACCTTGCATTGTGTTCAATTTTATCTTCAAACCAATATTGGCTCCCTCTTTTATGTTCTCTCTCTCTCTCTCTCTCTCTCTCTCTCTCTCTCTCTCTCTCACTTTCCTGTATTCTATTCCTAACCAGGCTCAATCTTTCTGGTCACACATGTTTTCCTTTCTTCCCCCTCGTTTTGTCCTACTTCTCTCTCCATTCGCTGCCCCCCCCCCACTTCCCCTGAGCTCTGGGGACTTGTCCCTTCCCAGTTCTGTGAGGGACTTTATATGAATCTCTTAGAATACACCTTGTATTTTAGTTCATCTGGTGGTATGAATTATATAGGGTGGTGATCCTTTGATCTAGGTCTAAAATCCATATATGAGTGAGTACATACTGTGTTCCTCTTTTTGCGACTGGGTTACCTCATTCAGGATGGTTTCATCAAGTGTCATCTACTTGCCTGCAAATTTCAAGATACCATTATTTTTTTCTGCAGAGTAGTATTCCATTGTGTAGATGTGTCACATCTTCATTAACCATTCTTCAATTGAGGGGCATCTAGGTTGCTTCCAGGTCCTTGCTATTACAAATAGTGCTGCTATGAATATAGTTGAACAGATGTCTTTGTTGCATGGATGTGAACCCTTTGGGTATATGCCTAAGAGGGTGATTGCCGGGTCCTGTGGTAAACTAATTCCCATTTTCCTGAGGAACCACCATACTGATCTTCAAAATGTCTGTATGAGTTTGCACTCCCACCAGCAGTGGAGGAGTGTTCCCCTTTCTCCACATCCTCTCCAACATGAGTCATCATTGGTGTTTCTAATTTTAGCCATTCTGGCAGGAGTAAGATGGTATCTCAGAGTTGTTTTGATTTGCATTTCCCTGATAGCTAAGGATGTGGAGCATTTTCTAAAGTGTCTTTCAGCCTTTTTGATTTCCTCTATTGAGAATTCTTTCTTCAGTTCTGTACCCCATTTTTTTTCATAGGGTTATTTGGTGTTTTGTTGACTAGTTTCTTGAGTTCTTTGTATATTTTGGAGATCAGCCCTTTGTCGGATATAGGATTGGTGAAAATCTTTTCCCAGTCTGTGGGCTGCCGTTTGGTCTTGTCCACTGTGTCCTTTGCCTTACAGAAGCTTCTAAGTTTGAAGAGGTCCCATTTATTAATTGTTGCTCTCAGTGTCTGTGCCCCTGGAGTTATGTTCAGGAAGCAGTCTCCTATACAAATTTGTTCAAGGGTACCTCCTACTTTCTCTTCTAAGAGGTTCAATGTGGCTGGATTGATGTTGAGGTCTTTGATCCATTTGGACTTGAGTTTTGTGCATGGCGACACACATGGGTCTATCTGCAGTCTTCTACACACCCTCATCCAATTGTGCTAGCACCATTTGTTGAAGATGCTGTCCTTGCCCCATTGTACAATTTTAGCTGTTTTGTCGAAAATCAGGTGTTCATATCTTCAATATCGTACTAGAAGTCCTAGCTATTGCTATAAGACAACAAAAGGAGATCAAGGGGATCCAAATTGGAATGGAAGAAGTCAAACTGTCTCTATTTGCAGATGATATGATAGTTTACATATGCGACCCAATAAACTCTACCAGGGAACTCCTACAGCTGATAAACACCTTCAAAAAAATAGCAGGATACATGATAAACTCAAAAAAATCAGTAGCCCTACTTTTTTCAGACTACAAAGAGACAGAGAAAGAAATCAGAGAAACATCACCCTTTACAATAGCCACAAGCAACATAAAGTATCTTGGTGTAATGCTTACCAAACAAGTAAAAGACCTACTTTGTGGCTCTAAAGAAGAAATTAAAGAAGGTACCAGAAAATGGAAAGATCTCCCATGCTCTTGGATAGGTAGGATAAACATAGTAAAAATGGCAATCTTGCCAAAAGTAATCCACAGATTCAATGCAATCCCCATTAAAATCCCACCACAATACTTCACCGACCTTGAGAGGATAATAATCAACTTTATATGCAAAAAAATGACCCAGGATAGCCAAAACAACCCTATACAATAAAAGAACTTCAGGAGGCATCACCATTCCTGACTTTAAGCTCTACTACAGAGCTATAGTTCTGAAAACAGACTGGTATTGGCATAAAAATAGACAGGTAGACCAATGGAATCGAATTGAAAATCCTGATATTAACCCACACACCTATGAACACCTGATTTCAACAAAACAGCTAAAATTATACAATGGTGTGAAGACAGCATCTTCAACAAATGGTGCTGGTACAATTGGATGAGTGTGTGTAGAAGACTGCAGGTAGACCCATGTCTGTTGCCATGTACAAAACTCAAGTCCAAATGGATCAAAGACCTCAACATCAATCCAGCCACATTGAACCTCTTAGAAGAGAAAGTAGGAGGTACCCTTGAACAAAATCCATTTCCTTCCTTATCCTCCTTCTTTCTCAGTCTTCTTTTAGTCCCTCATTACACAAACAAATGCCAAGACATGTCACTTGAGGGCCCACCGATTTCTGTTTTAAACTTTAAGAAAATTAAATCAAGGTTTCCACTTACTGATTACAAAAATAATACATTTAAGAAAATTACTACCCACATTGTCAATAGGGGAAATATTAAAGTAACTAGTGAATTTACTATTGTGAAACTGACGATTTTCCAGTTTTGTTTTCTGCTGTAATTATTAGAGTTTGAGGATATTACATCAACTCTGTGCCTGATGTTCTGCCCTAATATGAAATTGCTACTTCTAAATTATTATGCTTAAGTCTTGCTCAATCAATTTTCTCTGTCAATTTTAGGAGTTCCTATGGAGAGAGCAAGTCCTGCCTTTATGCAACAAATTCTCACCTTATGGTAGTCTCTCATTTCTTCCCTGAGAGTGCATTTAAACAAATGCATATACAATTTTGTACATTTCTGTAAATAGTGTAATTTTATTTATTTGCTATATTGAGCATTTTCTTATTTTTTCTTTATTATTATTATTATTAATTATTTGTTTTTTTCAGGACAGGTTTCTGTGTATAGCTCTGGCTTTATTGGAACTCATTCTGTAGACCAGGATGGCCTCAAACTCACAGATTTCCATGTGTTTCTGCTTCCATGAAGTCTGGAACTAAAGGCATGTGCCATCACTGTCCATAACATTTTTGCCTGTTACATTGTAGCAGCTGTCATTGTATAAAGGGATAGGCTTCATTATGATATTTTCATTCAAGTTCATCACTTATTTTTGTAATTTTTACAATATCGTATATTATTGTTCTTTATTTTCTCTTTCATTTCTTGCTGGTTTTCTTCATGACTCCTGCATCCATTGTGAGAGAAACCTGTGGCCTCAGAGATCATTCAGATACAGAGAGCTCAGAAAAACAAGCCATAAAACACACCCAAGAGTATTCATTAATTTACTATTTCCTAGACTAATGTTTCCAGGGGAGGCCATTTCACCTGGGAGGTTTCTCTCTGAAGACAGCAATAGAAGAGGGATAAGAGGGGCCTCAAGCTCAGAAGGCAAAGTATTTTGCTTCTCTACAAACCTTCAGCTTACCTCTGACCTTGGGTACACTTAGATGTGGCCTTTTGGACCTCTCTTCCAATTTTAATTTCTTTCATACACCTTTGAACTTTGCTCCCATATGGCAGCAGGAATAAAACAAATCTGAGCATCTGGACCCAAGAAAATTGGATAAATGACATAGAGATAGAATATTTTCTTTCATGCAACCTGTTAAACAGAAACAGTTTCTACTCGTTCTCCTGTGTCAAAACTGTAAGACATCTTTATCCATAGGACACTACGTAAAGAATATTAGCTGCCCAGCTGCCTTCACATATGTCTTCAGAGAACATCTGTAGATAAATGGAAGGATAATAGCCTTGACACCTGACACTATAAGAATTCCTCCTGTGCATACTTAAACAACTTAGCAATACAAATTAGGTGCAGTAAAAACTACTTCTGCCTTTCTTTGTACTGAATACCCTCCATCTTCACCCAGCTGAAGAGAAGCAGAGGTGGTCCGGCAGCTAAACCTCTCATCACTTGAGGTAAGAAATTTATTTGTAATTAAATTAAATGTGTAACCTGGTAGGTAGCATGTTATGGCAACATAAAATCCAAATCAGAATGTAAAGACTTAAAGTATGGCAGGTTGTGATGGTTCATGTCACTAATCCCAGCACTAAGGAGGCAAAAGCAGGTGTGTCTCTGTCAATTTGAGGCCAGCCTGATCTACAAAGTGAGTTCTGGGACAGGTTGAACTACACTGAGAAACCCTGTCTTCAAAAAAAATAAAAAAACAACAAACAAACAAAAAAAACACTTAAAAGTACAATATCAGATTTGCTGTTGCTTTGAGTTTCATTGTCATTTCAATTGCTCTCTTGTTCTATTTTAGAACAGATAAAGGCAGATTTATGTCCCACTAGTATACTCATCTACTTTGTTGTAAATACACACCACTTTACACTGTGGTAATAGTGTAACAGTTTTTGAAAAGATGCCATTTCATAGAGCTTAGTAATAGAAGTGTGAACTGTGCTCTACCAAGACGTTTATGTGTAGTGATGTTTTAGTATATCTTTGTTTGCTCCTTATTAGTTTTTCTATGAGTGCTGATGCCATCCACCCATGAGCCATGCTGTAGTGACGCACCCTGTATATTCCTGTAGCAGTATATCTGTGTATGGCTGTACTCAGACATCTATGTTTTCTGCTTTTATGAGATTAAATTCCAGAGCCGAGTCCTGCCTTCTGATAGTAACTTCAACACCCATCTTCAGAAGTTTTATTAAGACACAAAAGTCAGGTATTTTAATGTCAATAAGGAAAGTTATTTAAACACAAGAAAGGTAGCATATTATTACTGGAGTCTCAAGGTGCTAACATAAAAACTAGATTTGTGTTAATTAAATTCCATTGACTAATCTGTTTCTAGGCAACAAAATGGAATTCTGGAACTCCACCTTGGGAAGTGGCTTCATCTTGGTGGGGATTCTGGATGACAGTGGATTTCCTGAACTGCTCTGTGCCACAATCACAGCCCTTTATACATTGGCTCTGACCAGCAATGGACTGCTGCTCTTGGTCATAACCATGGATACCCGGCTCCATGTGCCCATGTATTTCCTGCTTGGACAGCTCTCTCTAATGGACCTCCTCCTGACATCAGTCATCACTCCCAAGGCTATCTTGGACTTTCTGCTCAAAGACAACACTATCTCCTTTGGAGGTTGTGCCCTTCAGATGTTTCTAGAACTGGCAATTGGTGGTGCAGAGGACCTCCTTCTGGCCTTCATGGCCTATGACAGGTATGTGGCCATTTGTCATCCTTTGAATTACACAATCTTAATGAGGCCAATAGTCTGCTGGCTAATGGTCACTGCATCATGGTTTCTAGCAATCCAGATGGCCTTTGGATTTACCATCACTACCATGCACTATTCTTTCTGTAAATCTAGGCAGATCAGACATCTGTTTTGTGAGACGCCTCCCTTGCTAAAGCTAGCCTGCGCAGACACCTCTAATTTTGAGCTTGTAGTTTATTTGGTGGGGGTGCTAATGTTAATTCTCCCTCTTACTGTTATCTTTTTCTCGTATGCATGGATTTTGTTCACTGTGCTCTATATACCCTCAAATGAGGGGAGGAAGAAAGCCCTTGTTACCTGCTCTTCACATATGACTGTTGTGGGCATGTACTATGGGGCTCTCACTGTCATGTATCTCATACCCAGTTCCTACCACAATCACAAGCGAGACAATATCCTCTCTGTTTTCTACACAGTTGTCACCCCAGCTCTCAATCCCCTCATCTACAGCCTGAGAAATAAGGAAGTAACTGGGGCTTTGAAGAGAGTCCTGGGAAATACTTGCTGCTGTTACATTGTACATTCAAGATAGTTGCAATATTATTCCTCTTAACTTAATTTCTTGTATTCCTTAGACATTTCTGCTATGAATGTAATACTCTTGAAGAAACTTGGGCAGTAAAGTAAAAACATGTGTCTTTCGATTAACAATGTAACAATCATTTCAATATTTATTTGAACATTCTCTTTTAAGGCATTTAATAGGATAGAATTCATACTCTTTAGAGTTTCTCTTCTGTGTCTCTATTTTCTAAAATAACTGCTTAGAAAAAAAATTCTAAAGGGAAGTACTCACTGGACCTGAACCCTTAGATTTAACAATATATTAAACTAAGAACTATAGAAAAAATTTAGGTGATGACTCAGATTATTAGGAGGGAATGAGTGCAGTTTACAAAAATTTTAAATCAAATAATGTCAATCAAACATAATACTGACAGCAATAGGATTGTCTAATGTCCACAAGATATAGGACCATTTTACTTTCCCTCTTTGTAAACATCAGCTTTTATGGATGCCCTGACAGATGTCATTGCTTGGCAGGGAGGAATCTTCTTTGCTCTTTTCTTTCTTTCTCTGTTTATTTCTTCATTTTTTCTTTTTTCTTTCCTTCCTTTTTTCTTCCTTTCTTTCCCCCTTTCTTTCTTCCTTACTTTTCTGAAATGATGGCAATTCAAGTGAAAATGTATGCTTCTATTCTGTGTATAATCAAAACAAAAAACAAAATAAACTCATATCTTTTCTTTTTTTCCCTTAAACATATCTTTACATATCTAGTAATTAGTAAGGGTCCATTATGCTTGTTGTGTTTATCTGGTTGAAACATTAAACAATGTGTGCATGTCTCATGATATCATAAGGTACCTAATATATATTCATACTTTTCATTGCTTTTTATCAGTTAAAGATAAATTGGGACAGGCATAGTAGTGTATATCTTTAATCCCAGTCCTAAGGAGGCAATATGATTTCTGTGACCATGAGGCCAGGTTAATCAGTGTTTATAATGAGACCTTGTCTAAAGAATATTTGAAACCTAGAAAATAGAATAAATGGCAGTGTATTTCAATTTCTTGTTAGTGAAATATGTTGTATGCATAATGTTCTAGATATTTTTTGAGAAAATTAATTAATTCATTTCCTATCTTTTCTAGTATTTGAAGCTTGATACAGCCATAAAATGTATCTTTGTCATACCAACCCCCACATCCATCCTGCTCCTGCTTCCTCAACACATCCATTTCCCAATTTCATTCCTCATAAGTCTAATTAGTGCTGCCTATATGAACATTGGTGTGGGATCATCCACAGAGACATGGGCAACATACTAATTACCACTCACAAAAATTAGTGACTCTACCTTCCTCAGCAGCCATCAATTACCAGTGACTTCTTACTAGAAAAGGTTACAGGAAACTCCTCTCTTCCACAAGGTGGAATTTTTAACTGAATCAGTCTTGTGCAGAGATATGCTGGTAACCACAGCTGCAGTGAGTTCTTGTGTGCAACAGTCATTCTGTGATCTGACCAGATCTTCTCAGCACTCTTTCCAATCTTCATCTTACATTGTTTTCACCCTCTCTTCTGTGATGTTCCTTATCCTGAAATGGGATGTTTAACACAGATGTCTCTTCTTTGGCTGAGCATTTGCAGTTGTTTATTCCTAAGCACTTTGAAGACTTAAAGTCTCTACACTAACCACTACCCTCTACAATAAGAAGATTCTCTGATGAAATCTTAGAGCCTCAAAAACCCATGAGTATAACCATAAATATATAGAAGGCAACTTGGCATGACCCTTGGCTAAACAATATCTATAATTTATTTCTTGGAACCTGCAGTTTCCTCAGGCTTGGATTTTAACATTCTAACAGCACAAGCAATTAACTGTCTACTGTGGAATAAGCCTCATACCAAACCAAGAGCAATTGGTTACCCCTATAAATGGTCTTGCCACTATTACGCCAGTGGTCATATCTCACCTGGCTAATCTATACTGTAGCATGTAGGATCCAGAGCACATCAGGACCTTGAATGACTTTTCTTTGCCAGTCTACCACTAATCAGCAGGGAGAGAGATTCCTGAACAGTTCAAGATTGGTTTATCTATGTTCTAAAACCAAAGTATGCAGGGTCTTTAACAATAGGATTTACAAACTAGCAATTCATGTGCAATGACATTCCCGTGTGTGCTTGTATGCACGTGTGTGTGTGTGTGTGTGTGTGTGTGTATGTGTGTATGTGTACACAAGCACATAGTGCTCTGTGGTTATACTTTATTTTAGGCTGTGGCTTTTAAAGTATTCAGTCATGAAAATATAATGGTATGTTTTCATACATATCAATGCTGAATACATTGAAATTTTAACTGATTTCACTTGGCTTTGCTGTGACATTTTCAAAGTCATACAGGTATGAATAGGCCAGGTACCTCAAACAACAGTAAATAGCTCTGCTTTGAGTTACTATTACTTTGAAGGTAATAATAGATTTTAAGAATCCAGAAAATTCAAAGGAACAAAAAAGTAAGTATTAACAATTTTCCAGGAATCCATGATCAAGAGTTAAAGCACCTGGGATCTAATCTGGGGAAAACAATAACAGAAATGTCACCAAATTTGAAAGGTGGCTTCCTGTATAAGATATCTGGAGTACAGGTGAGAATGAGTGGTATCTGAAGCCTGAGAAACTAAAGAATCTGAGTAACAAATCAGTGAACTTGTGTTGCTATACCTCAACCCATATTGCCCTATATGTGGCATAAATAAGAAGCAGAGTCTTTATTCCCAGAAATAAAAGGGAAGTTTCAAGACACCACCAACTGTTCTGGAATTACTTTTGGAGATGAAGAGGTTCAGATGACAAAGAACAAGGGGGTGTTTCTTCTGACAGGCTACTACAAAACTATGCACAACATTTTTTCTACCTTTGGCAAAAAATAATCCAGTCATTACCACTGCCAGAAATTTATATGGAAGGAAATTAATATAGATAATTAGTTAATATTTCAGGCAGGACCCTACAGAAGTAAAGGTGTGAATCCATCAAAATATTTCTTTACATCTACTATGTTGTGACCTATGATAGATATGTGGCTATTTGTCAACCTCTGAACAATATCTTAATGAGTCACGAAGTGTGAGGGCTCATAATAGCCACATTATGGAGCCTGGCTTCTCTTAGTGCTCTAGGATATAGCATCTACACCATGCAGTATTCCTTTTGCAAATCTCAGTAGGTCACTCATTTGTTCTGTGAGATCCACCTTATTGAAGCTAGCTTGTGCAGACACCTCCAGATATGAACTCATGGTTTATTTGATGGGTGTGACAGTGGTAATTCTCCCTCTTGCTGCTATCCTGGCCTCCTACTCACTAATTCTGTTCACTATGCTCAATATGCACTCAAATGAGGTCAGGGAGAAACCCTTGTCACATACTCATCTCACCTGATTATGGTTAGGATATGATATGAGGGTTCTTCCTTCATGTATGTCCTGACCAGTCCCTTTCACAGCCCCAAACAAGACAATATCAACTCAGATTTCTACACAATTGTGTCTCTGAATCCCCTCAGCTACAGTCTGGCGAATTAGGAGGTCACTGAGGCTTTGAGGAGAGTCCTGGGAAAATGGCTATCAACACAAGGTAGTTCTAATAGTAACCTCTAAACAATGCTTCCACAAAGTCAGAATGTTGGTGTGAAGAAATATCCCTTGTAAATTTTTCTTGGTAGAAAAGTATGGGATGAGGAGGAAGAAAGGAATTATTGGTAAATGATCTGTTAATATTCGTTTCAGGGGGTATTCGAGAATCTGGCACTTTGTCAAGCATGGACACAAAGACCAGGTTCATGTCAAGATGGTAATGCCATTAGAGAGAGGCTCTAAACTAATTTCACATTGGAAAATTGGAATTGACATTTAAAGACAATGAATAGTAATTATAATAAGTGGGTATCAGAATATGTTTCCAAGTGTGAATCAAATATCAATGTGAGAGGATTTTTTAAATTTTGTATAAATTCCCAGTAAAAATTCAAAGTTTGTTGTATGTTCAATTTGCATCAGCCTTCTAAATATTTGATAAATGAGATGCCATTCTTGTATATAGTGTCTGTGTGTGTTTGCGTGTGTGTTATAAAATTTATCATTTACTCATTTACTCAATTTACTCAATGATGGAAACTGAACTGAACATTTACACTTCTATCCTATGAATAATACAATTGCACAAGATGAATAAACCAGTGCTTTCCCAGATTTTCCTAATATAGCTCGAAATATCTCAAAAATTGTCTAGGGTTCTGATGCTTAGTATGTGTATCTGACTTATTTGCACAATGTTTACATGTGTAAGCATCAACTGGTTACTCATAAATAATAATGATGTGTGTAATTTTTGTATCAGTTAAATCCATAATTAGAATTACTGACCTTGAAAAATAAATGCCAAAAATACTGCCATGTATGTAGGATGAGGAACACTTTCACAGTGAGAAGGAAATTGTTAATAGATACAGCCTCTATGGAAATCAGTCTAGATATTTCTTCAGAAAATAGACATAAAACTAACATATGACTCAGTTATGACACCTAACGGACTCCTCTATATCCTACCTTAAAAATTCTTGGAATTTTGTGTTCATTGCTATTTTATTTACAATCACTAGAAAAAGGAATCACTGTAGATATCTATTAATGGATTAATAGATAATGGAATGTTGGTACATAAACACCTCAGAATTTTGTCCAATTATAAAGAAAAAAAATGAAAATGTCATTTAAATTGATGGATTATAAAAAGAAGTTAAAGTAAGTGACATAACACACACACACACACACACACACACACACACACACACACAAAACTGTATGTTTTATATGTGAATCCTGGCTCTAAATCCTTAGTTCATATATTTAAGCTAGAGTATTTGTAGATCTAGGAAACTAAAAAGGGAACATTGGGAAACATGCCTTAAGGATGGGTTTTGGCAAACTATGGTGATATGAAAGAAGAGAGACAGAATATTGGAGGGAGGAAAGATTAAGCAGAGACATGGTGGTGAAATGGGGCCATGCAGGAAAGATTAAAGGTGTCTGAAAAGAACCACATGGAAACATATTATCTTGTAACTCAATTAAAGACATAACTTATAAAAGGTAAATGATAAAATAAGTTGAAATTGGAAGAATGGGAAGAAGGAAGAGTTTAACTTGCTTTCTTGATAATTTAATATTTTGACTATGAGAGGCTGTGTTACATGTATGAAGACAATAATTGTTTCATGTTCATTTCCATGTCAAAGGTAGTCTTATAGATACTTTATAGAATTAAATAAAGTTATTTTGAGTTACTGTCATAAAAGTAGAACAATACTTTCCAGATGCTGAGTAAAGTTGATGGTCACCAACAGGAACAGGGAAGCATTGATTATTGATACATACGGAGTTACAGTTAGGTAGAATCAATGTGTTGTTCTACATGAGTGATGACATACAAAACAATGAAAAGTGTTTTCTAAAATACAAAAGATGGGATTGTGAAAGTTTCACCATAAACCACTCTAAATAATAGATGATATATATTTAATCTGATTTTAATCAAATGTATACCTATGTAAAAGATAACACAGAACATTAACTCATACAATATTGTACATTTTATGTAGTAGATAAAATAAAAAAATCTTTCTAAAACCAGTAGAAGTCAATGTATTAGAAATAATCAAAATTCCTGTAAAGTCCCAGACATAACTATGTACATTGAGTGTATATGCTTCTGTTTTCTTTACAGGCATTCATTTTATTGAATTGATGTGGTCATTGTATAATTTTGCTTCACTTGTTGGCCTGCAGTAGTATATATGCACCTCTTTATTGTATGTCTGAATGGTGTCCTTACAGAGAAATGGTGGACTCAGGTCTGATGATAGAACTCAAGGGTTAAAATTCAGTTCATATCACTTTCCTCTTTCTTTAACTCTGAATGTGAATGTAGCCTTTTTGAAGGAAGGCCTGGGAGCTAATATTTTCCTTGGGAAATTTTTCATGCATATACTTTTATAAATTAATGTTAAAATCAACCACATATTCCTTTTTCATTTACATTATAATCCTCATAGCCTTTGTGACTATCTTAAATAAGATCAACATTTATTTTATATTGGATAAATTACAAGACAGTAGGACCCTTAATTGTTTTGCTTACCACTATACTCCTGGTTTCTGTATTATATCAAATACATGTAAACTTTACCATTGGAAAATACACAAATGCTTCTCCCTCAATAGAATGTGCAAAGTTCAGAGTCTTTGAATAGACATATCATGGGTAGTCTTTGCAATCAGCTATAAGAACAATATTTGCCTTTCTGAGTCTGAGTTCTGAAATTGGAAAGACTTTCTTTCCTTGTCAATTCCAGCTAAAGATGAATAAGAACCAGCATGCTGCCCAGTTAGATGAATAGAAATAAGTACCCTGCATGTACCAAGTACTTTTTATGTTCTAGGCACATGCTAGGCAGTATGGCATACAAAATCTTTTACTTCATACAACTCTATGATAGGCACAATAAACCTCAGTTTTGAAATTAAAAAAAAAATGGATTTTAATTGAATTCAATTACTTGTTTATGGTCACACTTTCAGAACTACTTGGTTTTAAATGTAAGTAGGAAGTTCATGTTAATTTGTCTCTCTAATGGGAGCATCCAAAGCAACCATCGAGTTCCTGAGCCCAGTCTCCATCAACACATGCCACAGACCTTTCAGTGGGCGACAGGTCTGCAGGGAGACCAAGACTCAGATGAACAGGTCAGGAGTGGCTTCGGCTTGATAGACAGACACAAACACACTCGAGGAGGTTTGGGACTGCTGCGATTTTTACTTCAGAGCATCGGGTTTTTATGTAGAAAGTTCAAAGAACAGATCTTTGGCCACAGTTTAAAGATTTACAGACATACCATAAAGATATCAGTAATTGTTTTGAAGCATGAGATCGTAAATACAACTAAGCAAGTGTGTAGCCAGGAACCTCTGTTTACTTTGGCCTGCTTGTGGTCAGCGTATCAGAGATTTGACTCACTGAGTTTAGGGAGTAGTCATTGCCTCAGATTAGTAAATTTTAATAGTATTGATAAGAACTCTTGTATTGTTATTGATTTAGGAATCCTAAGATCTCTAGTTAGAGTTTTGTAGTGAATCCCACAGCAGCTTTGCTGCAGGTGGGCTAATCACAGGCAGGGTCACATTGTGGGCTGATTCCTACAGCTTTAACCCTAATTGTTTATTCGACCTTGGGCTAACATCTGGAGTCACAGCTGGTGCTGTGGGATTTGTAACTGAGGGCACAGAGGGCAACATCTATCTGTTGATTGCTGGTCTGTATCTCTTTCAGTTCCTGAGACTTATCTAAGTGTTTTCTGGGCTTCTCTGAATTAACAGTGGAGCTACAGGACAAAACACCCATGATCAAAAGCATTATAGCTACCATAGCACAAAATACATCTAGCACTCGTTCCAGACCGTCTGTCAAGCAAACACCTACAGGGACATAGACCACTTTGCCCCAGGAGGTGTAACCACGTGTGGTGCAAACCTCTGGACAGGTAGCCATTGAGATTTCTCTCAGCCATTGCTACACTGTCTCCACTGGGGCTGGTGTGGCAAACACACACACTCCACACCACACAGCTGAGTTTGGTGTAACTCCAGGGATGGCAGCCAGGACTTTCTAGCCCAGGCTACAAGAGGACTCCAGTAATACCTCAGTACTAATCAGAAGTCCTACCTAGCACGATGATGGTCTAAATAGAACAAGGAGACCCATGCATGGTTCTGGGGCAGTCTACCTTGGGCTGATAGGAGAAAATGCTGACCCACCTAGCATTTGTGGCATCAGACACATGGGCATACTATGATGAGCAAATGTAAGGTATGGTATGTGAGAGAGAGAGAGAGAGAGAGAGAGAGAGAGAGAGAGAGAGAGAGAGAGAGAGAGAGAGAGAGAGAGAGAAATGATTCATGCCCTGTATATACAAGCATATCTGAAGAGGTAAAGGAGATGAGGAGTTGGCTGAGGTGGGTGGCTTCACAGTCATCTAGGGCCATTGCAATGTCTGGGCCCAGGCTTCGGCTTCTGTAGGGCCCATGTATAGATTCAGCTGCTGATGCAGCTGTGTGGTCTCTGTTGATATGACTCAAAATATTACCAAAGGCAGAGAAGATAAAACTACTCAGAATTGGCCCCACCCCTCACTGACTGCAACATTCAGGAGAATTAGGCCTGATGTTCACTGGCTGAAGCACTCAGGAGAAGATCCTACACCTCAACTGGGCAGCAAAATGGAGCTGACCCTGTTCACAGGGGTCATGGCCAAACTGACCTTGAGTTCTAAGAATGGGGGAGTAGATCACTGCCCTCTCATATGCCATGTGGTAGCATGCATAGGGGAAAGATTCTCTTCTCCCCAAACAACTAGCCACCTGCAGTGGTTGGGGGACCTGACCCAATCCCCACCTGACCCAACCCTTGGACAGCTGCAACACTAAGAAGGGTCCTTGTGCTTTAGTAGAGCCAGCCCTGTGTGAGCCAGTCCTGAAGGTATGAGAGGGCCAGAGATTGCACTGCTTCCCTCGCCTAACTATGGAGGTAGGAATAGGGAAATACAACCTCCCCCATCACCCCATCACCTCCAGCTGGCAAAGAAACTGACCCCTTTCCCAGCTGTAACATTCAGGAAAATGGGCTCTGCACCTTGTCTTGGCAGCACAACAGAGCTGACCCGATGATGAGGTCACAGGTGAGCCAACATCAAGAACATGAACTTGGTACACCTAGCCCCACCCCTCATCAGTCATATGATGACATGGGTGGGGGAGAGATGTCATTTCCCCCCACAATGACTGTGGCAGGTGGGACAGCTCATCCTGTGGTCTAAGAATGGGAGAGCTGCCTCTGCCCCCTCACCAGCTGCAGTACTCACCAGCTGTAGCACTCAGGATGCAGGACTTGCTCCTCCCCTGGGAAGCACAGTAGAGCTGACACTGTTGGCAGAGTTTCAAGTGAGATAGATAGCCCTGAGGGTGTGACAAGGGGATAGCCGGCTATTACCCACTTGTCTGCCATGTGGTGTTGAGGGTAGGAAAAAGGTGCCCCACCTGTGCCTGTGGTGAACAAAATATTTGAGAATGGTGGCACACACCTGTAATCCCAGCACTGGGAGGGAGAGGCAGGTGGATCTCTGTAGGTTCTTGATCAGCCTTTTCTGCATAATGAGTTCCAGACCAGGCAATGCTACACAGTTAGACTATCTAAAATAATAGAACCCCCCCCCAAAAAAAAACATAAAGCAAGAATAAAACTTATCCACAATATCACCACCTAGACATGGACATATACTAATATGCAATCTCCTACCAAGAATATAAAAAACACAAGTGGCTACTTTAATTCAGTGCTTCTTGTGTGCTAGGCATTTCTATAAGAACTTTATTGAATTTTTTTAAATGAAGGTTAAATACAATCACATTATGGTATTATACCAAAATTGTCTCCATATTTCAGATGAGGAAACCGAGGTTAGGAGCAATTAAATAACTAAATTCACACATATCAGATATTCATTACTTTACAAAAACAGAAACATTATTTATATGAAGTTCCATAACAAACTTTTCCCTAGTGTAAATAATATAGTAAGAAGTCATATCAAGAACTGTATGGTTTTGTGGTGTATAGTGTTAATTTTCCCAGCCCCACACTTTTGTATAGAATTTGATTTTATTATTTTCAAGTATGTGTTATGTATGTGTACACATATGTATGTGACCTTGGTGTCCAGAGGCATTGGATCTTCCAGAAGCTTGAGTGTCATGTGGTTTAGAGCTTCCCTGAATGGGTCCTTTGCAAGTGCAGTATGCACACTTAACCTCTGAGCCATCTCTTGAGTACTACGCCTTACTTTGAATGCTTAAATTTCTGTTTTTATGTTCTTGTAAACAACTCTACCAAATCCCCAAGAAAATGTTATTCTTTCCTTTTTTGCAAACAACTGCAAGAAAGTCCCCCAAATTAAATAGCTAACCACCCTTTGTCCTGATGAATGCGTTTCTCGGGGTAAACACTGTGCCAGATTCTGGGTCCACTTCCCCTCCACCTCAGTGGAACTTCATGGGTCTGTCTTGAGAACACTGAACCCACCTGTCCATGGGGAACCACCTTGAGGCCACACTCACCTGATATTTGAACCCCATTGCAGGGCCTCTGCCAGAAGAGACACTTCCAAGAGAGCTTGGATCATCCAGAGTTGCAGACATCGAACTAGTGACCCACCTACACCCACCGGGAAAGCAGGGTATAGAGAAACTCTGCCTGCACCCACTGGAAGAAGGAATGGGAAGGCAGCAATACAAGGAAAAACCCAACAATAGGAAGAACAGTTTGACACCACCAAAATCACGAGACTCTACACCAACTAGACCAGAACACTCCAAAGTAGATGAAGCAGAAGAGACAGACTTAAAAAAAATGACTTCATAAAAATGATAGAGACCTTCAAAGATAATATGAGAAAATCTCTTAAAAATTGGAACACCCCCTGTATTTTATCAGACTACCAGGCTTTGAAGTTGGATTTCAACACAACACAAATTGTGAAAACCCTACAAACTCATAGAAACTGAACAATGCACAATTGCACCATTCCTGGGTCAAAGAAGAAATAAAGAAAAATTAAATATTACTTAGAATTCAACGAGAATTAAGGCACAACATACCCAAACTTATGGGGCACATTGAAAGAAGAACTACAAGAAAGTTCTTTACACTAAGTGCCATATAAATAAAATGGATGATAATCAGATTAGAGAATTAACGGCACAACTGAAAGCCCTAGAACAAAAGGAAGCACACTCACCTCAGAAAAGTAGATGTGAGGAAATAATAAAATTAAGAGCTGAAATCAAAAGGAAAACAATATAAACAGTCAATGTAACAAAGAGTAGGTTTTTTTTTTTTTTTTGAGAAAATCAACAAGATAGAAAAACCTTTATCCAAACTAACCAAAAAGCAGAGAGAAAGCAAGCAAATCAACAAAACCAGAAATGAAAAGAGGGGCATAACAACAGACACTGAGGAAATCCACAGAATTTTCAAGTCAAATTTTGAAAACCTGTGCTCCACAAAATTCAAAAATTCAAAGGAAATGGACAAATTTCTGGATGGCTATCACTTACCAAAATTAAATCAAGAACAAATAAACAATTTAAATAGACCTATGACCATTAATGAAGTAGAAGGAGTCATTAAAATCCCCCCCAAAAAGCCCAAGGCCAGATGGCTTCAGTGCAGAATTCTACCAGAAATTCAAAGCTAATACCAATACTACTCAAATTGTTCCACACAATAGAAACAGAAGGTTCATTATCAAACTCTTTTTACAAGGCTAAAATTACATTAGTACCCAAGCCACACAAAGACACAACTAAGAAAGAGAATTACAGACCAATATCCCTCATGAACACTGAGGAAAAACTACTCAAGAAATAACTGGCAAAATGTATCCAAGGACACATCAGAGAAATCATCCATCATGAACAAGTAAGCTTCATCCCTGTGTTGCAGAGATGCTTCAGCATATGAAAAGCTATCAATGTGATCCACCATATAAATAAAATGAAAAGGAAAAATCACATGATCATCACAATAGATGCTGAAAAAGCCCTTTCATGATAAAGGTCTTGGAGAGATCAGGGATAACAGGAACATACCCAAACATGATAAAAGCAATATAGAGTAAATCAACATCAAACTGAATGGAGAGAAGCTTAAGTCGATTCCTCTAAAATCAGGAACAAGACAAGGCTGCCCACTCTCTCCAAACCTCTTCAATATTGTACTTGAAGTTCTAGCTAGAGCAATAAGACAACAAAAGGATATCAAGGGGATACAAATTTGGAGGAAAGAAGTCAAACTGTCACTATATGCAGATGATATAATAGTTTATATGAGTGACCCAAAAAACACTACCAGGGAACTCTTAAAGCTGATAAACACATTCAGCACATTATCAGGGTATAAGATTAACTCAAAAAAAATTAGTAGCCCTATTATATACAGATGATAAAGGGGCTGAAAAGAAACCAGAGAAACCTCACCCTTTACAATAGCCACAAACAACAAAGTATTTTGGGGTAATGCTTACCAAAATGTGAAAGATGTATATAGCAAGAACTTTGTGTCTTTACGGAAAGAAATTAAAGAAGATAACAGAAAATGGAAAGCTCTCCCATGCTCTTGGATGGGTAGGATAAACACAATAAGGTCATTGGGAGCACATTTCCTGGAGAGGAGCACTCCCTTAGCCTAGAGGCAGGAGGGAGGGCATAGACCCTACTCCAAAAGACTTGACAGATTGTGATGATCCCTCCTGGAAGGCACACCTTCCCTGTAGAGTGGGGGAGGGTAGGATGGGATGGATGGTTGGGGGCATGGTAGGGTGGGAGGGAGAAAAATCTGGGATCAATATGTAAAATAAGAAACATAATATATGTATATGTATATGATGTATATGTATATGTACATGTATATGTATATGTATATATAGCCAAGTGTTGGGGCTCTGGTAAACAATATAGTCATTGGTGTTTAAAATTTTTGCCATTCTGGCAGGAGCAAGATGGTAACTCAATTGGTAACTCAAAGTTGTTTTGATTTGCATTTCCCTGATAAGTAAGGTTGTTTAGCACTTTCTTAGGTGTCTTTCGGCATTTTTGATTTTCTCTATTGAGAGTTCTCTACAGGGTTATTTGGTATTTTGTTGACTAGTTTCTTGAGTTCTTTGTATATTTTGGATATCAGCCCTCTGTCAGATGTGGGGTTGGTGAAGATCTTTCCACTGTCTGTGGGCAGCCGTTTGGTCTAGTTGACTGTGTCCTTTGCCTTACAGAAACTTCTCAGTTTGAAGAGTTCCCATTTATTAATTGTCAATCTCAGTGTCTGTGCTACTGGAGTTATGTTCAGGATACAGTCTCCTGTACCAATTTGTTCAAGGGTACCTCCCACTTTCCCTTCTAAGTCAGTGTGGCTGTATTTATGTTGAGGTCTTTGATCCATTTGGACTTGAGTTTTGTGTATGGTGATAGACATGGGTCTATCTGCTGCAGTCTTCTACACATCATCATCCAGTTTTTCCAGCACTAATTTTTGAAGATGCTTTCCTCCTTCCATTGTATACTTTTAGCTGTTTTGTCAAAAATCAGGTCTTCATAGGTATGTGTGTTAATGTCTGGATTTTAGATTCCATTCCATTGGTCTGATTATCTGTTTTTGTGCCAATACCAGGCTGTATTCAGGACTATAGCTCATTAGTAGTGCTTAAAGTCAGGGATGGTGATGTCTCCTGAAGTTCCTTTATTGTACAGGGTTGTTTTGCTATCCTGGGTCTTTTATTTTTCCATATAAAGTTGATTATTATGCTTTTAAGGTCAGGGAAGAATTGTGCTGGGATTTTAATGGGGATTGCATTGACTCTGTAGATTGGTTTTGGCAAGATTGCTGTTTTTACTGTTTATCCTACCTATTCAAGAACATTGGAGATCTTTCCATTTTCTGGTATCTTCTTTAATTTCTTTCTTTAAAGACACACAGTTCTTCCTATATAGGTCTTTCACTTGTTTGTGTTACTCCAAGATACTTCATGTTGTTTGTGGCTATTGTAAAGGGTAATGTTTCTCTGTTTCTTTCTCAGCCCTTTTGTCATCTGTATATAATAAGGATACTGATTTTTTTTTGAGTTTATCTTGTATCCTGCTAGTTTGCTGAAGATGTTTATCAGCAGTAGGAGTTCCCTGACAGAGTTTTTTTGGGTCACTTATGTAAACTATCATATCATCTGCAAATAGTGACAGTTTGGCTTCTCCCTTTCCAATTTGGATCCCCTTGATCTCCTTTTGTTGTCTTACTGCTTTTGCTAGCACTTCAGTACAATATTGAAGAGATATGGAGAGGGCAGCCTTGCGTTGTTCCTTAATTTAGAAGAATCGCCTTAAGCTTCTCTCCATTCAGTTTGATGTTGGCTGTTGGTTTACTGTACATTGCATTTATTATGTTTAGGTATGTTCCTGTTATCCCTGATCTATCTAAGACCTTTATCATGAAAGGTGTTGAATTTTGTCAAAGACTTTTTTAGCATATAGGGAGATTATCATGTGGATTTTCTTTTCCACTTTGTTTATAAGGTGGACCATGTTGATTGATTTTCATGTTACACCATCCCTGTAACCCAGGGATGAAGCCTACTTGGTCATGGTGGATGATTTCTCTGATATGTTCTTGGATTAAGCTTGTCAGTATTTTATTGAGTATAATTGCATCAATATTTATGAGGGATATTGGTCTGTAGTTTTCTTTCTTAGTTGTGTCTATGTGTGTCTTGGGTACCAAAGTGATTGTGGCCTTATAAAACTTGTTTGGTAATAGACATTCTCTTTCCATTTTTTCCAACAATTTTTGGAGTATTGTTATTAGCTCTTCCTTGAATTTCTTGTAGAATTCTGCACTTAAGCCATCTGCCCTGGGCTTTTTTTGGTAGAAGGCTTTTGATGACTGCTTCTATTTCATTAGGGGATATAGGTCTATTTAAGTTGTTTGTCTGTTCTTGATTTAATTTTGGTAAGTGATAGTTATCCAGAAATTTGTCCATTTCATTTGAATTATCAAATTTTCTGGAGTGCAGATTTTCAAAGTATAACCTGAAAATTGTCTGGATTTCCTCAATGTCCATTGTTATGTCCCCCTTTTCATTTTGTTAATTTGAATGTGAGTTCTTTGCTCTTTGGTTAGTTTGGATAAGGGTGTGTCTATCTTCTTGATTTTCTCGAAAAAACAACACTTTGTTGCATTGATTTTTTTATATTGTTTTCCTGGTTGCTACTTTATTGATTTCAGCCCTCATTGATTATTTCCTGGAGTCTACTCCTTTTTGTTCTAAGGTTTTCAGTTGTGCTGTTACTATTATAAAGTGACTATCTTCTATTTTCTTCACATGGGCCCTTAGTGCAATGAATTTCCTTTGTAGCACTGCTTTTAAGGTATTCCATAAGTTCGGGTATGTTGTGTTCTCATTCTTGTTGAATTTTCGGCTCTTCTTTAGCTCAGGTATGGTGCAATTGTGCATTGTTCAGTTTCCATGAGTTTTTATGGCTTCTGTGATTTGTGTTGTTGTTGAATTCCAATTTTAAAGCATGGTGGTCTGATAAGATACAGAAGACTATTCCAATTTTTTTGTATCTGTTGTGGTTTGATATGCGGCCTAGTATATGCTCAATTTTAGAAAAGGTTCCATATGGAACAGAGAAAAAGTTATATTCTTTTGTGCTTGGATGAAATGTTCTATAGATGTCTGTTAAACCCAATTGAGATATAACTTTTGTTAGTTCTTTTGTTTCTTTGTTAAGTTTCTCACTGGTGGTCCTGTCTAGCAGTGAGAGTTGGGTGTTGAATCTCCCACTATAAGTGTGTGAGGTTTTATGTGAGCATTGAGTTTTAATAGCATTTATTTTATGAATGATGGTACCTTTGTATTTGGAGCATAGATGTTCAGAATTGAGTCTTTTGGTTTGTTAGATATTAGGATAGCCACACCTGCTTGCTTCTTGGGTCCATTTGATTGGAAGATCTTTTCCCAACTCTTTACCCAGAGGTTATGTCTATTTTTGAAGCTTAGATGTGTTTCTTGTATGCAACAGATGGATGGATTCTGTCTTTGTATCCATTCTGTTAGCCTGTGTCTTTTTTTTTTTTTTATAAGTGAGTCAAGACCATTAATGTTGAGGGAAAGTAAAGACCATTGGTTGTTAATGCTTGTTTTAGATATGTTGTTGTCAGTGGAATTGTGAATAGATTTGCCCTGCTTTGTCTTTGGGTTCTGGTGAAGTGGGATTATCTATTGCCTATGTCTTTGTGAGCATAGTTAACTTCCTTAGGTTGGAGTTTTCCTACCAAAACTTTCTCTAGGGCTGGATTTGTAGATACATATTGTGAAAATATGGCTTTGTCATTAAATATCTTGTTTTCTCAGTCTATAGTGATTGAGAGTTTTGCTGGGTATAGTAGCCTGGGCTGGCATCCGTGGACTCTAAGTTCTTGTAGAACATCTAGCCAGGCCCTTCTGGCCTTGAGTGTTTCCATGGAGTAGTCATGTGTAATTTTGATAGGTCTGCCTTTATATGTTACCTGGCCTTTTTCCTTCGATGCTCTTAATTTTCTTTATTCTGTATGTTAGGTGTTTTGACAATTATGTGTTGAGGGTCTTTTTTCTTTGGTCCAGTCTATTTGGTGTTCTATATGCTTCTTTCATGGGTATGTCCTTCTTCAGATTGGGAAAGTTTTCTGCAATGATTTTGTTGAATATGTTTTCGGCACCTTTGAGCTGGGCTTCTTTGCCTTCCTCTATGCCTATTTTTCTTAGGTTTGGCATTTTCAAGGTGTCTCACATTCCCTGGATGGTTTGTGTTAAGGATTTATTAGATTTAACATTTTCTTTTGTTGATGAATCTATTTCCTCTAATTTATCTACAGAGCCTGAGATCCTCTCTTCCATCTCTTGTATTCTGCTGGTTATGCTTGTGTCTGTAGTTCCTGATAATTTGCCCAGATTTTCTATTTCCAGCATTCCTTCAGTTTGTGTTTCCTTTATTGTCTCTATTTCTGATTTCAAGTCCAAATATTAACAATGAAATTCACAGATATTGGATGTAGCTAGAAGAAACCATCGTGAGTAAGGTAACCCAGTCACAAAAAGACTAACATAGTACGTTCTCACTCATATATTGATTTTAGACATAGAGCAAATGATTATCAGCCAACAATTCACATGACCAGAAAAGTTAGAAAACAAGAAGAACCCTAAGAGTCCTCCTTGTTCTCCCAGAGAAGGGGAAAGGGACAAGTTCTCCTGAGCATATTGGGAGCATGGAGGGGGGAAGAGGGAGTTAGAAGTAAGAGAAGTGCAGGAGAGGAGGGGAAAAGTGGGCATGAGGGAATAGGAAGATTGAGACAGGGTAAGAATAGAGGAGAGAAAGAAAAGAGATATCATAATAGAGGGAGCCATTATAGATTGAAGGATAAATGTGGCACTAGGGAAATCCCCAAGATCTATAAGGATTAACCCAACTAACAATCTAAGTTATAGTAGAGAGATGGCCTTTAATACCCTTCCACGATAATGAGATTGACAAGTACCTTATATGCCATCCTAGAGCCATCATCTAGTAGCTGATGGAAGCAGAAGGAGACACCCACAGCTAAACACTAGCCAATCTCCTGGAATCCTGTTACAGAGAAGAAGGAGTGATGAGCAACAGGGTCAAGACCAGGCTGGAGAAAACCACAGCATTAGCTTACCTGAACAAGGGGGAGCTCATGTACCTAAATCTGATAGCTGGGAAACCAGCATAGGACCAACTCAGACCCCCTGAATGTGGTTGTAAGGAAAAACGGGCAGTCTATGGGGCCTCTAGTAATGAATCATTATTTATCCCTAGTATACAAATAGATTTTGGGAACCCATCCCACATAAGGGATACTTTCTTAGCCTAGACACATGGGGGAGGGCCTAGGCCCTGTCCCAAATGATATGACAGACTTTGAAGACACCCCATGGAGGGCCTCACTGTCTCTGGGGAGTGAAAAGGGGCTGGGCTTGTGTTACAAGCAGTTTTTGCCACCAGCCGAGTCCAATGGCCACATCAGCTACAAATTACACACAGACACTGTATTAGATACAAAGCTGTTGGCCTGTTACTAGCTTTTCTTATTGACTAGCTCTATTTTAAATATTAACCTATTTCTATTAATCTAAGTGTTTCCTCGTGGTCTTATCTTACTGGAGAGAGGGTCTGGACATCTCTCCAAAGTCTCTGCATCTTGATTCTTCTCTATTACATCTCCCAGAATCCTTCTTGTCTCCTAGTCCAGCCTATCTTGCCTTCCTATTTGCCAACAGTACTTTATTCACTAACCAATAAGAGAAACATATTTACAGAATGACATCTTCCATCAAGCTTGTATTTGGTGGGGGTGTTAGGGGAGGATAGGTCAGTGAGAGAACTGGGATTGACATGTAAAACAACCTTGTTCAACTTTTGAAAAAGGAAAAAAAAGTTTAAAATCTCTCAAAATTTTCCTAAAATATCCAAAATGAAGTACTCTTTTTTTTTACTTCAAGAGATGCTAAATATGGCATAACCATAATCTGTATAAAGCAAAACCAAGCTCCAATAGTGCAAACAATCTTAACTTCAGGATCTGGGAATCATTCATAATCATTTTGGGGTTTTTTGAGAGGCTTAGCTCACCTGTTTGGCCCCACCCACACTACCAAGCATATAGATAGCCTGCCTTCTATATGTTCCATTTCACTGTGGCTAGTGTTTGGTGACTATCACCTGGCACTGGTATTTCTAAAACTGTTAAGGTCCAGCATTACACCTGGACTCTCGACTCTCTTTGGAACTCTAACCCTGCCAAATATTTGCAACTCTCAGCTGTTCCCCATGATCTACTTGTGTCTTTAAATCCATCATCATCTGGGTGACTTAAATTACACACTTAAATTTCAAAGTTTAGCTGCCAGAGGTCAGCTTTAATCAATATGTCAGTGAAGGCATCCATCCTTTTAATAAAGATGGCTACCAGACATGTGACTGCCCAAAGATGTCCCAAACTATTTTTGGTGTTTTATTCAACTGTTTGTGTTTTCACTGTCTTTATTAGGCATTTTATTCATATCCTATGTAAGGCCTTCAACATCTTTATAATTGCTAGTTTGAAATCCTTGTCCTGTGCCTAAGCCAATTTGCTTATTTTGAAGATTATTTCAGTGTGGTTGTTTTCTTCAGGAGAAGGAATATTTCCTTGGTTGTGCCTGGTTGAGTTTTGTGCTATGAGTTAGGCATCTGGAGCTATCGTGTTTGTTGTTTTCTTGTTGTAGTTTCCTGGCCTCAGCTTTGTTGGGTGAGTGTTTCATTATTTGTTTGTTTTGCTCTGATAGGACAGGTTGTAGATGGGAATAGTGAAGCTTGCTTCTCAGTCTTTTGATTTTTCTGAGTTTTAGGATTTAGACGAAAGCTGGTACCAGGTCTGGTTAGAACTCTGGGTTTCAACTCCAAGTAGTCTCAGATTAGTCCGAAGTTTGGTTCAGTGATAGGCTAGTAGGCAAATGAAGAATTCTCTTAAGCAGGACTTGGAGTCCTGCTCCATGAAATGTGGCAGATGTACCTTTTTTTCTGGATATGGATTTCAGTGAGTCTGAAGTCAATGGATGTGGTTTAGGAGGAAAGGCTAGCAGGCAAGCAGTACCATGTCTAAGAGTACTTTGGAGAAATCAGGATAGATGAAGGAAACAGGGCACAGGTAGACTTCGTGAATCACAGCCAAGTATAGTTGTTGTGATGTCCTTGATAGAGGAGTTATCCTGCAGTATAGGCATGGAGTCACAAAGAAATGAAAATGGGATTTAAGACATGGCTGAAGTATATGACAAGGAAGAACTCACAACTATCAGAAAATATACATTTCTGTTTGGGGAAACTGAGAGACAACACAATAACAAAATAACAGTTATGAAGTAATACTGGAAATAAATTTATGGTTGGTGTGCTATAGAATATTATTCTAAGGTATTTTATGCTATGGGAAGTTTGTTCTAATGATGCAAAGATATGTTGCATTCTTTTATGTTACATTTGTTTAACTTGGTAAAGCTGTGTTACTTCGCCTGTCTAAAACATCAGATTGGTCTAATAAAAAGCTGAAATGTTAATAGAATGCCAGGAGAAAGGATAAGAAGGGCTTCCTGGCAGAGAGAATAAATAGAAAGAGAAAAAGAAGGATCAGGAAGCAATAGAAGTCAAGCAGTGAAAAAAGAAGGGGCCAGCCACTCAGCCACAGCCAGCCACAGAATAAGAGTGAAAGTAAAATTAGAGAAAAAAAGAAATAAGCCCGGAGACAAACGTAAGATGGGATAATTTAAGTTAAGAAAAGCTGGTTAGAAATAAGTCAATCTAAAAGTCAGGCACTTATTATTAAGAATAAGCTTCTATGTACTTATCTGAGAGCTGGGTGGCAGGCCACTCAAAAGAGTAAAGAGTAAACACAACCAACTACATGGATGTTCCTAGGACCATTTGAAATATGTGCTTTCCACTGGGCATGATCTACAAGACGAGAATTGCTGAAACAGGGGAACCCTAGGTCCGTACCATGAGCTTAACTCCCACATGAATAGGGGCAAGCTCTACTGAAATCTGGATCTTACTGAAATTTTCAATCAAAATCCCCTGACTTGGCATGTCTGTACACCTTACCCATTAAACATGCCATTGAGTCTAAGTTCTTTAAGCCCTACACATTGTCTTGTGTAGGAATTTACAGACAGAATAGATGGTGATGAGACCTATCCAAGAAACAATAAACCTCTTTGTATAGCTTCAGTCAAGCATATATATATATATATATATATATATATATATATATATATATGGGTTCCATTCTTCATTACTCCCTGGGCTTATTGTCTGTACTAGTATCAGCTGCAAGAGATAACCAAGGACATGTGTCAATACCAGGCCTTCCTTCTTTGGCCTCTTAACATCATTTTGCACCTTTCACAACTGATTAAGCATACCTTGCTGCACAAACATTCATATATGCTTGTGTTTATGTAGTTTGTGAACACAGGACTCAGCTGTAAAAGCTGTGCCTGCCTCGGCTATCAGTGCTCTAGGTCAGACTATCCCAACTTCTTATGAATTTCCTTCCTTATCCTCCTTCTTTCTCAGTCTTCTTTTAGTCACTCATTACACAAACAAATGCCAAGACATGTCACTTGAGGGCCCACCGATTTCTATTTTAAACTTTAAGAAAATTAAATCAAGGTTTCCACTTACTGATTACAAAAATAATACATATAAGAAAATTACTACCCACATTGTCAATAAGGGAAATATTTAAAGTAACTAGTGAATTTACTGTTGTGAAACTGACGATTTTCCAGTTTTGTTTTCTGCTGTAATTATTAGAGTTTGAGGATATTGCATTAACTCTGTACCTGATGTTCTTCCCTAACAAGAAATTGCTACTTCTCCATTATTATACTTAAGTCTTGGTCAATCAATTTTCTCTGTGAATTTTAGGAATTCCTATGGAGATGGCAAGTCCTGCCTTTATGCAACAAATTCTCACATTATGGGAGTCTCTCATTTCTTCCCTGAGAGTGCACTTAAACAAATGCATATATAATTTTGTACATTTCTATAAATTGTGTAATTTTATTTATTTGCTATATGAAACATTTTACTTCTTTTTTCATTATTAATAATAATGAATTATTATTATTATTATTATTATTATTATTATTATTATGTTTTTCAAGATTATCTTGAAAGCTCTGGCTTTATTGGAGCTCACTCTGTATACCAGGCTGGCCTCAAATTCACAGAGATCCACCTGTTTCTGCCTCCCTGAGGTCTGGGATTAAAAGTGTGGGCCACCACTGCCCAAAACATTTTTGCCTCTTACATTGTTACTAGCAGCTGTCATTGTATAAAGGGATAGGCTTCATTACATATTTTCATTCAAGTACAACACTTATTTTGATAATTTTTACAATATCCTGTACTATTGTTCTTTATTTTCCCTTTCATTTCTTGCTGGTTTTCTTCATGACTCCTGCATTCATTGTGTGAGAAACCTGTGGCCTTAGATATAATTCAGATACAGAGAGCTCAGAAAAACAAGCTGTGGAGCACACCCAAGAGTATTCATTAATTTACTATTTCCTAGACTAATGTTTCCAGGGGAGAACATTTCAGCTGGGAGCTGTCTCTCTGCAGACCGCAATAGAAGAGGGATGAAAGGAGACCACAAGCATAGAAGGCAAAGTAATTTGCTTTTCAACAAAGCCTCAGCTTACCTCTGATCTTGGGTACATTTAGGTGGGGCCCTTTGGATCTCTCTTCCAATTTCTACTTTCTTTCATACACTTTTGATCTTTAGTCCCATATGGCAGCAGGAATAAAAAATCTGAGCATCTGGGCCCAAGAAAAGTTGGATAAATGACATAGAGATAAAATATTTCCTTCCATGCAACCTGTTAAACAGAAACAGTTTCTACTCATTCTCCTGGAAAAACTGGAAGGTATCTTTATTCATAGGACACTACACAAAGTACGCTAGCTGCTCGGCTGCCCTGACATATGTCTTAAAGAACATCTGTAGATGAAAGGAAGGGATAATGGCTATGACTCCTGACAATATAAGAATTCCTTCTGTAATACTTAATCAACTTTGCAAAACCAATTAGGTGCCACTGAAAAACCACTTCTATCCTTCTTTGTACTGAATACTCTTCATCTTCATGCAGCTAAAGAAAAGCAGAGGTGGTCAGGCAACTAAACCTCTCATCACTTAAGGTAAGAAATTTATCTCAAATTAAATGTGTAACCTGGTAGGTAGCATGTTATGGCAATATAAAGTCCAAATCAGAATTTAAAGACTTACAGTTATGGCAGGCAGTGGTGTCACATGTCATTAATATCAGCAGTCAGGAGACTCAGGAGATAGAAGCAGGTGGATCTCTGTGAGTTTGAGGCCATCCTGGTCAACAAAGTGAGTTCCAAGACAGTTTGAAGCCTTGTCTCAAAAAAAAAAAATGAAAGAAAGAAAGAAAAAGACTTAAAGTACAGTATCAAAATTGCTGTTGCTTTGAGTTCCATTGTCATTTCAATTGCTTTATTGCTCTATTTTAGAACTGATCAGGTTTCGGCCCTACTAGCACATTCATCTACTTGGTTGTAACTACACACCACTTTACACTGTGGTAATAGTATAACGGTTTTTTGCAAAGATGCCATTTTACAGAGCTCTAGTAATAGAAGTGTGGACTATGCTCTACCTGGACATTTATGTGTAGTGATGTTCTAGTATATCTTTGTTTGCTTCTTACTAGTTTTGTTGAGTGCTGATGCCATCCACCCAAGAGTCATGTGCACCCTGTATATTCCTGTAGCAGTATATCTGTGTATGGCTGTACTCAAACATCTATGTGTTCTGCTTTTATGAGATTAAAGTCCAGAGCTAAGTCCTTCCTTTCTGGTAGTAACTTCAACACCCATCTTCAGAACTTTTATTAAGACACAAAAGTCAAGGATTTGAATGTCAACAAGGAAAGTTATTTAAACACAAGAAAGGTAGCATATTATTACTGGAGTCTCAAGGTGCTAACAAAAAACTATATTTGTGTTAATAAAATTCCATTGACTCATCTGTTTCTAGGCAACAAAATGGAATTCTGGAACTCCACCTTAGGAAGTGGCTTCATTTTGGTGGGGATTCTGGATGACAGTGGATTTCCTGAACTGCTCTGTGTCACAATCACAGTCCTTTATACATTGGCTCTGAGCAGCAATGGACTACTGCTGTTGGTCATCACCATGGATACCCGGCTCCATGTGCCCATGTATTTCCTGCTTGGACAGCTCTCTCTAATGGACCTCCTCCTGACATCAGTCATCACTCCCAAGGCTGTCATGGACTTTCTGCTCAAAGACAACACTATCTCCTTTGGAGGTTGTGCCTTTCAGATGTTTCTAGAACTGGCACTGGGTGGTGCAGAGGACCTCCTTCTGGCCTTCATGGCCTATGACAGGTATGTGGCCATTTGTCATCCTCTTAACTACATGATCTTCATGAGGCCAAGTGTCTGCTGGTTTATGGTAGCCACATCATGGATCTTGGCATCCATGATGGCCCTCTTATTTACCACGTACACCATGCAGTATCCCTTCTGCAAATCTAGGCAGATCAGACACCTGTTCTGTGAGATCCCACCATTGCTGAAGCTGGCTTGTGCAGACACCTCCACATATGAGCTCATGGTTTATTTAACAGGTGTTTCTGTGTTGATTCTCCCTCTTGTTGTTATCCTGGCCTCCTATGCACGAATTCTTTGTAGTGTACTCCACATGCCCTCAAATGAGGGCAGGAAGAAAGCTCTTGTCACCTGTTCTTCCCACCTGATTGTGGTTGGGATGTGGTATGGGGGTGCTTCATTCATGTATGTTCTTCCCAGTCAGTTCCACAGTCCCAAACAAGACAATGTCCTCTCTGTTTTCTATACTATTGTCACTCCAGCTCTGAATCCCCTCATCTACAGCCTGAGGAATAAGGAAGTCACTGGGGCTTTAAGGAGAATTCTTGGTAAACACATGTTGCCAACACAGTCTACTTTCTAGGTAATTCTAATAGTTGCCACCTAAATGTCCTGCTCAAAGTCATATTTTAGCTATGGATGTAATACTCCTGGTTAAATCAAGTCAGTATCAAGTGTATCTGTTGATTTTAATGTATAAGAATAAAACTGCTCTGGTTAAATACTATGTGAACATTTTCTCCATGGGATATTTTATAGGATAATTAGTCAGATAGAACCTCTATGCATATTTATGTGAATTATTCCATTTTGGATTCAGATAATCATCTTAGTCAGTCATGGCAACCTAACAGGTTTTTTTCACCTGTTGGCACACTGGGATTTTTTTTCCCTCATTATATGGTGGCCTTATGGAACAATGGTGGGGTGCTCAGGTCTGAAGTAAGAGTATAGGGATTGGAATTCAGTTCCCTGCACTTTTGAGTATAATTTTGAACATGTACATAGCCTTTTGAAACAAGGTCTCTAAGTTACAAATTTTCTGTAATGAGACACCTATTTCATAGCTTTGTAGTGAGGGCTAATTAAGATGATACACATAAATACTTTCAGTAAGGATTCTGAAATATGATGATTACATCATTAACTGTAACAGTTATAAGACAAAATTTCACTGAAAATTGTAAGTGGTAGTACATGATGTTACACTGGATGTTTTATAAAATAAGTAGCTCTTTTTTTAGCTATTAAAAATTATCACTCCCCTTGCTGGGGCTTTTGTGTGACTTGAGCTTACACAAGTCTCGTTCATACTGTGAAAATAACTGAGTTCCTATGTGCCAACTGTTCTTTCTGGAAAGCACATTTTCTTTGTAATCATCCACCTCCTCTGCCTTCTGTAGTTTTTTTTTTTTTAACCTACTCTTCCACAATAATGTCTGAGGCTTTGGTGGAAGGGAATATAATATAGATGTTTCACTAAGTGTTAACCATTCCACAGTCTCCTGTTCTCTGTACCTTGGAAAATTTTGGGCCTCTGTGTTAATTGATATCTACTTCAAAAAGAATCTTCTCTGATGAGGATAGACAGGTGCACAGTCAGTTTAGTGGTTTAACATTCTCTCTTCATATAATAATAATAATAGTTGGTCCTCTCATAAGCTCAGTGAGATGTCCAGAAACATATTCTTGATCCCAATAACTGTGTCATGTATGTATTGAATTTTGTGAAGTGAGACCTAAATCCAATCCAAAAGTTCCTAGTTACTCCCATGACTTTCATGGCACTATTGCACAAGGAGGCATGCCTCAACAGGCAGGTCATAACTAACAAGATCTAAGATAAACTAAGACTGATAATTCCTTTCTCTCTGTTTTACAATCTGTCATCTAAAGGCAGTCAGTAGAGAAGCTTTCAGTTTTATTAATCCATGTTGTATAATTCAAGCATGAGGTATCTTTAATAACCAATTCTCTTCATAAAGTTCTGGAGGTAACCAAGAGCAACAGCAATACCAAGCAATATGGAACCTTATTAACTATAATAGAGACAATCCATTCCTGGCACTAGACTTTTTAATTTGTTAGCCTCTGGTATCTAATTGGGTGTCTAATACCTGGATGCCTTAGTTGGGGTTTCTATTGCTGTGAAGAGACACCCTGACAATGGCAACTCTTATAAGGGAAAGCACTTAAATATGGCTAGGTTATAGTTCAGAGGTTTAGTCTATTATCATCAAGGCAGGAAGCATAGTGGTATGCAGGCAGATAGGGTGCTGGAGAATAACTGTGAGTTCTACATCTGAATCTGAAGGTATCAGGAAGAGAGAGTCACGCTGGATTTGGCTTGAGCATCTGGAACCTCAGATACCATCTAATAGTGACACTCCCTATGGGCTTAGGGGGCCATTTTCATTCAAACCACCAAATTCCACACCCTGAACTCCATGGGCTTGCAGCCACCTAATAATGCAGAAATACATTCAGTCTAGTTTTAAAAGTCTCCATAGTCTATCACAGTCTCAATCCTATTCAAAAGTCCAATGCCTCTACTCATGTAATCTCTTAATTGTAATCATCTATAAGTAAAAATGAAAAGCAAATCATACACTTCCAACATACACTGTCACAGGACATGCATCACCCAAAAGGGAGGAAAGGGAAAGCACAGTGAGGAAGTACCAGATGAAAGCAAAATGGAAAACCAGCTTGGAAAACTCCAAAGTCTGCATCTCCATGTCTTGCATCAAAGCTCTCTTCAGCTCTCCAATTCTTTTCAGCTTTTTTGACTGTAGCACACTTCTTTTTCTTGGACTGGTTCCACTCACTGTTAGCAGCTTTACTTGGCAGGTATCCTGCAACTCTGGTATCTCCAACATCTGGGGGGTCTCCAAGGCTGTCCAGGTTTCATCTTCACAGCTTTAAACAATGGCCTTTCTAGGTCTCCATGAAGGGACACCCCTGACACACACCTTGCCTCAACAGCATTCTTTAACTAAGGAGGGAGATTCTATAACCTTGATTCTGAAGCCAGAACCACATGGCTGAACTTCCCAATTCTGCTATTTGCTGGAACTGGAACATGACCATTTACTCAAATACATTTTCACAAGCTTCTATTTCAGGATTTCTTTCACTGCCTAAGCTTGCCTGTCCTGGGACTCCCTCTAGAGACAATGTTGGGCTTAAACTGAGAGATCTGCCAGAATCTGTTTTCTGAGTACTGGGATTAAATGTGTGCCCGCTTAAAGCATTCTACTGCTTTTCTAATCCAAAGACCACATTCCTCCAAATAAAAGAATGGCCAGGCCTATCATAACAATATCCCAGTCCCTGGTACCAACTCCTCTCTTAGGGTTTATATTGCACTTCAGAGGTTTAGTTCATTACCACAATGGCAGGAAGCATGTTGGCATTCAGGCAGACATGGTGCTAGAGAAACAACTTGAATTCAACATCTAAGGTAAAAAGCAGCAGGAAGAGAGTCACATTGGTCCTGGCTTGAGCATCTGAAACTTCAAATCCCACCTGGAGTGACATACTTCCTCCAACATGCTCATGTCTACTTCATCAAAGCAACATCTAATAGTTCCACTCCCTATGAACCTATGGGGGCTTTCATTCAAACCATAGCACTGGCATGGTTATTAAGACCAAGTATACATGGGTAAACAGTTCTTAAGGCCTAAGAGAGAACCCTAAGTTGCTCTATAAAAAGGTAACTCCATTTAAACATTTTATAATGTATATACTTGTATTTTCAAAATTTTCTGCAGTAGTAGTCTTTTTTGTGTGTGTGTGGTTTTTCGAGACAGGGTTTCTCTGTATTGCTTTGGAGCCTGACCTGTCCTTGAACTTGCTTTGTAGACCAGGCTGGCCTCGAACTCACAGAGATCCGTCTGCCTCTGCCTCTGCCTCCCAAGTGCTGAGATTAAAGGTGTGCACCACCAATGCCCGGTTGCAGTAATAGTATTTTTTTTTTCCTAATCTTCAGGTGTTAAGTTATCCCTCCTCACATTTCTCCTCCTCTACCCTCTGTTCCCTATTACATTTAACCATTGCTGTTTCATTATTCCTCTTTCTCTTTATATCAGTGTTTCATATCTATTTCTTGAATGCTGCCCTACACATTATGGATGACCCTTATGAATTTTCTGACCTCTGTGAGTATTTTAAACATACATATCTAAAGATTCAACACTCCCATCCATGAAAAGATTAACACACTAAACATTTTTCTTTCTGCATCTAGATTACCTTATTCAGAATGATTGTGTACAACTCCATCCATTTACCTGAAATTTTTAAAATGTTCTTTGTCCTTTTAATATCTGTCAGGAATTACTTAAACTTAGATATTTAAAAGTATCCATATAATGAAATATGCTAATATTTCCTTGTAATTATTTTACTGTTAGGATATAATTTTCATGATCGTTTTTATTTTTGTAATTATTTATATTTATTTATGGATTTTCAATACAAGATTTCTCAGTATAGACCTGGCTGTCCTGGAACTCAGTGTATAGAAAAAGCTAGACTTGAAATCAGAGATCAAACTGCTTCTGTCTGCCTGGTGTTGGGATTAAAGATGTGTATAACCACTGCTTTGTTTCCATGATGTATTTAGATGGGAATTTTTTGCCTCATAATTTGTGCTCATTCATTCTAAAAATTACATTTAATATTTAATATAAATTTCTACCTTTTTAGATTGGCAAAAATGGTAAGACTTTATGTTTTTGTTTGGTTACCATTCTTTAGTTTTACTTCTAGTAATATTTGCATTTTAACCTAATTCATTTTTGTTAATTATTTAATTATTTTTTCCAGCCTGATCACACTCTCACCTCCCTCCCTCCTCTCCTCCCAGTCCATCCCCCAACATTCCCCTTACCCCAGGCCTTGCACTCCTCCTCCTTTCTCTTCAGAAAAGAACAGGCCACCCATGTATATCAGTCAGGCAGGGTACATCAAGTTTCAGTAAGATTAGCCACTTCATTTCCTATTAGACTGGAATAGGCAACACAGTAGGAAGAAAGGGTCCCAAGAGCAGGAAACAGAGTAGTATCAGCCTCCCACTGTTAGGAATCCTAAAAAGACATCAAGCTACAAAACTGTAACATATGCACAGAGAGCACATGTCAGTCGCATGTAAGTTCTCTGGTGGCATTCCATCTCGGTGAGTCCCTGTAAGCCCAGGTTAGTTAATTATGTGGATTTTCTTGTGGTGTCCTTGAACCTTCTAGCTCCCGGTATCATTCCACTCTCACGGGATTCCTAGAGATCTGTCTAATATCTGGCTGTGAGTCTCTGCCGGTTGCTGGGTAAAGCCTCTATGATGTCAACTGGGCTAGGCAACAATCTATAAGTATAGCAGAGTACCATTAGGAATCATTTTATTGAATTTCGGTGGGAGATTCATGTTTGGTTCTATTATATGTCTCTGGGCTTTCCAGCCTCTGGGCCATGGCCCTCCAGCCAGTGTCAGTGGAGACCTCCCTCTCATGGTATGGGTCTCAAATTGGATCAGTCATTAGTTCATTACTCCTATAATTTCTGCACCACCCTTACCCCAGCATATCTTGCAGGCAGAGCATACTGTAGCTCAAATGTCATGTTGCTAATTTGGAGTCCCAATCCCTCCACTGGAAGTAGCCTGGTTACAAGTGATGGCTAATGCAGGCTCCATATCTCCCATTCCTAGAAGTCTTAGATTGGATCACCCTCATAGATTCCTATGTATTCCCTTTGCACTAGGTTTCCAGTTTGTTTTTAACATTTGGGCATCTGCCTTTGGCCCACAGGCCTAGAATAGCTGGTAGACCTTTCTGTAAAGCAGTAATTTTGAAGAACTATTCTACCTTGCCTTAGGAAAGCTTGGGAGTCACTTCCATTTGTGTCTAGTTTGGACAGCATCCTGTCAGCTGTCAAAGCAAAGGTAGTTTCTTTGCCAATTGTCTAACTTTGCCACAAATGAAAGCAAACTCTATATGGAGGGTTTTAGATGCCCAACATCCTTTTTTGAAAAAAATTAATGCTTCCAGGAGCAGACATGTCTTACTGTCATGACTGTCATTATTAAAACCATATCCTATAGATCTTTGAAGTATTTGAAGATCAACTGTCTGTCTAAAATATATCTCTGTGTGATCTTAAAAACAAACATATCTAACATGACTACAAGTTTGATTGCTATAGATGACTACTCACCTGTATTTCTTTATTATCCTAAATAGTTTTCAAGGACTAAAGCTTTATATTACATTGTCAAATGAGCTGCATAGATACAATACCTTAAATAAGAATAGAAACATATATACATTATAACAAAAATAACTTAAATTTGTATAAATATACAAAATCCATACCAATGTATAATATTTGGGCAAGTGGTTGTTCAAAAATAGACTCAACAATCGACCCTTTTATCCCATTAGTTCTATACTATATCCTCCTTTTTACCTTGAGGAAGAGATCCCAGCATCTCTTATCCTCTGTTCAGTGTTTTTTCCTAGCCATGACCAATGACAACTTCTAACCAATCCACCAAATAATGACAAGCATCCATAATCCACCAAATGACCAAAACACCCTCACTACCTCTTAGGAAAGTGGGTGTCATAGTCTCTAGACTGCTTCTTGTTGTGTGGGGCAGTGCAATCTTTAGGGGTCCCTGAGAAAATTTAGATAATTGTCAAGTCCTGGAAGAGCTGGCTGTATTATGTGTTGTCTAGTCACTGTATAACGGAAAAGTGCAGGCAGGGCTTATCTGAAGTTTTGATGAGAGTAGTCTATCTCAGCTAGCAGCTTTGAACATGTTCTGGATGCAGAATTTTAAGAACATTGCCCAAGAGGCATTCTAAGAGTCTGGATCACTTTGGCTACTCGTCTTTATTGATATATGGCCCTTTTTTCTGAAAATACACAAGCTTTTAAAGGTTACATTTATGTCTGTATTAACACAAGTATGAATGTACAGTAAGCACAAGTCAGCTAAAGATGATTTTTTGTTCTCCATTTGATCAGGTAAAGAGTATCTATTAACTTCTTAAGTTTGTTTAGACTATATAACCAAACTGTAATATAAATCTCTATCCATGCCTGATGGGGGATGTCCTTCTGTATGCTGTGAATATATGCTTCTCTTATTGATTGATGAATAAAGCTGTTTTGGCCAATGGATAGGCTGGAAATAGCCAGGCAGGAAGTACAAGTGGGGCTACCAGACTAGGAAAATTCTGGGAAGAGGAACACAGAGAGTGAGTTGCCAGCAGAGACCTCATATAGCTACAGGAAAGATAGGATACCTGAGCATTGTCTGGTAAGCAAAGATCATGTGGAGATACACAGATTAATAGAAATGAGTTAATAAATAAGAGAGAGCTAGCCAACCAAAAGCCTGAGTCATTCACAAAATGGTTTATAATTAATATTATCCTTTGTGTGTTTATTTGGAACTAAATGGCTGTGGGGCCAGGCAGAACAGAAATTTCTGTCCACACATATCATTTGAAAGGATGGCATATAACAATGTCATGAGAACTCTTAAGCAAAGAATATTTATCACGTCACATCCAGTCTCCAAGACAGTCCCATATCAAGGTATCAGCATATACATCACTTGTCTTGTAGTTCTCTGGCTGTTTTTCACCTGTCTGTAATCAAGATCCTCAGGAGGTCTCCCCCAATCAAATCTGATATCATTTAACTTTGAAGGAATCCACAGGTTTTTGTTTCATATGGAAACAAACGTATAATCTCTTACCCAATACAACATATTGTCCAACTTTCATTTTGAAGAAAAGATATCTCTAAAGTATATATGCTGGTTTAATTCAGCTGTTCCCTCCATAACCTATTGTCTCTCGGCAGCTGTATTCTCTGTTCGTTAGCATTCAAAAAATTCCAATTCAACAAAATGCCGTGTAGGCATTTTGTTGTCCTGTGCATTTCCCATCTTTACATGGCTTCTTATATATTGTTTTACTATCTATTTCATTATTTTAAACTATTTTGTATAACTGTTTATACCCATTTTCTTTCAGCATCTAAACACATTTTTAAACATGCTATACCTTTTTAGAGGTTTTCTGTGTATTACCTGGCTTTACTAAGCAACTGCAGTGTTCCCTGACCATATTAAGAACACTTTTTTGGGGGACAGGAAAAGGAGAGAGAAGGAACTGGAGTTGGTATGTAAAATGTCCAGAACTTTTCTGAGCTTTCTCGGGCTGAATGCTTAGATATTTGAGTTCCCACATTGAATACCATATGTAGACAGATTTTTATTTGGGCCACCAGTACACAAATAATGACACAGAGATAGTGTTAATTATGAAAGCTCTGCTGTAGCTTAAGCTTGTTTTTCACTAACTTTTATAACTTAAATTAACTCATTTCTATTAATCTAATGCTGTCATAAGGCTTGTGGCTTTTAACCTCTCCTCCTGCATGTCCTGTTTGTTCTGCATCTAGTCAGTGACTCTACCTTTTTTCCTTTCCAAGTCCTATCCCCAGAAGTCCCACCTAACCTCTTCCTGCCCAGCTATTGAACACTCAGCCCTTTACTAAACCACTCACAGTGACATATCTTTACACTGTATAAAGGAATATTCAGCAACAGATGTGATTGTTTGTAACAGCTGAGTAATACTCCAGTGGGTAATTGTATTGAATTTTCTTTATCCATTCTTAGATTGATGGAAATCTAGGTTGCTTGCAGATTCTGGATACTACAAGGCTGCTAGGAACATAAATTGAGCAAGTGTCCTTATGTCATGGTAGAGTGTTCTTTGGGTATATGCCCAAAAATCTTGAGGTAGATTGATTCTCAATTTTCTGACAAAGCACCCTATTAATTTCCAAAGTGGCTCTGCAATGTAGATTGATGGAAATCTAGGTTGCTTGCAGATTCTGGATACTACAAGGCTGCTAGGAACATAAATTGAGCAAGTGTCCTTATGTCATGGTAGAGTGTTCTTTGGGTATATGCCCAAAAATCTTGAGGTAGATTGATTCTCAATTTTCTGACAAAGCACCCTATTAATTTCCAAAGTGGCTCTGCAAGTTTACACCCTCAGCATCAATGGAGGAGAGATCCGCTTGATCTTGTGCTTTTGATCTTAGTCATTCTGACAAATGTAAGATTACATCTCAAAGTCATCATGATTTGCATTTCCCTGATGGCTAAGGATGTTGAACATCTAAAGTGTTTCTTGGCCACTTGAGATTCCTCCACTGAAAATTCTGTTTAAATCTGTATGCCATTTTTTAAATTGGAGTATTTGGTTTGTTGAGGTCTTGTTTCTTGACTTCTTTATATATTTTAGAAATCATCCCTCTGTCTGATGTGAAGTTGATGATGAATTTATCCCTTTCTTTAGGCTGCTGCTTCATCCTGTAGATGCTGTCCTTTGCGTTATAGAAGTTTTTTCAACTCTGATTAATTGTTGATCTTATTGCCTGCATGATTGGTGCTCTGTTCAAAAAGCTGTCTCCTGTGCCAATGCATTCAAGGCTATTTCCCACTTTTCCTTCTATCTGGTTCAGTGTATGTGGTTTTATGTTGACATCTTTGATGCACTTGAGGCTTTGTGCACAGTCATAGATATGGATCTATTTTCATTTTTCTACATTCTGACATCCAGTTTGAACAGCACCACTGGTTGAAGATGCTTTCTCTCTTTTTTCCATTGTATATTTATGGCTTCTTCATCAAAAGTCAGGTGTCTAGAGGTATGCAGATTTAAGCCTGAATCTTTGATTCAGTTCTATTGAACTGGATCTGTTTAGTTCTTGTTTTTGTGCCAATACCAATGTGGCTTTTATTACGTTGATCTGTAGTACAGCTTGAAATCAGGGATGGTGATACCTCCTGAAGTTCTTTTATTATATAGGATTGACTTATCTACCCTGAGTTTTTTATGTTTCATATAAAGTTGAGTATTGTTTTTTCACGTTCTGTAAAGAATTGTGTTGGAATTCTGATGGAAATTGTTTTGAATGTGTATATTGCTTTTGGTAAGGTGAACATTTTTACTATGTTAATCTTACCAACCCATGAGCATGGGCAACCTTTCTAGGTTCTGATATCTTCTACAATTTCTTTCTTCAAAGACTTGAAGCTCTTGCCATAAAGTTCTTTCACTTAGTTAGATTTACACCAAGACATTTTTTATTAATTGTGGTTATTGTGAACAGTGTAATTTCTCTAATTTCTTTCTCATCCCACTTATCATTTATATGGAAAAGGGCTAGTTTTTTTCTTATTTGTTTGTTTGTTTTGTATTTAGACACTTTACTGAAGGTGTTTATCAACTACAGGAGTTCCTTGGTAGAAATTTTATGTCACTTATGCATACTACTATATCATCTACAAATATTGATACTGTGGCTTTTTACTTCCCAATTTGTTTCCATTGATCACCTTTACTTACATTATCTAAAACTTCAAGTACTATATTGAATAGATATGGAGAATGGACATTTCTGTTTAGTTAGACATTTTTAAATGGGTTGACAAATACAAGTAGCAGGTTTGTTTGTTTTTTTCCCTAAGACCCATAGCTTATCTAATCTATGGTTCTTGGCCACTTCAGCAGTCTCTGGTATGTGCTCAATGCCATGGAATGTGCCTTTAATACAAATGTTTTAAAAGTTCTTGATTATTTCCTCAATGTTGTATCTCTGTTGAACCATGCTTCCAGGTACCGTGAACAGTAGTCACTAGGAGGAAACTTCCTGTTGGGCACCAGCTTAATTTCTCAATGTTCAGTGTTTCTGTATTTTTGTTTCATTCCTTTTGCTGGTTTAGATTTTCATTTGATATGTCTTGAGGAGTGGTTTGGTGAGAGAGAGAGAGAGAGAGAGAGAGAGAGAGAGAGAGAGAGAGAGAGAGAGAGCATGCAGCATGAAGCTGGGTGGGTATTGAGGTAGAAGAAGTTGGGAGGAGAATAAGGTCAAAAAATGTATAAAAATTGAATTCTTTAAAAAGTAGAATTAATTCGATTCCCAATATTTCTTCTAGAATTAAACAAAATTCTGGAAAAGTTAGTTAATGCATGCCTCTAATCTCAGCACTCTGTAGTTGGAAGCTAAACTCCAGAGAAGAAGAAAACCAGGGCATTAAATCTCATTAGGTGACAGACAGAACAACCCAGGAAAAGCAAGGCAGGAAATACACCCTAGAGGATTCATTAACTTACCATTTGTGAGACCAACATTTCCAAGGGAGACCTTTTTCAGCTGGGAAATGAGTCCTGCCAAAGTTATGCACATAGAAAAGCAGAAAGGAGGTGATGGATCAGAAGACAAAGAAGCTTGGTTCTCTGGAAGATTCTGGCTTACACCTGACCTCCAGGAGATTCAGGTGAGAAAGTACAGGACCTTCCACATCTCTTCTAATTTCCATTTGTTCCATGTAGCTTTGGTCTCTTCCTATAGATGGCAGCAAGGGTAAAGAAAACTGAGCATCCAGACTCAAGAGCAGCCTGTAAACTGATAGGAAACTAGTGGGGCTCCTGCCATGCCACAGGCAAAAAGGAAGTAATATCTACTACTGATAGTAGAAAAAATTATCATCTTAGTTCATAGAAAACAACTGAAAAACCATCAGCTACCTAACTATAAGCACTACCATCTCTAGAGCACACTTGCAGATGAGATGAAAGAATATAGTGTCCCTGACACCTGACAGTGGACATACCCCTGACACATAGCAACTTAACAAAAAAAAAAAAAAAACCTAGTTTGTGTTGAATAAAACCACATCAGATCTCCTTAAGGGTAGTGAAGTATCTTTAGCATTCAAGCATCCCAAGGGAAGCTGAGGCGGTCAGACAGCTAGGCTTCTTATAACATGAGGTAAAGCTGTGTCTCTCTTTTACTGAAATATAGAGACAGCCTTTGGAAATGTTTAGCCAAGGAATAGATTTCAAAGAAAATCCCAAAGTCAGAGCTACAGAATCCCATTTTCTAGGACCTTGGTCTCCTTTTCCCTTTCACCTATTTTTTTTTATTTTTATTTTTTGAATACTGAAAAATGGATAGAAGGATTTGGGTTTTATGGAGGGGAGATAGTGAGCAGAATAAATCATAGACATGTATGAAATTGCTGAAAGGACAAAATTGACTAAGAAAACTGTTATTGAATACTACAAAATTGAAAGAATCAATTGGGATTACTAAAAATTCTGTGTTATAATTTAGACCTGGGATTCCTGACCTTAAATAATGATGAAAACCCTCAGAAAACCCCTTGAACCAAAGAGATATTTGTTTATGGTTTTCAGACCATTAAACTGTTAAGGTACTAATGGCCACAGCAAAGCCAATGAAAACTAATGATATCATGATATAATATATATATATATATATATATATATATATATGTGTGTGTGTGTGTGTGTGTGTGTGTGTGTGTGTGTGTGTGTTCATGTTATAAATGGTTTCTACAAACCTAGCTTTAAACAGCTGAACCATATCTGCATCCACATACACATAATCAGAAAAATAAATCTTAAAAAATGAAATGTTAAAAAAAACAATAGCAGTACTTCATTAAAATGAGTTTAGAGTTTCGTATCTAAAATATTTGTATTCAGGAAATTTACTGAAATATTGGATGTGATTTGTTAAACTTTATACTACAATACCACATGTTAGGATATTTCTTTGTTCATAAAACAGACATCAATTTTTCTATAAAGATGTTCCAGGTTTAGTTTTCTACATATTACTTTGTGATGTGACTTTCTAATGATTATGCTACCTATTCTACACATTGATGGATATTTCTAGTCATTCTGAGTAGTTCAAGGGGATATTGGTGTGACAACTGACAATTTGAGTTAATATTAGCAAAACCCCACTGAACAATATGTTTCCTAAGCAGCTACAGAGATCACACAGAATGGAGGTCTGCAACTCCACTTTGGAAAGTGGCTTCATCTTGGTGGGGATTCTGGATGACAGTGGATTTCCTGAACTGCTCTGTGCCACTATCACAGCCCTGTACTTTCTAGCCCTGACCAGCAATGGACTGCTACTTCTGGTCATCACCATGGATGCCCGACTCCATGTTCCCATGTATCTTCTGCTCTGGCAGCTGTCTCTCATGGATCTACTCCTCACATCAGTTATCACTCCTAAGGCTGTAATAGATTTTCTCATCAAAGACAACACCATCTCTTTTGGGGGCTGTGCCCTTCAGATGTTCCTGGAACTGACACTGGGTAGTGCAGAGGACCTCCTTTTGGCATTTATGGCATATGACAGGTATGTGGCCATTTGTCATCCTCTGAACTATACAATCTTAATGAGTCACAAAGTCTGCTGGCTCATGGTAGCCACATCATGGAGCCTGGCATCCCTTAGTGCTCTAGGATATAGCATCTACACCATGCAATATCCTTTCTGTAAATCCAGGCAGATCAGACACCTGTTCTGTGAGATCCCTCCCTTGCTGAAGCTGGCCTGTGCAGACACCTCTATATATGAGCTCATGGTTTATGTGATGGGTGTGACATTGCTCATTCCCCCTCTTGCTGCCATCCTGGCTTCCTACTCACTAATCCTGTTCACTGTACTCCACATGCCCTCAAATGAGGGCAGAAAGAAAGCTCTTGTCACTTGCTCATCCCATCTGACTGTGGTTGGAATGTGGTATGGGGGTGCCATAGTCATGTATGTACTACCCAGTTCCTTCCACAGCCCCAAACAAGACAATATTAGTTCAGTTTTCTATACAATTTTCACTCCGGCTCTGAATCCCCTCATCTACAGTCTGAGGAATAAGGAGGTCACCGGGGCTTTGAAGAGAGTCCTGGGGAAAAGGTTGTTGTCAGTACAGTCTACATTCTAAGTAGTTCAAATAGCTGCCTTATAAACTTTATCCCCCCCCAAAAAAAAATTAAAAGACTTCTGCTATGAATGAAATGCTACTGGTAAAATCAAGAAAATAAAAGTGTTTTTTTTTATAGATAGATAAGTTTAGGATCCAAAAACTTTCAAAACTTCTCTTTGAATATTATGCAGTATTTTATAGAATGAAGTTAATTTACACAGTTTAAAGTTATTATCTATGTCTTTAAAAGTTAGACAACATATTCCAATATAACTGCTTAGTTTAGAGGTTCAAATTGGCCTTACCATCTGGACATAACCCTGGAAATTAAATTGAAGTCATTGTTGGACCAAGAACTTTGAAAATTAGTTTCAAGTAATTAGGTCACTTACTCATTGGAGAAAATTCCCAAAACTTCCATAAATGTTCAACCACCTAATCTTTACCACAAAAAAATACAATATTGACAATAACTATTTTGTTTAAGAGTTGGTGGGAGTTATATTTTGTACATTCTTTCTTTTTTCCCAATCATTAGCATTTATGGATGTTCTGATATGTATCACAATTCAGACTCTCTGTCTCTGTATTTCTCTCTCTCTAGGTGTGTGTATGAGTGAGTGTGTTGTTCTCTGTGTTGTTCTCTTTTCCTTTTTCTTTCTCTTTCTTTTAGTGATGGGAATTGAAATAAACACCACTCTAGCCTGTAAATAATAAAATCAAAGAGCAGAATGATGATGGGAGATGTCATTCTGTATATGTTTCTCATACTGGTTAATGAATAAAGCACTGTTGGCCAATAGGAAAGAAAGATAGGAGGGACTAGGAGACAAGGAGGAAAGAGGAAGTGGTAAGGAGGGGTCAAGATGGAGAGTCTGGAGAAGGCAGAACCACCAGCCACCTCTAGCTGGTAAGACCACGTGGAAATACATAGAAATGGGTTAATAATTAAGACAGAGCTAGCCGATAAGAAACTAGTACCTGGCTAACAGCATCATATCAAATACAGAGTCTCAGAGTGTTAATTGGGGCTGGAGCAGTGGAGGGATAAGACCAGCAGCGAGAGGAAAAACCTTACTCCTTACAGAATGAGACAGTACTTTCCCATTTTTCCTAACATGTATTAACATGTCTCAACAATGACAAAGAAAATATGTGTTTACTATTACTCTAAACATAAATATTTCACAATCTGTACATGTGTCAAAATATCTTATGGTAACCTGTGTGCATTCATACGTTTTATAATTTTTATGTTGAGATAAAACAGAAGACAGGACCGTTATCGCCAAGAGTGCAATTAACAACCAATGCTTCCATAGACACTGAAAAAGGGACATCTTGACATGCTATTGGTAGAAACAGATAAATGAAGAATTTGAAGGAAAAAATAAGTTAAAATTTGAAAATTAAGGGAAAGGGACAATGTGATTTTCTTTTTTTTGCTAACTTAAATATGCAGTACTGTGGGGTTGGTATTACTGCTTATTGTGTTTTAACAAGAACAAAATATCATTGTAACTCCTTCATTTATAACACTTAAAAGGTTCTTAATAAGTGGAGCTCATAGAAGCTAGATAATAAATAGAAGTTACCATATTGGAAATAAATATTGTATGTGAAATATAAATATATATGCAGAATATATGAATAAAGTCTAACATATATCTGTTATAAGAAAATTATAATAGTGTATGATAGCACATGGTTGTTCTGTAATGTAACTAGCTATTTAATCACTGTCATACAAATGCTGTATAATGCATGTGTTTATAAGTGTTTATAGTAATTAGCAATGATAATGTCTCATGTATATGACTAATCTTTTACTTTAGGAAAAGTCTTATGAAGATTATATATATATACATATATATATAAGCAATTTGAATAATTTATATTTTTCTTATTAATATTTTTTACAATCCAAGATTGAGGACATAGATACTATGGTTATTATAATATTGGTTATAATTTCTATTCTAGTGTATCACTTGATATTAAAATATATGATGGAAGTATTTGTATTTTTTTCTTTTCAGTATAAGGTAGCTGTTTATTTTATTTTTTGTTGTTTTGTACATAATAAGAAGTGAAAGCAATATAAATAATTAAATATAAATTCTATCCTAGAGCTGTCTTTACAATGCTGTATTCTTTTTTGTTTTTTATATTTTTATTTAAATTAAACATCTTATTTTGCATACGAATCCTATTCCCCTCTTCCTCCCATCCTCCCATTCCCCTCACCAACCTTCTATTCCCCTCCCATCCACTCCTCAGAGAGGGTGAGGCCTCCCATGGGGCCTGTCACATCATTTGGGGCAGGACATGGGCCCTCTCCTGTGTATACAGTCTGAGAGAGTATCCCTCCCAAAGTCCATTCATTCACTAGCGATAAATACTGGTTCCACTGCCAGACTGCCCAGATCCCCCAGGAAATGCAAACATGTACAGACACTTTGGAAATCAGTATGGCAGCTCCTCAGGAAAATGGGAACCAGTCTACTTCAAGATCCAGGCATATACCCAAAGGATGCACATTCATACCACAATGACATCTATTCAACTATGTTCATAGAAGCATTATTTGTAATAGTCAGAACCTAGAAGCAACCTAGATGCCCCTTAATCAAAGAATGAGTAAAGAAAATAAGATACATTTACACAGTGAAGTACTAATCAGAGGGGAAAAATGGAATCTTGAAATTCACAGGTAAATGGATAGAACTAGAAGAAACCATCATGAGGGAAGTAACCCAGACACAGAAAGAAAATAAAAACATGGTAATGGTATGTATGCACTCATAACTGGATATTATTCATATAGAAAAGGATAACCAGCCTACAATCCTCAACCCCAAAGAAGCTAGGAAAGGAAACAAGGAAGCCCCTAAGAGAGACATACATGGACCCCCCGAGAAGGGGAAAGGGACAAGATTTCCTGAGTACATTTGGAGCAAGGAGGGAGGGAGGAAGGAAAGGAGAGAGGGAGGAAAGGAGGAAGGGAGGGAGAAAGGGAGGGAGGATAAAAAGGATGGGAGAAGGAAAGGGGGAAGACATAGAGATCAGGAAGACTGAGTTGGGGCAAGAACAGAGGAGAGAAAGGAAAGGGATACCTAATAGTGGGAGCCCTTATGGTCTTAACAGGAAAACTGGCACTAGGAAAATCTCCAGAAATCCACAAGGATGATCCCAACTAACAATCTAAGCAATAGTGGAGAGGATACTTGAAATGCCCTTCCCCTATAATGAGTTTGATGACTATCTAAATGCCATCCTAGAACCTTCACCCAGTAGCTGATGGAAGCGGAAGCAGAGATTCACAGCTAAGCACTGAGCCAAAGTCCTGGAATCCAGTTGTAGAAAGGAAGGAATGATGAGCAAAGGATTCAAGACCATGCTGGGAAAACCCACAGAAACAGCTGACCTGAACAAGTGGGAGCTCACAGACCTCAGTCTGTCAGCTGGAGAACCAGAATAAGACCAAACCAAGCCCCATGATGGGAGTTTTTAAAAAGTAATTTTTTTCAGCAATGCAGCCTTGCAAGGCTATCTATACATTGTAGATTGTTCTACACCCATGCACACTCAGGAAATAAAAAATGGACTCAGAAGATTCAAAGAGAGTGGATGAAATGTGAGGGGAAAGCATTGCAGTGGGTATGGGATGATTGGAGGGAAGATAAAAAGAGATGGATTTTATAAAAATGCTTCCTATGAATACATGAAAAAAATTTTAAAACTATTTTTTAATTTAAAAAATAGTAAAAACTGAAAGCTAGGAAAATCTATATATTGTAAGATAGTCATGTTTTCTTCCAGTTGTATTTACTATTGTTACTAAATAACTTACTATGATAACTTTGAAAAAAACAATTATTTTTACAAATATTATTTACTTTAATGAAGCTGATTCTGATGATGTCCCTTGAAAACCCATGTGCCAAGCCAAAAAGTAAACAGATTGAAAGGGCGCAGTATCTGTTGCATACACTTTTATATTAGTAACTTTTTGTGTATGTTTGATTTTATAATTGTATATTTTTAATTTATTCTTCTCTCAAACATTATACTGTGATCATGGCATCCCCTCCCTCCACTCCTCTCAGTTTCCCTACTTCCCATTTCCCTCAGATCCATTGTTCCTCCATTTCCCTTCAGAAAAGAGCAGATCTCAAAGAGCTATGAACTGAACATGACATAACAAGATTAAATAAAACTAGGCACATATCCTCATATCAAGATTGTGTGAAGAATCCCCAGAGAGATCTGGAGGCAGAACAAAGCATCCAGCATAGGCCGCCATTCTTGTCTTGCCCCTCCACCCTCTGGTAAAGAGAAAAGGAGAGACCCCACCTGTACCCCCTGGAATAAGAGATGGGGAGGCAAAAGTATAAGAACACATGCAACAACAGAAAGACTTATTTGACACCACCAGAGTTGAGGGATTCTACATCAGCAAGACTTGAATATCCCAATATAGATGAAACAGAAGAGAATGGCCTTAAAAACAACTTCATGAAAATGATAGAGGCTCTCAAAGAGGATATGACAAATGGAAGAAATAACAAACTGAAAAATGCAAGAAATCAACATATCTCTTAAAGAAAGCAAGGAAACCCAAGGGAAAAAAACTAAAACAGATGAAGGAAACAATTCAAACAGTTTAAGACATGAAAAAGGAAATATGGACAATTAGAAAACACAAACTGAGGAATTGCTGGAAATAGAAAAGCTGGGTAAATGGACAGGAACTACAGATGCAAGCATAACCAAGATAATATAAGAGATAAAAGAATCTCAGATGCTAAAGATAAACTAGAGGAAATAGATTCATTGACCAAAGAAAATCTTAAATCAACAATTAAGTAACACAAAATGCCAAGAATTATGGAACACTGAGAAAAGACCAATAAGGCAATAAAGGGGCTGAAAAAGAAATCAGAGAATCATCACCCTTTACAATAGCCACAAACAACATAAAAACACTTCAGGTAACTCTGACCAAACAGGTGAAAGACCTATATGACAAGAATGTAGAGTCTTTAAAGAAATAAAGAAGATACCAAAATTGGAAAGATCTCCCACATTCTTGTATAGGTAGGATCAACATAGGAAAAATGGCAGTCTTGCCAAAAGCAATCTACAGATTCAATGCAATCCCCATCAAAATCTGGGCACAATTCTTCACAGACCTTGACATAACAATACTCAACTTTACATGGAAAAACAAAAAGCCCAGGATAGTCAAAACAACACTGTACAATACAGGAAATTCTGGAGGCATCACCATCCTCTACTTCATACTCTATTATAGGTCTAGAGTTCTGAAAACAACTTGGTATTGGCACAAAAATAGACAAGAAGACCAATGGAATCTAAATGAAAACCCTGATATTAACACACACACACCTGATTTTTGACAAAGAAGCTAAATCTATACAATGGAAAAAAGAAAGCATCTTCAACAAATTGTGCTGGCATAACTGGATTTGGGTATGTAGAAGATTGCAGATAGATAGATCCATATCTTTCGCCATGCACAAAACTAAAGTTCAAATGGATCAAAGACCTCAGCATAAATCCAGCCACACTGAACCTTTTAGAAGAGAAAGTTGGAGGTACCTTTGAACAAATTGGTACAGGAATCCACTTCTTGAACATAACACCAGTAGCACAGACACTGAGATCGACAATAAATGGGACCTCCTAAAACTGAGAAGCTTCTGTAAGGCAAAGGACACAATCAACAAGACAAAATGGCAGCCTACAAAATTGGAAAAGGTCTTCACCAACCCCACATTTGGCAGAGCGTTGATTTACAAAACATACAAAGAACTCAAGAATCTAGACACCAAAACATCAAATAATTCGATTAAAAGGAGGAGTACAGAACTTAATAGAGAATTTTCAATAGAGGAATCTAAAATGGCTCAAAGATACTTCAGAAAGTGTTCAACATCCTTAGCCATCAGGGAAATACAAATCAAAACAAGTCTTGAGATACCATGTTATACCCATCATAATAGCTATAATGAAGAACACCAATAAAAGAGGACGAAGGGGAACACTCCTCAATTGCTGGTGGGATGGAAAACTTGTACAGCTATTTTGGAAATCAGTATGGCAGTTTCTCTATAAAAAGGAACCAGTCCACCTCAAAATCCAGCAATTCTACTCTTAGGCATATACCCAAACGATGCACATTCATACAAGAAGGATATTTGTTCAACTATGTTCATGCAGCATTTTCTGTAATAGCCAGAACCTGGAAGCAACCTATATGCCCCTCAACCAAAGAATGGATACAGAAAATATGGTACATTTACACAGTGTAAGTTGTATAATTAGGTATGTTGTACATTCATTTTTATTGAATTCTAGGAAATCATTCATTTCTGTCTTTATTTCTTTCTTGTCCCAGGGGTGTTTCATTTGGACATTCAGTTTCCAGGAGTTTATAGGCTTTCTAGAATTTGTGTTGTTGTTCAATTCTAACTTTAAGCCATGGTGATCTGTTAAGATACAGGGATTATTCAAAAATTTTTTTATAACTCTTGAGATCTGTTTTGTGGTCAAATATATGGTCAGTTTTAGAGAAGGTTCCATAGGTTGCTAAGAAAAAGGTATATTCTTTTGTGTTTGAATGGAATGCTTATATATCTGTTAAACCCACTTGAATCATAATACCTGTTAGATCCTTTATTTCTCTGTTAATTTTCTGTCTGGCAGACAGAAGTCTCCCACTATTATTTTGTGTGGTATGATATTCAATTTAAGCTTTAGCAATGTCGTCTCTTTTCTTAATGTGTGTGCCCTTGTATTTGGGGCATATGTGTTCAGGATTGAGACTTCTTGATGGATTTTTCCTATGATGAATATGCAATATCCTTCATCATCATTTATTTAATTACCATTTGTTTGAAGTCTCTATAGTGGGATGCCATGGTCCGCCTTAATGCATTGAGAGATGGGCTTGGCCCTGCCCCAACCTGTTGTGTCAGACTTTGTTGACTTCTCATGAGAGCCCTTACCCATGAGGAGGAGTGGATTGGTGGTAGACTTGGGGAAAGGGATGGGAGGGAAGGACAGGTGGTGGAAGGGAAAACTGTGGTTGGAATGTAAAATGAAATTTAAGAAAATAAATAAATATTTAAAAAAAACAAATGTTTGAAGGTTAGATGTTTATAAATGGCTTGTCAATATTTCCTTTAGAACTCTATAGAAATCAAAAAAGTTGGGTATTCGTACACTGATAATCTCAGCAGTTTGGGGGTATGAGGAAGTAGATCCTACAATCACAAGAGAAAGTAACTTGGACCTGTGGAGTTCATTAACTGACAGAAAAGTCTTGGAAATTAAATCAGAAACTTACCCAAGAGGATTCATTAATTTATAATTCCCCATATCAACATTTCCAGGAGAGGCTATTTCAGCTGGGAATTAAGTCCCTCTGAAGCTATGCAGAGGCGAAAGAAAAAAGTAGGTCCTGTAATCTAAAGACAAAGCCCCTTGACAAAACCCTATCTTACTCTTGGCCCCAGGAGCATGGAGGTAATACATAACAAGACTCTTTGAAAATTTCTTCAAATGTCTATTTCCTTCAGTCACCATTGCTCTTAGACCCTAGCAGCAGGAATAAGGAAACCTTAATTACCAGATCCAATAATGTCTGAAACAACATGACATTAAACTGAAAGGACTGTCTCTATGCAATTTTTAAAATGGGAGCAATTTACACCAACTCTTATCAGGGAAGTCATCTTCCATATGATGCTACCCAAAGAATGTTGCTTGGCTCTCTTCACTGCCTTCTCCAGTTCACACCTGTAGATTACAGGTTACACTAGAACAGCCCTTTTACCTGACATGGATGGAGTGTTGACAAATTTTGCCAACTTAGCAGAGCTAATCAGTTAAGTGCTGCTGAATTTAAACCACATCTTCACTTTCTGTTTATGTTTGAATATCCTCAGTCTTCAAAGGAACCTACAGTTGGTCAAGTACCTAGGCTATTTACCACCAAAGGTAATGAATTTATCTATCTTTTAATTAAAATTACCATTCCAGATTCCCTAGTACTTTGGTTTCTGTTGTGCTTTAAATCTCCCTATTTTAGATTTTTTAAATGATAAGAAGGAATCAGTTATGAAGGATTAAAATCTATGTTAGAGTCTAGATCTGGTCACCTTCTTCTTAATAGTAATCTCAGTATCTATCTCCAGAGCCTGTAGATGCTATAGCTTTTGGTGATAAACACTAGAGAGCGGATGAATGCTCTAAAAGGACATGAACTGATACTCATTTTATATTCTCATACCATTTGTCTCTTAAGGTACTTATGTCATCTAGTGAAGCCAATGGAAACTAATGAGATACCAATATATATTTACACACACACACTCACACTCACACACACACACACCATGATTTATAGAGGGATGGTTTACTTTTACATATTTCACTCTACACTTGGAATTGCCTTCATCTTACCTGACATGATACACAGCAGTGGCACCTATCAATCTTAGACCCCTGCTCTTGTGAGCTTCCCCATAGATTTGAGAACCATGCACCCAACCATGGATAGGTTTTCTTCCCTAACTCTGTACCCCTTCTATCTATTGCATGTGCTTCATACTGAAGAAGGGAAAGTAAACATCAAGGACAAAGACAATATTGGTTTGGGATTATCTGGACTGATTACAACAAAGTCTATCTACTCTTCAGTTACTTTTCATCATTTCTCCAAAACAAGACAGACTCACTTTTCTGTGAAAGGATTCAAGTGTTGCAATTCTGTACCTTCCCATACATTTATTGAATAATAATCAAGCAAAACAAACAAATATGTTTGTATTAATAATAAAGGTTTAATTCTACAAGGAACATTTTCTCAGCACTATAACCTAATTTCTGATACTTAGTAGTCCTCACAAGACTCACAGAGAAGGTGGGGATGGGCAACAGAAATAATTAAGATAAATAAAATGCCTCCCTTTAATGGTATTTGCTACATACATATTGGCTTATGAGATGTAAAAAAAAGATAAAGTTTAATACATGCTTGAAATCCTAATACTCAGGAGATCCAGGCAAAAGCACCATCAAATGAGGTGAGTCTTGAACTCATAGAAATATCCCTTCTCAAAGCACATAAACAGAATGAAGAAATGTGGGGAAATTTATTGAAATCACATTTCTGAACCAGCTTGGAAATATTTAAATATATCTATGAAAAACTAATTAAAATAGTTAAGCCATTAACAAATGAAGTGCTAAGGAATATGTAGGTCAGAATATTTTTTAACCCTCACATGAAATATAATTTAGCTTTTCTAGGAAAGACATTTTTTCAAGTTTAATGTTCTGGTCAGTATTTTACAAAGGAATAACATTTATGTAGTCCTTCCTATGTACCTGTTGTATGCATAGACAAAACTTTTATCAAGATACAATAAGAAATGTAAATTTGGAAACCAAGAAGCACAGCTTGGTTTTTCCCATTTAGTAATTTAGTAATGGGAAATTTAGATCTTACAATAGATACACTGAACACCTTCAGAGGCCCATGACTTTACAAAACAAAGTCTAAAATAGCAAAACTAAACTGAGTTAACTATTTCTAGACAACTAAAGAGAACACACAGCATGGACCCCTGTAACTCCACCTTGGGAGGTGGCTTCGTCTTGGTGGGGATTCTGGATGGAAGTAGCTCTCCTGAACTTCTCTGTGCTACAATGGCTGCATTGTACATGTTGGCACTGATCAGCAATGGACTGCTGATCCTAATAATCACAATGGATGTGTACCTCCATGTCCCCATGTACCTCTTGCTTGGGCAGCTCTCTCTCATGGATCTTCTTCTTACATCAGTTATCAGTCCCAAGGCTGTCATGGATTTTCTGCTGAGAGACAACAGCATTACCTTTGGAGGTTGTGCCCTTCAGATGTTTCTGGAACTGGCACTGGGTAGTGCTGAAGACCTCCTTCTGGCCTTCATGGCCTATGACAGGTATGTGGCTATTTGTCATCCATTGAACTACATGATCTTCATGAGGCCAAGAATTTGCTGGCTTATGATAGCTATATCATGGATTCCAGCTTCCCTAAGTGCCCTAGGATATACCATCTACACTATGCAGTATCCCTTCTGCAAATCCCGTGAAATTAGACACCTGTTCTGTGAGATCCCCCCATTGTTGAAGTTGGCCTGTGCAGATACCTCCACGTATGAACTCTCGGTTTATTTGATGGGTGTGACCTTGCTAATTCCTCCTCTTGCTGCCATCCTGGCCTCCTACTCACTAATTCTGTTCACTGTGCTCAATATGCCCTCAAATGAGGGCAGGAAGAAAGCCCTTGTCACCTGCTCTTCCCATCTAACAGTGGTTGGCATGTACTATGGACCTCTCACAGTCATGTACATCCTACCTAGTTCCTACCATAGTTCCAAGCAAGAAAACATCCTCTCTTTTTTGTACACAATTGTCACCCCTGCTCTGAATCCTCTAATCTACAGCCTAAGGAATAAGGAGGTCAGTGGGGCTTTGAAGAGAGTCCTGGGAAAGCGGTTATTTCCAACACACCCTACCTTCTAGGTATCATTAATAGCTGTCCCTTATACTAAAATTCTCTCGAAGTCAGAAACTTCCTCTTTGAAATATTTCTCACAAAACCAGAAGAATAAATGTATGCATTTTGATGGAGAATTATAGAAGCAAAGCTACATTTGTAAATGCATTCGTGTTTTATCTTCATGATGTATTTCATAACATAATATTCACTAAGAACTAAGATCATTCTTCCTGTAAAAGTCATTTCTATTTTCCAATTAAATTATCTTTACAAGGAGCTAGGGCTAACAACCAGAGTAAATGGTTTCAAGTGGGAAGATTTTTGAGAAATGTACAATTGTTTATATTCTAAATATTTTGTTTTAATTAAATTATTTAAACTCAAATATAGCTTTAATGTTCACTATAGTGCTGAATGTGTTTAAGAAGCCAAAACTTGCTGAAATGTTGTATCTACAGTGACAGCATTATCCATATTTTAGATGCTGTATATTTGCATCATGTTTGCCCTTCTCTCTTTCCAAGTATCAACCTTTCTAGGTGGCCTGATGCATGCTAGTTCCTTAGATAATGTGTGTTTATATGTTTCCTTATTAATAATACCTTCAGTTAGGTATTACTAATACCTAACTGAAGCATAGTATGGTATTTATATGTGTCAAAACATCTATGGTACTCCATGTTTATGCATATTTTTATGTTTTTTGTATCAATTCAAAATAAAGTTTTCAAAGTAGGAGAAACGACAATATATCAGTTGTCTTGCTAATTTTAAGTTGTACTAAAAAGCTGGGTAGTGTTGTTTGTAGAAATTAACTAATTCTTTCCTGAAAGTTTTTACACCCAAATAAAATATCATTTTAACTGCCTTATTTATAACACTAAAGCATGCTATTTTTTAAACTTATTTCATAGAATCTGGCAATATAGTAATTGTAACTGTATTATTAAGGGGGTGGCAGTAACAAGAGGATTAAGAAACTATGGATCAATAATAAATGGAGACCATCAAGAGGATCTGCAGTTCCAATTCACAACAGGGTTACTATCAAAAACTACAATGTTTAGTGAATTGTAAAAGCAAGAAGAAAGAATTTTGAAGGTGTGTTACCAGAAATGATAAATATATGAGAGTAAAACACACTAACATTATTTAAATATTATACAACAGATACATTTTTGAAAACATAATATGGCAATCATTAACATATGTAGCTTTCATGCTTTGAAAATATTAAATATGTTTGAACTTTGTTTTCTATCTAAATGAAAACCATGCTGCCAGCCATTCTTTGCTAGATTTAAATCTTGTCTCACTTTGATGATTCCTGACCTTTACTTTTAGAAGAACTCCCATTCCTTAAATATGTAATCTGTATTTAAGAACACCATTTTGCACTGAGCCGAACTAGAATCCAGTTGCATAGAAGGAGGAGTGATAAGCAAAGGGGTAAAGACAAGGCTACAGAGACAGGTGACCTGAACAAGGAGGAGCTCATGGATGCCAAGACTGATAGCTGGGAAACCAGCATTATACCGACTCAGACCCCCTGAACATGGGTCTCAGAAGGCCTGGGCAGTCTATGTATCCCTGGTGCAACAAATGACTTTGGGAGCACATTCTCCATGGAGGGATACTCCCTAAACCTAGAGACAGGAGGGAAGGCCTAGACCCTACTCCAAATGACTTGACAGATTTTGATGATCCCTCCCTGTGGAGTGGGTGGGGAGTGTGGGATGGGGGGGGATGGTTCAAGGGCATGAAAGGATGGGAAGGAGAGGGAACTGGGATCAATGTGTAAAATAAGAGAAAATAATAATAAATTATAAAAAAGAAAATATTTTATACATTTTTTGAGAATTTTATATATTTTGATCCTATTTACCCTCTTCCCTAACTCATCCGAGATTTATCCCATAACTTTACCTATACAAAATTGTGTCCTATTTAAAAAATTCTATGGTGTCCAATAAGTGCTGCACATATACTTTTGTGTTTGTGGTCAAACACTGGAGTGTGGTCAACTTACTAGGGGCCACTTACTTAAAGAAACATGATTCTTCATTTCTCTAAAGCTGAAAATTGCCAGTAACTTCTCCTCTAGGGGTAGAAATTCATGCCTTCTTGCCTCCCCCATGCTAGTATTTTGTCTGGCTTGAGCTTGTTCAGGCTTGTGCATATTGTCACAACTGCTGTGAGTTCATATTGTGTCTAGAAAACATTATTTCCTTGTAGTCATTTACCACCTCTGGCTCTTACAATCCTCCCCACCTTTTCTGATGATCCCTGAGTATTGGCAAGAAAGGGTATAATCCAGATGTTCCATTTAGAGATGGGCACTCTGCAGTCTCTTATTCTCTGTGCTATGGCTAGTTTATGTGTCTCTGTGTTAATTGCCAACTAACTGCAAGGTTTTTGACAAGGGCTAAAGGATGTAATAATCTACAGGTACAGCGATAAGTCACTAGAAGTCAGTTTAATACCATGTCCCTGTGTCCTTTCAGCATATGAATAGCAGTGCCATGGACTAAATCTAACAAAGGACATGAAAACCTTACACAATGAAAAATTTAAAACACTTGCAAAGGAAATTAAAGAAGATTCCAGAAGATGAAACAGCCACCTATGCTAATGGATTGGTAGCATTAATATTGTGAAAACAGCCATCCAAACAAATGTAATCTACAGATTCAACAGAATTCCTCCATTAAAATTTCAATGCAATTCTTAACAGATATCTAAAACAATTGTGACTGGAAGTAACAAATAAAATATCCATAAGTAGCCATCCTTTCCTCGTAGATTTCAAGTGATACTGCAGAGTTACAGTAATAAAAACAACATTGTACTTACAGAAAACATACACACTGATCCATGCAATAGAATTAAGAACCCACATATAAAGTTAAACTCTCCCAGAGTCACTTATTTTTGGACAATGCTGCCAGCAATACATATTGGAGAAAAGACAATTTTCATCAAATGGTGTTGATCAAACTAGATACTTACATATAAAAGAATGAAACCCATCCTCATCTTTCACCCTGCCTAAAACTCAACTCTAAATTGACCTAGGGGATAGTCGGGCATATACTTGAACATATAGGCACAGAAATTTTTATTTTTTTTTCAATTTAATAGTTAACACAAGTAAAAATAAATTATTTTGAATATTAATAAAAGTCCCTGTACTAGAAGTAAACAAAGTTCTTATAAAATATTACATTAGTATAAGCTCTCATTTAGATGAATTTTCTAATGGACACTTGTCCTGAGTTGATTTGTTCACATAGAGGTTTTTTTGCCCCATTGCTGACAGTGATTATTTCCTCCATTGCATATGGTGATAATACAGAGAAATGGTGAAGACTTTGAGTTAGTTGTCTGAAATTCAACACAGCTTCCATTTTTGTGTAACTTTGAATATCATATGTAGGCTTTTGAAAAAATAATATTAGCTATTCATTATAGTAAGCTAAGCTACATTCCCAATAATAAAATACTTATTTTCTAGAACTGTTATACTGATTAAGAAATCAAACATAAATATGAGATAATGAGTCACCTGAAATAAATGATTGTTTCATAAATCTTAACTGCTATATTATTAAATTGTCCAGAAAGTTGTATTTGGTAGTAAATTATACCATATGAACATTTTGTTGTATAACTCTTATATCACTATTAAATATTTAATGGCTTATGTGTGTGTCTGTGTATATGACAATTAGTGAAGTTTAAATCTCTTGGATAGTTGACTGATCATTCCCTTAGGTGAATTCTTATAAGGCTAATATCAACTAAATGCTCTTTTAAATTTTTATTTAATTATTTTTTTACATCCTGACCACAGTTTCCACTCCCTCCTCTTATCTCATTCCTTCCACTTCACTTAGCCCTCTCAATCTACTTCTCTGTTTGTGCTCGGAAAGCAACAGGCCTCCCATGTGTATCAACAAAGTGTGCTATATCAAGTTCCAGTAAGATTAAGCACCTTGCCTTGTATTTAGTCTTGGCAAGGCAATCCAATATGAGGAATGGGTTTCCATTAGCCAGCCAAAGCTTTAAGGATACCCCCTGCTCCCATCGTTAGGAGTCCCACAAATAGATCAAACTACATAACTATCTTTTACACGTAGAGGTCTTAGGTCAGTCCCATGCAGGTCCCCTAGTTGTTTGTTCCAACTCTGTGAGTTACTTTGAGCACAGGTTAGTTGTTTCTGTGGCTTTCCTTGTAATGTCCTTGACTTTTCAGGCTCCTACAATCCTTCCTGCCTCTAATGACAATTGGAGTATTCACCAGTCTGATCACAGAAGATGGCTAGTTCAGACTACCTAATCATTATTACTAGGATTCTTTTCTGGAAGTCATCCATGTAGATTAATGGGAGTTTCCCTTGCATCAGGTACTTACCTGACCCCCAAAAGCCAACCCACTTTCCAGCCATCTCTTTCAGTACTCTCCCCTTCAACCCACACCCCAACTTGTTCCCTAAAGTTTCCATTCCCACCTATCCCCAATTCACCCAGGGAGATCTCTTCCACTTTCCCCTCCCAGAAAGATCTATGAATTTCCCTTGGGTCCTTCTTGTTACCTAGCCTCTCTGGGTCTGTAGATTTTAGCATGATTATTCTTTACTGTGGTGATATATTGTTTATAATTTAATAAAGCCACTGGAGGTAAAAATGCAAAGCTAGCACAGCCATAGAGACAGGCAGTGTTGAGTCCTTTAATGTCAGGACTCAGGAGACAGGCAGATGGTTCTCTGTGAGTTCAAAGCCACCCAGGTCTACACAAGAGTGAATCAGTCTAAAAGATTAACAGATCTCGTGCCTTTAATGCCAGTACTAAGGAGGCATATAGGGAAGAAGCAAAGGGTCTCATGTGTGAATTAGTCTCCAGCACATTGATAAGAGCATTCCAGCGTAGGATTCTGAAGCCTAGTGGAAAGAGTGGTGTAGTCTGGAATGTTAATCTGAGGTATAGTGGATTTCCCCTTTGGTCTGAACATTGGTAGAAATGAGTTACTGGCCAGTTGCTTTGCTTTTCTGATCTTCAGCTTGAAGTTTGAATCCCAATATCTGTCTCTGGTTTTTTTATTTATTGTGTTACACATTATGACAGGTGTCAGATGGAATCTGAGAGGCTTTTGATGTGCATTTTCCTGATGGTTAAGGATGTTGAACATTTTCTTATGTGTTTCTCAACCATTTGAGATTCTACTGTTGAAAACTCCATTTAGATCTGAACCCCAGTTTTAACTGGATTATTTGTTTTGTTGAAGTCTAGTTTCTTGAGTTCTTCATATATTTTGAAAATCAGCTCTCTGTAAGAAGTGGAGTTGGTAAAGATCTTCTACCATTATGCAGGCTTCCATTGATCCTGGTGACAGTGTCCTTTGCCTTACAGAAGCTTTTCAGTTTCAGGAGGTCCCATTTACTAATTGATGGTCTTAGTGTCTCCGCTTGTGGTATTCTATTCTTGAAGTTGTCTCTTGTGCAAATGAATTCAAAGCTATTCCCCACTTTCTCTTCTATCAGGTTCAATGTATCTTGATTTATGTTGAGGTCTTTGATGCACCTGGACTTGAGTTTTATGTAGAAAGATAGACATAGATCTATTTGCAATCTTCTACATGCAGACATCCATTTATGCCAGCATCATTTGTTGAAAATGCTCTTTTCTCATTGTGTAATTTTGGCTTCTCATAAAAAAATCAAGTGTCCACGGATGTGTAGCTTTAAACCTGTCCTTTTTTATGGCAATCCCATGCTATTTTTATTACTTTTGGTATGTAGTAGGGCTTAAGATCAGAGATTGTGGTATCTCCAGCAGTTTTTTGTTTGTTTGTTTTTGTTTGTTTATTTGTTTTTGTTTGGTTTTTGTTGTTGTTGGTTGTTGGTTTTTGTTTGTTTGTTTGTTTTCGTTATCCTGAGTTTTTGTTTTTCTGTGTAAAGTTGAGTATTGTTCTTTCAAGGTCTGTAAATGATTGAGTTAATTTACTTGGGGATTGCAGTGAATCTAAAGCTTGCTTTTGGTAAAATAGCCAACTTCACTATATTGATCCTCCCAGAAGGTGGGATATCTTCCCACCTTCTGATATCTTCTCCAATTTCTGTTTCGAAAGACTTGAAGTTCTTGTCATACAGGTCTTTCACTTGCTTGGTTAGAGTTACCCCAAGATATTTTATATTGTTTGTGGCTATTGTAAAGAGTGTTGTTTCCATGATATTTTTCTCAGACCATTTGTATTTCGTATATAAGAAGGCTACTGATATTTTTTAAATTATTTTAATAACCCACCACTTTGCTAAAAATGTTCATCAGCAGTAGGGATTCCCTGGTAGAATTTTGGGGGATGAATGTGTAGACTGTTACATCATCCACAAATAGCAATACTTTGACTTCTTTTCCCATTTCTATCCCCTTGAACTCCTTTCCTTGTCTTATTGTTCTAGCCATAACTTCAAGAACTTTATTGAATAGATAAAAAAAGAGTGGACCGCTATATCTTCTTCCTGATATTTGTGGAATTGCTTTGATTTTCTTTCCATTTAATTTGATGTTGGCTATAGGCTTGCTGTATATTAGTTTTATTGTATTTGGGTATGTTCCTTGTATCTCTGATCTCTCCAAGGTTTTTATTCATGAAGGGGTGTTAGATTTTGTCAAAGGCTTTTTTCAGCATCTATTGAGATCATCCTGTGGGTCTTTTCATTAAATTTGTTTGTGTTATGGATTATATTGACAGATTTTTTTGTGGGTAATATTGAACTATCACTTCATCTCTGGGATGAAGCCAACTTGATCATGGTGAATGATCTTTTTGTTGTGTTCTTGGATTCAGTTTGCAAATACTTTATTGAATATTTTTGCATCAAGGCTCATGAGGGAAATTGGTCTGTAATATTCTCTCTCTTTTTTTGAGTTTATAGTTTGTGTATCAGGAAAACTGTGGCCTCATAAAAAGAATTTGGCAATGTCCCTTTTGTTTCTAATGTGTGGAATAATTTGAGGACTACTAGTATTAGCTCTTCTTTAAAAGTCTGATAGAATTCTGTCATAGAACCATTTGCCTATTTTTTTCTTTGTTTTTTGTTTTGTTCTTGGTGTTGTTGGGAAACTTTTGTTTTGTTTTTTTGCTCATAATGTGTATTACATCACTAGGTAGTCAATTAGGATACATACTTTTTTAAAATCCAATGAATAGATGTGAAGTGGTAAAATATCTGAGTATACAAATATAACTGGGATGTCTTTATGTTCCTCTTCTATGTGGTATTCCAAGATTTTGATCAAGCACAGCAATTTAAGTCATTGATGTTATGTACAATTGCAGTAATGTTAAATATTTTTTCTACAGAAAAGTGATACTTTCTTCACTCAAAATGTCTTCTGTCCAATGGATAACTGTGGTCTTGAAATAGAGTGAAGAATTTTCATTTCCCCTTTAGGGTGTTTATATATTTATGGCCTCCTGCTATTTGAATACATTCACAATTAAAGTATAAGATTTCATACACTGTCTATCCACATTGCTTCTAAGGATATTACATGTTATTAGCCATCCATAGACCACTGAGGTCTGAGAGTAATCTGTCAACATTGTTAATACCAAAATTATATCTACCTCTTATTCAAGAGTCAGGCATAGAATGACCTATTCTTTGGAAACCTATCGAAAAGAATATAGTCCTCAGTCTAAAAGGCACAATTTTCACTAACTCAATTTTCAACAATGTGAAGTCCTCCTCACAAGTACCTCCCTTAGAGGCCTTTTGAAAATCAATGTCAGTTTCTGGATAATTATTCTTGATTAATAAATATACTCAGTATATTATTCACTTGGTCCTTGTTTCCCAAGTCAATCCTTATTGCATGAATTCTGATTGGTTTTTTAATAATAAACCCTAAGTCAGATACAGGGGTAAATGCAGAAAGATCAGAGAAGTAGTACAGCCAGCCAACGTTGTGAGTGATCCTGTTCATAGAAATCGTCAAACTGAACGTGAAGAGCTCCTGTTTCTTCCAGCTCTGTATTCTTTCTGCCCAGCCATTTCACTCCTGAATCCACCTCCCTAGTGCTGGGATTAAAGGCATGAGATCCCAAGAGCAGGGATTAAAGGTGTGAGCCACCAGTGCCCTGCTGTGTTGCACTTTGAGGCTGGATCAATCTAGCAAAGAGCAGAGTGGCCTTGAACTCACAGAGATCCATCTGTCTCTGTCTCCTGAGTGCTGGGATTAAAAGTGTGTGCCACCACTTCCTGGTTTCTATGGCTGCTCCCTATGCTGATCTTCAGGCAAGCTTTATTTGTTAGATGGTAAACAAAATAGCATGTCTTTTCCTCCTCCCCCCTATTTTATTTAATTTATTATTTTACATGTCTATCCCAGTTCCCTCTCCTTCACTCACTCACTTTTACCCTCTCTGCCCTCTCACATGCACCCTGACCACCCTCCCCTCCCATCCCCCCACCCCAATTCCACATGTATGGCAATGCAATCCAGGTGGGGTCATCTAAATCTGTCAAGTCATTTGAAGTAGGGACTAGGACTTCTCTCCTGTCTCTAGATTAAGGCAGTTATCCCTCCATGAGGGGTGTCCACAAGGTCCTTTTGTGCACCAGGAATACATCCTGGTTCCATTGTCTGAGGTCCCTTAGACTGCTCAGTCCTTCTGGCTGAGACCCATATTCAGGGGGGCCTGAGTCAGTCCCATGCTGGATTCCCAGCTATCAGTCTGGGGGCCGTTAGCTCCTCCTTGTTCAGGTCAGCTGTCTATGTGTTTCTGCAACCTGGTCTTGTCCTCTCCCTCTGCATCTGGATTCTAGTTCGAGTCAGTGTTTAGGTATGGGTGTTTGCTTCTGTTTCCAACAGGTACTGGATGAGGGCAATGATGGTGTCCATTTCTTTTAGATTTCCAAATTTTCTGGAATACAGATTTTTGAAATATGAACTAACGATTGCCTGGATTTCCTCAGTATCTGTTATGTTCCCTGTTTCCATCCTCATTTTGTAAATTTGGAAGTTCTCTCTCTCTCTCTCTCTCTCTCTCTCTCTCTCTCTCTCTCTCTCTCTCTCTCTCTCTCTCTCTCTCTCTCTGCCTGGCTTTTAGTTAGTTTGTATAAGGGCTTATCTATCTTGTTGGTTTTCTCAAAAAAAAAAAAAAAAAAACAACTCTTTGTTTCATTGATTATTTGTATTTTTCTCTTTCTATTTTGGTCTTCAGCACTCCCTTTGATTATTTCCTGCTATCTACTCCTCTTTTTCTGTGTTTGCGGTTTTTGTTCTAGAGCTTTCAGATGTACTGTTAAGTCATTAGAATAAGATTTCTCTAAATTCTTTATGGGGGTACTTAGTACTATGAACTTATCTCTTGCCACTGTTTTCATTGTGCCCCATAAATTTAGGTAAGTTTTACATTTAGTTTTCTTGGAATTCTAGGAAGTCTTTACTTTTTTTTATTTGTTTATTGCCCCTGTGATAATTCAGTTGAGAGTTACTCATTTCCATGAGCTTGTAGGCTTTTTGTTGTTTGTGTTGTTGTTGAACTCCAATTTTTGTCAAAGGTGATCTGATAAAATATAGATGATTATTCCATTATTTTGTATCTTTAAGACTTTTTGACTGAATGACCAACTTTGAGAGGTTCCCTGAGGTGCTGAGAAGAACATATATTCTTTGGTGTTTGGGTGAAATGTTCTCTAGAAATCTATTAGGTCCATTTTAGTAATAACATCTGTTCTATTATTTCTGTCTAGTGACTATGTGGAGGACCTGTCCATTGGTGAGAGTGGGGTGTTCAAGTCTTCCACTGTTAGTATGTGGGGTTTAATATGTAATTTTGGTTTAGTAATGTTTCTTTTACAAATGTGGGTATTCTTATGTTTCAGACATAGATGTTCAAAATTGAGACATCTTGTTGAATTTGTCCTTTGATGAGTATCAAGTGTCTTCTCTATCTCTTTTGATTAATATTGGTTAGAATTCATTTTGTTAGATATTAGGATAGCTATACCATTTTGGTGTTTAGGTCCATTTGATTGGAGAATCTTTTTCCAACACTTTAATAATGAGGTAAATTCTGTTTTTGACATTGAGGTGTGTTTCTTGTATGAAGCAGAAGGATGGATCTTGTTTTTGTATTCATTCAGTTATCCTGGCAAATTGAGTCCACTATTATTGAGAGATATTAAAGATCAGTGACTGCCAATTCCTGGGGTTTTTGGGGTGGTGGTGGTGGTGTGTGAGTGTGAGTGTGTGTGTGTGTGTGTGTGTGTGTGTGTGTGTGAGTGAGTGAGAGAGAGAGAGAGAGAGAGTGTGTGTGTGTGTGTGTGTTAGAACTTTCCTTCTAGTACATTCCTGGATGTTTTGTCTTAGGAATTTTTGGATTTAACATTTTTTGATTGATGATTCTGTCTCCTATATCAAATCTTCTATGACTTAGATTCTTTCTCTTTATCTCTTGTATTCTGTTTTTGATGTTTGCACCTGTAATTCCTGTTCATTTATCCAGGTTTTCCATTTTCCATTTCCAGAATTCCCTCATTTTGTATTTTCTTTATTGAACCTATTTTCGTTTTCTGGTCTTTTAATTGTTTAGATGTATTGATTTCCTCCAGGGTTTGTTGTTGTTGTTGTTGTTGTCTTTTCCTCTATTTCTTTAAAGGGTTTTTTTTCTTTTTCATTTTCTCTTTAAGGATCTGCAATAACTTCACAAAGTTCTTTTTAAGGTCTTTTATTCTTTCTCTTTTCTTTTTTTGGTTTTTGTTTTTTTGGTTTTTTTTGTTTTTGTTTTGTGTGTGTGTGTGTGTGAGTGTGTGTGTGTGTGTGTGTGTGTGTGTGTGTGTGTGCTTCAACTGTGTTGAAATATTCAGGTCTTGCTCTTGTAGAATAGCTGGATTCTGGTGGTGACATATTGCCCATTTTATTGTTGATTATGTTCTAACACTGGTGTTTAGACATCTGAATTTGGAATTATAAGTCTAGGTGTTGTATCCTATGTTTGTCTTCATTGGGTAGATGCTTTGTTTTTTGGTTTCTGTTTCCTCTCTGGTCTTCTGACCTAAGTGGCCAAGGATTCTGATGACTGATAAGACTTTCTGTGAAGTAGGGTATTTCCACTGGGGTTTTGGAGGTTTTGGGTTCCTTGATCTGATCAAGCTTAAGTCTTCTGGAGTATCTAGGACCAGCCTGGGTATGAACTGTATGTAGGCCTACAATGTTTGCTAGAGTTCTGGGAATGGGATGCTTATCGACTATTAAGGGTGGTTGAGGCTGGTGTAATCTGTGCCTCAGTAGAGGAAGTCTGCTGGGATTGGGGATAGGGACCCAGCAGCAGCAGGGACAGGGATTAGCTGGGATGTTATTAGCCTAGAGAAGGGTCATAGGGGATAGAATCCAGGGAGCAATACAGTTCTGCTTACAGGCCATTTTGAATTGTGTGGCCTGAAAATGCTAGGTAAAAGTCTTCTGGGGCTAGGAGGAAATGCCAGGACTGAATGGGTTTGGGGAAGGGTTGCCATGGGCAGAATTCAGAGATGATGCAGTTCCCCTGGAAGATAGGTCACTAGTCTGTTTTGGGCTGGTATGGTCAGTGTCTCAGTGGAGGAAGTCTGCTAGTATTGGAGGTGGTGGCCCAGCCACTAAATAAGGGACAAATTGTTTCTTAAACACAATAAACATTGTGCATTAAATTTTATATTAAAATGTGCATTAAATTTTATATTTAAAACTTTTATTAATTTGTTAGTTATAATGATTAAGTAAGTCTATTATTTTAATTTGTATAGCTCAGACTTTTAAAAATAATATTTACAAATTCAAGATTGAGAACATAGAGAGTTGGATTATTTACTTGTAGTAATAACATTTTTATGATTTTCTCATTTTGTTTTTATTATTATAATCAGAATTTAAAAATTTCTTTTATTGTTTTGGATTGGAATATAGTTACTTAGTTTACACTTTCTCTTTCCTTCCTCAAAACTGTTCCACATATCCTTCCTTGCTCTTTTTAACATTCATGACCTCCTTTTTTTATTAATTATATATATATATATATATATATATACACACATATACACACACATATATATATATATATATATATACACATAAACATACACAGCCCACTCAATAGCTCTGTAAGTATCCCTATCCCTGTAGTGAAATGTTATTTGAAATTAATAAGGAAAGAATAAGCAACCTCAGCATTAGACTAACTCTACTAACTCACTTGTACAAATCCCCTAAAATCAGTTCCATATATGTTTCAATGTCTGAATAAATTAAATTCTCCATCATCCTTCATTCTGGTATCCATTTCTTATGTCCCTGAGCCTTTGTTTGCAGTTTGTGGAGCACCATGGTTGTGTTTTACTACATGGAACATGAGCATGTGGTTTGAGCTGCTCAAGACAGCAAACAGTGTTGATGAACCACCAGAACGCCACTGCTTGGATGCTGAGGCAGCTACTGAAGTTCCAAAGATCAGACCTCTGCCAGTTTGGGTCCACATTTCTACTAGTTCTAATTCTCACCTAGGGTTTTTGTATGTAAAAAACAGCTAACTTTCCATACTACTATAATTTATTGGTTTCAGTATTGGAGGTAGGTTCAGAAATGATAACACTGAGGTCACAGATAGCCTTCCAGGTTGGTAAATATTGATTTACTGCCATATGCTTGTTTCCCCATGCCATCACTGCTTCCCTGCTGCCACAGGAGAGCTGATCCATGATTTTGACAATATGATCCCCAAAGCTTTAAATATTTATCTGGTTCATAACAGAATATGTTTGCTCATTGCTATGTCGGAGCAAGTATCTTGCAATGAGATAAAGTAAATTTAACTTGAGAATAATGCTGTTGTGGACTATTTAACTAAGTAACGATACGTTACATTTCTTTATGCTGCATTTGTTTAACTATGTAAAGATGTGATGCATTTGCATTAATCAAATAAAATTAAACTGGGATCACAGACTCAGGACTAGCAAATAGTTGGCAGGAAGAAAGTAGCCTAGAATGGATTTATTTGAATTGGGGCTGTGTGAAAGAAGGGAAGTTTCTGGGAAAGGCAGCAAAGAGAGAAACTTAGCCTGTCTCTGAGCTTCCAGGTTATATATATAATGTATGTATGTATGTATATATATATATATATATATATATATATATATATATATCCAAGTCCATTTAAATGAAAACAAACATTTATAGACAATATTTGGGAATCTGGGTGTCATTTTTTCCAAACTACTTCCTGCTGGTAAGGGGCGCTGTCATGGGGGATTCTTTTTTTTTTTTTTTTTTTTTTTTTTTTTTGAGATTTTTTTTCACTGTTTTTTTATTTTATATAACCAAGTCCATTTAAATGAAAACAAACATTTATAGACAATATTTGGGAATTTGGGCGTCGTTCTTTCCAAACTACTTCCTGCTGGTAAGGGGCGCTGTCGTGGGGGATTCGAAGAAGATTCAGAAATCCTGGCTATAGTCTGTAAGGCTGCTTTGTCCAGCTGTTCTGAATGTAGGATCACCTGGTACTCTGTTTCAGGTGGTCTGGCTTGATCAAACCACATTAGTCTGGAAGGAATCCACATCTTTTCATTTTCTGTGGAAACAAAAATAGAAATCCTTTTCCCCAGTAACTTGTCCTTGAACTTAAATTTTGGAGTCAAAGCATTTTTTTTATTTAATTTATTATTTTACATGTCCATCCCAGTTCCCTCTCCCTCCCTCCCTCCTTCCCTCCCTTTTACCCTCTCTGCCCTCTCACATGCACTCTAACCACCCTCCCCTCCCATCCCCCCACCCCAATTCCATATGTAGGGGAATACCATCCAGTTGGGGTCATGTAAATCTGACAGGCCATGTGAAGTAGGGACTAGGGCTTCTCTCCTGTCTCTAGATTAAGGCAGTTATCCCTCCATGGGGGATGTGTTCGCAAAGACCTTTTGTGCACCAGGGATACATCCTGGCTCCACTGTCTGAGGTCCCTTAGACTGCTCAGTCCTTCTGGCTGAGACCCATATTCAGGGAGGCCTGAGTCAGTCCCATGCTGGGTTCCCAGCTATCAGTCTGGTGGCCCATTAGCTCCTCCTGGTTCAGGTAAGCTGTCTCTATGTGTTTCTGCAGCCTGGTGTTGTCCTCTCCATCTGCATCTGGGTTCTACTTCGACTCAGTGTTTATGTATGGGTGTTTGCTCCTGTTTCCAACAGGCAATATTTGAGGGCTCCATGGATAAGTTAGTTGTTGATCTCACTCTCCAGGAAGGGCATTTATGGTAGCCTTTCCACAGAAGCTCAAATTGTTAGTTGGCAGCAGTCTTGTAATTCTCTAGACCTTTCTTTGTGTTCAGTTTTATCTTCAAACCAATATTGGCTCCCTCTTTTATGCTCTCTCTCTCTCTCTCTCTCTCTCTCTCTCTCTCTCTCTCTCTCTCTCTCTCTCTCTCTCTCTCTCCCCTGTCTTCTATTCTTAACCGGGCTCAATCTTCCTGGTCACACATGTTTTTCTTTCCTCCTCCTCATTTTCCCCTACTTCTCTCTCCATTCGTTGCCCCCCCTACTTCCTCTGTGCTCTGGGGAACTTGTCCCTTCCCGGTTCTGTGAGGAACTTTATATGAATCTCTTAGAACACATCTTGTATCCTAGTTGCTCTGGTGGTGTGAATTATAGGCTGGTGATCCTTTGCTCTATGTCTAAAATCCATATATGAGTGAGTGCATACTGTGTTCCTCTTTTTGTGATTGGGTTACCTCATTCAGGATGGTTTCTTCAAGTGCCATCCACTTGCCTGCGAATTTCAAGATGCCATTATTTTTTTTCTGCAGAGTAGTATTCCATTGTGTAGATGTGCCACATCTTCATTAACCATTCTTCAATTGAGGGGCATCTAGGTTGCTTCCAGGTTCTTGCTATTACAAATAATGCTGCTATGAACATAATTGAGCACATGTCTTTGTTGCATGGATGTGAATCCTTTGGGTATATGCCTAAGAGGGGGATTGCCAGGTCCTGTGGTAAACTAATTCCCATTTTCCTGAGGAACTGCCATACTGATCTCCAAAATGGCTGTATGAGTTTGCACTCCCACCAGCAGTGGAGGAGTGTTCCCTTTTCTCAACATCCTCTCCAACATGAGTCATCATTGGTGTTTCTAATTTTAGCCATTCTAGCAGGAGTAAGATGGTATCTCAAAGTTGTTTTGATTTGCATTTCCCTGATAGCTAAGGATGTGGAGCATTTTCTTAAGTGTCTTTCAGCCTTTTTGATTTCCTCTATTGAGAATTCTTTCTTCAGTTCTGTACCCCATTTTTTAAGAGGGTTGTTTTGTGTTTTGTTGGCTAGTCTCTTGAGATCTTTGTATATTTTGGAGATCAGCCCTTTGTCGGGTATAGGGTTAGTGAAAATCTTTTCCCAGTCTGTGGGCTGCAGTTTGGTTTTGTCTACTGTGTCCTTTGCCTTACAGAAGCTTCTAAGTTTGAAGAGGTCCCATTTATTAATTGTTTCTCTCAGTGTCTGTGCCCCTGGAGTTATGTTCATAAGCGACCCAATAAACGCTACCAGGAAACTCCTACAGCTGATAAACACTTCAGCAAACAAGAAGGATACAAGATAAACTCAAAAAAAAAAAAAAAAATCAGTAGCCCTACTTTTTTCAGACGATAAAGAGACAGAGAAAGAAATCAGAGAAACATCACCCTTTACAATAGCCACAAGCAACATAAAGTATCTTGGTGTAATGCTTACCAAACAAGTAAAAGACCTATATAATAAGAACTTTGTTGCTCTAAAGAAAAAAATTAAAGAAGATACCAGAAAATGGAAAGATCTCCCATGCTCTTTGATAGGTAGGATAAACATAGTAAAATTGGCAATCTTGGCAAAAGAAATCTACAGATTCAATGCAATCCCCATTAAAATCCCACCACAATTCTTCACCCACCTTGAAAGGATAATAATCAACTTTATATGGAAAAACAAAAGACCCAGGAGAGCCAAAACAACCCTGTACAATAAAAGAACTTCAGGAGGCATCACCATTCCTGACTTTAAGCTCTACTACAGAGCTATAGTTCTGAAAACAGCCTGGTATTGGCATAAAAATAGACAGGTAGACCAATGGAATCGAATTGAAAATCCTGATATTAACCCACACACCTATGAACACCTGAGTTTTGACAAAACATCTAAAATTATACAATGGGGTGAAGACAGCATCTTCAACAAATGGTGCTGGCACAATTGGATGAGGGTGTGTAGAAGACTGCAGATAGACCCAGGTCTGTTGCCATGCACAAAACTCAAGTCCAAATGGATCAAAGACCTCAACATCAATCCAGCCACATTGAACCTCTTAGAAGTGAAAGTAGGAGGTACCCTTGAACTAATTGGTATAGGAGACTGCTTCCTGAGCTTCCAGGTTTCACCCAAGCCTTTGAATCTTTAGAGTTTTTAGAACAATAGAGATTTTGTTAAAACTATCTTTAGTGGCAGCAACAGAGCTATAGTATCCAGGATCAGAATTCCTCCCATGCTAGGGCCTGACCAAGTTTAATTGCAGCCCCTATGAAGATAAAACAATATGATGCACTCAATGTTTTTATTGTATTAGTTGACAACCTAAGAAGGAACTCAAATGTGTGCACATATGAATACATGTCAAAGTTATTTTGTTAACCTCAAAATATGCTTTTATTGTGTTAAGAAACATGAAGGATTTATTTTAAAGAGTAATTCCAATTGTCAACAATAGCATTTTTCACTGTTTTAAGAACTTATTTTCAATAAGCAATTCAGGCATCTTTACATTCATGTTATATAAACGTGGTCTTTAGGATAAGGTTGAAATGCCTGCAGAGATATGAGAGTCTCTTCATTTTTTTGCTCATTCCCATAATGTCTTCAGATTCTTTTTACATAAGGACACATTTTTAAATATTGAGTTTAAAATAATTTTCAATATAGACTTCCTGGTTTATATTTCACTAGTTTCCAAACTATTTGCATACTCTCAGAATCTACCTCAGTTGATATAACTCAATGTCATGTCTCTTGCCTAATACCTAATACCGGGCCCAGGATTAGACACTACCCATTGTAAATAAAACATGTTAACCTCTTAAATAAGTGCTCTTCTACATTTCTGAAATTTTTATACTAGGAAAATAAAGTCCGTGTTCAAAATACAACTCCACAAATCAGGAAGATGCTCTATGTTATGTCACAGTTAAAAACATCCAGAAATATACCTGAGACATACCAACATATTCCAAAGAAATGTGGTGGAACTTTGGAGATATAAAGGAAACACTTTCATTTGTTGACACATTCCTATTTGCTATATTGGTTTTACAATATTGTTCATTATTTTCTTTCTGATAAAATATGATATGATTATTTATAATAATTTCACTTCCAGATAGTGTATATTTTAAAAACAATGAGTGTAAATGGTGTATAAAATCCCCCTTATTTCCCTCCTTTCCTTTCTTTCTTTTTATTATTTTTACCTTGTTATCTTTAAAATATTAAAAGTCTTATTATTTTGTTTTAAGAATAGTTTTCAGGATCTGTCACCGGGCCTCTGCCAGAGGTGACTCTGGGACAAATTGGGTCAAATTTGGGTCAAATCCCCCCCCACCCTTCCCTGGGAACTCCCTGGGTTAGCCCAGAATCTTTCTCCCATCTATATCCTGTCTCCCAGAGAGAATGGTCCTAGTACTCTGATCCACAACCACACACACACACACACACACACACACACACACACTGAACCTGCCTTTACACCACCCAATGCTCTATGAGCCCACTATTCCACTGCTCTGTTTGAGCACTGGACCAGAGAGCAGGTCCAACAACCCCTCCACCTCTAGGGAACTTCCTGGATCTTCTGTAAGCACACAAAACCTGCCTATCCACGCTGAACCACCCTGAGTCCCCGACTGCCTCATCTTTGACCCCCATTGCCAGGACCATGCCAGAGGAGAGACCTCCTAGAGAGATTGGACAACCCATGGCTACAGACCTTGAACTCCTGACCCACATACACCTACTGGGAGAGTAACATACAAGGAGAGAGACTCCACTTGCACCTACTGTAAGAAGCATTGGAAAGACAGAAATACAAGAAAACACCTAAAAATAGAAAGACAAGCATGACACCACCAGAACCTAGGGACTCTACACCAACTAGACATGATCACACCAAAGCAGAAGAGAACTACTTAAAAAATAACTTCATAAAAATGATAGAAGCCCTCAAAGATGATATGAGAAAAATCTCTTAAAGAAATGGAAAAAACAAACAAAAATGGTAGAAATAGAAGAAAAGACCAAACAAAAATGCAAGAAATGAACAGATCTCTTAAAGAAAGTAAGGAAAACTCAATCAAACAGTTGAAGGAAATAGCTCAGACAGTTCAAGACTTGAAAACTGAAATACAAACAATAAAGAAAACACAAACCAAGGAAATGTTAGAAATAGAAAAACTGGGTAAACAATCAGGAACTACATATACAAGCATAACCAACAAAATACAAGAGATCAAAGAGAGAATATCAAATACTGAAGATAACAAGAGGAAATAGATTAATTGACCATAAAAAATCTTAAATCCAACAAATCCTTAACACAAAACATCCAGGAAATGTGGGACACTGTGAAAAGGCCAAACCTAAGAATAACAGGCATAGAAGAAGGTGAAGAAGCCCAGCTCAAAGGTGCAAAAAATATATTCCACAAAATCATTGAAGAAAAATTTTCCAATCTGAAGAAGGACATACCCATGAAAGTACAAGAAGTATACCAAACACCAAATAGACTGGACCAAAGAAAAGAGACTCCTTGACACATAATAATCAAAACACCTAACACACAAAATAAAGAAAGAATATTAAGAGAAGTGAAGGAAAAAGGACAGGTAACATATAAATGCAGACCTATCAAAATTACACCTGACTTCTCCATGGAAACTCTTAAGGCCAGAAGGTCCTGGATGGATGCTCTACAAGCACTAAGAGTCCATGAATGCCTCCCCAGGCTATGATACACAGGAATCAGTCATTATAGACAGAGAAAACAAGATACTCAATGACAAAGCCAGATTTTCCAATACCTATCTACAAATCCAGTAAGTTTTAGAAGGAAATCTTCAATCCAAAGAAGTTAACTATGATAACAAAGACATAGGCAATAGATAATCCCACTTCACCACAACCCAAAGGATAAAGCAGGGAATATGCACAATACCACCGCCAACAACAAATCTGTAACAAACAAGAATTAACAATCAATGGTCCTTACATTTTTTCAACATCAATGGTCTTAACTCCCCCCTCCAAAAAAGACATAGGCTAACAGAATGAATATGAAGACAGAATCCATCCTTCTGCTGCATACAAGAAACACATCTAAGCTTCAAAAGACAGACATTACCTCAGGGTTGGGAAAAGATCTTCCAATCAAATGGACCAAAGAAGCAAGCAGGTGTACCTATCCTAATATCTAACAAGTTAGACTTGAAACCAAAATTAATCAAAAGAGATGAAAAGATCATTTCATATTCATTACAGGAGAAATCCATCAGCACAAAGTGTTAATTGTAAACATCTATGCCCCAAATACAAAGGCACCCACATTCGTAAAAGAAATGCTACTAAAACTCAAATGGCACATAAAACCTCACACATTCATAGTGGGAGACTTCAACACCCTACTTTCACCACTAGAAAGGACTACCAGACAGAAACTTAGCAAAGAAATAAAAGAACTAACAGAAGTTATGTTCCAATTGGATTTAACAGATATCTATAGAACATTCCATCCAAACACAAAAGAATATACCTTCTTCTCAGCTCCACATGGAAACTTCTTACTAAGCAACATAACAAACCTCAACAGATACAAAAAATTTGGAACAGTCGCCTGTATCTTATCAGACCACCATGGTTTAAAGATGGAATTCCATAACAACACAAATCACAGAAACCCTAAAAACACATGGATACTGAACAATGTGCAATTTCACCATACCTGGGTCAAAGAAGAAATGAAGAAAGAAATTAAAGACTTCCTAGAATTCAAGGAGAATGAGGACATATCATAGCCAAACTTATGGGACACAATGAAAGCAGTGTTACAAGGGAAGTTTATTGCAATAAATGCCCATATGAAGAAAATGGAATATAATCACATTAGAGAATTAACAGCACAACTGAAAGCCTTAGAATAAAAAGAAGCAAATTAACCCCAGAGGAGGAGACACCAGGAAATAATCAATTTGAGGGCTGAAATCAATAAAGTAGTAACCAGGAAAATAATACAAAACAAACAAAAAAAAAATCAATGCAACAAAGAGTTGGATTTTTGAGAAAATAAACCAGATAGACAAAATTTTATCCAAACTACCCAAAAAGCAAAGAGACATGCAAATTAACAAAATCAAAAATGAAAAGGGGAACATAACAACGGACACAGAGGAAATCCAGACAATTTTAAAATCATACTCCTGTACTCCACAAAATTTGAATTTTCCAAGGAAATGAACAAATTTATGGATAACTATCACTTACCAAAATTAAATCAAGAACATATAAGCAACTTAAATAAACCTATAACCCCTAATGAAATAGAAGCAGTCATCAAAAGCCTTCCACCAAAAAAAGCCCAGGGCCAGATGGCTTGAATGAAGAATTCTCCCAGACATTCAAAGAAGAGCTCCTCAGATTGTTCCACAAAATAAAAGCAGAAGGTTCATTATCAAACAATTTTTATGATGCCACAATTACCTTAGTACCTAAGCCACATGAAGACACAACTAAGAAAGAAAACTTCATGAACATTGATGCAAAAATACTCAATAAAATACTGGCAAACCGAATCCAAGAATATATCAGAGAAATCATCCACCATGACCAAGTTGACTTCATCCCTGGATTGCAGGGATGGTTCAATATAGGAAAATCTATATGAGATCCACCATATAAACAAAATGAAAAGAAAAACCACATGATCATCTGACTAGATGGTGAAAAAGCCTTCAACACAATTCAACACCCTTTCATGATAAAGGTCTTGGAGAAATCAGGGATAACAGGAACATAATAACATAATAAAAGCAACATACAGTAAACCAACGACCAATATCAAACTGAATGGAGATAAGCTTAAGGCAATTCCTCTAAAATCAGGAACAAGGCATGGCTGCCCTTTCCATATCTCTTCAGTAGTGTACTTGAAGTTCTAGCTAAAGGAAAAGGACAACAAAAAGAGATAAAGGGGATACAAATTGGAAAGCAGGATGTCAAACTGTCATTTTTTTTGCAGATGATATGATAGTTTACATAAGCAATGCAAAAAATTCTATCAGGTAATTCCTACAGCTGATAAACACTTCAGCAAACAAGAAGGATACAAGATAAACTCAAAAAAAATCTGTAGCCCTATTTTATTCAGACGACAAAGGGGCTGAGAAAGAAATCAGAGAAACATCACCAATTACAATAGCCACAAAAAAACATAAAGTATCTTGGGGTAACGCTTACCAAACAAGTGAAAGACCTATATAATAAGAATTTTGTGGCTTTAAAGAAAGAAATTAAAGAAGATACCAGAAAATGGAAAGATCTCCCATGCTCTAGAACAGGTAAGATAAACATAGTAAAAATGGCAATCTTGGCAAAAGAAATCTACAGATTCAATGAATTCCCCCATAAAAATCCCAGCACAAGTCTCCACTGACCTTGAAAGGATAATAATCAACTTTATATGGAAAAACAAAAGACCCACGATAGCCAAACAAACCCTGTACAATAAAGGAACTTCACGAGGCATCACCATCCCCAACTTCTTGCTCTACTGTAGTTATTGTCCTGAAAACAGCCTGGTATTGGCAAAAAAATAGACAGGTAAACCAATGGAATCGAATAGAAAATCCTGACATTAACCCACTAACCTACGAACGCCTAATTTTTGACAAAACAGCTAAAAAAAGTATACAATGGGGGGAGGAAAGCATCATCAACAAATGGTGCTGGCACAACTGGATGCTGGTGTGTAGAACACTGCCGATAGATCCATGTCTTCGCAATGCCCAAAACTCAAGTCCAAATGGATCAAAACCTTAACATAAATCCAGGCATATTGAACCTCTTAGAAGAGAAAGTGTAAGGTACTCTTGAACAAAGTGGTGCAGGAGACTGCTTCCTGAACATAATTCCAATAGCACAGACACTGGGATCAACTATTAATAAATGGGACCTCTTCAAACTTAGAAGCTTCTGTAGCACAATAGACACTGTTGAGAAGACCAAATGGCAGCCCACAGACTTGAAAAAGACCTTCAACAACCCTACATCTGACAGAGGGTTGATCTCCAAAATACACAGAGAACTCAAGAAACTAATCACCAAAACTCCAAAAAAATCCTATTAAAAAATGGGATAAATAAGTGAAGAGAGAATTCTCATTAGAGCAAATAAAAAAGGATGAAAGACACTTAAGAAAGTGCTCAACATCCTTAGCTATCAGGAAAATGCAAATCAAAAGAACTCTGAGATACCATCTTACTCCTGTCAGAATGGCTAAAATTAGAAACACCAATGATGACACATGTTGGAGAGGATGTGGATAAAGTGGAACACTCCACCACTGCTGGTGGGAATGCAAACGCATACAGCCATTTTGGAAATCAATATGGTGATTCCTCAGGAAAATTGGAACCAGTCTTCCACAGAACCCAGAAATCCCACTCTTAGACATATACCCAAATGATCCACATCTATGCAAAAAAAGACATGTGCTCAATTATGTTCATAGCAGCATTATTTTGTAATAGCAAGAACCTGGAAGCAACCTAGATGCCTCTCAACTGAAGAATGGATAAAGTTGTGGCACTTTACACAATGAAATACTGTTCTGCGGAAAAATTCAATTGATGGAAATTCAAGAAACAATCCTTAATGAGATAACCCAGTCACAAAAAGAGGAACATGGTATGTACTCACTCATATATGTCTATAGACATAGAGCAAAGGATCGCCAGCCTATAATTCACACCACCAGAGAAACTAGGATACAAGGAGGAATCTAATAGATTCATACAAGGTACCTCACAGAAGGGGAAAGGAACCAGACCTCCTGAGTGTGTTGGGACTAGGTGGGGGTGGTGCAGGTAGTGTAGTGGGAGCTAGGAGAAAGGGAAGTGGAGGAGAGGAAAGCACGTGGGACTAGGAAGATTGAGTCAGGAGAGAAATAGATGAGAGAAGAGAGAGAGGAGAGGAGAGAGAGAGAGAGAGATACCATAAAAGAGGGAGACATTATAGGTTTGAAGAGAAAACTGACTCTAGAGAAATGTTCAGAGACCTACAAGACTGACCACAACTAACAATTTGAGCAACAGTGTAAAGGCTACCATAAATGCCCTTCCTTGATAATGAAATTGATAACTAACTTAACCACCATCATAGAGCTCTCATCTAGTAGCTGATGGAAACAGGAGCAGACACCCACAGTTAAACACTGAGCTGAACTGGAATCCAGATGCAGAGAGGGAGGACAAGACCAGGCTACAGAAACCCACAGAGACAGATGACATGAACAAGGAGGAGCCAATGGGCCCCAGATTCATTGCTGAGAAACCAGCATTGGACTGACTCAGACCCTCTGAACATGGGTCTCAGTTACAAAGCCTGAGCAGTCTAAGGGACCTCTGACAGTGGAACCAGGATGTGTGTTGGTGCACAAAAGGATTTTGGGATCACATTTCCCATAGAGGGATACTCCCTTAACCCTGAGGCATGAGTGAGTGCCTAGTCCTGACTCCAAATGACTTGACAGATTTTGTTTACCTCTCCTAGAAGGCTCTACCCTCCCTGTGGATTGGGGTCAGAAATGGGATGGGAAGGTGGTCAGGGAGCTTGGGATGGAGGGAGAGAGTGAAGGAGGGGGGTGGGAGAGGGAACTGGGATCGATATGTAAAATAAGAAAAATATAAATACAGAAAAAAAGAATAGTTTTCAGGGTATTTATTGTTTGTATTTTAATTCTGAGATCATAATTTGACTACAACTTTTATTTCTTCATTTTCTTCCCCCAAACTCTGCCATATACCCCTCTACTCTCTCCTTCAAATTCATGATATTTTTCAGATTGTTATTGTATACATATATCTATATGCATATACACATATATTACTAATATATATATATATATATATATATATATATATATAGATAGATAGATAGTTAGAACTGGTTCAGTTCGTACGGTACTCCCTGAGAACATGCATATAGGCACTGCTTTTCTAATATACATACACACACACACATACACACACACACACATATATGTATACATATATATATTGTGTAGGGTTATAAAAATTGCCCAGATAAAACATTGGAACCTATGTCTAATATTGCTCAAATGGTCAAGAATTCAACACTAGATAGGCCATGGGCCTAGCTTAAAAGAAAATACTACTATTTGTTAAAGGAACTCCTAATGATATTATGCTATACTCATAGATACGTGTCTTGCTCAGCCATCATTGGAGAATCTTTCTCTTGCAAAGAATGGGAACAAAAAACCAAGATGCCCAACTGGACAAAGTGTAGAGTATGTGAGATATTGGAACACTCAGTTTCTATCAATCCCTTCCCCTCAGTGCTCAGAGAACTTTGTATATGAGGGGGCAAAAAAGATTTTAAGAGCCATTTGAAGAAGGAAGACTCCAAGGAAATAAGGCCTTCTAGGTACAATAGGACTGGCACATATAGGAGCTCACAGACTGTAGAAACATACATAGGGTCTGAACAGGTCTAAGCCAGATGGGGTCCCAGCACTGAGAAGGGGAGCAGAATTAAGTCCTATCCTTTTATTTCAGTTTTGCTGTTTAATTTCCCCCTTGTTTTCCAATGTACCTTGTTTTGTTTTTTGTAACTGTTTGATATTTTTAATTAAAAATTAATTATATATTGAAGACAAATTGAACTTTTAAAAAAAGTTACAGGAAAAAATTTAAATGGGTGAATAGCATGCAATCTAGGATGATTTATAGGAGATCACCTTTATCTTTATCTGTTCCAATGTACTATGTTGATCACTTACTTTAAAAAAAAAACTCACTTTAAAAAAAAAAAAACAATGGAATGACTTAGTATTTTGGTAATTCTTCTTGTTCATTTTATAAAATCAGTCATGGCTTCAGCTCAATTAACCAGACTGCAGTTTAAATGTTGATGTTTATTAGCTGATTAAATCTACTGGAAACATGAGGTTCAACTTAATAGGTTAACAGTACTTATTATTTCAAGAAATCAGCAAACTTAAGCACAAAAATATTTAATTCCTAGTATGAAGATATACACAAGGTAAAAGAGAATCAGATTGCAAATTCCAGGGCTCTGGCCTCCTCTTTATCAGTATTCTAAAATATCCCATTATGATAATAAATGACCAAACTTTATATGGCAAAAACAGTTTAATTATCATTTACATTTAGAGTCAGTAAAATGCATGTTCATTACAAAACAGAAAACACATAGTTGATTTTTTATTAATTACTCATTTTCCTATTTTTAATGAAGAAATTTATCTAATTAATTTTAGCTATTCTGTGGAATTTAGAAAGAGATTAAGTGGCCTTGGTAAAGATAAAAGAAACTGTCATCAACAATTGTAACATTTTTGTGAGCCAAACCACATGAATTAAAGCTCTCGTCTGTACTTTAAATCTCCTCATGGAAATGATATAAAAAACTGAAGTTTACTTAAGTTAGAGATTAAACGACATATTTTCTAATTGGTTTTTTGTGATCACAGATGCAACCATACACCCACTTTGGGAAAAAGGCCTCCTTGTGACTGTTCAGATGTTTCTAAACACATCTGTATATCTACAAAGATACATTTTTTAAAGTAATGTAAATAATATATACAACAGACTTCTATTGATAATATTGTTTTTAGTACTCTTTATAACCCTAGATATTTTCTATTCTAATTTCATCCATTTTTTTTCTAATTATAATTTCACAAAAAACAAAGCTCCACTTCTTGACACTGTTTACTATGTCAACATTGGTATTTCCTTCTGTGTTACCAAGCTGAACATTGTCTCAGGTTAGAAAAACAAATGTAATCACATACACACACACACACACACACACACACACACACACACACACACACACACACACTCTATTTTTCACCCAACTTCATTCTTTCAAAGAAGTACAAACTACCTTCATTGCATCTCTCTCTACTAATAATTAAGAACATGCATCAAATGATGTTAGGGGCTTCTAGAGATTTTTCAGCTCAAAAGGAATAATGATGTCTCTCAGTGCTGCATGAGTTTGAAATAGAAAGTAAAAGCTGACCATGTATTCTTGACAAAATGTTGGAATGGTACTCAGCTATGGAGTGAGACATAAGACATATCTCTTCAAATATTTTATTCTCTAAGCTCCTTTGTGATGCAAGGCTTCTAAGACCACAGTGGTGTGTGTCAGGTGACTTCAGCTTAAGGTTTATACTCACAGTAGTTGTATAGAAGAAAATGAAACTTTAGCATGTGTATCCTCTCAGACTATGACATTAAAAGGGGGACTGATATAAAATTGTTTGGAGAAGAAATAATGAACACCATGTCATGATCCTTCCTAAAGGGTAGGGTTTGTTGGCATAATGTATCTGCCCAGGACCCTTATTAAAGCCCCAGTGACTTCCTTATTCCTCAGGCTGTAGATGAGGGGATTCAGAGCTGGGGTGACTATTGTATAGAACACAGAGATGATATTGTCTTGTCTGGGGCTGTGAAAGGAACTGGGCAAGACATACATGAATGTGGCAGCCCCATAGAACATTCCAACCACAGTAAGATGGGAAGAGCAGGTGACAAGTGCTTTCTGCCTACCCTCATTTGAGGGCATGTGGAGCACAGTGAAGAGAATTAGTGTGTATGATGCCAGGATGGCAAAAAGAGGGGGAATAAGGAAGGTCACACCCATCACATAAACCATGAGTTCATACATGGAGACGTCTGCACAGGCTAGCTTCAGCAGTGGAGGGATCTCACAGAGCAAGTGTTTGATCTTCCTGGATTTGCAGAAGGAATAGTGCATGGTGTAGGTGGTATATCCTAGGGCCATCAGGGATGCCAGCATCCATGCTGTGGCCACCATGAGCCAGCAGATGCTTGGCCTCATGAAGATCATGTAGTTCAGCGGATGACAAATGGCCACATACCTGTCATAGGCCATGAAGGCCAGAAGGAGGTCTTCTGCACCACCCAGAGTCAATGCCAGGAACATCTGAAGGGCACAGCTCTCAAAGGTGATAGTGTTATCCCTCAGCAGAAAATCTATGACAGCTTTGGGAGTGACAACGGAAGTGAAGAGGAGATCCATGAGGGAAAGCTGCCCAAGTAAGAAGTACATGGGCACATGAAGACGGGTATCCAGTGTGATGACCAGGAGTAGCAATCCATTGCTGGTCAGGGCCAACATGTAAAGGGCTGTGAATGCAGCACAAAGCAGTTCAGGATAGCCACTGTTATCCAGAATTCCCACCAAAATAAAGTCACTTCTCAAGGTGGAGTTCCAAGGCTCCATTTTATGTCGTCTTTTTAGTTGCCTAGAAACAGATAGAGTCTTAGTGGAAGCCTTTCTAAGGGAATTAGAATTGTTGCAGAACATTGTGTAGTGGTCAATAAGAGTACTGTATAATGTGTTTCCCTTCATTAGCTAAGTTAATTGTCTGATTTCTGAATATCAGAGTGTTCTAATTCAATATCAATAACATAGGTAAAAAGAATCTTAAGAATTGAAAATAATAATTTTTTTAAAATATCAATACAATACTTATAAATAAAAATCTGTGTGAATGAATAGATATAAGCATGTATATCTTCATACACAGCAATACGCAGACACTGTTTTAAATCCTGTTTCTGATCAAAGTGTACTTGTGATTACAGCTCAGATTTTAAAATTTGATTCATAAATAAACTTTGAAATTTTATTTCATTGTCCTGAGTTCTTCAACCATTAGCTTTATTTTATTCCTCAAATACCTCCTTATTCTAATTGAGTGCATTGCTCATTTGGGGCAGTGTGAAAAGGTGGAGTAGAATTCTGAAGTGACAGAAATCAAAACTGATTTTACCGTAGAGATTAAATGGTAAGATCAGCACCAAAGATATTTGCTCATTTGAAGACAATGATAACATATTTAGGAAGGAGCATTGGAAAATCAGAAACATATGTGATTAATGGGAAATGAAATATTTTGTGTTTATACTATGTGATATCATAGTATAATATGGATAAATGGAGTAAGTTATCAAAAAGATATTGTTGGAAAGGATCCAATTTATACCATCAGCTAGGATTCAGAACAAAAGCCTGAGCATGGAAAATAGTTTCCTGAACTCACAAATTGTAGAAATACAAAGGAAAACTCCACCAAATTCTGAATGCATATGAAATTGGCATGTGTGGTTGCATAGTTTTTTTATTAATATACATTTTCTTAGTTTTATAGTAGGAAACAGTCTAGAAAATAAAAAGATTCATCACCACATATGTTCTCTTCTTTCCCTTTTCTATAGCATTGCTCCTGTACTCTTAGGTATTTTGTTTTGATTTTTGTTTTTTTTTTTCAAGGTTATTTTAGAGCATGTCTTTGAATATATACAGCCCTAAAACCTATGTTGTGAGACAATGTGATCCACTTCCTTTCACTCACACTGTCAAAATGAACTTCAATGCATCATGAACTAAGGTACTGCAGAGGTCTTACCTCTGCAATGATGTCTGGAAGAGTGTCTTTGCCTGTTTAAAGAAAAAGGGGGTGGCACTAAGAATAACTGTTGCTCTTCTGGGAGACCTGAGTTGGGTTCCAGTAACTCAGATTGCAGACCACCTGTAACTGCAACTCTGGGAGTTCTGACACTCTCTTCTGACCTCCGGGGAGACCTGTACACACACACAGAGATACAAACATATAAGTAAAGAGAAAATAAGTATTTAAAATATAAAACATACCATTATGCATAGTTACTTTGACTTTTTTTCCAGTTGTTTTAGGTTCTATCCTAGGTCTCTGAGCTGTCCAGCCTCCGATTCCAGGTCCTCCAGGCAGTGTCAGGCATAGGCTCACTTTCATGGCATAGGTCCCAGGCTATACCAGTTTTTAGATGGCCATCCCCACAATTTTTGTGCCATTTTTGCCCCAGTATATCTTGTAGGCAGGATAGATGGTAGGTCGAAGGTTATGAAAGTCTTTCCTGGTTACAGAACATGGCCAGTTCAAGCTACATATCCTCTATTACTAGGAATCATCAATATTGGTGCCTAGCCCAGTTGTCATCAAAGAGGCTTTATTTAGCAACTGATAGAAACAGAGAGCCACAGCCAAACATTAGGAATAGCTCCATGAATCCTTCAGAAGAGAGGAAAAAGGATTGTAGGAGCCAGTGGGATCAAGGCCACCACAAGAAAACCTGCATAATCAATTAATCTTGGCTCAAAGGGGCTCGCAGAGACTCAGTCAACAACTAGGAAACTCCGTGAAATTGACCTAGCATCTCTGTATATATGTTACAGTTGTGTAGTTTGGTCTTCTTATGGGACTCCTAACAGTAGAAGTAGAGATTATCTCTGACTCTTTTTCTGGCTTTTGGGACCCTTTTCCTCATACTGGGTTTCCTTGCCCAGCAATAATACGAGGGGAGATGCTCAGTTTTACTGAAAATTGATATGTTGTGTTGTCTCAATATTCAAGGGAGTTCTGCCCTTTTCCAAATAGAAATGGAGGAGTAGATGGATAACAGAGAAGAGTTACGGAGAGGGACTGGAAGAGAGGAGGAAGGGGGAAGAACAGTCTGGATATGTGAGTGTGTGTGGGGGGGGTGTGCGTGTGTGTGTGGGGGGGTGTATATTAAGCAAACAGGCACAATCAAAGCCAATTCTGAACAGTGTTTCTGTTACATATGAGATTTCAGATGTCATTTTTTGAAACAGGATTTTACAATGTATATCTGGCCTGGAACTGGCTTTGCCAACCAGACAGGTCTAAAACTTCCAGAGAAATACCTTTCTATGTATTCAATAGAAGATGTGTGAATAGAGAAATAAAGTGAGGAAGATAATTACCTGGAACACTCCTTACTGTTTTTTTGTTTTTTTTGTTTTTTTTTTTTTTTTTTTTTTTTAGTTTCAAAGAGGAGAAAACAAACTGGGCTGGTATTAAGTAGTCACCAGTACTCCAGATCCTATCTCCCTGCTACTTCCTAATTGTCAACACTCAGTGTTCCTTCTTTTCAGTAGAGAGAAAGGGAAGAACATACACACTATGCCAGCAAGAAGTAAAGTTCATTCTTGTAGATTAGTTTGGCCTTATGAGGACCTCATGGTAAGAACTTCAGCATGGGCTGAGATAAACATAGAAACAACTACCATGCTTAATGGAAATGGTCAGAGGAAATTAAGCAGATAAAGCTTCAAGTTTGGAAACACTTTTGCACAAGTTCCCTTCTCTGTGTCACTGCTCAGAGTGGTCACTAATTTTAATTGATTTCAATTAGCTTTTCTGTGTTATTTTCATACAGGAGACTTCAAAGTAACATTATATAGCCCTATTTTGTGGTGGTTTTATTCATTCAGGATTCACATCAGACTCCAGAAATCCAGGAAAATTCAGCTGAACCAAAGGTAAGCATTCACAGTTTTATCAGGAACCAGCTTGGGGAACTCTCATACTCTCATAACTCAGTTGTGACCAGAGGGAAAGAATGATTTCAAGTGTCCAAAGATGTAAGAACAATTGTGTTTTTAAGTCAGAGGAACCAGAAAGTCTGCGACAAAGAAGTGTGCATCTGATGGTGTTTCTCAAGGCGTTTGACCCCCAACACATTGCCTGAATCAGAGACAGAGCCCTTACCTTTAATACCAGTAGGCACAAATTCCAAACAACACCAAGTGCTGTGAGTTCCTTTCAGTGCTGAAAAGATTCTCAATGCTGAAGAGAATAGATATGCTTCTTGTAGCAGTAGTCATTAGGATCATAAATCACATAGTCCTACAGTCAGTCACTGCCACTGCTGGTCATTCCTTGCTGTGAAGGATACGGGTGCAAGCTGAGATTTAGCACAGAATCCTGAGGAAGGGAGTGACTGAATACTTTAGCATGGTTCTCACCTTTTCTGAGCCCTGAAATAAAATGCTGACTCAGGAGGACTCACGTTCAGTGTCCATAGCTGTCAGTGAAGTGTAAGTTAAGACTGCACTGAGATTCCATCTTACTATAGTCAAGCCATTGCATATCATATAATCAGCTGGCATCAAAAACCAGTAATCCCATCTGGTGTTTTTAGTCCATAAACTGACTTTTATATCTCTTTTCCTGCAAGGGTCCATGATATAAGATAATCACACAAGGAATTTTGAGAAAGAGGACTAGGCAAGGCTGTTCAAAGACCAACCGCTGCGTAGTCTGATTGTCCCTGGAGCAACAATGAATATTATACTTGTCCTGAGGGAGATTTAACTGTCTTCATCCCAAGCGGCATGACCTTCCCTGAAAATGCTACCCATGGAAAGTAGATTTAATGAATCCTCCCAGGCACGTCCCCCTTGCCTAGAATTTCTGCATACTTCTTCCTTTAAAGTAGCTTAGGCTTGGCTTTGCCCAAGATCCCCTGACTAAATATACTGCACTAGAAAGTCATAAGCATCAAGAGAACACATTATAGCCTCTCTCTTATAACAAAAGTATCTTACTCCCCATGTGAGGGCTCCATTCTCTACTTCCCTCATGTGCTTCTTGAGTTAGCCAAGCAACCAGCTGATAATAAGTCTTCCTTCATTGATCTCTAAGTAGCATCAACACTCTGATAGCTTCCATTCTATTATGTCTCATTTCTCCCCTCTCATGCATGTACTCAAATGAATGTGTGCCTGTATAGCCTGCAAGCAAAGATCCATTGCTCAGAATTCCCAGGTAACAGAGAGCACAAGCTCTCTGGGCTGTGGGTCAGGCCATTCTCCTCTCTCAACCAGTTCTTTCCTCATACTAATCCTCTTTTCTCAGTCTTTAATCACTTGTTCCTCTAGAAAGTACTGGAAATGGTTCCCAGAGACTCTGTGGCTCTTTATTTCCAAGTTATAAAAAGTAAATGCAATCATTTACTTGCTGATTACAAACATGACTGCACAAGGTCAGTAGAAGAATATAAAGTCTGTGGCTTTATCATTTTAAAACTGACATAGTCTTTCTGATGATTTTTTTCCTGCTGTGATTATTAAATTCTGTCAGTTCTGTGTTAACTCCATGTCTGATGTTTCTTCTTAGAATACCATCCACATTGCTAACCTCAAGTATAGTAGTCATGTAGCTCTGTCAGTTTTAGAGCATTTGTTTAGAGGGTACATTTATTTCCTTTGTGAAATTTCTGTTGTATATTTATTGGATTTAAAAATGTTTTATACAACATGTTTTGATCATATTCTTTCTATTCCTCCAATTCCTCCCAGATCCTCAAACCCTCCTCTCCTCCCTACCTACCCAATTTCATGTTCTCTCTCCATCTTTCTCTGTTTTAGACACACACACACACAACAACAACAACAACAACCCAAAATTCAAAGCAACAAATATATAAACAGAAACAAAATAATAAGAGCACATAAAAACATGTAGTCTGTTTTCAGTTGGTAAATTACTGCTGAGTATGCATCCTCCCCTGAAGTATAGTTGATACGGATATTGATATACTTAGTGTCACTTTATTAAAGAAAACAGATTTATATTCTTCCAGCATGTATTCACTGCAAATAGCTTCTTGGTCAGGACTGGGAATTTGTACCCACTTTCCCATCTTTCGGATTTTTTTTCCTGCCTTGAACTTGTGCATGCCCTGTGTTTGATATCACAGTCTCTGTGAGTTCATTTTGTGCATCAACCCTATTGTGTTCTTTGTAGTCTCCTTTCACCTTTAGCTCTCTCAATTTTTCTACCTCCTCTTCTACAGAAAGAAAATATATTGCTATACCCCTCAGAGCCACTCATGTACCCCCTTTTATGAATAATTTGCACCTTTAGTCTCATCTGACAACATTATCCCATACGTCATTTAGAACAGTGTTCAGCTGAAAACCCCTCTCCTTTTCCTACTTTGAGTCTCCTACCTACCTGCATCTGTGTTTCAACAGGGTGTTTCCTTCATGACAACCATCTATCAATGACTAATATCCTCTATGATCTTGGTTCTAATTTTCACTGATTTCCCCCAAAATTTTGCTCCTTTACAATAATTTTCCCCGAAACTGTTTCCTCCATTGCTCTTAACTATAATTATTAAAATATAAAAGTGTGCTAATTATCTCAGTATCAAGCATCAAAATTCCTACAACCTTTCAAATATTGGAGGACTTTATAGAGTTGGATAAAAGCCTGATGCAAGGGAAACCCCCATGAGTCTACAAGGATGACCCTAGCTAAGACTCCTGGAAGCAGTGAATGTGTAGCCTGAGCTGGCCATCCCCTGTGATCAGATTGGTGACTACCCCAATTGTCAGTAGAGAATCTTCATCCAGTGAATGATGGAGGCAGATTCAGAGACCCATGGCCAAACATTGTACTGACTCATGGAGCCGTGCTGAGGAGAGGGGGAAAGAATTGCAGGCACCAGGGGGATCAAGGACATTGCAGAAAACCCGGCAGATATGGCTTTCCTGGCTCAAGGGAACTCACAGTCTAAATCAACAGGGAACCTTATGAGACTGAACTAGGCCCCCTGCATAGATGAGACAGTTGTTCAGCTTGGCCTATTTGTTGGACTTTTGGTAATGGGAGCAGGGGATGTCCCTGGTGCTTTGTCTGGCTCTTGTGAACCTGTTCCTTATCCTGGATTACCTTGACCAGACTGGAGACAGGAAAGGTGTTTGTTCTTACAGCAGCAGATGCTTCACACAGCTGAGGTCTGCCCTTTCTGAGTCAATATGCAAGACAGGTGTATTGCTAGAGGTAGAAGAAAGGATGGGGAAGGAGTAGGAAAAGAGGAAGGAAGGGAGGCTGTGATCAGGATGCAAAATAATTAATTTTTAAAAAGAAATATCACAAAATGAATTTATATCCACTTTCTTCTCCACTGATTATCTAGTTCACATGAACTCAATCCCAAGGAAGTTCTACTTTTCTTTTACTTCTTTCTAATTTTGTTCTTTTAACAACTTCATAATACAGATATAGTACATCCTTAGTACCATCACCTACAACCCTCTTTTATTCTCACACCTATCCTCATTATCCCCATCCCCCAAATTTCATCTATACATTCATGGCTTTTTGTTTTGTTTGTGATTCGCTGAGTTTAACTAGAGATCTGCAGGTTTGCTACTATTCATGAGAGCATGGTGAGTACACAACTAAAGACATTGTCTCCTCCTCTCTCAGAATTCATTAGTACTTCAGTTTAGCAAGAAATGGTTTAGCTTGACTGGCCAAGTACTGTCCAGGTTCATTGTTGTCAGTAGCTGCTGCTGTGGGGGTCATTATTTTATTGGCTCTATTCTGCACAGAAGTTAAAATACCATACTGCAGCCCTCCCTCTATTCCTACTATTACACTCTTCCTGCCTACTCTTCCATACTGTTCCATGAAACATAGAATGAGTGGTATGACTGTCCTATTGAGGGTTGAGCACTCGACTTTAACTTATGCTCAATGTCTACAGCATCCATGTGTCTCTACATTCAGTGTCTTTCATTGCAGAGAGAACAGTTTCTCTGATAAAGGCTGATAGGAGTATTTGTCTATAAGCATAAATATAAATATTTCAAAGGCAAATGGGATCTACGACAACTTATCTAAACAACAATAGTAAGTTTCTTCTTAGAGGCTAACATTCCCTTAGCCATGCTATGGGTATATTTTTGTATTTTTAAAAATAATTTATGTTCATGAGTGTTTTATTTGTGTGTCTGTGTGTCTGTATGTCTGTGTGTCTGTGAGCAATCATTATGTTCATGCCTAGTGTCTGTGGAGATCAGAAGAGGATGTTGATTCTCTTGGGCTAAAATTACATATGACCTTGAGATACCATATAGGTGCTGGGATTAAAAATTCATCCTCTGAAGTAGTTTGGAAAGAACGATGCCCAAATTCCCAAATATTGTGTATAAATGTTAGTTTTCATTTAATTGGACTTTGTTATAAAAAAAATTAAAGAAAATAAAAAAAAGAAAATATTGAACTAAAGCCAGACATAAATCCAGGAATACAAACTCTAAATTCTGCATTTCAATGTCTGATATAAAATATCTAAAGAACTTCTCTTCCTTCCAGCTTTATTGATTCCAAAACTCTTCTCTCTCTTGGCTTGATGGCATACTCTGTCTGAAGCTCTCCTTAGCAAGGCTCTTGGATCTCCAACATCTTGGGGTCTCCAATACAAACCAGGTTTTACTTTCACCAGTTTTTATATGATGGCTCTTTTTTTTTTTTTTTTTTTTTTTTTTTTGGCCATTCATGAATGAACTCCCCTGCCACATGCCTGACCTCATAACCCTGGAGGAATATTATACAACCCCTTTCATGTATCCTTCTTGACTCTGTATTTAGAACCATTTTGGCAGTGTTCTTTTTGTTTCTATTTTCAAGAATAATTTGAGGAGCACTGGCATCTGGCATTCTCCTTTGAAGGTCTGGTAGAATTGTGTACTGAATCCATCTGATCTTGGGCTTTTTTGTTTGATAAATTTTCAATTACTGCTCTATTTCCATGGGAAATATGGGTTCATTTAAATTGTTTATCTGATCATGATTTAACTTTGGTAGGTTGTATTTGTCAATAAATATATCATTGCTTTTTTAGGCCTTCAAATTTGGTGGAGTACAGATTTTTAAAGTAGTTCTTATGAGTGTCTAGGGTTTTTATCTCTTAAATCTTTGGCTATCATTCATAGATTTGGTCCCTTTATAATGTCCCAAGTTTTCTAGATGTTTTGTGCTTGAAGTATTTTAGATTATGACATATGCATCCATTTCTTCTACCTTGTCTTCAATGTCTAAGATTCTCTTTCCATGTCTTATACTCTGTTGGTGAGGCTTACTTCTGTGGTTTTTTATTTGACCTCATAAAATTTTTATTTCCAGTTTTAACTCATTTTGAGTTTTCTTAAGTGACTCAATTTCTATATCCATGTCTTGGACTGTTTTCATTAAACTGTGTGTTTGTGTTTTTATGGACTACAGAAAGGAATTTATTCATATCTTCATTAAAAACCTTAAACATAAAAAAATTCATCCTCTGTAAGAAGAACAGCTCTTAATTATTACCATTATTATTATTTCTTATTTTACATATGGATCCCAGTTCCCCCTCCCTTCCATCCTCCCACGTCTCCCCCAAACCCCTTATACCATTCCCTACCCATTCCACAGGAAGGGTGAGGCCTTCCAGGAGGAATCTCAAAATCTGTCAAGTCATTTGGAGTAGAGACTAAGGCTTCCCTCCTGTCTCTGGGTTAAGGGAGTATCCCTCCATGGGGAATGTGTTCCCGAAGTCCTTTCATGGAACATCCTGGTTCCACTGTCAGAGGTCCCATTGACTGCCCAGACCTTCTAACTGAGACCTATGTACAAGGGGTCTGGGCCGGCTCTATGCTGGTTTCCCAGCTATCAATTTGAGGTCTATGAGTTCTGCCTTGCTCAGGTCAGCTGTCTCTGTCCATTTCTGTAGCCTGATCTTGACCCCTTTGCTTATCACTCCTCCCTCTCTGCAACTGGGTTCCAGAAGTTCAGCTTAGTGTTCAGCTGTGAATGTCTGCTGCTGTTTCCATCAGCTACTAGATGAGGGCTCTAGGATGGCATATAAGATAGCTATCAATCTCATTATCAGAGAAGGGCATTTAAGGTAGCCTCTCCACTATTGTTCAGACTGTTCATTGGGGTCAGTCTTGTAGGTCTGCAGACATTTCTCTAGAGTCAGTTTTCCCTTCAAACCTATAATGGCTCCCTCTATCAAGCTCTCAATCTTCCTAGCACCTCATGTTCTCTTCTCCCCTTCTCTTTCTTCTAACTTCCTCACCACTCACTGTCCCCCCACCACTCCCAATATGCTCAGGAGATTTTGTCCCTTTCCCCTTCTCTCAGGAAACTTGTATGACTTTCTTAGGGTCCTCCTTGTATCCTAGCTTCTCTGGTGGTGTGAATTATAGATTGGTGATCCTTTGCTCTGTGTCTAAAATCCATATATGAGTGAGTACATACCATGTTCCTCTTTTTGTGACTGGGTTACCTCATTCAGGATGGTTTTCTCCAGTTCCATCCATTTGCCTTTGAATTTCAAGATTCCATTGTTTTGTTTTGTTTTTTTCCACTGAGTAGTACTCCATTGTGTAAATGTACCACATCTTCTTTATCCATTCTTCAGTTGTAGGGCATCTAGGTTGTTTCCAGGTTCTAGCTATTACAAATAATCCTGCTATGAACATAGTTGAACAGATGTCTTTGTTGCATGGATGTGCATCTTTTGGGTATATGCATAATAGATCAGTATGGTGGTTTCTCAGGAAAATGGGAATCAGTCCATCACAAGAACAGCAGCTCCTAACCATAAGCCTACTCCATATCTCACCTGAGATGTATGTGTGCAAAGAATATCTTACTTATAAAACCACTGAAATGAAGGATTTGTTGGTTTGAGTTGCAGAGATGGGGTAAGCCACTATGGTAGAGAGGTGATATCAAATCTCTCTATTTAAATAAAGTTTTGGGATATTTTTAGATTTGTTTATTTTATTTTAAGTGTATGAGTGTTTGTCTACATATATGTATGACCACCACATGCACATGGAACTGACATATGGAAGGTTGTTTGCTCCCATGTGAGTCCTCACAATGAAATCAGAGTTCTCTGCAAGTGATCTTAAATGCTGAGACATATCTCTACTTTTATTCTGACATATTTGATTTTGTATTGTCTGTGACCCATAGTTGACCAGATATTGGGACAATATGGCCCAGAAAGCTTTAAATGTTTATTTTCTGGTATTTAACAGAAAATTTTACATTACCTATATTCTAGAAAGTATTAATTTTAGTAAAATTAAAAATGTAGAATTTTTTATTATATTAATTTACAATCTAAGGAAATTTTATCCATAAGAAAATAATTACATACTTAACTTTTGTCCAAAGTTTTTCAATTTAAACTAATGACAAATTTTAATTATTTGATAATTTTTAGTTAGGATGTAATAATTATACATCCTTATAGCTGATACTAAGAAGGAATATATACAAAACATATAGTCACCCCAATTCTGAAATTCAGTATACTGTAGTTGTTCACATAAAACATTAACTTATATTCTCATATTTTATTTATTCTTTAAGAAATTTATACAGTATATTTTTAACATATTCTTTCCCAGCTCCCAACTGTTCTTAGATCTTACACTCACTGCATACCTATCTATCTTCATGTTCACGTCATTCTTCATGACCAGAGTACAGAAAATCTCTCCCAGTAGCTCAGATTGCATAACACAATATTACTGACCATATTCAACACCGAGGTAACAGATTAACATGTATTTCTCCCAAGTATGAACTATTATATAATATTTTATTCTTTGAATATTTTATACATCTGTTCAACATATATTGGATCATATTCCTCCACCACTAATTCCCTCCAACTCCCTATAATACCTCTTCTCCAAAATCCTTCCCAACCACACATCTTCTTTTGTATGTTATTATCCTTGAATAAAATCACTGCTACCTAATGTTCTTGTATATGTGGCCATGGACTGGAGTATGAGCAACCTATTTGCAGTAATAATTACATTGGATTTGTTTCAAACACCAATTTCAAGGGTCAATTGCATCACCTTGTCCTGTTTTAAGAAATACAGTTTTTAGTAATAAGCTGAGAAACCACTATAATCACATTATGTACTCCATGATCTTTTTAGTATACAATGTTTAAAAAGTCAGAAAGCATCTCTTAGATGTCCATTTCTCAACTTATCTTCTGTCCCACAAATCTGCCAGTCTTCAGCTTTGTTTCATCAGCTGGGCACACTCTGCAATATTGAATTCAATGACCTTTTCAGTTGAGGCCATTCAAGTGTGTTTTTCAGTATTTTCCTAACTACTAACTCAACAATATCAACCATTTTGACAAATCTGCCAGTCTTCAGCTTTGTTTCATCAGCTGGGCACACTCTGCAATATTGAATTCAATGACCTTTTCAGTTGAGGCCATTCAAGTGTGTTTTTCAGTATTTTCCTAACTACTAACTCAACAATATCAACCATTTTGATCATGTGGTGCTCAATGGTAGAGCAGCAACACAACATTCTGGGTTTGACTACCAGCACTGTAAATAAAGACCAATTCTCCCATATAATTCTTATCATTTAGATGTGTTCTCTCTCCAAATGCAGAAATCCTTACATTGAATCTTTCAGAGAAGAGATGTAGGAAAATACATTTTAAAAAGGTAGAGGAATACCATAAAATTGGTAAGTTTACAAGAAAACACCTTAATTCCAATCTACTTAACTATTTATCATGAAGATTATATTTTCTTCCTTAGAAGTAACAATAAAGAAATTTTATTAAGGTTCTTCTACTCCTGCACTTAATAGTCAACATGGATTAAGTACAATTTGTGAGGTCTCAATATAAATATGAGCTACTCAAAACCTCATGGAATCAGGCTTGCTGTGTTCATGTTTTTTTGAAATCTGCAACCTGAGATACACAAATTTAAAACTAATGTTCAAAGATTCCAGATGACAAGGAGGACAGCATTCAGTCATAGACTCTGCACCCCCATTCATCAATACTCTAAAATATTCCATATTAAAAATTGATAAGATTCCCTGAGTTTTGCCAGGCATTGGTGGTGCACACCTTTAATCCCAACACTTGGGAGGCAGAGGCAAGTAGAACTCTGTGAGTTCAAATCCAGTCTGATCTACAAAGCTAGTTCCAGGGAAGGTTCCAAAGCAATAAATAGAAACCCTGTCTCAAAAGACAAAACAAAAAAAAAATCCTTGAATTTTAAATGATAAAACTCACTTATTATATTTACATTTAAATTCAATAGAACATGTGTAGGTGTCATAAAAATAAAAGGGAAGCAGGTATTTCAGTATAAACTGATTGACTTTTTGTTGATTTGGGGAATTTGCTTTAGTTCTTAAATTATTGTTTTGTATAGATTAAGCAATTTAAGATTAATTATTGTTTTTTACAGATTAAGCAATTTTAGTTTTGTATAGATTAAGCAATTTAAGATTACTTTAGTACAGGTATCAACAATATGTAATCTGTATATATTAAGGTATTTTAGGTTTTGCACTCACAAATTAAAGTTCTCAATATTTCTTACATCTCTTCCTACATATGAATAATATAATAAAGTGAAACCTGATTTATTTAGATAGAGTGTGTTAAATAGTTTATACACCCTTTCCTGTGGACACAGGCACATAATACACTTACCTCGATAGTATGGGCTTCCAAATCTTGAAGAGATTTTTAGTGAAGAGCATATACTGCTCCATCAGAGGATCAAAGTTCAGCTCCTAGCACCAACATTGGTAAGCTCACAACTCTAGCTCCAGGAGATCAGGCACCTCTAGCTTTCTCAGACACCTGTACTTATGTATATATGCCCACTCACACTCTGTCTCACACAGACACACACACAAAATTAAAAATAAAACATTTTAAAAGAATTTGAGTTCCATGTAATTTTTTTAATGATTCAAATTTATTTATGTATCTGTCAGGATATATATATATATATATATATATATATATATATATATATATCTGCATTTCTAGCCTTTCAAAACATTTATACATTCAATTATGTCTTACTTATTTTCCACCTGTAATCTTATGCCACTTTACAAATCATTCAGTTAAATATTTCAACTAGAAATGATATATCCTATGTTTAATCTTTTTTGTACTACAATAATTTAAGTTCTGTGCTTATAACATCAATGTGAACATCTCTCAGATCAAGCATGTAACTGTAATAACACACCTATTATTTTCTTCACGAACTACTTTCTTCTAAAGAAATCCAAACTATCTTCTGTATATCTTTATCACTATTTATAATTAAGAATACAGATTATTGTGAGTAGAGTACTTAGAGGCTACTGGAGACTGCTCAGTTCAAGGCTAATGCTTTGTCTCAATGCTACATGAGATTGAAATAGAAAATGAATGCAAATCATACCTACTTGGTATTTATCTGGGTGCTTCCCAACTACCTATTAAGGCCTAAATATATAATGTATGTATGTATGTATGTATGTATGTATGTATGTATGTATTATGAGGTACACAGTAAAAAGTAAAGGAAAACTTTTAAATTATACATATCATCTCATACACCTACTATAATTCTTTAGCATTATGTCAAAGAATGGCCAAAAATGATGATTAGTTTGGAGAAGAAATGGTGAAAGGCAAGCTATACATCCTCCTTAAAGACTGGGGTGTACTGGCAGAGTGTATCTGCCCAGGACCCTTCTCAAAGCCCCAATAACCTCCTTATTTCTCAGGCTGTAAATGAGGGGATTCAGAGCTGGGGTGACAATTGTGTAAAATACAGAGATGATATTGTCTTGCTTGGTGTTGTGCAATGAACTAGGTAGGACATACATGAAGGTGGCAGCTCCATAGAACATCCCAACCACTGTCAAGTGGGAAAGGCATGTAACAAGGGCTTTCTTTTTCCCTTCATTTGAGGGCATGTGCAGTACAGTGGACAGAATTAGCACGTAGGAAGTAACAATGGCAAAAACAGGGAGTAAGAGAAATGTCACCCCTGTCACATAAACCATGAGCTCATATTGAGAAGTATCTACACAGGAAAGCCTTAGCAAAGGGAGGATCTCACAGAGCAGGTGTCTAATTTCCTGGGACATGCAGAAAGGGAAATGCATAGTATACACAGTATGACCTACTGCAGTCAGAGATGCCAAGATCCACGATGTGGCCACTATGAGCCAACAGATCCTAGGACTCATGAAGATCATGTAGTTCAGAGGATGACAAATGGCCACATACCTGTCATAGGCCATGAAAGCCAGAAGGAGGTCCTCTGCACTGCCTAGCATCAATGCTAGAGCCATTTGAAGGGCACAGCCTCCAAAAGATATGGTGTTGTCTCTCAAAAGAAAATCCATGACAGCCTTGGGAGTGACAACTGATGTGAAGAGGAGATCAATGAGAGAGAGCTGTCTAAGTAGAAAATACATGGGCATGTGGAGCCTGGCATCCACTGTGATGACCAGGAGCAGCAGTCCATTGCTGGTCAGAGCCAACATGTACAAGGTAGTAACTGTGACACAGAGCAGTTCAGGAGATCCACTGCCATCCAGAATTCCAACCAAGATGAAGCCACTTCCCAATGTGGAGTTCCAAAGCTCCATTCCCAGTAGTCTCTGTAGATGCCTAGAAATAGATGGATTCTCAGTGGAAGCCATTCTAAGGGAGTTAAACCCACATTTGAATTATTGCAGGTCAGTGTGGTATGACCAACAGGAATAGCATTTGATGTGTTTTCTATCTTCTGAATTATGATCAACCATTAGATAAATGGACAACAGGCATGTCAATAATTGCAAGTCATGGAGAATTTCCTTTATGCAAGGCATTATAAAGAATAAAACAGGTTAAACCATCTCTGAACTGGAATGGTTGTGGAGGACATGAGTGGTTGGAGGGCCCAAGTGTGAAATTCTTTAAAAATTAAATTAAAAAAGGAAAAACACAACTCTCTTCATATATAACAAAGACATTAGATATTGATTCAAAATTCATCTGGGCCAAAGTTTAAAAACTTTCGAAGAGAAACAAAGCAGGATTAAGTAAAATAGCAATATCTGGAACCCTGGATCCTACCACTACCCTCCCTTCAGCTAGACTCATACAGCCAGTCCTGTTCTCTTCATTGTCCCTCTGACCCCCTAAAGAGAAATACTAGATGGTTCACACTTGGCCAGGTGAAGAAAGCCATTTCTAGGAAAATTATGAATGTATTAGGGACCTCACATCAAGAGCTGTCAACAAAAGCTGAAAAAGATGGAGGACCATTGCTAAATTTCATGAAAATAGTCAAAGGAAACTGAGGAAAGAAGGCTGAAAATTTAGAAGCATGTTTACATAAATATTTTTCCATGTGACTACTCAGTGTTTTTTAATTTCAAAATTTATTCATATTGGCTTTCCTGTGTTTCTTTCAGAGGCAAGTAGTCACGTAGCTCGAAGAAACTCCAACTGGTACTAAGTAATTTTGCTTTGAGGTACTATTAATTTAAGCATCTTCATTAGACTCTTGGAGTTGTAGAAATCCAGATTTATCAAAGGTAAATACTGAGACTCATTATCTGGGCTTAAAATTCTATTAACAGAAGTCTGCTTAGAATTTCACAGTGGCTGAAGTATCAGTCCCCATCCCCCACTTGTACAAGCTGGTGTGCATGCAAGGTGTGTAGAGAACAGATAGGAATAAGTCAAAGGACAGAGAATCTCATAACTGACAGGCCACTGAGATCTTGAATCTATATCTGGACATTCAAAGCCTCCAAATACATTTGCCTAAATCAGAGCTAGAACTCTTACCTACCTTAAAAACCAAAAGGCATAGATTCCAGATCACACCAAGTGACTTGGGGTTCTTTGGAGGATGAAGTTGACAAAAATGCTGAGGAAAAGAGAAGGTGGTGCTTCTGAAGGGCAGGGTGAAAACTTGTTGCTATCACTAAGATCAAAGCACAAATATTCCTCTCTGCTGGCATTTATATTTCTTCCTGGAGGGAGACTGGTGCAGATGATCATCTGAAAGTTCAGCATGAGATACTCAGGAAGCAAGAATATAAATCTTCCATTATGTCTCCCATCCAATCTCTATGTGGGGGAGTCTTATTGAGTCCTGCAGTTCTGGATGTATTTTTGAGTCAATGAATTGAAGTTTTCATGTCTTATCTCCTGGCAGTTTCATGATCTAAGACAAGCAGTAGTAATTAGGGGAAAGAGGTATGGGTAGGGCTGCTCAAAGAAGACCAATGCTGCCTAATCTCACTGTCTCAAGGGTAGCATCGAAGCCCCAGTTGTATTCTGAGGGAGGTTTCACAGTGTCATCCTCCCAGATGACAAAGTCCATGAAAACGCTACTGTAAACTGGATTTTAATGAATCCTCGCAGGCATGGAACTTGCCTTCTACTCTCTACACTTAATTCACCACTTTGGCTCTTGGTGTGAAAACCTATTCTGTCCTACATGGTCTTGATCAGGAGAAGCCTGTGGAAGATCTGGTGTTAGAAGCTGGCCCAAACAAGGGACCTCAGTGGAGCTTTTGTCAAGTTACAAGGGGTTTCTCAAGACCTCCAGGAGGGCTCCACACTCCATTCCCCTCCTGTACCTCATGAGTGGGCTGTTGTCAGCTGCATGGAGGCAGACACTCACTCCTGCTAATACTAAGACTTCTTCAATGACAATAACTTTTTTCCTGCCCTTGTTCTTTCAAGTCTCCTCTCCATTTTTGCGCTCTCACACGTTCCATCTCACACTCTTTTTTTCTTTTTCCTTTTGGTTCCTTTTAATCAATAAGTCTAGCTGTAAATTTTTAGGCTGGAAAGTTTATATATTTTGTTCCAACTTAAGAAAAAACCAATTAACTCTGTTCTTTTATTGTGCTAAAGAGAGCAATACAAGTAATTATTATACAAAAGCAATAGAAGAAACAAGTTAGTTATTGATTTTTGTCACTTTAAAGGCACCATAGTCAAAAGGAAGTATATTAATTAAACTTGAATTTACAGTAACAAAATACCTGAAAATAGCACTTAAAATGGTTGAGTTTGGGTTGGGGATATGGTTCAGTATCTGAGCACATAGCTCAAAGGCTGATCACTTGCCTATCATGTACAAGACCCTAGATCCATGTACAAGACCCTGGTGACACAAGGACTAAGAATAATATAGGTTTATTTTAGTTTTCAGTGACTAATTTCTTAGACTCTGTGACAGTGTGATAGGAGATGCTAGATGGCTACTGTAGCAGGTGTTGTAAGACCCTCAGAATGAGGAGTCTTCCAGGTTCGGTCGATACCCCAAGAACTCAATGTCCAGTCCAGTTGCTGCAAAACGCAAGAGGCTTTAATGAACAGGAAATGTCTGCGCAAATGGGCTCCTCCAGCATGCAGGCTAGGGAGAAGCCCCCTCCCCTGGGCCCAGGTGTTTTTAAAGGCAAACCCACAAGCTTAGGGAGGGGGTGGGACCCTCTGTCCATTGAGTACGTGACCCTTGGAGGCCAGATGGTCTGCTATTAGGGTCAGCAGGCCTTAGGGCCTCAAGTGTGCTAATTAATCTTGTCTGGGCAAACCAGAGTTACAGCTATCTCTTGATCCTATTTACCACCTGTTGACTCACAGGAAAGGAGGGGCAGTGTGAATTCTTATCTCAGGGCCCTGTGAGAGGAAGCTAGCAAATTCCAAGGAACAGATATTGGTTCTAGGTTAGTCCATCATTAACATTACTTTTTAGGTCTTTCAGTGTTAGGGTTCAAATCTTATCACAAGCATGACTGGAGAGAAAAGGCATAGAAAGCAGGCATAGCAATTTTATATCCAACAAATTAATCCCAATACAAAACTAATCATAAGAAGATACTAAATACTCATTGTTAAAAATAAAATCTATGAAAGGAGTATTTCAATTCTAAACATTTATTCAGCAAACACAAGAGAACCCAAGTTCATAAAAGAAATACTACTGTACCTAAAATCACATATTGACCCTCACACAGTGAGAGTGGGTAACTTCAAACCCAACCCTCATGAAAAGGCAGGCCATGCAAGCAAAAATTAAACAGATAAATGATGCAGTTACATATAATGATAAATTAAAAGGACCTAAAAGACATCTACAGGGCATTTTACCCAAATATGAAACAATACATTTTCTTCTCAGCAGCCCATGGAACTTTGGTCAAAATTAGCTACATACTAGGATACAAAGAAAGTTTAAAAGCTATAGGAAAACTGAAATAACCCAGTGTCTTATAAAACCACAAAATATTAAAGATGAATATTAACACCAATTGTAATGGTAAAAAGAACACAAATTCGAGGAAATTAACTCAAAACTGAAGAAAAGTTAGGTCAAGATAAAAATTAAGAGGAATTACATACTTTAGTGAATTGAATGAAAATGAAAACAGAGTGTATGCAAATTTATGTGAAACAATGGAGGAAAGTTCATAGGAAAAGTGAATTTTAATTCAGTATTTTTGTGATTATATACCAGGAAGTTTACTAATGATTTGAAACCACTTTTCAATCCACATACTATTCCTTACTTTTAATTGCTTACAGCCATTTGATTAACTTTATTTTTTAATTTCTCAAATTGTAATATTACAAAAAACTTTTCCTCCTACTCCCTACCTCCTAACTCTCTCATTTTTTTTTTTGAAGAAAATTTCTGCTCTCCATTTCAGCTTCAGAAAGTGTTATGTTCAGGATTACAGACAGTGTTATCAATACAACACTATGTTTATATCTGAAATTTATAAATGTACCTGGAATATTTAATATGCCTTAGAATATTATATATATATATATGTAATATGATATATAATGTTTGACATTTGAAGGAAAGAAAAAGGAAATCACTGCTAATCTAAAACATGTTTGCATTTGTGATGATTGATTGTTACAACTGACTTTTTTGTTTCTTTTTTATTTTACATATCAATCCCAGTTCCCTGTCCCTACCTCCCTGCTTTCCTTCCTCCCTCCCTGCCTCCCTCTCACCTGCCCTCCCACGTCCCCTGACCACCCTCTCATCCCATCCACCCCATCCTCCCCTCATCCCAGACTCCACAGGGAGGGTGATGCCTTTCAGGAGGGATCAACAAAATCTGTCAAGTCATTTGCAATAGGGACTAGGCCCTCTCTCCTGCCTCTAGGCTAAGGGAGTATCCCTCCATGGGGAATGTGCTCCCAAAGTCCTTTTGTGCACCAGGGATATATCCTGGTTTCACTGTCAGAGGTCCCTTAGACTGCCCAGGCCTTCTAACTGAGACCCATGTTCAGGAGGTCTGAGTTGGTCCAATGCTGGTTTTTCAGCTCTCAGTTTGGGGGCCCATTAGCTCCCCCTTGTTCAGGTCACCTGTCCCTGTGTGTTTCTGTAGCCTGGGCTTGTCCTCATTTTCTTATCACTCCTCCCTCTCTGCATCTGGATTCCAGAACAGCTCAGTATTTAGTTGTGGGTGACTGCTTCTGATTCCATCATTGACTTTTATTTACTATTTTATATAGTTACACGCCTAGTTACTCCATCCCCCATTTCCTTCTTTTCTTTTTTTACCTTTGATACTATTTCTTTAGGTCGAACAATACACTGTACTCTAGAAAATCAATCTATTGACCTAGCTGGAAAAGCACAATACAAAAATTAAATTTAAATTAGAGGAATGGATGAATGTGGAAAAAATTAAAAACCAAAACTAACATATTTTGTATCCCTAATGGTAAGCAGCTCAAAAGTCCCCATTCCCTCAACCAGAACTATTTTGCAGTTATTCTCCTGAGAGCCCCTTTGACATCCTTGTTCCTCAGGCTGTAAATGATGGGGTTCAGCATTGGGGTCACTGCTGAATAGAACACAGAAATCATTTTATCCTTTTCATTCATTATCTTGGAGTTTGGTCTCATGTATGCAAATATGGCTGAGCCATAGAAAAGAACAACAACAATGAGGTGGGAGCCACAGGTGGAGAAGACCTTAAGCCTCCCCTCCCCAGACTGCATCTGGATCACAGTGGAGATGATGTTCCAGTAGGAGATGAGGATGAGGGAGACAGGTGCTAGGAGGATTATCACACCCATTGCAAAGATGGCCATTTCTGTGCTGTAAGTGTCTGCTGAGGCCAGCTTCAGCAGAGCAGGAGGTTCACAGAAAAAGTGGTTAATGACATTGTTTCCTCGGTAAGGAAGACGCAATGTGAATGTGGCATCTACCAGGGACACAAATGCACCACTGGCCCAGGACCCTGCAGCCATCTGGACACAAACCCAGTGTGTCATGATGGAGGAGTAGTGCAGAGGCTTGCAGACAGCCACATATCGATCATAGGACATCACTGCTAGGAGTGCACACTCTGTACATCCCACCAGAAGTAGCACAACTATCTGAGTTGAGCATCCAACAAAAGAAATGGTCTTTCTCTTCACCAGGAAGTGGATGAGCACCTGAGGTACTGTGGTGGTAGAAAAGCAGAGATCAGCAAAGGACAGGTTTCTGAGGAAAAAGTACATGGGAGTGTGGAGTCTGGGGTCTGTGTGGATGAGGAGAATGATCAATAGATTTCCCAACACAGTGAGCAGGTAGATGAGGAGAAAGAGGAAGAAAAGCAGGACTTGGGTCTGTGGGTCCTGTGAGAGGCCCAGGAAGAGGAATTCTGTCACTGACGTTCTGTTGTCTTCACCCATGTATCGTCATTTGTCTCTGTAGAAGAGCATCAAGGAAAGAAACACATGTACATGTGTTGTTTCAGAATATCTACATAACTGGTTATTTGATTGATTCAAAATTTGACCAATGAGTTCTCTAAGACTATTTCCATGTTCTGAAAGACTGAATTTTCTTTTGGATTGTGTGGTCTGACAGCACACAATTCTCCTCTTGAATTTTACAGTGGCACCAGTAAGAAAAATAGCATTCTGAGTATGGCATCACTAATGCATCTCTCTTCCTCCTAGGGAAGTGAGAGGCCTGTGGTTCTCCTCAGAGTATACCCAGCTTTTGTGTAGGTCTGAGGAGCCATCATCTTGAGGTGACCTTAACTAGTTCTGTCTGACATTGTGAACTCTGTTATAAGGTTTATGAAGCTTGTCTGTTTCATTGTTTGCAAAATAATTCAATAGAATCACTTCTTAGAGTGAGGAATAATTAGAAAGTTATGAAAAGTGGATTAGTATTATGTGATCCTGTTTATCACTGAAATTCATTTATCTCCAATGTAAAGAAATCTTTGGATTATCAATAAAAATAGCTGCTTCTTTGGCTGTTACACTTTGCATTCATCAAGGCTCCAAAGTCTGTCTTTTGCACAATTTTATTTTTTATTTGTTTCACACAGTCCTTTAGCACTAATGACACCTGTATTCATCAATTGGTATCATCTGATGGCCACCATTGGTAACCATTTCATTTCATTCCTCTCTAATCTATTTTACTTATGTAATATGTAATTAATATCATTCCTAAATTACAGAATATAAAAATTATTCTAAAATGGTCTCATGCTAGTAACTCTGAGCACTTTAGACTCTCTGCATCCTGAGAGCTTTATTCTTCAAGCATTACCTGTATAGAAGGTTAGTATCTTGTGAGCCCTTTCTGCCTATGGTTCATATCTACTCTTGCACAAACACAGACATCTTATCTTTCTTCACAGTATACACCAACCTTTCTTGATGAGTAATCAATAGACTTGAAATAACTGCAAATAACAATTTTGTTTTATTTCCAGTGCTTTAGTGTTACTTGAGAATTATTAAGAAGGCAGATTACAAAATGAGGCAAATGCCAGTTGCTGATCATTTCATTGTAAGTCTTTAAATATCCAAGCCAAATCTAGATATACATGATGGAATAGATCATGGAAGAAATCAGAATGAGAAAAATGTAAAATTATAAAAATAACATAGTTGTGTATGAAATTCACAGAAAAAAATAAAATTTTATAAAACTCTACTACTTTGATCCTTATTTTTTTAAAAAAAAACTTTTTCTTCAATTTGATTGTATCTCTGCAAGACAAATTGACATTATCATATAAACATTAAACTACACATTAAGATTTGCCCAAAGTTAGAAATAAAAAAGTAATCTTTGGGTATATATTATGGATTCCAGTTGTGTTTTTATGGGAATTTTGTGTGCTTCTACATCAGTATGTGTTTATTGTCCTTTATTTGGATGTTTCTTTTAATATTTTATTTTGTTCTAATTTGTTTGTAATTGTTTTATCTTATTTTATTATTATCCTTTAGATACCTGTTTGTTTCATAAAGAGGGACAGAAAAGTTTAAGATTCATATGGAGGGTTGGAGAGGATTTCAAAGGAGTAAGAAAAGGGGAAACCATAATCAGAATATATTATATGAAAAAAATATTTTTAAATAAAAGAAAAATAGGAAAAAACTAAAATATAAAAATACCTTTATTGAGGATCCTTAGAAACTACTCTTATGCCCTAGAAAAATAGTTCACGCATAGTTAGCCAACCCACAGCAAACACTTTGTTATAAAATAGTGATGATCATTAGGGTGGAGGAACCTAGGCAACAGGAGACATAGCATAGGAGACATTTACTCTACTTTGTGCTTATATATAGTGATTACTTTAGTGTCCAAATTAGTATACATATTTTGAGTAAAAAGAGACAAAGCAGCCCTACAGACTACAGCCAGGATTTCTGAATCTTCTTCGGATCCCCCATGACAGCGCCCCTTACCAGCAGGAAGTAGTTTGGAAAGAACGACGCCCAAATTCCCAAATATTGTGTATAAATGTTTGTTTATATTTAATTGGACTTTGTTATATAAAATAAAATAAAATAATAAAAAAGAGATAATATTTTGAAATAAGAAAGCAGTTATAAGGAAAATATAAAATATACAAGAATTAGAAGTACATAGGTCACCAAAAAAAAAATAATGTCAGAGTACTTCAAACAGATGCTGTAAGTTGGAGCAGGAGTCAGTCACAAAAGACTGAGGATTAGGACTTAATTGGTCAGTCACATAGTATGAATATAAATAAAACACCACCAAATTCTATAATTAATGTGGAAAATAAAATACTGTTTTATTTAATCACAGTGTGAGATAGAAATTTTTCTCTGAAAGATTAAAGCTATATTGGCTACATGTACCTTTTAGTCTATGTTTTAACTATTGAATTCATCATGTACACATTCAGTACTCTCTGCTGATGTTTTTATGATGCACACCATATACTTCTGAACATTTTATATCTCACTTGCTCCCTAAGTATACTATAATCATGATCTTTTTTTTAAATAAAAGCAAAGATCTTATCTCATCCCATAGCTTCCTCATTTTCTATGGTGTGAAAACATTTAAAATCTTTCTTAAAACCTCTGCTGCCTTTGGTCACTGGACATCCTGTATTAGTGCCTTTGTTTTTGTAATCTACCACATCTTCAAAATTATCATCTAATATGTCTTTAAATATTTGATTAATGTCTCTATGTCATTTTGTCAGCATCATGATTGGGCAGAATTTTCACTATAAAATGTTAATGGTACTGCTACAAACTTTGAAAATCTATCTGAGGTTATAGAATATTTGAGGCATTATTGAAAACACTGAACTTGTAGTGTACAACATGACAGTGATTAGGTTACTTAATATTCACATAATCGTCATTCCATTTTCCCTCAAGTAAGAAGACTTAACATCCAGATTATAGCACAGAGTAAATTACCTGTCTCTAACATGACAAATAGTAACTGCAAAGAACAACACCCTGTATAAAAGGGGCTTAACACTTTGGTCAGCCTCTTCTACATCTTTTCTCTATTTCATGTCTTGCCCTAATGTGCCAGTTTGTGAGTATCATGACTTTAGACAATAGACAGGGCATAAATGTTTACCTCTCCCTCACTCTCTACCCCAGATAAAAATTCTCTCTGATTCTTCAAAACTGTGATTCACAGTCCTTAAATTGTTTTTTGGGGGGAGGGTCCCACTGGCATTTTTTCTTTACAGTAGACTTTTATATGTCTGCTTTCTAAAGTTTTCTACTCAGCGCACAAGCAAGTTGGCTACTATTTTCATGGAATTCATAGAAATGTGCACATAGTTCTCAATTTCAATTCCAAGACTATCCAATATATGTTTCTATGATCTTAGAATGGCTTGCTGCCTCCACATTATTTAATCATGCATTTATTTCTATCAATTGCAGTTCAACATTGTCTGACACATACTACTGGTTAAATAAAAGCCAGCTTAATGAAGCAATAGATTCTCATGCACAATAGCACACTAATAAAGACTGCACTAGAAAAGAAGGGATGGTGTTTACTAACTCATTTCCTACATGTTTTTCTAGTGTAGGACTATCAGGTTGTGTACTGAACATGTCTGACTCCAAATTCAAAATGGAAAAGAAGGTAAGGAAGGAATATCAAAGAGGAGACATAGATAGAATGAGAGACAGAAGAGAATATGGAAGCTCAGAGATAAAAACCAAGAAGACCAGAGGATAACACCTCTTCCTATGGGAAGGGAATCAAGAATCAGACTCTCTGGAAAAAGTTAATACCCCTCAATACCTTCCCTACCCTCACCTGAAGCACTAGTAGCAGTGAGACCAGTGAAGGATGGAGAGTAACAAATGGAGGTGTAGTTTCTGCAGCCTGTTTCCTTATCTTAATGAGTAACCTTCATTGCTGTTTCCAAAATATGATGAGACTTTTACATCACCTGGGCTGCAAGTCTTACTCTATCCTAATGTAAGGAGTACTGTTTATGAAGAGATTCAACTTCAAATCTACTAAGACCCATCAGCCTGGAGGAGGTTCCTCCAGGAAGTCAACAAACCTGAGGTCCTAAGAGTTGCTATTACCAGACCATTCCCTGGAGCATTTGGGCCGTTGACTTTTTAAAATCATCCTACAGGAAGAGATCCCAAGGGGGTTAAAAATAATCATCTGTGACTGAGTTACTTTAATTTCTTTTGATGTCAAACCAAATCACCCTGTGATCATCTGGAATGTTCAAGTCTTTGAACTTAAAGTAGAACATTCATTGGGATGGTAACATAAAATGCAGCTGAAAGTATTGAGTTCATGCCTTAGTATTTGCAAGGAATTTGTTCCATTGTGTTTTCAGATATCATCTCTTGTATAATTAACTAATATTTTCTTATAACCTGTGCATGCAATCCTTCCACTAATTATTGGTTATAATACATAAAATAATCTTTAAATTTTTTTCGTGTGTGTGTGTGTGTGTGTGTGTGTGTGTGTGTGTGTATAATCTACAAAACTCAATTTGATTTATGGTTGGTGAATCTGTAGGTACAAGGGACAGGTAGTAGACTATTCAAACCCTGGATGATTCTCACAAATTAAGAGCTTTCAGAGAATTCTAAGCATTCATTTTTGGTATCTGTTCCTAAAATTCCCCAATCTCCTTACAGTCATATGGGAAAATCATGCTATAGGTACATAGTACAGAACAAGATGTTCTCACTTTTAGATGGAAGATTCATTTGAGCCCCTGAAACAGATTACAATGAGAACCTGGTCAACACTCAAGCTTCAGTGGTGAGCCATAGTCTGGACAATGTTTGGGTCCACACACATTTAAAACTAGCAAATGACAAGATGAATATGTCGGATCTCACAGAGATGGCTCTGCTCAAATTAAGGTCACAGAGTTCAAACCCACTATTGCTTTTAAAAGGTTAAACAACAGAATGTTTGGCCTAAGGTGTGGCTAAACTAATGGATATCTTACCGTGACAACAGGATATTTGGCTTAAGAAGTAACTAATGAAAGTCTTACTTTAACAACAGGATATTTAGGCTAAATTTATGTGGCTATTGTCTGTCTTGCCTTGACAACAGAACACTTGGTTTAGGGTGTGGTTACTTGATGTTTCAGGTATTGAGAAGGTAATTGAAGTTACTTGTTTTTTAAATCTCAGCAAGAAGTCTCTTTGCCTTCCCCCACTTTTAATTGTGGCATATAAAGACGGTTTATAATTAAATTGCAACTTTTTCCCAAATATTCACTGGAGCTCCCTCCCAATTCTATCTAGTGTCTCTGTCTTTTCTTTAGCACCTATAGTTTTTTACCTGCCATTTTTAATTCACATGCTTCCCTACATGTGACTGTACAAGTAGTCACAAGCAAGGACTGGATATATAAAGTGGTCTCCCATACTACATGAATGATACCATCCTTGGTCACATTAAGAATACAGGAAAATAGAAAAATTAATTAGTTCCAAATGAAATGTTAATATAATAAACAACTATAAATTCCAAGGAATGATCAGGGGAGAGGTCCCATAGGAAACAAAAAGCACAGAAATAAACAAGAGAATTGAAAAATGAGGTGAAGATTTGAAAATGAAAAGACCAAAATCATTTTCCCCACAGCCAGTAATTTGTGCCACATAAAGACAGCATCCAAAATATCTGGGTTAATCACTACTATTGTGATATTCAAAATATTACCTTAATTTTCATTCTAACTTTTACTTCTCTGGTAGTACCATCATTTACCCTGTTGTACACTGTGTAAATCAGAGATCTCTTGAACTTATTAAGCTTATTGTGTAGGATGGCAGCAGTTTTATTAGCTGTATTTCAAAGCAGTGTAAGTCACTAAGAAATAACCCAAATAAAACTAGCAGAGATATCCAAAGATGAAACATCAAAAATCTTCACTGTGACTTCTTCAAAAGATCCTTTTCACTCCTCAACTAATAAATTCAAAGATGCCAAGATGTGAAAAATAATAAATGAAAGTCAGATGAAACTCAAAAAAGTTTAGTACTAAAAGTTACCTATGTATGATATGAGAGGGGTATAAATTAGCACATGAATTAAGTAAGGAAATTGGCCAATGATTGAGAGAACAGTCAGCAAGTAAAGAAAAGCACTCAGAAAAACTGATGTGAAATCAAAAACAGGAATGGAAAGACAGAAACAACTGAGAAAAGTAAACAAGGATATTTAGAATTTGAAAACAAAACAGGAATGTTGTAAATAAAATGGCCTATGTGATTCAAATAGAAACCATAGTGGAATCATGACCAATAAACTCACCCAAGTTAAAGATTGTAACTATGAACATACACATGAATTCCTGCCTTTACCAAACCTACCACACTTACCTTGAGTGATGGGTAGACTTCCTAATACTACGGTTACAAAAGTAAAATTCATACATAATAGCCTAGAAGAAAACCTAGATTAGGTTCCTATCAAGAGATGAAGAGGTGAAGAAATTCATATAAACATAACAGAATTTTACTCAGCCATAAAGAAAGATGAAATGATGCCATTTGCAATAAAATGCATAAAATTTGAATTCATGTATTAAGTGAAATAAGACTAACTCAGAAAGACAAATGCCGCATGTATTCAGTCCTCTGTAGAACCTACATTTGATAATGTGACACAGCAGAAGGTGAAATAACAGCAATGAAATGTGTTAGAAAAACAAGAAGAGGACAGTAGAGAAAAGGAAAACAAAATGGCTGCATGTTTTCTTTCATGTACAAGTGTGTGTGTGTGTGTGTGTGTGTGTGTGTGTGTGTAAAGCATAAGGTGAACTATTTGTAGGCAAAAAAGATCATTACGAGAGGGAAGTGAACAGATGGGGAGATTTGGTGGTGAACTTGAGTGAAGTGCAACGAAACTGTTATAATGGAACCCATTAGTTTGTATCCTAATTAATAAACTTTATTGTAAAAGTATCAAGACGAAAACAATGTTTGTTCCACAGTTGTCAGATTGTGTGAAATGTATATTGTATATCCCAGTCCAGGGATAGTCTGCAATCATCAGCAAGGAACATATGAAGGTTACATTCACATGCAGGCACATGAGACACAAATGTGCTCATTTGCTTTTGTTGGTTCATTTGCTTTTGTTTACCTGTTTTTTCAAAGTGATAGAGAAATAATAGATATGGAGATTGGTGAGTAGGGAGTGGGGAAGACTAGGAAGAGTTGGGGGAGGTAAAAAGAATGAACAGGATATATTTAGTGAAAAAATGCAAAACAATTGTAAAAAGTAATTGTCTACATTGTAATTTCCAATATGAGGTTTTTAATTAATTAATTTTAATTTCCTTTTGCATTCAAACCACAGTTCTCCCTCTTGCGTCTCCCTACCTCCCCTCAGCCCATCTCCTATCCACTCCTCCTAATGAATAATGGCTCCCATGGAGAGTCAACAAAGTCTGACACATTAAGTTGGTGCAGGACCAAGCCTCTATCCCCTGAATTAATGCTGAGTAAGCATGACATCCCACCTTAGGGAATGGGCTCCAACAAGCTAGCTCATGTACCAGGGTTAGATGCTGGTCCTACTACCTGGGGCCCCTCAGATAGTCTGAGTGTCACAACTGTCTCTTACAAGCAGAGAGCCTAGTTTGGTCACATGGAATCTCCACAGCTATTGGTCTAGAGTTCATGAGTTTCCACAAGCTTGATTCAGCTATCTCTATAGATTTTTTCCAACATGATCTTGACCTCTCTTGCTTATACATTCCCTTCTCCCTCTCTTAAGCTGGATTCCCACAGCTCAACCTCATGCTCAGTTGTGGATCTCTGCATCTTGTTCCTTCAATTACTGTATGAAGGCTCTACGATGATAATTGGGGTGGTCTCCAATTTGAGTATAGGGGAAGGCCAATTCAGGCAACCGCTCCACTATTGCTAGGAGGCTTAGCTAGAGTCATACTTGTGGATTCTTGGGAATTTCCCTAACACCAGGTTTCTCATTAACCCCATAGTGGCTCTCTCTATCAGTGTATCTCTTTCATTGCTCTCCTACTCCACACACACATAAGACCATCCAGTTCCTTCATGTTCTCATCCTCCTTTCATTTTTTTTTAAATTACACTCCTTTGTCCCTCTTATTACACTTCTTTGCCCCAGTTTACCCAGGAGATTCCAATTTCCCTTCCGAGAGGGATCCATGTGTCCCTCTTACAGTCCTTCTTGCTACCAAGCTTCTCTGGCTGTGGATTGTAGTCTGGAGATCCGTTGCTTTACATCTAATATCCACTTATGAGAGGGTACACACCTTGTTTATATTTCTGAGTTTGGGTTACCTCACTCGGGATGTTTTGTTGTTATTGTCCCATCCATTGAAAATTTCATGATGTCTATGTTTTTTTACAACTGAGTAATGCTCCATTATGCAAAAGTACCACCTTTTCTTTATCCATTCTTCAGTTGACGGGCATATAGGTTGTATCCAGGTTCTGGCTATTATGAATAATGCTGCTATGAACATTTTTGAGCAAGTGTCCTTGTGGTATATTCCCAAGAGTGATGTTGCTAGGTATATTCCCAAGAGTGATGTTGCTAGGTATATTCCCAAGAGTGATGTTGCTAGGTCTTGAAGTAGATTGATTCCTAATTTTCTGAGAAACTGCCATAATGATTTCAAAAGAGGCTGTACAAGTTTGCATACCCATCACCAGCACTCTACATCCTCTCGAACATAAGCTGTTCTTCGTATTTTTGATCTGAGTCATTCTGGCAGGTGTAAGATGGTATCTCAGAGTCATTTTGATTTGCATTTCATTGATGATTAAGGGTGTTGAGCAATTTCTTAAGTGTTTATTGGCCATTTGACATTCTTTGATGAGAATTTTCCAACAGTAAGTTTTTGTTATTGTTGTTTTAATGTTTGCATGATTCTGGGTTGTTATATTTTATTGAGACAGGGTCTCACTTTAGGGCACAATCTGTCTTCAAACGTAAGGTCTGCATACCTCAAATTCTTGAGTTCTGGGATTACAAGTTGTCATAGTTATGTCCCATTCATTTCCTCTTCTATGAGCAAGGAGAATGCTGGATGCTGGATCAATAGAGGCATGAAAATGAAAGTGAGAAAATGAAAGGTAGTAAATGTTTACCATTCCCTTGAAATTGACCTCTCATTCTGAGTTGTAGTCTAGGAGCAGAGCTGTAAGTTGCTCTGTTCTCACCATGGTCTGAGGCCTAGAGCCATTCTAAGGCTTGTTACATTATGATGACTAGACGTATATAGGAATTTCTACATCAACCTATCAGAAAAACTTTATCTTGTAAATGTTATAATTTCTAAATGGTGGTATTTACTTTTTCACCTTTCCTTCTTTTTAAACCTTCATTTTATATTTGAGAAAACAGACATGTGTCTTTTATAAAAGTATGGGTCCATAGACTTGCAATTTAAAAATAGATTGGTCCAACACTGGAAATTTCATAAATGTGTTACAAGTATGTGAAACTAGATTTCAATAAGGTGTAGTCTACTTACCATTAAAAACTTACATAGTGTTGTCTGTGTTTTGGTGGTTATGTCTCAGAAATCATTGCTAAGGTAAAAGACACGGTCAATAAGAGAAAAAATAAACAAATAAATGGAACCAAACTAGTAGATGTAAACCAATGAAAGTGGTTTGTTGAATGGCAACAATCAAATGGGCATCTATAGCATGGTAAATAAGAATCTGGAAAACAATAGGCAGATGGATGTTTATTTAGGAAGAAATCACTTACACTAGAAACAGATGACTGCCTCAGGTTCTCATCCCAAGGATGCCTCCAGATGCTCTCTATCTCTGACCAGGAAATAAGAGAGTGAGCTGGGGTCCTGGACCACAGATTTAGTCCCCCCCAGGTCACGCCCTCAATTGCCCCCCCAACCCCAATGGGTGTGATCAGTGAAACAATTGAGGGCAGGGTGGATATCTCACTAGAGGAACCACCACTGATTTTTAAACCATATATGTAAAAATAGGAGGTGATTTTTATTCTTGAATATAAGAGGAATACTTACATGTTGACAAATAGTTTTCAGTGTTGAACAGAGAAGTGATAAGAAAACACAATTGAGAAGTCAAAAAAGCAATCAGTGGACCAAGTTGTAGCTCAGAGTTTGAGGACTAAAAAGAGAGTATAATAATGGAGAGGAGGTTTTAAGGTAGTTAAGCACATAGGCTGTGTAAAATGAACACAGCTTGTCCAGTCTTGGCCTATAAAATCCATGCCTGATGCAAGAGACAAACACAAGCTAGTTGGGTAGGCAACTAGTTGGGCAGTTCTCTGTTGATTTGTTTATTTGGGTGTGTGCTATATGATGACTTCAGCAGTGATATGAAGCCTCTATTGAAATGGTCAGACTTGGAGACTTCAGATGTCCACAGAGTGTTTAAAGAGACATTGGTGTAGTATAGGGCAACAGAAGAGACTGAGGTATATCACTTAGGAGTTATAATATTCATTGCCATGGGTTCTCTTATTGTGAAATATTTTTTAAGTTAAACACTGGGATTACACCAGAGAGTACCCTATTAGAACAGCACTTAGAACCTCAGGTTTGAAGACTTCCTGGAGGAAAATCTTCCAAACCAAGGCTGGTCATTTTGCAGTAGATTTGGGAATAAATCCCCTTGCACATCAGCATGCTTGCATCAGGATAGAGTAGGACTCAGCCCAGATGATGTCTCAGCTTTAGCATTTTCAGAAGATGCCAATAGAGATCACTTATTAGGTAGGATTAGGACAATTAGGCTACAGAAACCACACTTTGCTTCATTTTTATGCTCTCCATCCCTGGGCTCACTGTCCTATGTTTATACCTATTATAGCTACCTGTGCTCCAGGTGAGAGTGGGGAAAATGCTAATGGGTGATTTCTCCTTCCAATCAGCCTGAACCATGATTCTCTTCACACAGTAAGAAGCTTTTCTTTTGCAGTGCACTCCTGTTTCCAGGGGTCTGTAGAGAATGTGATCTTCATGAACCCTATTCTGAGGAATCTTGAGATGAGACTGTAAGCATGTGTAGCCATGCTTAAATATGATACCATTATTAAAACAAGACATCTTATTACATGGTGAACAACTAATTATTTTCTTAAATTCTTTAAACAGCTTACATTTTATGAATCTTTATATCAACAGTGTTAGATACATATAATTTGTGTTACCATTTTACAGCTGAGTTAAACTAAGCAAAGCAAACTGAGTTATTTGTTGTTGGCCACACATCGACTACATAAATCAATATTGAAAGACTTATTTATTCATTTATTTGTTTATGTGTGTGTGTTCACACATGCATGTGTGCATGTACTGTGTGCGTGTGTGTATGTGTGTGTGCGTGTGTGTGTGTGTGTGTGTGTGTGTGTGTGTGAGAGAGAGAGAGAGAGAGAGAGAGAGGTATGTAAGAAGATGTTCATGTAAGTCAATGAAATTTCCAGATATTCTGATTCTGCTGTTACAGGCAGTTATGAGCTGACAATCAATTCTTCTGGGGATTGAGTTCATGTCCTCTGGATAAGCAGAAGGCCTAAAAAAGCCAGGATCTCAACACAGAAGTTGAGTTATAGAAACCCGATGCTAATCAGTACGTTATGCTGCTTCCTTCATCTTACAGCTGCTCATGGTCATTGGATACTTGTATAAAAGAAATGTGTATAAAATAAATGCATATTGTTAGTGAACATATAATCCCAAACAGATCCATTTACACATCATCTAAAAATTTATTTGATATGTTATATACAGAGTGAAAATGTTTTTCACTTAATATTCCATCATAGTTACCTTGCCATATCATCATAGATGGAAATTACAACATTTAAATTTTTACTAGGAAGGCACAATATCATATCTGATATTTTATTGTTTCAATAAATATATTTGATTCACACTTTCTGTGTGACTTTATTTTTGCAAACGGGAGTTAAATGTTTTACTTATTTACACAGGATTTTTTATATTCATTATTGATATTAATAAATTATTAGCAATTAGGAATATCACAAATTCTTTTTTTTTCTTTCACAAGACATTCTTCAAATTCATTACAGAAACAACAAGTCCAAAGATGAAAAGCACTATTAAATGTGTCATTATATTGTCAGGAAATTCACTCAGCTCTGCATACATGTGACATCCTACATGATTATTGTATCTTTTTTTTATATATATAACAAAGTCCAATTAAATGAAAACAAACATTTATACACAATATTTGGGAATTTGGGCGTCGTTCTTTCCAAACTACTTCCTGCTGGTAAGGGGCGCTAGAATATCACAAGTTCTTAAGTGTATTTGGAAATGCTTTCTAAATTCTAAAACATATTAGGTTGATTTTTATTGTGTTTATGTTAGCACTTTATACTAAGTGAACTGTCATCTACATTATAAAGTTCAAGTGTCCACGTATCTTGCTAAGGTCAAGAATAATTTGCCAGGCTTCGTGCTGTGAAATTAACTTCATTCTCTACCATTACTTCTATGAATCTCCCAATCTACAGTTACTTCATAATTAGAAACTAGTTAGATTCTCTAGGAGTAAACTCAAGGGTCTTCTCATCCAGATAGTTTACATATTGCTATATATCTAGTGTCTTAAAATTATAAACACTAATGATATCTCTTATTATTCTGCTAATATACTATCACTATAATTTCAGAAATTAATATAATTTTTATTAAAATCAATGCCAGAAAGACAACATCAGTTTTCATGTCTATTTCCCAAGTTTTATAACGGGCCTCCCAAAACAGAATATATCTGCAAAAATAAATGTAAATGCATGTATAAATGACTCAAATTAACTTCACTGCCAGAAACAGTTTTTCTTTGTGAACGATTACTATTCCCTTCTCTTTGTTTTGTTTTGTGTTTATTTTTTTACAGATGCTATTTATTGTTTTTAATTTCCATATTAAATATATAAATTTTATAAAAAAGATTAGCATCCCTTTCCCTCTTTTTCCCTCCCTCTTTCTATAACATATTCCACTGCTTCCTTTATTCCAGTTTCTCCCTTTCTCCATCTGCAAATCAAATATTGCCTTTCTCTTTTCTCCCTTTTTTCAGCTAATTTTCCCCCTGGTCTATTTAGATCCCTTTCATTTAAATGACAATTGCATGGAACTGATAAAAATTATGTGAATATAAGAAAATGTAAAAGAATGACATAAAAGAAGAAAAATCTCAGAGAAAATTCCTTCTCTCTATATCTTTGTCATTCTCTGCACAGTTACATTGCCATCTCAGAAAATGTTATCTTGAAGTTATTCTCCTGAGAGCCCCTTTGACATCCTTGTTCCTCAGGCTGTAAATGATGGGGTTCAGCATTGGGGTCACTGCTGAATAGAACACAGAAATCATTTTATCCTTTTCATTCATTATCTTGGAGTTTGGTCTCATGTATGCAAATATGGCTGAGCCATAAAACAGACCAACAACAATGAGATGGGAGCCACAGGTGGAGAAGACCTTAAGCCTCCCCTCCCCAGACTGCATCTGGATCACAGTGGAGATGATGTTCCAGTAGGAGATGAGGATGAGGGAGACAGGTGCTAGGAGGATTATCACACCCATTGCAAAGATGGCCATTTCTGTGCTGTAAGTGTCTGCTGAAGCCAGCTTAAGCAGAGCAGGAGGTTCACAGAAAAAGTGGTTAATGACATTGTTTCCTCGGTAAGGAAGACGCAATGTGAATGTGGCATCTACCAGGGACACAAATGCACCACTGGCCCAGGACCCTGCAGCCATCTGGACACAAACCCAGTGTGTCATGATGGAGGAGTAGTGCAGAGGCTTGCAGACAGCCACATATCGATCATAGGACATCACTGCTAGGAGTGCACAATCTGTACATCCCACCAGAAGTAGCACAACTAACTGTGTAGAGCATCCAACAAAAGAAATGGTCTTTCTCTTCACCAGGAAGTGGATGAGCACCTGAGGTACTGTGGTGGTAGAAAAGCAGAGATCAGCAAAGGACAGGTTTCTGAGGAAAAAGTACATGGGAGTGTGGAGTCTGGGGTCTGTGTGGATGAGGAGAATGATCAATAGATTTCCCAACACAGTGAGCAGGTAGATGAGGAGAAAGAGGAAGAAAAGCAGGACTTGGGTCTGTGGGTCCTGTGAGAGGCCCAGGAAGAGGAATTCTGTCACAGACGTTCTGTTGTCCTCACCCATGTATCGTCATTTGTCTCTGTAGAAGAGCATCAAGGAAAGAAACACATGTACATGTGTTGTTTCAGAATATCTACATAACTGGTTATTTGATTGATTCAAAATTTGACCAATGAGTTCTCTAAGACTATTTCCATGTTCTGAAAGACTGAATTTTCTTTTGGATTGTGTGGTCTGACAGCACACAATTCTCCTCTTGAATTTTACAGTGGCACCAGTAAGAAAAATAGCATTCTGAGTATGGCATCACTAATGCATCTCTCTTCCTCCTAGGGAAGTGAGAGGCCTGTGGTTCTCCTCAGAGTATACCCAGCTTTTGTGTAGGTCTGAGGAGCCAGCATCTTGAGGTGACCTTAACTAGTTCTGTCTGACATTGTGAACTCTGTTATAATGTTTATGAAGCCTGTCTGTTTCATTGTTTACAAAATAATTCAATAGAATCACTCCTTAGAGTGAGGAATAATTAGAAAGTTATGAAAAGAGGATTAGTATTCTATTATCCTGTTTATCACTGAAATTCATTAATCTTCAGTGTAAAGAAAGTTCTGTGAGTTATCAATAAAAAAATAGCTGCTTCTTTGGATGTTACTGATAGCATTATTCTTCGAGTAACCAAAGTTTGTCTTTTGCACAATTTCATATTTTTTGCACATAGTCCTTTTGCACTAATAGTTTTCATCTATTGGTATCACCTGGAGTCTATCATTGGTAACAGTTTCATTTCATTCCTCTCTAATCCACTTTAAGTTTGTAGTATATTGTTTCTATTATTCCTATATCACAGAAATAAAAATAAATCCAAAATAGTCTCATGCTAGTAACTCTGAGCACTTCTGACTCTGGATCCTGAAAGCTTTTTTTCTTTCTTCTTCGAGCATTTCCTGTAAAGAAGGTTAAATTCTTGAGAATCCCTTCTGTCCGTGGTTCTTATCTAGTCCTTGTACAAACACAGACATCTTATCTTTCTCCAGGGTGTACAGCAATCCTGTCTGGCAAAGTACATCAACAGGCTGCAAATAGCAATCAACCATACTTTTAGTTTTATTCCCAATGTTTTAGTGTTGCAATGAGAATTATTAAGAGGGCAGATACTGACAAATGAGACAAATACCAGTTGCAGATAATTTGTTTGTGGGTCTTTTAAAACCCCAAGCCAATTCTAGACGTAAGTGAGGGAATAGGGGCTTATGAGAGCCATCAGCATGGGACAGACATGAAAATTATGAAAATTCTATAGTCATGTATGAAATTTTCAGAAAGATAAAATTCTACAATTTTTATCCTTCTGTATTATTCTGTCTCTGAAATAGAAATCAACATTATTATATGTTTGAAACTAGACATTGATATTTGCCCAAATCCATAATGAAAGATAATCTCTCTCTCTCTCTCTCTCTCTCTCTCTCTCTGTGTGTGTGTGTGTGTGTGTGTGTGTGTGTGTGTGTGTGTGTGTGTGTTCTGCCAGTTGTATTTTTATGGGAATTTTGTTTTTGCAAATGTGTGTGTTTCTGTATCTATGTGTGTTCCTTGTGCTTTCTTTGTCTTTTTGTTTTTCTTCTTCTGTTTGTTTTGTCCTACTGATTTGTTTATTTCTGTTTTATCTTATTTTATTATTATTTCTTAGATGCCTGATTGTTTGCTAAGAAAGATAGAAAGAATGAGTATGCAAAATGGGGAACTGAGATTGGAAAGAACTGAGATTGGAAAAAAACTGTGATCAGAATATATTTTATAAAAAAAATCTATTTTCAATAAAAGAAAAATAAAAAATCAAAAGTTAAAATAATATGATAAAATATCCATATTGAGTGTCCTTGGAAACTACTATTATGCCCTAGAAAAGTAGTGCATGCATAGTAAGTCAACCCACAGGAAGCACTCACTTAATGAATAATGATGATCCTCTGGGTGGAGGAACCTATTGGGAACAGGGTCATAGCTCAGGAGAGCTTTACTCTTCTTTTTACTTACATATAATGATTACTTACAGTTTACCCTACATATTCTGAATACAAAGAGATAATAAGATATTTAAATAAGTAAAGCATTAAAATGAAAATTGCAAGATTTAGAAATAGACATTATAGTCACAATGAAAATAATAACAAAGTACATCACAAAAGAAACTGTAAGTCGCCATAGGCGTTAACCAGAAAATGCTGCCTGAGGATTGAGTTAATGTTAAGATTAGCATTTCAATAAGAAAAATTAATCTACATCATTATGTCACCCTTAGTTAAATAATTTACAAGATAGAGACAAATGAAAAGTGCTCATATGATTTTTCACAGTGAAAACATATCACTGGTTTTCAGAATGTTTACCTATGCATTGCAAACAGAGAAATATACATAAATTGTCTACAAGGAGTACAAAAAATCTAGCCTGACTACAAAAATTCAAATTTCAAAAGGAACTGATAACATTGACTAAAAGGCTTAGGTATATTCTCTGCCACAAAACACAGTGAAATAAAGAAATGAAGAGGCAGGAGGGAGGGCCTAGTCCCTACTCCAAATGACTTGACAGATTTTGTTGACCCCTCCTGGAAGGCACCACCTTCCCTGTGGAGTGTGTGGGGGGAATGGGTGAATGGGATGGGAGCATGGTAGAGGGGTATGGTTTTATTATCGGAATACACAACAATAAAAGAAATTTTTGTATTTGTGATCAGACAATATATAGCATTTCCCACTGGCCCCTTTAGAATCTAGCTTTTGCTTATTCCATCAATGTTCCTCTTTCCAGCCTCCCCTCTACATTTTGAATCTTTGTAAACATCTAGTGCAAAGTTGGTGTTGGGTGGAGGCCTAGTTTTGAACTCTCTGTATCTTCTCATCTAAGAGAAAGGGTAAAGCTATTTATGCTAGATGATTCTTTCATTCATGCATATCTATCTTCTTTTAAATATTGAATCCATCAAGTACATATTTAGCACTCTATGTTGATGATTATAATGCACATCATTAAGTTGTTAAACATTTCAATCTCATTTGCCCTCTAAGTACACTAATTGTGATCATCTTTTTTTCAAAGCAAAGCTCTTACCTCTTCCCATAGCCTCTCCATTTTCGATGGTATTTGGGATATTGAAGGGAAACTACTACTGAAAACCTCTCCTGCTTTTGGAAGTTGCACATCCTATACTAGTGTCTGTTTTTGCAATCTACCATATCCTCACCATCATCTTCTGATATGCTTTCAACATTTATTGATGTTTTTATGTCATCTTGTCACCATCATGACTGGAGAGGAAAATCACAATAAAATTCTAATGGACATAACAACAGACACTGAAAAATGCAGAGTATCTTCAGGTCAAACTTTTGAAAACCTGTACTCCACAAAATTCGAAAATCTAAAGGAAATGGACAATTTTCTGAATAGGCATCACTTACCAAAATTAAATCAAGAACAGAAAAGCAATTAACATAATACAAGATTAAGTAAAAAGAAAAAGAAATCAGTGGCCCTACTATATACAGATGATAAAGGAACTGAGAAAGAATCAGAGAAACATCACACTTTTCAATAGTCACAAAAAAACATAAAGTATCTTGGGGTAATGTTTACCAAACAAGTGAAAGACCTATATAGCAAGAACTTTGTATCTTTAAAGAAAGAAATTAAAAATTAAAGAAAATACCAGAAAATGGAAAGATCTCCCATGTTGTTGGATAGGTAGGATAAACATAGTAAAAATGGCAATCTTCCCAAAAGCAATCTCCAAATTCAATGCAATCCCCATCAAAATCTCAGCACAATTCTTTACTGACCTTGAAAGGATAATAATCAACTTTATATGGAAAAACAAAAGACCCAGGATAGCCAAAACAACCCTGTACAATAAAGGAACTTCAGGAGGCATTACCATCCCCGACTTTAAACTCTATTATAGAGCTATAGTACTGAAAACATCCTGGTATAGACAGGTAGACCAATGGAATTGAATTAAAAATCCTGATATTAACCCTCACACCTCCAAACATCTGAGTTTTGACAAACAGCTAAAAGTATACAATGGGGGGAGGAAAACATCTTCAACAAATGGTGCTGGCACAACTGGATGATGATGTGTAGAAGACTGCAGACAGACCCATGTCTGCACAAAACTCAAGTCCAAATGGATCAAAAACCTCAACATAAATCTAGCCACACTGACCTCTTAGAAGGGAAAGTAGGAGGTATTCTTGAACAAATTGGTACAAGAGACCACTTCCTGAACAAATTGCCAGTAGCACATACACTGTGATCAACAATTAATAAATGGGACCTCCTCAAACTTAGAAGCTTCTGTAAGGCAAAGGACACAGTCAACAAGACAAAATGACAGCCCACAGACTGGGAAAAGATCTTCACCAACCCCATATTTGACAGAGAACTGATCTCCAAAATATACAAAGAACTCAAGAAACTAGTTACCAAAACAACAAATAATCCAATTAAAATATGAGGTACAGAACTAAATAGAGAATTCTCAGTAGAGGAATCTAAAATGGCTGAAAGACACTTAAGAAAGTGCTCAACCTTAGCCATCAGAGAAATACAAATCAAGGCAGCTCGGAGATACCATCTTACTCCTGACAGAACAGCTAAAATCGGAAGCATCAATGACAGCTTATGCTAGAGAGAATGTGGAGAGAGGGAAACACTCCTCCATTGCTGGTGGGAGTGAAAACTTGTACAGCCATTTTGGAGATCAGTGTGTCAGTTCCTCAGGAAAATGGGAATCAGTCTACCACAGGATCTGGCAATTCCACTCTTAGACATATACCCAAATGATCCACATCTATGCAACAAAGACATCTGTTCAACTATGTTCATAGCAGCATTATGTGTAATAGCTGGAACCTAAAAAACTGAAGAATGGATAAAGAAGATATGGTACATATATACAATGGAATACTACTCAGTGGAAAAAGAAAAAGAAACACACACACACACACACACACACACACACACACACTAGAATGTTGAAATTCTAAGGCAAATGGATGGAACTAGAAGAAACTACCCTGAGTGAGGTAATCCAGTCACAAGAAGACAAACATTGTATGTACTCATTTTTATATGGAATTTAGGCATAGAGCCAAGGTTTACCAGCCTACAATCCATACCACTAGAGAAGCTAGGAAAAAAAGTAGGACCCTAAGAGAGACATACATGGTCCCTTGGAGAAGGGGAAAGGGAAAAGATCTGAGCAACTTGGGAGCATGAAGGATGAGAGTGGGATTTAGGAGAAAGAGAAGAGGAAGGGAAAGGAGGACATGTGGGACCAGGAAAATTGAGTTGGGGGAAGAATAGAGGAGAGCAAGAAATAAGATACCACAATAGATGGAGCCATCTATTTCTCCAGATTTAAGAGAAATCTGTAACTAGGGAAATGTCCAGAGATGTACAAGGATGACTCCAACTAACAATCTCAGCAATAGTGGAGAGGCTACCTTAAATATCCTTACCCAGTAATGAGATTGATGACTACCTTAGGTGCCATCCTAGAGCCCTCATCCAGTAGCTGATGGAAGCAGAAGCAGACACCCACAGCTAAACACTGCACCTCTTGAAATCCAGGTGCTAAGAGGGAGGAGTGTTGAGCAAAGGGGTCAAGACCAGGCGGGAGAAACCCACAGAAACAGCTGACACGAACAAGGGGGAGGTCATGGACCCCAGACTGATAGATGGGAAACCAGCATTAGACCAACCCAGTCCCCTTGAATGTGGTTTTCTGTTAGAAGGCCTGGGCAAGCTATGGGGCCTTTGGTAGTAGATCATTATTTATCCCTACTATACGAATGAACTTTGGGAGCCAATTCCACATAGATGGACATTCTCTCAGCCTAGACACACGGTGGGGGGGAGGGCTCCAAATGATATAACAGACTTTGAAGATGACCCATGAAAGGCCTCACCCTCCCTGGGGTGCAGGAAGGAGATGGGATAAGGGGTCAGTTTAGGGCAGGGGAGGAGGAGGAGAGAGAGAGGTATCTGGGATTGACATGTAAAACAAACTTGTTTCTAATTTAAATTAAAAAAGATAAAATTCTAATGGTACTGCCACAGACTTTGAATGTTTATCTGACATAGAATATTTGAGGCATTATTAAAAAGACTGAGCTTGTGGGGTATAGGTTGATAGTAATTAGGTTACTTAATGTTCACATAGTCATTACTCCATTTGTGTTTCAAGTAATAACATTTAACATCCAGATTATGACACAGAGTTAATTATCTCTGCCTAACATGACAAAAAGTAGCTCTCAAGGAAAAAAAAAAACTATGTATATGCAAGAAGTTTAATACTTTTAATCATCCTCACCTACTTCTCTTTTTAACTTCATGGCATCCCCTAATTGTTCCACAGTTTGTGAATGTCATAACTTTAGACAATAGACACAGCATAAAAATTTACCTCTCCCTCACTCTGTATCCCAGACAAAAATACTCTCTGATGTTCCAAACTGTGATTCAGTCTTAATCAGATTTTTCTGGTCCCATTGTTTTTTTCCCTTATAGTCAGACTCAATTTAACTGCTGAAAAGTATACTTAAGTTTTCTACTCAGTACACAGGCAGGCTGGCTATTATTTTCAGAGAATCCATAAAAGCTTGCACATAGCTCTCAAATCCAGTTTTAAGACTGTCTAATATTTTTCCAAGTTCTTACAGTTGGTAGCTTCCCCTACATTCCTTAAACATGTATTTATTTATATCAGTTGTAGTTCAACATTGTCTGACACATACTACCGGTTAAATAAAAGCCACCTTAATGAAACAATAGAGTCGCTTGCACAATAGCATAATTAAAAAAAAACTGCACTAGAAAAGAAGAGAAGATGTATACTAACTCATTTCCCACATGTTTTTCCAGTGTTATAGCGTGTTCCATCACTGGACATGTCTGATTCTAAATTCAAAAAGCAAAAGAAAGTGAGGAAGGAACAGCAAAGTGGAAACATTGACAGAACAGAAGCCAGAGGAGAATATAGGAACTCAGTTGTAAAAGCCGGGAAGAGCAGAGGATAATGCCTCTTCCTATGGGAAGGGAATCAAGATTCAGGAGCTTTGGAAAGCATTAATCGCCCTCAGCATCTTCCCTACCCTCACCTGGAGCACTGGTAGTTGTGAACACAGGAGACTGAGATTGGTAATGAGGTGTTGTTTCTGCAGCCTGTTTCTTTATCCTAATAAGTAACCTCCATTGCCGTTTCCCAAATATGGTGAGGCTGGAACATCATCTGGGCTTCTCATTATACTCTATCCTGGTGCAAGGAGCACTTTTTGTGAAGAGATTCAATAACAAATTCAACCACCAGTCTGGAGGAGGTTCCACCAGGAAACCGTCAAACCTGAGGTCCTAAGAGCTGTTATTGCCAAAGCTTTCCCTGGAGCATTCAGGTTGTTAACTTTTTGAAAATAGTTTTACAAGATGAGTTCCCAGAGTGATTAGAAATAATCATCTATAACTGAAATACAGTACTCTCATCTGATTGGAAATTGAGGCATCCTGTGATCACCTAGGACCTCAAATCTTCAAACTCAACATTGAGCATTCAATATTGATAATAACATAGAATGCAGCTGATAGAATTTTATTTATGCTTTAGTATCTGAGGAATTTTTTTCAGTATGTTTTCACATATAAAAATCCTGGAGAACCCATCTATTATCTAATTAACTAATATTGACTCATAATATATGCATGCACTCCCTTCCTCTTTAAGTTCTCTATTTAACACTTATAATAACTAAAATAATCTTCAAAATTTCCAGATATATATTCAAAAATCAGTTTTTATTTGTAGTTGTCAAATATGTGAATAATGAATATATAGTTAGTAGAGGCAGATTGTAGCTTGTTCAGCTTCTGAATGAATCTTCCCAAATTAAGAGCATTCAGAAGATTCTAACCATTCATTTTTTATACATTTTTTTATATTTGTGCCTAAAATGCCCCAACTTTTTTACAGTCACATGGGAAAATCATGCTACATAAATATGGTACAGAACATGATGTCCTCACTTTTAGATGGAGGATTCACTAGAGACCCTGAAACAGATTAGAATGAGAACCTGTCAGCACACAAGTTTCAGTAGTGAGCCACCATCTGGACAATGTTTGGGTTCACACACATTTAAAACTAGCAAATTGTGGCTTTATGCCAAAAAGTATTGGAAAAGTAGCCTTCTAAATAGCAAGATGAATAGCAACATCCTTGATCACATTAAGAAATACAGGATAACAGACAAATTGATTAGTTCTAAATGAAAGGTTAATATAATAAACAACTGTAAGTTCCAAATCAAGATAAGGGGAGAGGCCACATAGAATACAAAGAGCAAGAAATGAACCAGGGAATTGGAAGACGGGGTGAAGATTTGAAAAAACAGAAACAACAAGAAGTATTTTTCCCACAAACAGTAGTATGTGATATGTAATGCAGACTCCAAAAATACTGTGGGTAATCAATATTTTATCGTAATATTAAAATATTATCTTAATTTTTCATTGTAACTTTTAACCATCATTTACCTTGTTGTTCACTTTGTAAGTCAGAGGTACTCTGAACTTCTTAAGTTTATCATCTAGGGTGACAGCAGTAGTTCTATTTAGCTGTATTTCAAAACAGTGTAAGTCACTAAGAAAGACCCTTGATAAAACGAGCAGTGATGTCCAAACCAAAAGATAAACACAAAAAAGCACTGTGACTCATTCAAAACCCCTTTTCAGTCTTCAACTAATAAATTCATAAATGCCAGCGTATTTAAAATGCTAGATGAAGGTCAAATAAAGTTCACAAAAGCTCAGTACTAAAAGTAACTTAAGAATGATGTAAACTAGCACATGAATGAAGTAAAGTCCATGATTGAGGAGGAAAGCCGTTAAGAAAAACTGATATGAAATCAGCAATAGGAGTGGAAAGTCAACAAGAAGACAAAAAAGTCATTAAGGACACAGAGAACTTGAAAACAGAAATGTTGTAAATAAAACGGCCTCTGTGAACCAAACAGAAAACTTGGAGGAATCATTACCAATAGACTCACCCAAGCTAAAGCCGTAGCTCTGAAAATACCCATGAAGTCCTGACTGAAAGTCGGGGTACCATCCTACCACACTTGCCTTGAAATAACTATACATTTCCTAATGCTATGGTTACAAATCTAAAATGCATTCACAATATCCTAGAAGAGGAACTACACTAGGTACAAACAGAATTTCATATGAACATAATAAAATTTTACTCAGCCATAAAGATGATGAAATTATGCCTTTTGCAATAAAATGCATAAAACTTTATATCACTTTAAGTGAAATAAGACTGACTTATAAAGACAAAATGTTACATGTACTCAGTCCTAGGTAGAACCTACATTTGATAATATGACATAGTAGAAGGTGAAATGCCAGCAATGAAATATGTTAGAGAAACACGAAGAGGGCACTAGAGAGAAGGAAGAGAAAATGCTGCATGTTTTCTTTCATGGGCAAGAATCTGTGTGTATGTGTGTAAGGCAAAAAGAGGGCTATTTGGAGGTGGAATAGTTCAGTAAGAGAGAGAGGTAAACAGGTGGGGAGATTTGGTGTTGAATTTAAATGAAGTGCAATGAAAGCATTATAATAGAATTCATTAGTTTCTATCATAATTAATAAACTTTATTGTAAAAGTATCAAGGACAAAAATAAAAGTTTGTTCCACAGTTGTTATAGTGTATATCCAAGTCTAGGGATACTCTGTGGTCATCAACAAGGCACATTTGAAGGAATATTCACATACAGGCATATGAGACACAAATGTGTTGGTTTGGTTTTGTTAGTTTGTTTGATTTTTTTTTTTTTTGGCCTTGGTTTCTTTCCAAAGAGGGAGTAAAATAGGTATGGAAATGGGAGAGTAGAGAGGTGGGGAACACTAGGAGAAGTTGGAGAAGGTAAAAAGCATGATAAGGATATAGAGTATGAAAAAGATTCCAAAAATATCTATAAAAAGCAATTGTCTACATAGGAATTTTTGAAAGTGATAGTTTTTTAAAACAATATTTTCTTGATTCTGGATTGTTATGCTCTATTGAGACAGGGTCTCACTACATCATATAGTCTATCTTCAAACTTGTGGTCTATGTACCTCAAATTCCTGAGTGCTGGGATTAGAAGTAGGCATGGTTATGTCCAATTCATTTTCTCTTCTTTGACCAAGGAGATTGCTGGGTGCTGGACCAATAGAGGCATGAAAACAAAGTGAGAAAATCAAAAGTATCAGATGCTTATCATTTCCTTGAAACTGACCCTGCATTCTGACTTGTAGTCTAGGATCAGAGCTGTAAATTGTCCTGTTTTCACCATGGTCTAAGGCCTGAAGCCACGTTAAGACATTCTGATGACTAGAAGTACATAGAAATTTCTACAACAGCCTATCAGAACTATTTTATCTGGTAAATGTGATAGTTTTTAAAATGTGTTATTTATTTTACACCTTTTCTTCTTTTGTAATTTCATTTTAAATTTGAGGGATACACATATATCTTTATGAAAGTATGAGTCCACAGACATGAATTTAAAACAAGTACTGGTCCAACACTGGAAATGCAATAAATTTAATATAAGTATATGAAGCTATATTTTGATATAGTATAGTCTACTTATTATTACAAACTTACATAGTGTGGTGTTTTGGTGGTTATGACCCAGAAATCATTGCTAAGATTAAAGACACGGTCAGTAATAGGAAAAACTAAATGAATATATGGTACCCAACTTGTTGTTGTAAACCAATGAAAGCAGCTTGCAAATGACAACACACAGAGACAACCCATAGAATGGTAACTGTTAGTATTCAGGCATCTTACTGGCCTGTCCCTGGGGTTCTGACAAGATACACCCTCAGCTGCAGCCATTGAGACCATCACCTGTACACACTCACTATGTTTCCTTTTAAAAGGGCCCTGCCCACCTCCCATCCTTCCCTCTCTCTTTCTGTCTCTCCCTCACTCTGTCTCTTCCCCCCCTCTCTCTTTCTCCCTCCTTCCTCTCTCTTTCCTCTTTCCTTTCTCCTCTCTCCTAATGCTCCTGTCTCTGAAAGTCATTCTCCCCCTTCCTTTCCCTCTTTGTTTGATCCCTTTCCCTAATTTAAAAAGCGAAACAAACAAACAAACAAAAAACTCTCTGCTTGAATCCTGTCACATCGTATCTTTCTCTCATGAACTGCTTTTCTTAAATTACAACAGGAACCACTGTTGATTTTTTTAAACAATATATGTAAAAATGGAGAGCGTTTTTATTCTTGAGTATCAAATGCATAGTTACATGTTTGACAAGTCATTTCCAGTGTTACACAGAGAAGTGATAAGAAGCCATAATTAGCAATTTTAAAAAAATGCAATCAGTGAGACTAAGCTTCAGATCAGAGGCTGTGGTCTGAGAAGAGAGTATAGTAATGGAGAGGTGTTGATGTGGCTAAAAAATAGGCTATGTGTTTGGTAAAATCAACACACCCTGTCCAATCTCAGCCTATAGAACCCATGCCTGATGCAGGAGACAAAAAAAGCTATTTGGGTAAGCAGTGGGCAGTTCTCTGTTGATTTGCTTATTTGGGTGTGTGCTGTATGATGACTTGGCTTCCATTCTAATCTGTTTCACCAGTGATATGAAGTCTCTATTGAAATGGTCAGGACATCTGGTTGTTTACCATGTGCTCCTAATATGGCTTTCCCATATGGGAAGAAGATAGCTGGAGTGTCTGGAGCACAAAGGTAGACAGAGGCTGTATTCACCTGGGAGAAGCCAAAGGTTTCACAGCCTGTTTCTCCTATCCACATGTTCTGCACCCTTAGTTGCACTACCTAATTGATGTTAGTTTAATTATGACTTTACTGAAAATGTAAAGATATATTAGATATTATAAACAATAACTGAAAGATTTAAAATACAAGAGGATGTATGCATGGATTATATATTAATACTTGTGAAATATTAAGATATGGTACATTTTTTTATGCTGTGGAATATTTAACAGTGCAATAATGTGTTGCAATCTTTTATGTTACATTTCTTTAACTCTATAAATCTATGTTGCTTTGCCTGTCTAAAACACCTGATTGATCTAATAAAGAGATGAAAAGCCAATAGCAAGACAGGAGAGGAGATAAGAAAGGCTGGTAGGCAGAAAGAATAAATAAGAGGAGAAATATGGAAGGAAAAGTTTGAGTAATAAAAGAAGGGGTCAATTACCTAGCTTGTCCCAGACACAGAATAAGAAATGGGAAAAAAAGATATACAGAAATGGAGAAAGGTAAAAGCCTAGAGGGAAAAGTTAGATGGAATAATTTAAGTTCAGAAAAGTGGGGAAAAAACAAGTCAAGCTAAGGCCAGGCATTCAAAACAAGGCATAAGCCTCCCTGTCTTTATGTGGGAGCAGGATGGCCTGCCTCTCAAAGAATAAAGAGTAAAAACAAACAATTATAAATACTAGTTAAGTATAATAAGATATGTAAATATTCATTGATTTGTATATCTATGAAGATCCCAGAAGAATTGCTCCACATTGAGATGAATATTGAGGGATGAATACATTTTTAGCAGCTACATTTTACACTATCAATGTCGAAAATCCTCTGGAATCTATCAAGGCAGACCTGGAGAATGCAAATGTCCACAGAGTGGTGTGATACGCATTGGTAGAGTACCTAGCCACAGATGAGAATGAGGTATGTTGCTTAGTAGTTATAAAACTCAATGCCCATGGGTTCTATTGTTGAATTTTTTTTTAAAAAAAAATTAATCATGGGGATTACTCCAGAGAGTACCCATATTAAAATAGTGCTTAGAGCCTCAGGTTTGAAAACTTCCTGGAGGAAAATCTTCCAGACCAAGGCTGGTCATTTTGCTGTAGATTTGAGATTTGATCCGTTGCCCATCAGCATGCTTGCATCAGTATATAGCAGGACTCAGCCCAGATGATGTCACAGCTTCAGCATTTTCAGAAGATGCCAATGGATATCACTTATTAGAATAAGGACAATCAGGCTACAGAAACCACACTTTCCTTCATTTTTACTTTCTCCATCCCTGGGCTTGCTGTCCTGTGTTTATACCTATTATAGCTACCTGTGCTCCAGGTGAGAGTGGGGAAAATGCTAATGGGTGATTTCTCCTTCCAATCAGCCTGAACCATGATTCTCTTCACACAGTAAGAAGCTTTTCTTTTGCAGTGCACTCCTGTTTCCAGGGGTCTGTAGAGAATGGGTGATCTTCATGAACCCTGTTCTGAGGCTTCTCTGGGTGGGGTTAAGTCTTGATTAAAGGTAGCAGAGTGGATTCAAAGGCTGTGAATAACCACATCTTCTCCATAGCTCTATAAGAGAAACTCTTTTGTTATCCTCTGCATCCTTGATTCAGTGCACCCTTTTTTCACCATTTCAGTTTATTACTGAGAGAGGAAAAATATGTGTGCCGGAGCCTCTGATCCTAAAGAAACAGCAGATAATTGATGACATCTAGGTTTCCTGATGATCATAGAAGACTGTGTGTCTACTGATGCTGTGGCACATACTGTAACTCTGTCCCTTTCCTCAGGCAAACTGAACTTCCATTCTTTCCTGAGATGTGCCTGAGAGTTTATTAGCTCTGTGTAACTGGAAATCAATCCTAGGGTTTGAAGGTCAAGACTTTTCCATCATCCTAGTCAGATGTTCATGTCTCAGTATGCCTGGTGGCTCCTTTTCTCAAACATGGTTCTCTTGGCATTAGTGAGTTAATGTGATATTGCTAGCATGAGCTTCTTTATGTATTCACTGAACCCATTTCTATTACACTATGACCTTGTTCTAGGAGATCTTGAAAAGTACAAATTGTGTGACTAAATTACAGATGTTTAAGAATCCTAAAACAGCAATGCAGCCTGGGATCATACAGACTTTAAACCTAATCTTAATGCTGTATGTAAGAAATGTGTGTGTTGTTTTTTTTATAGATAATACAAAAATAATGGTCAAATCTAATTCATTGTGTGTGCAGAAAACTTTAGAAAGCACTTACATAGAATCTGACTATATAAGAAAAAGCCAAAGGGGATGGAATGTTCCTGCAAAGTCTAAAGAATGGAAGGAGGTTTTTGTTTTGTTTGGGGGGGGTTATTGTTGTTTATTTGTTTGTTTGTTTTATGTTTGCTATTTTTTGCAGAGGCTCATAGAGGACGTAAAGGAAATGTGTGGTTTTCTCTGTACTCTCTGATGATAAGAACTGAATAATAATTAAGTATGTTACTTTTAAAATGCTTAAGATTGTGTATATTTATGTGTATATGTGCAGTGAGTGGACACACTCTAAATGCCTCTGAATGTTTATTCTGTGTAAATTCATATTGACACATGTGTTACCTAACCAATGATCCTAATGTAAATTAGCTAATGATGTTAGTTTTCTGGCTTATGGAAAATGCTATTTTCATGGATGACCTAACTCTTAAGCAGTTTTTCTGATCTTGTAGCTTACCAGACCCAACGTATCTGTTTTTGCTGCAAATCATCATTGTTTACATTCTGAGTTTATATTACCTAAACGTTAATTCCTTCGTATTTTATTTAATATATTCACAAATTTCAAAGATTTTATTTTATCTTTTTAAGTAGCAATTATAGGCTAACTTGTAAATTAGATCAAGTAATACACATAAGCATAAAAAAGAGGAAGTTTCTCCTCTGGCCTTTCCCCTTTCCCTAGAATCCCACTTCCCAAGGGTTACCACTGCTAACCAGCTCTTCTTTGTGGGTTGACAACAACTTTTTTTTAAGTATCCTTACTGTGGTTATTGAATCTTTGAGTTTTAACTTTAGGATAAAGTTTTTTATTTAAGAACTTTGGAGTAATGTTAATCTATTTTTGGAGTTTCAGCAATGGAGTATTTTAACAGTGGGGTTTTTTTTATCACAATCAAACTAGTAAATCAAATGATCAATTAATTCAAACTTATAATCACATCGGAATCTTACTAATAGGTCCTTACAGTTTTGTTTTGTGGTCTGTCTGAGTTTGTGGGCTTAAAACTTCTCATAACAATGCAGTTCCAAAAACAGAGTGAAAACACTGGTTAAATCTGAGGCTTCCCTTTGCTACTCATTATTTGTACATTGAAGTCCTTGGTTGTCCCTTACTGATTTTAACCATAATTTAGAATTTTTCTGTTAACATACTTCCACTCTCAAAGGATAAACAAAAATAAAGGGATATAAATATGAAAAACAACTGATGAAAATAATCCTTGTCCTAAGGGAAATACAATAAATCTGTCTCTCTGCTCTCTACCAGCCATTTTCTCAAGTTGCAATAGCAATGGTATATAGACCTTAATCTTGTTTTTATCATTATTATGTGAAATTTTTGGCACAGGGTTTTACTATGTAGCCTATTTTGGAACTTATTATGTATACCAGACTGGCCTTGAATTCACAAAAATCCAAAGGCTCCTGTTTCCCAAGTGCTATGACTTTTAAGCATGATCCCATTATTATAATGATACGATATAATGTGGTGACTATGCTGACTGATTTTGTGTGTCAACCTAACACAAGCTAGAGACATTAAGGGAAGGAACTTCAGTTGAGAAAATACTGCAAGAGATCCAGCTGTAAGATATTTTCTCATTTAGTGATCAATGTTGGAGAGCTTAGCCCATGGTGGGTGTTTCCATCCCTTGGCTGTTGGTCTTGGATTCTATAAGAATCCAAGTGGGCTAAGCAAGCACTAGAAAGCAAGTCAGTAAGCAACTCTCCTCTATGGCCTCTGTATCAGCTCCTGCATCCAAGATCCTCACCTTTTTGAGTTCCTGTTCTGGATTCCTTCAGTGATGAACAGTAATGCTGAAATGTAAGTCAAATAAACCCTTTCCTCTCCAACTTTCTTTTTGGTCATGGTGTTTCATCATAGCAAAAGAAACCCTAACTGAGACAGTGAACAATTTATTATCATGCTAAATTTTTAAAATATCTTACATTATTAATCTTTATACAAACACTGTTAGATATATATGTGGTTATACCTAATTATATCTTGTTTCCACCCAGCTAGTTAACTTCCTGTCTGTATGTACGGACCTCCAGACCTCTATGATTAGATAGTGCCAAACTCCATTCTCTGACCTTCAGACAGGCTTTATTTGTACAAGCAAGATATCACCACATAACTGTAATTTGCATTACCATTTTACAGCTGAACAAAACTACACAAAGCAAACTAAATAATTTGCTGTTGGCCACCCATCAAGTAGATAAACCAGGATTTCATGAGAGAGAGAAAGAGAGAGAGAGAGAGAGAGAGAGAGAGAGAGAGAGAGAGAGAGAGAGAGAGAGAGAGAGAGGAGAATACCAATGGGTTCCAGAGAAATTTCCAGATACCCTAGATCTGATGTTACAGGCAGTTGTGAGCTGACAATGAATGTTCTGAGGATTGAACTCATGTCTTCTGGATAAGCAGAAATCATGGACAAGCCAGGATTTCAACACAGTAGTTGAGCTCCAGAGACCTAATGTTAATCAGTAAGTTATGCTGCTTCCTTACATAGCTGTTAATGGTCATTGGACACTCACAATGGAGAAATGCCTGTAAAGTAAATGCAAATTATGAATGCACACATACACATAAACAGATCTATTTACATATCATGTCAAAATGTAAGTGACATGGCATATACAAAGTGGAAATACTGGCTTTTACTTAATATTCTGTCATTGTTATCTTGCTGTATCATCACAGTTGGAACTTTCAATCATTTAAAATTTACTCAGAAGGAAAAATATCATATCTGATTTTTGTTGGTTTTGTAAATATATTTTGATCCACACTGTAGGTATGGCATTACCTATTGTGCAAATAGAGGTTTAATCTTTTATATGTTTTCTAGGGAGTTGTGTGTATTCATTAGTAACTTTAAGTAATTGTCATCAATTAGGAATAATGAAAACTTCTCTTGAGCATATTTGCAAATATTTTCTAAGATCTAAAAATATTAGGATGGTCTTTATTGTTTATTTAAGATATATAGCATAATATTTCTGATACAGATAGCACATGTTGGCAATTCCTGTACTCAGAAGGCTCAGGCAGAAGGATCATGTGCTGAAGTACACACAAACTTGGCTAAACAGTGAGCTACGGGTAAACCTAGGTCACAGATTTGGAACTATCCATTAGATAGTAGTGAGGTAACTACTGGCTATACAACCTAAGACAATGAGTGTCCCTTTTCTAGAGTCCATCAGCTGCCAACAACTTGCTAAGGAATGGTAGAGTCTTTTAACACTCAATTATCCATAATAAACAGTCTTTTGCATGTCCTGTTCAGGAAACTGAGGCTATTGAAATAATGTTGGCAAAGGCTATTTTATGCTTTGGCTATAGCATTTCACAGCCACTTTCCTATATCCGAACTCTATATCCTCCTCCTCGTCTTCCTCCTCCTCTTCTTCCTTCTCCTCCTTCTTCTTCATCCTCTTATTCTGCTTCTTCCTCTTCTCTTTCTTCTCCTCCTTCTCTGTCTCTCCCACTCTGTTTCCTGAGACTCACAGAAGTAATATATATGTTATGCTTAGCACACAATAGTCATTCATCCTCAGCACTCTTGTTGGCATGAGTCAACATTCCCCAGGGTTCACTTCAAAGAAAAGCCTTTGACTAAGCCTGATACTAAGATATGCCTATGAGTATACACATAAATATTAAGGGAGCAATTGGACACCATGCAAATTAAGCTAAATGATAGCTGGAAATTTCCCTATAGGGCCAATGACTTCCCTATGCATAGAGTTTTGAAAACGTTTACAATACCAGGCATGTATTCCCTGGATTGGCCTGAAAACCAGGGAGCAACTTATAACATCCATAAGAGTCATGCCACTATCACACCACATCTGACCAGGCAAGTTGGCTTTGTAGATCAAAGTGTTCACAGCTGGGTAAGACCATTTTTTTCTCTGGGAAGCCCGTTCATATCTTTTTTTTATTTTTTTATTTTTATTTTACATATCGATCCCAGTTCCATCTCCCTCCCTCCTTCCCTCTTTCCCTCTTTTCCCCCCCTTACATGCACCCTGACCACACTCCTCTCCCACCACCCCACTCCCCATGTAGGGTGATGCCATACAGGATGGGTCATCTAAATCTGTCAAGTCATTTGAAGTAGGGACTAGGGCTTCTCTCCTGTCTCTAGGTTAAGGGAGTATCCCTCCATGGGGGATGTGTCCACAAGGTCCTTTTGTGCACCAGGAATACATCCTGGTTCCACTGTCTGAGGTCCCTTAGACTGCTGAGTCCTTCTAGCTAAGACCCATATTCAGGGGTCTGAGTCAGTCCCATGCTGGGTTCCCAGCTATCAGTCTGGGGCCCATTAGCTCCTCCTTGTTCAGGTCAGCTGTCTCTATGTGTTTCTGCAGCCTGGTCTTTTCCTCTCCCTCTCTGCATCTGGATTCTAGTTTGACTCAGTGTTTAGTTGTGGGTGTTTGCTTGTTTCCAACAGGTACTAGATGAGGGCTCTATGATGGTGGATAAGTTAGTCGTTGATCTCATTATCAGGGAAGGGCATTTATGGTAGCCTTTCCACTGTTGCTCAAATTGTTAGTTGGAGTCGGTCTTGTAGGTCTCTGGACATTTCATATATATATATATATATATATATATATGTATGTATATATGTATATATACATATATATATATATATATATATATATATATATATCCAAGTCCATTTAAATGAAAACAAACATTTATAGACAATATTTGGGAATTTGGGCGTTGTTCTTTCCAAACTACATCATGCTGGTAAGGGGCACTGTCATGGGGGATTCGAAGAAGATGCAGAAATCCTGGCTGTAGTCTGTAAGGCTGCTTTGTCCAGCTGTTTTGAATGTAGGATCACCTGGTACTCTGTTTCAGGTGGTCTGGCTTGATCAAGCCACATTAGTCTGGAAGGAATCCACATCTTTTCATTTTCTGTGGAAACAAAAATAGAAATCCTTTTCCCCAGTAACTTGTCCTTGAACTTAAATTTTTGAGTCAAAACATTTTTTTAATTTAATTTATTATTTTACATGTCGATCCCAGTTCCCTCTCCCTCCCTCCCTCCCTCCCCCCAGCCCTCCCTCCCTCCTTCCCTCCCTTTTACCCTCTCTGCCCTCTCACATGCACTCTAACCACCCTCCCCTCCCATCCCCCCACCCCAATTCCATATGTAGGGGAATACCATCCACTTGGGGTCATGTAAATCTGACAGGCCATGTGAAGTAGGGACTAGGGCTTCTCTCCTGTCTCTAGATTAAGGCAGTTATCCCTCCATGGGGGATGTGTTCACAAAGTCCTTTTGTGCACCAGGGATACATCCTGGCTCCACTGTCTGAGGTCCCTTAGACTGCTCAGTCCTTCTGGCTGAGACCCATATTCAGGGAGGCCTGAGTCAGTCCCATGCTGGGTTCCCAGCTATCAGTCTGGTGGCCCATTAGCTCCTCCTTGTTCAGGTAAGCTGTCTCTATGTGTTTCTGCAGCCTGGTCTTGTCCTCTCCATCTGCATCTGGGTTCTACTTCGACTCAGTGTTTATGTATGGGTGTTTGCTCCTGTTTCCAACAGGCAATATTTGAGGGCTCCATGGATAAGTTAGTTGCTGATCTCACTATCCAGGAAGGGCATTTATGGTAGCCTTTCCACAGAAGCTCAAATTGTAAGTTGGCAGCAGTCTTGTAATTCTCTAGACCTTTCTTTGTGTTCAGTTTTATCTTCAAACCAATATTGGCTCCCTCTTTTATGCTCTCTCTCTCTCTCTCTCTCTCTCTCTCTCTCTCTCTCTCTCTCTCTCTCTCTCTCTTTCTCTCCTGTCTTCTATTCCTAACCAGGCTCAATCTTCCTAGTCGCACGTGTTTTCCTTTCCTCCCCCTCGTTTTCCCTACTTCTCTCTCCATTCGCTGCACCCCCACTTCCCCTGAGCTCTGGAGGGCTTGTCCCTTCCCAGTTCTGTGAGGGACTTTATATAAATCTCTTAGAATAAACCTTGTATCCTAGTTGCTCTGGTGGTGTGAATTATAGGCTGGTGATCCTTTGATCTAGGTCTAAAATCCATATATGAGTGAGTACATACTGTGTTCCTCTTTTTGTGACTGGGTTACCTCATTCAGGATGGTTTCTTCAAGTGCCATCCACTTGCCTGTGAATTTCAAGATCTTCTACATTATAGAAATAAAAATGATCTCATGTGGACTTCAAATGACAAAAAGTGAATAAAATGAAACTGTTAATAATGATGGACAATAGGTAATACGAACAGACTATAGTTAATGACATTAATACATAGAGACCCTGCAGAAACAAAAGACAGATTGATGAAGATTTGAATTGTATTACCAACTGCCAGAGCCAAGGAGTAAACCTTTTAACTAATAAATTCTTTATTTTTTAAAAAAAAATTAATGTGGGCAATTATAAGGATGACAAAATACTATTCCATTTGTCTTATTTTTCAATATTAACAAGATGGTTCTTCAGAATTAAATCAACATGCTCATTAAATATTATAGAGTTTATAGCAAAAAATATAGCTAGTTATAGTCATAAGAACTTGCTTGCTTCTCTGAGCAACCCCACAGACTTCTCTAAATATGTTTACTGAACCAGATGAGGTTTAGACATTTAGCACATTCCAAGTGATTCTGACTGATAATGCTAAAATGTTTAAGAGAAAAATAAACACTGTGTTTAAATTCATTAGAACTACAGAGAAAACAAAAATTTCAGTCTTTTGGAGTATGGAAGCTACGAAGAGGAAAAACATCAATATGATTGATAAAATGCATAAGTTCCTTAGATGTTCTGCAACAAAATATGTGTGTTTCTTTCCTTGATGGTCCTCTACAGAGACAAATAACCATATATGGATGAGCATAACAGAACTTCGGTGACAGAATTCTTCTTCCTGGGCCTCTCACAGGACCCACAGACCCAAGTCCTGCTTTTCCTCCTCTTTCTCCTCATCTATCTGCTCACTGTGCTGGGAAATCTATTGATCATCATGCTCATCCACACAGACCCCAGACTCCACACTCCCATGTACTTTTTCCTCAGAAACCTGTCCTTTGCTGATCTCTGCTTTTCTACCACCACAGTACCTCAGGTGCTCATCCACTTCCTGGTGAAGAGAAAGACCATTTCTTTTGTTGGATGCTCTACACAGTTAGTTGTGCTACTTCTGGTGGGATGTACAGAGTGTGCACTCCTGGCAGTGATGTCCTATGATCGATATGTGGCTGTCTGCAAGCCTCTGCACTACTCCTCCATCATGACACACTGGGTTTGTGTCCAGATGGCTGCAGGGTCCTGGGCCAGTGGTGCATTTGTGTCCCTGGTAGATGCCACATTCACATTGCGTCTTCCTTACCGAGGAAACAATGTCATTAACCACTTTTTCTGTGAACCTCCTGCTCTGCTGAAGCTGGCCTCAGCAGACACTTACAGCACAGAAATGGCCATCTTTGCAATGGGTGTGATAATCCTCCTAGCACCTGTCTCCCTCATCCTCATCTCCTACTGGAACATCATCTCCACTGTGATCCAGATGCAGTCTGGGGAGGGGAGGCTTAAGGTCTTCTCCACCTGTGGTTCCCACCTCATTGTTGTCATCCTCTTCTATGGCTCAGGAATATTTGCCTACATGAGACCAAACTCTAAGACAATGAATGAAAAAGATAAGATGATTTCTGTGTTCTATTCAGCAGTGACCCCCATGCTGAACCCTATCATTTACAGCCTGAGGAACAAAGATGTCAAAGGGGCTTTCAGGAGAATAACTGAAAAATAATAGGTTTAGAATGTGTGTCATCATTGAGTTGACCATTGTTGGAACAGATTTTTCTTATAATGTTTTCCTGCTTTTACCCTGTTTTTGCAGTTCCTTCTATTTTTCTCTAGGCAGTCTATGGGCCCCTTGTTAATGTAACATTTATACCTAGGATATGAATGGATATTGGGAGCCCACTACCCATAGAGAGATACTCTCTCAGCCTAGACACATGAGGAGGGGCCTAGGCCCTGCCCCAAATTATGTGAAAGACTTTGATGATTCCCCCCATAGATGGCCTTACCCTTTCTATGGATCAGAAGAGGGGTGGCATGGGGATCAGTGGAGGGCATGGGAGAATGAGAGGAAAAAGGAACTGGGATTGATATAAAATAAGATTGTTTCTAATTTAAATTTTTAAAAAGAAAAAACAGCCTATAACTATGTGACTACATTATTCTGTTGTAATAGTTTTTTTCTGTGTCAATAATGCTATGAATAACTATTTAAACTGCCTTTTCATCTATAATGCATTAGGGTAGCTGAGAGTTCCTTCATGGAAAGCTTCTCCAGTTGCCACTAATGAACACTTTAGTTTAATATTTAATATAACTCTTGCTGCACTGAGGTTAACTATTCTTCATCCCTTTGCAATATTGATAAACCCCACATTTTTTCTTGTACTTTTCCTCATGGTCCTTCAAGTATCATCTAGGACTGACTCATAAAATAATGGTAGGATGCAGTATATATGCCTCTGTGTTGCGCAAATCCTAATTGGCCTTAATAATAAAAACATAGAATAAGACATAGGGGTTAATGCTGTAAGATCAAAGAAGCAGAGAAGCCAGCCACTAATTCTTACCTCTAGTGAATCCTCAAACCAAAGAGGAGATCCTGTCCCTACTTTTCCTCAGACTGAATGCACAATCCTGTCTCTAGTAATTCTCAGATTGAAGGCTGTCTCATTGAAATCTCGGGATGAAAGCTCTGCATGCTTGTCTCTTCTCTCCTTATACTCTTCTGTCCTCCAAGCATTATCTTTCACTCCTATGTCTACCTTCCTAGTGCTGGAATTAAACATGTGTGATCCCAAGTGCTTGGACCAAAGGTGTTGAGTTCTGCTTATCTTTTAGACTTAATCAATCTCTTGTAGGACAGGGTGGCCTTGAACTCATAGAAATCCATCTATCTCTGTCTTTTTAGTGCTGGGATTAAAGGTATGGGTCACTACTGCCTGACCTCTATGGCCAACTAGTGTGGTTGGTGGGATTAAAGGTGTGTGTGCCACCATTACCTGGCATCTATGGCTAACTAGTATGGCTAGCACTGCACTCTGGTCTTCAGGCAAGCTTTATTTGTTGCAACACAAACAAAATATTAACACACTTCTAAAATTAAAAAGGTACAACTAATATAAAATTATATATAATAACTATATATAATATGTACAGACAATAAATACATCAATGCCTATTCCATTTGCATTTGAAAAATTCAGAGAACCCAAAATCTTGTACCTAATTCACTTTCTATTCTAACTTGCTATATTTCTAACATTTCTATATCCCCCCTTTTCTTTTTACAATGAGACCCATGAATCTAATCTCTTTTGTTCAGCTTTTTTCTTGACCATTACCAATAACAACTTGTACACGACCACCCTTAAATGATAATAAATATCCATGACCCATCTTTTGGAAATGTGAGTCAGTTCTCTAGACTACTTCCTACTGATTGAGGGTGCTGGTGATCTTTGGAGGACCCTGAGAAAATTCAAGATTATGGTCAAGTCCTGACTGGAAAATTCTGTGAGGGTGGATCATCTCAGCCAGCAACCTTGAAGCTATTCTAGATGTAGAATACAGAGGAAACTACAACAGAGGCACTCTGAAATGTTGGATCATCTGGACCATTCACTCCCACTGGAGATTTTTCAGGGGGTCTTTCTCAATCAAACCTGATTTTTCTTAACCCATAATTAATCCAGAGTCTCTCATTTCCTCTGAAAATAAAAGCAGAACCTCTTTTCCAAATAGCTTATATTTTTAAATCAAGACATTTTCAAAAATATATAGGTTAGATTAAACCAGGAACATTTATAATCAAATGTCTCTTAGCAGTTGTTGCTCCTTCCTCAGAAATCAAACAGTTCAAAGATAACACAATAACATACAGTATCCAAAATTTCTGTGCATTTTTCATCTTTATGTGGCATTTTGATATTACTTTATCCCCTTTTCAAGGACTTTGTTTTATTATTTTAAAACTTAATATTTCCTATCAATGACTGTCTATACGTTCTCTTTACTCTACCAAGCCTATGTATGTTTTTAAACACACTGTAAACCCAATTATAGGTTTTGTAACTGAAGCTACTTTTACTGCATATCTGTTTTTTCCTGATTACATAAGGTCTTAAACTGCTAAGAGATGTGGCTGGGACTAACGCTGTGGCTTTAGTGTCTGGTTCCAACCTGCTCCTTGGTTCTCTGAGAGGTTAGTCTCATGGGAGATGTATGTTTACAGCCAGCTCAGGGAGCCATAATTACCTCCCCAACTCTGGGAAGCTTCTAGGTCAATGCCACCACTGAGTAGCATGCCATCCACTGCTCATAAACCCCACTTAGGTATTTGGTGGCAAGGCCTCTTAAAAGAGCCATCTGTTTTTTCTCTAACACTGAGTCAGGAAGCCATTTCTTAAAGGATCACTGCTTCTGCTGGCCACTAGCAAGCAGAACCCACCCAAGAAAAAGTGGTTACCAAAAAGCCAAGTTTGACTCCATTTTTTTTTTTTTTTGTGTGTGTGTGTGTGTGTGTGTGTGTGTGTGTGTGTGTTTAGAATCCTTTTTAAAGCTTTTCAAGACTTTTTTTGGAAACTTTGACCCCACATTGGAATACCAGATGTAGTAAAATTTCTAATGGGTCTTAATAATAAAAACCTAGAATCAGATATAATGGTTAATGCTGAAAAATCAGAGAAGCAGAGCACACAGCCACTAGTGTTCACCTCAATTGAATCCTCAGACGAAAGGGGCGATCCTGTCCCTATGAATACCTAGACTGAATGCATGATCCTATCTCTAGGGATCCTTAAACTGAAAGCTCTAATGCTCCTATCTCCTCATGCCTTACATCAGGCATGAATTCACAAAAAAAAGCCACTTACCTGTGGCTTTGCAGCCACTGGCATAGGCCAGAGTCACTGCCCTACCAGCTAAGTGTTAAGAATAAGGTTTTTTTCCTTGCCAGTCTTGACCCACCGCCTCGCCAGCCCCAAATAATACATAGAGACTCTGTATTTGATATAAAGCTGTTGGCCAGTTACTTGTTTCTTATCGGCTAGCTCTGTCTTAATTATTAACCCATTTCTATTCCTCTAAGTACTTCCACGTGGTCTTATCTTACTGGAGAGAGGGGCTGGCGTTCTTTTCTCTCCATCCTCCATCTTGGATCTCCTCTACTACTTTCTCTCTCCTTGTCTCCTGGACTGGTGAGGTGGTGGGTCCAGACTGGCAAGGAAAAAAACCTTACTATTAACATAATGGCATCCAACGCAGACCAAAGAACTTCCACTTAAAACTTAACAAAAGCTTAAAAAATGGTTTTTAGAAACAAAAGAACAGAGACAAGCAACACTTCTTGGTACCAGCATTTTTCTCAGTTGGACTCTGTTTTGCTAGAGACAAACAGAGACTTGCACAGATCCTTTAAGGGAGGTTTCCTGACTCAGCATAAGCAGCAAAAAAGAAAAAAAAAAGCATGGCTTTTAAGAAGCACTGGTAACAATTCATTGGTGTATACCAGAGATGGAAATGACAGTGACCACATCTCCAAGCTGGCAACACGCTGCTGGATGGCAGCACAGCTCTCAACAGCTCTCAGTTTGGATGGTAAAAGTACCCGCTGCCATCATGGATAGACCTCTGCTGAAACAACTGTGGCTTTCATTTTAGCAATGTTGTTTAGCAGATAAAAGACTTGTGGTCAGAAAAAAAAATAAAGATATACAGTAAAGACACATTCAGTATAAGGAAAACCTCTAAAGGTATACACTGTGTTTTAAAATATACATGAGCTTGGGAGAGAAAAAGAAACAGGATAAAGTGGTTTAAAAAAATAAAGAAAGAGTAGTTTAGTGTGGCAGGACATGATTTTAATTCAAGCACTCGGGAGACAGAGGCAAGCAGATCTCTGTGATTTCAAAGTAAACCTGGTATAAAGAGTTAATTCCATGACAGATAAAAGTTACACAGAGAAACCCTGTCTCAAAAAATGAAAAAATAGAAGTAAAACAAATAGAGTAATAAAAAAGCCATGTAAAGATGGAAAGCACAGAGAAACTTTGGCTACTATATGCTGTTCTGTTACCTTTAAATTGTTTGACTGCTGAGGAAAGAATAACTGTTAAAACAAATGCTGCTGGATTAATTCAATATATATATTTTAAAAATGCTTTGACTTCAAAATTTAAGTCTAAGGACAGGTTACTAGGGGAAAGGATTTCTATTTTTATTTCCACAGAAAAGGAAAAGCTATGGATTCCTTCCAGACTAATGTGGTTTGATCAAGCCAGACCCCCCTGAAACAGCAACCCAGGAGATCCAACAGTAAAAATAGTTGGGAAGAGGCAGCCTTGCATACTACAGCCAGGATTTCTGCATCTTCTTAGGATCCCCATGCCAGCACCCCCTACCAGGAGGAAGCAGTTTGGAAAGAATGACACCCAAATTCCCAAATATTGTCTATATATGCTTGTTTACATTTAAATGGTGTTGGTTATAAATGGTTAATGACCACAACCAATCTCTTTAAAGGTAAAAAAGGGGATTATGGTATAGATATGAATACTTTGTTTTGGAATGGATTTTCATTTATTGATACAAATTTAGGGTCAATTTTGTGATAAGTATATTTCTCCTCTTGTTTAGGTATTATGTTTATATAGTTCATTTAAAATGTAATGTATAATTTAGTACAGATTATAGCTAGATACCTATAATAGTCAAAAGTTGTAGTTAAGTTAGTTAGGTTTTTCTATATACAGATATATATAAAATGGATAAATATTCTTCAAACCTTTCAAAGACCTACAGTATATGGCATTTAAAATGGCTTAGGGTTTTCTTAACATTGAGACACAACTGCTCCTGGCAACACCACCTGCATCAGAAAGAAAGATGGACCTTGAAGAAATGTGTTATGGAGTTTGCTTCCAAAATAGCAAGACTAGCCATTTAGACAAGATAGTGTTCTTCTCTAGACTGTTTGACTTTATTCTGTATAAACTGGACAGGCAGGACCCACAGGGAAGTGACTGCTGATACAAGATGGACATTGCTACAGGGTTCCTGCTTTATGGAAGAGTCTGCCAGACATTCTGCAGGACACAGAGAAAAGTGACTGACAAACTGCCAATACAGGTGGACAGTTTAAAGTTTCCTGCTTTGCTGAGGAGTCTGCCAGACACACTATGGCCTATAGGCTGAAGATGGAACATTACCAAGAACTTAAGGTGCCTGATCTGGCAGCGAGATGTCTATGTCATTTCTAGAATTTACATATTAACCTTCTGTGGTCTTTGATGGAGTTGAAGACAGATAGTTATGGTTTTCCTTAGTTAGGATTAAAGATAAATTACATATAGGACTTTAGCCTCACAAAGATAGGACATGTGATGAAATATTTTCTTTAAATCTTGCTAAATGTTAATGGACTAAACATTGTTGACTGTGGTTCTTATTTAATAACTGTTGTGTGATATATCTTGCTATGCTAAGGTTAAAACCCTTCTTTTTATTTTAGACAGAAAAGAGGAGATGATAGGAGATGTCATTCTGTAAATATGTTTCTCTTATTGGTTAATGAATAAAGCACTGTTGCGCAGTTGGAAAGCAAGACGTGCAGGACTAGGAGACAAAGAGGAGAGAGGAAGTAGTAGGGAGGAGATCCAAGATTGAGGACTGAAAGAGCAGAATGCCAGCCCCTCTCTCCAGTAAGATAAGACCACGTGGAAGTACGTAGATTAATAGAAATGCGTTAATATTTAAGACAGAGCTAGCCAATAAAAAAACACTAGTACCTGGCCAACAGCTTTATATCTAATACAGTGTCTCTATGTGTTATTTGGGGCTGGCATGGTGGTGGGACCAGACCGGCAGGGAAAAACATATTCGTAACAGCTAAGTTTTCCTTTCTTCTGTCCTGGTAGGCTTTCTCTGGACCCCCTTCTCTGGGCCTGCCAAACCCACTTGGCCTTCTACTGTTCTGCTCATAATTGATCAGTCACCAATGACGGCTTATCCTGGAGAGGATGTGGAGAAAGTGGAACACTCCTCCACTGCTGGTAGGAGTGCAAACTTGTAGAGCCATTTTGGAGATCAGTATGGCGGTTCCTCAGAAAAATGGGAATCAGTCTATCCAGCAATCCCCCTCTTAGGCATATACCCAAATGATCCACATCCATGCAACAAAGACATGTGCTCAACTATGTTCATAACAGCACTATTTGTAATAGCAAAAACCTGGAAGCAACCTAAAAGTCCCTCAACTGAAAGAAGATATGGCACATCTACACAATGGAATACTACTCTGCAGGAAAAAAAATGGAATCTTAAAATTCGCAGGCAAGTGGATGGTACTTGAAGAAACCATCCTGAATGAGGTAACCCAGTCACAAAAAGAGGAACATGGTATGTACTCACTCATGTATGGATTTTAGACATAGAGCAAAGGATCACTAGCCTATAATGCACACCGCCAGAGAAACTACAGTACAAGGAGGATTCTAAGAGGTTCATATAAGGTCTCTCAAAGAAGGGGAAAGGGACAAGATCTCCAGAACACATGGGGAGTGGGGGTGGGCAGTGAGTGGAGAGGGAACTAGGAGAAAGAGAAGGGAAGGAGAGGAAAGCACGTAGGACTAGGAAGATTGAGTAAGGGGAGGAATAGAAGAAACAGATAAAGAGGGAGGGAGAGAGAGAGAGAGAGACCATAAAAGAGGGAGCCATCATAGGTTTGAAGAGAAAACTGAACCTAGAGAAATGTCCAGAGATTACAAGACTGCCCCCAACTAACAATTTGAGCAACAGTAGAAAGGCTACCATAAATGCCCTTCCCTGACAATGAGATCAATGACTAACTTATCCACTTTCATGGAGCCCTCATCTAGTCGCTGATGGAAACAGAAGCAAACACCACAACTAAACACTGGGGCAATCTGGAATCCAGATGCAGAGAGGAAGAACAGGACCAGCCTGCAGAAACACATAGAGACAGCTGACCTGAACAAAGAGGAGCTAATGGACACCTAGACTGACAGTTTGGAATCCAGCATGGGACTGACTCAGACCCCCTGAATATGGGTCTCAGCTAGAAGACCTGGGCAGTCTAAGGTACCTTAGACAGTGGAACCAGGATATATTCCTGGTGCACAAAAGGACTTTGGGGGCCATCCACTGTGGAGGGATACTCCCTTAACCTAGAGATAGGAGAGAAGTCCTAGTCTCTACTCCAAATGATTTGACAGATTTAGATGACCCCTCCTGGAAGGCATCATCCTACATGTGGAGTGGCTGGCAGGGGGGAGGGAATGGGAAGGGAGGGTGGTTGGGAGGCATGAATAGGGTGGGAGAGATGGAAAGAGGGAGGGAGTGAGGAAGAGGGAACTGGGATCGATTTGTAAAATAAAAGAATAAATTAATATTAAAAAAGAATAATCACCATGGAGGGATAACTGCCTTATTCTAGAGACAGGAGAGAAGCCCTAGTCCCTACTTCACAGGACCTGTCACATCTACATGACCCCAACTGGATGGCATTCCACTACATATGGAATTGTGGTGGGGGGATGGGAGGGGAGGGTGTTTAGAGTGCATGTGAGAGGACAGAGAGGGTAAAAGGGAGGGAAGGAGGGAGGGAAGACTGGAGGGGAGGGAGGGAGGGAGAGAGAGGGAACTGGGATTGACATGTAAAATAATAAATTAAAAAAAATGCTTTGACTCCAAAATTTAAGTTGAAGAACAAGTTACTGGGGAAAAGGATTTCTATTTTTGTTTCCACAGAAAATTAAAAGATGTGGATTCCTTCCAGACTAATGTGGTTTGATCACGCCAGACCGCCTGAAACAGAGTACAAGCTGATCCTACATTCAAAACAGCTGGACAAAACAGCCCTACAGACTACAGCTAGGATATCTGAATCTTCTTCGAATCCCCCATGACAGCGCCCCTTACCAGCAGGAAGTAGTTTGGAAAGAACGACGCCCAAATTCCTAAATATTGTGTATAAATGTTTGTTTTCATTTAATTGGACTTTGTTATGTAAAATTAAATAAAAAAATATAAAAAAAGAATAATCAAATAAACCAGTTATTTCAGAATATCTGAGCAACTTAAAATATTTTATTCATTCTCCCCAATATCAGTCTATATATTTAAGTCTTAGGTTCATTTTAATTAGTATCTTGACAGTTGGAAGTTAGTTTGAATCTTTTAGATCTTGTCATAGCACCAGTAAGAAAAAAATCATTCTTAGTATGTGAAACCATTGGCCAGATGATTTACATTTCTCAAAACCCACAGTGTTGCTGGAAGTCTTCTTGTCCTTTTAAACAAATTGGTCCTAGGTAAGCAAATTGGTGTGTCTGCAAACCAGTTTATGTTTCTGTACTGTAAAGTGACAACATTTATGAAAATTGAATTTTTCATAGTTACAATAAAATCTTAATAAGACTGGGAAAAATGAAAATTATAGTGATATCTGTGATTCTTTCTTTGCCCAGCATTTATTTTTACTTTGAAGTGAGCACTGGAGAACATTAGAAATAGCTTTCTCTTCTAAGGTTTTACTCAGTAATATATATTGAATGGTACCCTATTTGTGCCGTGTATTCATTCATCTTTTTTTTTCACCATTTGACAAAAATAACACAAACTTAATTTCTCCTAACAGCCAGTCACTAACAGTATCTTTTTTTCACTTTTTAAAAATCCACCTTTGTCTTCAAAATATTTTATAAACTTTATTATTAAAAACTTACAAATGAAAATCACATCACACTAAAATTAACCAAAAGCAAAACCTGTACATCAAGTGAGTTTCTAAACTACTAGAAAGACTATGAGAGAGGACATATAGTTAATTGTTTTTCTAGTCGTGGCTTTGTCAAGTATTTTTTTCATTTTTAGTCATAGGTAAAATATATTCAATAGTGAAGTTGAAAATTCCAGTGTGAAGCTCCATTGCTTCAAAATGTTATTCACATTCTCTTTAGAGCCTCACAAGGCTATTATTATTACCAGTATAAAGATGACAAAAAATTAGAGGTATCATTAATCTGGCATCTCTAATGCCAATTGTTATGTTGAATGGATAAAATATAGTTGATATCGAAGATAGCAAGTCATTCAGAGGAATTTCTGTATTTGAAGAAAAGTGTTTGTAATCAACCTAGCTAACAGAAAAGAAAAAATATATATATAATTAAATAGAGTTGAAAAATCCCATATGGCACTATTAAACAAATATTTGTGTATGAGTATTCTACCCCAAAAAGAGAACAGAAAAAGCATAGGAATCACATTTAATGAGGTAATAACTGAAAATTTTCCATGTCTTGAGGGAAACATAGACATCTAGATTCATAAAGCTCACAGAATCCCAATTGGCTCAAATATAAAGAGATTGTCTCTGAATCTACGAATAATCAGGCTGTCAAATACCAAAACAGGAGGGAGAATCAATCCAATTAGCAGTAAGAGACAAACATCATCACAAAAAATACAGTCCCCATGAGACTACAGCAGCAAGCAGCGGGACTAGTTTATCAATCTGGGACTCTACATGGTTTGGGCTATGCACATATACCTCCTTTAATAATGCACTCTGTATTCTAAGTTTGTTGTCTGTATTGCAATACACACTCACACACACACACACACACACACACACACACACACACACACACACACACACCAAACAATGCCCCTTGAAACCTGTTAGCAGCCTAAGTTCCCCATCTGCATCAAGTTGTACAAACACTACTTTCTGAACAATTGGGTTTTTTTTCTCCTCTTTTCAATGACCATCAACCACAGCCTCTAACCAGTTGTATACCATTCATATACAGATAACTGGAAACAGGGTTAATGCAGCCCAATCTGATTAGGGGTGCATAAACTAGAAGACAAACTATTCTGCAAGTGAACTTTTTTTTATGTTTATTTTTATTTTTATTTTACATATCAATCCCAGTTCCTTCTCCCTCCCTCTTTCCCTCCCTCCCCCCTCACATGCACACTTACCACCCTCCCCTCCCATTCCCCCCCACACTCCACATGTAGGCAGGTAGGATTTGCTGAAGGTGGCAGAGGCAGGAGGATCACGAGTTCGAGGCCAGCCTGTGCAAGTGAACTTTTATGAAAACTCTTCTATTTTCAATCTCACGCATATGTGTAATACAGCATGGATGTAACTAAAATCAGATGCACTATGGGAAGGGACATGAATAGTGGCAAAAAAAAAAAGACTTACATAATCCTAATCTTTCAAATCTAAATAGAGACCCATTCCAATTAAACAAACTCCACCTTCCTTTAGAACGCATAGAAGAAGCCACTGAGCCCCACCCCCAAGAACTCTCAATCATATGGCCTGGTGACACATTTGACAGTGTATTTCTTTCTGACCTGTACTATTGTCTTAGTTTTTAATGAAGTGTCCTGGTTATTTTGCTAATCTGTGTGCACTTATTTTAATTCCTTGAATAAGCTTCTGTGAACCTGAAAACACTCAATTAATATGACAACCATCATTATCAAAATGAGCAAATAAAAGGATGATATATTCAGAGAGATAGAAAGCTGGGGGAGGGAGGGAGGAAAAAAAGAAGGAAAAGATAGCTGCAAGTCAAGAATATTATATTGAATCAGCTTTCTATTGTTGTGGAAAAACTACCTGAGATAATCAACTTGGAAGGAGGAAGGTTTATTCTGGCTCCAGGTTTCAGGCCATGGTTCTTGTTGCTTTGGAACTGTGGTGGCAAGGTTCATAATGAAATCATGCAGCAGCTTCTTTCAGGTATGCATGTATGGTTGGTCATGTGGAAGTCGAGGGTACAATAGTGCTTACCAGAGTGTGGGAAAGAAAGACATAAAAAAGGACTGGTTAACACATACAAAAATACAGTTACACAGCTGGAACAAGTTCTGGGTTTCTGTTCTGGGACTACAGTTAATAATTAGTCATATATTTCAAAACATCGAGAAAAAAGAACTTTGAATTTTCTTCATAAAAATAATGATGAAGATTTAAGGAGATTGATTATTAAGTACTTTTGATGTTTTTATTTGTGTATCAGAGAATTGCACTGGATTTGTTAGATATGTATCTTTCAAGTAAAAATATAAAAGTAAAATCTAAGATTGGTGTAGAGAAGAACCACATGTAACAAGATTTAAAGTATCATAATTTTATATTTTAATTGTCCTTATTTGATGTAATTATACAATAAGAAGACATAAAATATTTGACCAATATATACAGAATTTCAAATGCAAACTTAATATAATAGATATATATGCATTAATGATTTAATTTCTTAAACATTTGCATATTCTATGAAATTAAATATTCTACATATTTGTCTTCCATTGGTCTATTTATCCGTCTATTCTTGCAGCTTTGATGGTAAAAAGCTTCCCTAAGTATTCACCAAAACTGAAGAATAAAGAGAAGGTTAAGAAAGCTAAAGACTTTGAGAGTTAAAATTTACATTTCTATAAATAGTACTTTTCTATATGTATATAGTAATAGATGCTACTGTTAAAAATAAAAATAGAGGGAAGGTCCACGGGTCCCCATCTGACCAAGCAATCCAGAGTCTGCTGGCATCGCAGTACTAGTCCCGCCTCCACACATCGGAAGAGGGAGTGTGTCTGACACACCAGCACCATCCTCAGACCCATCAGAGTATTGGACCTGCTTGCATCCACTGGAAGAGAACCTTGGACCCGTACCCACTAGAAGAAGAGACCCCACCAGCACCCACTGAAAGAAGAAATGGGAGGACAACAATATCAGAACACATTGAACAACAGAAAAACCAATATGATGCCACCAGAATCTAGGGACTCAACCCCAGCAAGACCTGAATATCTCAACACAGATCAAACCAAAGAGAAAAATCTTAAAACCAACTAATAAATTAAATTTTAAAAAAAATGCTTTGACTCTAAAATTTAAGTTGAAGAACAAGTTACTGGGGAAAAGGATTTCTATTTTTGTTTCCACAGAAAATGAAAAGATGTGGATTCCTTCCAGACTAATGTGGTTTGATCAAGCCAGACCACCTGAAACAGAGTACCAGGTGATCCTACATTCAAAACAGCTGGACAAAGCAGCCTTACAGACTACAGCCAGGATTTCTGAATCTTCTTCGAATCCCCCATGACAGCGCCCCTTACCAGCAGGAAGTAGTTTGGAAAGAACAACACCCAAATTCCTAAATATTGTGTATAAATGTTTGTTTTCATTTAATTGGACTTTGTTATATAAAATAAAATAACTAAAAAAAAATCAACTTCATGAAGAAGATACAAAACTTGAAAGAGGAAATGAGAAAATCCTTTAAAGACAAACCAAAAATTGCAAGAAAAAACTTCAAACAATGCAAATTCACAAAATCAGAAATAAAAAGGGAGACATAACAATGGACACAGAGAAAATAGAGAGAATCTTCAGGTCATAATTTGAAAACCTATACTCTACAATTTAAAATTTTAATGGAAATGGACAAATTTCTAGATAGATATCACTTACCAAGATTAAATCTAGACCAAATAATCCATTTAAATATACTTATAACCCATAATGAAATTGAAGCAGTTATGAAAAGTCTCCCAACCAAAAAAAAGCCCAGAGCCAGATGGTTTTAGTGCAGAATTCTACCAGAAATTCGAAGAACAGTTAATACCTGTACTCCTCCAAGTGTTCCATACAATAGAAGTAGAAGGCTAAAATTATAAACACCAATGACAGTTCATGCTGGAGAGGATGTGGAGAAAGGGGTATACTCCTCCATTGCTGGTGGGAATGCAAATTCATACAACCACTTTGGAAATCAGTATGGCGATTCCTCAGGAAAATGTGAATCAGTCCACCTCAAGATCCAGTAATTCCACTCTTAGGCATATACCCAAAAGATTCACATTTATACAACAAGGACAGCTGTTCAACAATGTTCATAGCAGCATTATTTGTAATAACCAGAACTTGGAAGAAACCTAAATGCCCCTTAAATGAAGAATGGATAGAGAAAATGTGGTACATTTACACCATGGAGTTATACTCAGCAGAAAAAAAAACAAAGCAAAACAAAACAAAACCAATAGAATCATCTTGAAATTCACAGGCAACTGGATGTAACTAGAAGAAACCATCCTGAATCATGTAACCCAATCACAAAAAGACAATCACAGTATCTACTCATTCATATACAGATTTCAGACATAGAGCAAAGGATTACCAGCCCAGAATCCACACCACCAGAAAAACTGGGAAACAAAGATAACCCTAAGAGAGACATACATGGTATCCCAGAGAAGGGGAAAGGGACAAAATCTCCTGAGCAAGTTGAGAGCATGGAAGAACTTCCTATACTTTTATAACATGTTCTATCAAATCCACTCATTCCCTCTTCTCTGATTCCTTCCATTCTCTCCCACAACTTTTTCTTTCAAACTTTATGTGCTTTCTTTTCATTACAATAAAATTTAAAACAAACAATATTGAGTCCACTTAATGATACCTTCTCTGCAAGGATATAGGAACATCTACTAGGGTATTGGCAGGCTTTCAGAGCTCACATTCCTAAAGAAATTATTCTCCTGTCCCAGAAGCCATCAATTTACAGTAGTTTCTAAGTGAGGAATGTGAGGATTGGTGTCTTGAAGTCCTTGAAGATGAAGTCCCATCTATACCAGGATTCTGACTGAGTTGATCTTGTACATATAGTCCCAGTGGCTGTAGATTCCTGCGCACAATTATTGTCTAGTAAACACTGTTTACACTCAGACACCCACCACCTACAGCACTTACAATATTTCTGCCCCCTCTTCTACAATGGTCCCTGAGCATATGACATATGACCAAATGCCCCATTTATAGTAAGCATTCCATATTCATATGAGTTCATTTTGAACATGCTCTCATATATTACATTTGATAATTTCAGTTATAAATTGTTACAAGACCCATTCGTCCTAAATTCATTCAGAATACTTTGGAAATATTAGTATAAAATAAATTTTAATTCTTCTGCTTTATATACATATTAGTTACATATTAGTAGATTTACATTTTTCAAGATCTTAACTGTGGGGAGCAAGACTGACCCAAGAGTTTCTCAGAGACCCTGATGGAAGGACAAAGGGAATTTTAGTTCTCTGTCCTTGTATGAATAGACTTGGAAAGGCTAGTCTAAGGCTAGAGCCAGAGCATCAATGTAGTCTGACTTTGGCTTTTGGGTACCTGACTCTTTCCCCTAGACTGTTGTTATCACTCCAAAGACAGTTCTGTCTGAGGTATCTTGTGTTCCCTTTGCCAGCATTGTCTCACTTAACTTTCTTCTGACCTTGGGCATTTTTCTTTCTATCTTTCTTTCTTTTTTTAAACATGAAATAAGCTATTTATCAAACCTTAACCCAAGGAGGACCAGACTAGTAAATCAGTCTTCAGATGTGACTGCTTACATATTTTTCCACCTGTGGTTTTGGAGGCTGTTCTGAAACTAACTCTTGTAAACCAGGCTGGTCTGGAACTCACAGAAATCTGCCTGCCTCTACCTCCCAAGTGCTGGGATCAAAGGTGTGCGTCACCACTGCCCAACTAACATATTCTTTTTTTTTTTTAACATATCGATCCCAGTTCCCTCTCCCTCCTTCCCTCTTCCTCTTCCTCCCTCCCTCTTATGCCCTCCCCCCACCACCCTTGCCTCCCACTCCCCCCCCCACTCTACATGTAGGATGATGCCTTCCAGGAGGGGTCATCTAAATCTGTCAAGTCATTTGGATTAGGGACTAGGACTTCTCTCCTGTCTCTAGGTTAAGGGAGTATCCCTCCACAGCGGATGTGCCCCCAAAGTCCTTTTGTGCACCAGGGATACATCCTGGTTCCACTGTCAGAAATCCCTTAGACTGCCCAGGTCTTCTAGCTGAGACACATGTTCAAGGAGTCTGAGTCAGTCCCATGCTGGATTCCCAGCTATCAGTCTGGGTGTCCATTAGCTCCTCCTTGTTCAGGTCAGCTGTCTGTATGTGTTTCTGCAGTCTGGTCTTGTTCTCCCTCTTTGCATCTAGATTTCAGTTGGACTCAGTGTTTAGTTGTGGGTGTTTGCTTCTGTTTACATCAGCGACTAGATGAGGGCTCTGTGATGGTGGATAAGTTAGTTGTCGATCTCTTTATCAGGGAAGGGCATTTATGGTAGCCTTTCCACTATTGCTCAAATTGTTAGTTGGGGTCAGTCTTGTAGGTCTCCGGACATTTCTCTAGGTTCAGTTTTCTCTTCAAACCTATAATGGCTCCCTTTTTTATGCTCTCTCTCTCTCTTTCTCTCTCCTCTCTCTCTCTCTTTCTCTCTCCTCTCTCTCTCTCTTTCTCTCCTATTTCTCCTCTTACTCAATTTTCCTAGTCCCACATGCTTTTCTCTCCTCCCTTTCTCTTTCTCCTAGTTCCCTCTCCACTCACTGCCACCAACCCACTCCCCAGATGCTCAGGAGATAGATCTTGTCCCTTTCCCCTTCTGTGAGGGACCTTATATGAATTTCTTAGAATCCTCCTTGCATCCTAGTTTCTCTGGCAATGTGAATTATAGGCCTGTGAGGACATGCCCATAAAAGTACAGGACCTTGGGCATTTTTCATCTTGCAAATAGTATACAAGATGCTGTACTTCCTTTTTCATCATTCTAGGTTTTTTCTCCTTTTATTAAAAATAGAACCCTTTCTATTGAAATGTACTCTGACTACAATTTCCCTTCCCTCAACTACTGCCTTTTCCTCTCCACCTACCCTCCATGTGGATCCACTTCTTTTTGCCTCTCCTTAGGAAAAAAAGAGACTGCTAAGAGATAACAATAACAACAAAACATAACAAAATAAAATATAAAATAAAACAAAAACTATCATATCAAAGTTGGACAAGATAAACCAATACAAGGAAAATAACCCAAAAGAAGGCACACAAATCATAGCCACACTTGTTCACATACTCAGTAGTCCCATAAAAAATACTAGACTGAAAACTATAATATAGACACAGAGGACCTGGTGCAGACCCATGTAGACCCTGTGCTTGCTACTTCAGTCTCTGGGTTCATATTAGCCTTGCTCAGTTGATTCAGAGGGCCCTCTTTTCCTGGTGACCTCCATCCCCTTGTCTCTTGCATTCTTTCCACCTCCTCTTCCACTGGGTTCCCTGAGCACTGAGGGGAGGTATTTGATGGAGACATCCCATTTAGAGCTGCTGAAAGAAGCTTCTCTGATAATAGCTGAGCAAAGCATTGATCTGTGAGCATAGCAGAATATCATTAGGAGTCATTTTTATCATTTTTTTACTGATCAATTGCATTTTGTTTTACCCTAAGTCTCTGGGCTATATAGTCTCTTGTTCTTGGTCACATAAGCAGCATCAGGTATGGGTTCCATCTCATAGATGGCCCTTAAGTCAAACCAGTCCTTAGTTGGTTACTCCCACAAGCTTTTTTTTTCCAATACAGGGTTTCACTATATTGCTTTGGAGCCTGTCCTGGAACAAGCTCTGTAGACCAGGCTGGCCTTGAACTCACAGATATCCACCTGCCTCTGCCTCACAAGTGCTGGGATTAAAGGCATGTGCCACTAAACCCCAGAACCCCTATAAGCTTTGTGCCACATTACCCTAGCATATGTTGGAAGCAGAATGATGCTATAGTTCTTAAAAAATTTTTTTGGCAGAAGTCATCAGCTTATGCAAAACCTCCTGGTTCCCCAGCTATAGCTTTTGTTGCTTTGTTTCTTGTCTTCTCTATTTTTTCATTCATTATCCTCCTACTAATCATGTTTATTCCTGCTGGTTTGGGTCACTTAACTTCAACTTCTTTGAAATACACATAGGTTAGAGATTTTTCCAGTGTCTGCTAAAAGAACTCCAACTTTCCTCAAAAGCTCTATCTCTTTCTTTCAGATGCACTTGAGTCCATGTTGTCTTAAAACATGTATATAGCAACTCAATCAGAACATACATATTGTCCATGAAGAATCACTCTACACATGATGCACATAATTCATCCAGGATATCAACACTTGAAATAAACTTCTTTGGACATGAATAACATTCTGTAAACATTGAATCTGGAATGTCCCTTTAATTTTTCCCTCTCCTTCCTCATTTTTTGCCCATAATCACTTTGTTTTTAAAAGAATGAGGGACAAGTTCCAATTATAAACAGCTTATAGGAAAACAGAGTGCTTTTTGTACTTTTCCCACTTTGTGAGAATAAAGGGGGTGTCCTAAAATAAGCAGTGATGTTATTTCATGAGAATAATCCTTACAAAGGGCCCCCTGATACAAATGTGGGACAAGATATATGTGAGACAGATATATCTAAGTCTGAGAAAACAAGCACAGAAGATGGAATGCTTCTGTATCATCACAGCCCTCCCAGGAGAAACGGAAGAGTACAGAGGAAAATGCAAATATCATTCTGCATTGGGATCCTGAGTACTTTGATAATTGGTTAAGAGCATCACACCCAGTAGCTTGGATCTCTATGGATTAAAACTATATCCTCTAAAAAAAATGGCTAAGGATAATGGTAGGAAGATATGATTTTGGCAAGTAGCTGTAGGATTTAGAGGAAAAAAAAGAAATATCCCTGGGTGGAAAGAAGTTGGTTTAGCAATGCTGTCGTTTATAGAATTTTCTCAATATTTTAAATTTATTTATTTTATTTATTTACTGTCAGTGGGAAAATTGTCACAAATTAAATGAGCTAAACCCACAAATAATAATTTTGTGTGGAAACAAACATTCCTTGGTAAATATGACTTAACTTTACTCTCAGATTAGAGATAGTCCTCAATTAAAGCTGTTTAAACCATTGATGAACTTCAGAATGGCCTATATCATGATTATCTCCTATAGTCTTTTATCTTATCTCTCTTTTAAGAACTTTTCTTAATGCCTCCTTCACATCCTTGTTCCTTAGGCTATAAATGAATGGGTTCATCATGGATGTTACAACTGAATAAAATACTGAGATTACTTTATCCCCTTCATTCATCTTTTTTGAGTTTGGCCGCATGTAGGTAAATATTGTTGAGCCATAGAAGAAAATAACAACAATAAAATGGGAACTGCATGTGGAGAAGACTTTGAGCCTCCCCTCACCTGACTGTATTTGAACCACTGTGTAGATAATATTCCAGTAGGAGAAAAAGATGAGAGAGACAGGACCTAGGAGAATTATTACACCCATTGCAAAAATGACCATCTCAGCTGTATAGGTTTCTTCTGAAGCCAGCTTCAAGAGTGCAGGAGGCTCACAAAAGTAATGATTGATTAGATTAGTTCCCTGGTATGGCAAACATAAAGTAAATGTGGTATCTACTACAGACACAAATATTCCACTAGCCCAGGATCCTACAACTAGCAGAACACAAACCCTGTGTGTCATGATGGTGGAGTAGTGCAAAGGCTTGCAGACAGCTATGTAGCGATCATAAGACATGACTGCTAGAAGAGAACTTTCTGTACACCCCATTATGAGGAAAAAAAACATCTGCATTGAGCACCCAGCAAATGAGATGGTCTTTCTTACAACTAGAAAATGGACTAGCATCTTGGGAACAATAGTTGTAGAGAAACAGAGATCATTCAATGACAGGTTTTTGAGAAAGAAGTACATTGGTGTATGAAGTCGAGAGTCAACATGAATGAGGAGTATGATAAGCAGATTTCCAAACACAGTGAGCAGGTAGATGATAAGAAATATCATAAACAGCAAGATCTGAGTCTGATGATCTGAAGAAAGGCCCAGTAAGATGAACTCAGTCAGATAAGTATGGTTTTCTTTGCCCATGAAGGTATATTCCTACAAATTGGCATACATGGAGCAATCAAACGTTGACTGTGATGGTCAAATCCAGAAAATAAAAATGTCATGGGAAGAAAAAAAGTTTTAGGTTAAAAAGCATTTAAATAAGCATTTAAGATGCTGGATTTTTTACTTATTGCATCCCTATTTAATCAGGACTCTCCATGCTTTCCCAACAATCCTTGATGACAGAGTACTATCATCTATGGGGCCATTGTTCAATAGTTGTATGGATAATGTCAGGAAACATCTTCAGAGAAATCCTAAGTTGTTAATCTAACATGAAAAATTCTGTGTTGCGAGAAACATCAAGACCAGGGATCAGGGGTACAAATATATTAGATGACTTTGGAAATAATAAAGTGTCCTTACTTTGATGAAAAACTCTTAGTGTTCCTTTCCTGTTCACTGATCACAGAGAATATTTTAGCCTTGATTTAATCAAATATCAGATGGAAATCGTCATCTTCTCTATTTTCTTTTCATAAGATTCTGTATCATCTTACCCAGCAAGTAATTGATTAAAAAGTTATATATAACCTTGTCATGGTCTAGAAACAAATGGAAGAGATATGAGCAGATTTAGGGAGTATCACATGTGATAAGGCCTTTCATGAGTCCAGAGGCAGTCACAAGAATTGTCTGAAAAAGACAATGTCTTATGTGACCTAAAAGTGTTTAGTCTCATTTTTGCTGCAGTTTGACAGACTCACTGTGTAATTGACAAGATGTGTGAATTGGCAGGAAATCAGGAATTTTTGTAGTGTTTGGTAGCCATGCAGGATGCACAGTTACTATCTACAGTTTGGTATACATCTGCAACAAACAAACAATGTAGATACAAGACAAAGGATATGTCCTTTGGATACAAGATACTAAATTGGATGCAAGATAAAGGATAAGCTACCAGAAAGGGATAGAAAAAGTGAAGGGTGGAACACGAAACTTAAATGTTCCTAGGAATGCCTGAAGTGCATTTTAGAATGAAAGTGATGTCAGAAAAGAAAGTCAATCCTACTGGCTAGAACATACTAAGGCAGAAAATGTCAGAGACTACAAGCATATTTGTGTATACACATGTGACCCTCTGTTATGGTGTACAGTAGGAGAAATGTGAACAGATTCATTGAACTGAACCACTGGCCATGAATTGCTTAGTGTATTTTGAGGCAAGACCACAGAGACAGTCTTCAGTTAAGGAATTCCCATCAAGACTGGACATGAACTGGGTCTAGTCTAATCTATGGAAGGGGGCAGACCAGCAAGATCATGCAAGAAAGCACATTACAGAAACCAGTGCAAGTGAGAAAGACCTTGCCCTTCACTTTAGTTTCAGATGACAAGGGGATCAGCAACAAAGTCAGTGCCATCCGTAATCAAAATTAACAATATTTTTACAATATTTTCATTGGCAATGAAATATTGTTAGTGGATTGACATTAATATTTCTTAATTGGAAAAATAAAAGAAAATACTACTCTTTGCAATAATAAACCATGGTTTCAAGAAAATATTTGCTTCAACATGTATGTGCATTTTTGAGTATACATCTTGCTATAATATAAAATGAGTTTCTTATTAAATTTAATATTGTAAGCTTTAGAAAGAATCTTGTTGTAAGTTCAAAATGCTTAAGGATATCAACAAAAGCTTCATTGCTGATCCCATTTTTTAATAGTTTTAATAAGTGGACTTCCTATGTTATATTGTAGTGCAATTTTATGCAATGAACTGTGCCTATTCCTATCATATTCATAAATCTGATAAATGTTAATATGTGCATTCATTAAGTATTCATGATTATAATGTTCATAAATATATGGCCCTAACATGACTCTAAGGTTTTCCAGGTTACTAACACTAACTTAATACTAACATCCCATATATCTACATCTCTTGACATGAAAGAAATTTTCAAAAATTTTGACTAGCTGCATGAATAAATCAATGAATACAGGAATTATTTCCTCAATATTGTCATGTATAATGCATGTGCATTCAATTATCCCAAGCATTGTTTGCCCTATTTAAAGCATAATTTATATTCAAAGTCATAGCTAATGTTTTTATTCATAAGTTATCTCTGTAGAATTGGGAAATCTTTTGACAAGGACCACAAGTCAACCCATGCCTCTTGTGTATATGGAAAGAACCACTGGCTGTTCTTCAGGTGAGATGGAAATGTGCCTTCAATTACAGTAAGCTTCTCTTTCTTGTTATAGCCCCAGGCAGAGGATACCAGGCAGAGGATATCATTCTCTACACATTGTTCTACTTGTGCTTACAAACCCCACAAAAATCAGCATTAGTACTCACCGGTTCTAGCCTCCTCCAACTTGCCAGACTAGTCAATTGTACACAGCTAAAGCTCTACGTTGTATTGTAAGAAATTCCCTATATTTTCAGTAGGCTCCACAGAGAACAGACACTAGAAAAGTAAAAAAAAAAAAAAAAAAAAAAAAAAAAAAAAAAAACCAACACTGTGGATAAGACTGAATATTCAAAGAGCAATGAGATACTAGTAGGTAGAAAAATGATGACTACTTTTTTAAAAATTATCCATTTATTTTCTTGGGAAGATTTTTAGAATCCAAGCTGGCACCTTTATAAAGAACCAAGATTTCTAAAGTTAAGGATTCTAGAGAAGATAAGGGAAAATAAAAATATCCTATCCCAGACTGTGAGTTAAAATTGGTATTTGGACTCAAGCTTTCTGGGTTTGAGGGTAATCCGTTTCCTTCAAGTTCGTCCTCCTTGTTCACCGCAACATGGTTCTCCTTACCCAGAGGCTTGGGATCACTTTGTTCTAGAGAAGAGAAAGCACAGATGAGGAAACCTCACACTGAGTACATTAGACTTCTGGAACTCTGAACTGCAGATCTGGAGCTAGGGCCCAGTGATTCTCAGGCTTTTCTCCTGGCAGCTGGGCCTCTCCTGGCAGTAGACCCCATTATCAGCTCTTACTGCTGTTGGCTGGTGTACACAGGTAGCTTCCAAGCACCAACCATGGTCTCGACTCTTTTTCAGAGAGAGGAGTTCTTTAAATATTGAGGTCTTGGGGGAGAATTCAAACAAGATATTCCCTGAGGTTCCTCTTGGCAATAACAATAACTTACTTTATTTCCTTTTCACATTATGAGATACCTTGGGACATTTTGTTTTGTTGATTTTTTTTTGTAATCATAGCTTGAGTTCTATGAAACTACTTTCCAATTCTTCCCTAAACAGCAAAAAGTTTTGTATACTCTGAGTCTCAGAATGTCATAATAGGATTACTCTACCTGCCCCTGCTCTATGTGTGGCAACAAAGTGAATTGTAAGTAAACTACATACAAGCAGGCATCTCAACATCATGACATATATATATATATATATATATATATATATATATATATATATATACACACACACATATATATATATACATATATATATATTTGCATTCCTTTTATTGGTTCTCTAAAATAGTCAAAGGTTTACCTGAAAACTCATGAGTACTGTTAAATTATTTTAGCTTGCATATAAAAATATGACAAAAAACCTGTTTTTGGTCTGGTACAATTTATCGAAATTTTGCAATTATGTGTTCTTTGTATCAACTTTATTTCTTTTACATGAATATATGTACAATATGGAATAAATTTATTACTAAATTCCGTACATCTACCTTCTTTTAATTCTTCTAGTAAAATAATTATTTGTATGAATTTTATAATTTTCACTAGGATAATTTTAATTCTACTGACTCTTTAATCATTATTTATAAGTCTTTTTAATAAGAAACTTGTAGATGTTGATAAGTTTTAAACAAGGTGAATGAGAAAGAAAATTGATCAAGAATGGAAGACTTCACTCATGCTTGTGACATTCATACAGGTCACAAACATAGGCAAGTGTTAGAGTAAACTGTTATCATTACAATCTCTTATTGTAGAAAGAGGAACTAAGTGGCTTTTTCTATGGCAGGTTAAAGAGCGTCAAGGCAAATACAATGAAATAGTGCAGGGCTCTCTCTTGTACCTCATCCTGAACCACTTCACCATGTATTCCACTAGCACTAAGCACCTTTCTACCAGAGCAATCAGGGCCACGGGACAGCAGGTTATAAAGGGTCTCTTTGTTCTCACTGCTTGGCTGAACTTGAACTGAGCAGGCCTGAAGAGTGTAAGAGTGAATTAAAGTAGATTCAATGACATAGAGTCATTTTATTAGCTTCATTTTAAAGGATTCTTAATTTTTTTTTCTGGCTTTTTCTGGCATTTTTATTTCTTTAAAATAATTCATACAAATGGTTACAGTCACAAACATGATCGTAACCAAAATATTGCTAGCCTACCACATCAGCAGGACGGTACCAAACAGGCAAGGGTCTACTAATCCCTGCCTCCACCCAGGACAGACACGGATGGTCCTGAGCACAATGGACACTGCAAACACTCCTCTGAGCCACTTCCGATGCCATCTTCATTTGGAACAAAGGGGTTCATGCCAAATTTAGGGAAAAACGGCCTTTGTTGTTTTTTCTAAATTATTCTAAAAAAATACAAGCAGGTAGTTTTTCTAAATTATTCTAAAAAACAATACAAGCAGGTAGAAAAACAATGCACTATGTGGCATAAAAAGAAAAACGGGAAGGATTCATTGTCCTGAGAAGTGTGCCGACGGCCACATTCCAGGGCACGTTCCAGGGAAACGGAAAAGGAAAAATAATCCCAAACTGACTTGCTGAATGCTCCCTCAAGTTTTCTTTTTGTTGACAGCTAAGCAAACAAATCTTTTGTAATGTTCTAAAAATTTATACACAGACAAGAACATTTGTGATAGAATTAGCTACTAACTTATTTTGCTTAACGAGAAACGCAAAGAACACAGGACAGTGAGCCAGCCCACAGGACAGGACAACTATAATCGACTTGGGGATGTGCCTCCTCTTGCCCTGCCTAGTGCATGCCAGGGCCAGTCTCTGGAGCACCAAGGCCCATACTGGATGCCACCTCTGCACACTTGGGTCCAAGGGCATGTGACACCTTCTACCAGGCACCAAGGCTGGAGAGCTCCTCACAGGCTACAACTGGGTCACTCATATGGTCTCTATTTGCCTCAGGCTTGACAGTCTGACAGTGGGGTGGGTGGGCCACGGGGGCGGGGGCAGGCCATGGGACAGGGACATGGCGCTGGGAACAATACCTTCTACCGCAGCTGGGATGCCAGTGGGGGCCACACTCGCCACACCTGGAGGGCACCTGCTGTAGGCAGCCTCATTGAGCTCAGGGTGCACCACAGCAGGGTCCATGCTGGTCCAGTGGGTGGCAGCTGTCAGGTGGTCCTTGTTGAAACAGTTTTTCAAGCTATCTGGGATCCCACCTGTGATGGCTCGTCAGATTTCATGAGCTGCCTCCTCTCGCATCTCAACGGATGCCTGCTCACTGTATCATGCATCATGAGGGGTGAAGATGAGGTTGGGTGCATCCCTTAAGGGTCCCTGGCTAAAGCTGAAGGGCTCTGATTCATGCACGTCCAGTGCTGCGCCACGGATCCGTCATTCCTTCAGGCCAGCGCCTTCTCGTTGACCAGGCCACCACAGGCTGTGTTCACCAGGAAGGCTCCTTGTCTCAACTGCTTGACAGTGAAGTCATTGATGAGGTGGTGGTTGTACTTATTGAGGCTGCAGTGCAGGGTCATGCAGTCACTGTGGAAGAGCAGGTCCTGCTGTGTGCTCACACGCTGCAGCCCCAGGGCCAGTTTGATGCCATCAGATAGGTATGGGTCATAGAAGAGGACTTTGAAGCCAAAAGCCTTTGCCCGAAGTACCACTGCCTCGCCCACAAGACCTAGTCCAATGATGCCCAAGGTCTCTCCACGGATCCTGGCAGCTCCTGAAGCCACCTCTCGAATCTGCTCTACACTCTGGACCCGAGTGCATTCCCGAAGTGCCTGATGCAGCCAGGTGGTTCGTTGGTACAGGTTCAGGATGTGGCACAGGGTGGAGTCTGCTGTCTCTTCCACAGATGCTGAAGGCACATTGCACACTGCGATGCCTAGATCCCCAGCTGACTTGATGTCAATGTTGTCAAACCCACTGCTAATTCGAACAATAATTCTGAGGGCTTTGAAATTCTCCAGATCTTCTCTGGTCAGTGTGATGGTGCAGTACATCAGGGCAACCACAGGCTCATTCAGTACCTTCTCATGGATCTCCTGTATGAACTGTGCATCACAGAAGGCTACTATGGTCACATCCTTCAGGATAGACATCTCCACTGTGCAGTTCTGGCCATCCAGCAGTGCCACCAGGGGCCAGGGGTGCAAGGGCCCCTTCATGATGAGAGGTCGGACACCTGATATTGCTTAACTGGGGCGAGGTTTCCACGACCATGAATTCACCAGTCCAAAGCTTTTGTTTTCAGAATCCCCAGGCTGAACCACGTTCTGTCACGGAGCCTCATCCCATGTCTTATTGTCTCCAACCAAAGCTCTCAGGCTTTCTTCTCCACAGCAGCCACTAAAGCCTGCTGCATCTGGTTCAAAGAAGCAGGCCCTTGATGAGCCAGTGCAAGCTGCCCATTCAAAGGCCTGGGTGGCAGCCGGCCCCATGAGTCAGGTGCTCTCCACTGCCATGAGGCCTAAGCCTGGGGCAACTTCAGCACAGTCTGCTGCTCCGCCCCGCTGCCTGCGCCCTGCTGCCCCTGTGCGGAGCTGCCACCGCACCACCAGCGCGCTCCAACCAGGCTTCTTAATTTTTAAACATCAAATCTTCCCTAGTGACAGTAGAACAGGATTGTGTAACTTGTGTAAGTTTCCTCTTGTTTGAAGTACTCTAGTCCCTGAATTAGTACTAGGATGAATGATCTCAGTTTAACTGGTGGCCTCTGTATATGTCATGTATGTATCAAGTATTTTTTAAGGAAATTTGTAAAATGCTTCTCTGTGGCTTTTTCAGACATGGTTGTGTTATTTATCTCTTCTTTCTTCCTCTCCCTTTCATAACTCTACCTCCATCTTCTCTAGTTAAAGTACCCCTTCACTTTCCTCTCCACCTCTTCTGCCAACTCCCCCTCCATCTCCCCACTTTCCTCCTTCATACAAACTGTGTTCTACTATCCCCCTATCTAGAGTACAACCATGGTCCCTCTACACTTCCCTAGCTTCTGATATCTCTGCAGATTATATACTCAACTCTAAAGGGATCATGGGCTACTGAAGATGGGAAGAACTGAGGGGTATATATGATCAAGATACATTGTGGACATATATGAATGTTCAAAGAATAAATACAAACTTTTAAAAATACATTGTAAGACCCTCAGAATGAGGAGTCTCCCCATTTCGGTCATTCCCCCAAGAACTCAATGTCCAGTCCATTTGATGCAACACACAAAAGGCTTTAATGAACGGAAACGTTTGGGCAAATGGGCCCCCTCAGCACACAGGCTAGAGAGAAGCATCATTCTCTGGGCACAGGCGTTTTTAAAGGCAAAACCCACAAGCTTAAGGAGGGGCCGTGACCCTCTGACCATTGAGTATGTGACCAGAGTCATGGGCTCTAGCATGCTCTTTATCATTTTAGATGGGCTCACTATTTAGGGTGTGCTAATCAATCTTGCCTAAGCAAACAGGTGTTGCAGCTATCTCTTTGTTTCTCTAGGACCCTGCTGACACATTGACCTGACCGGAGGGGCAGTTTGTTCCCCCTTGAGTTTCCTGGGGGAGGGTGACCTTCTTGGTATCTGGCTATCTTAGGGCCTTGTAAGGCAGAGGTTACAGGTGGTTAGCAAATTCCAGGAACTAAGTCATAGTGGCCTTGGTCAGCTTTCTGGGTCAGACTGCCCTTCATTTCAATTATTTGGGTTCCATTTCATTTCTTTGCTAGTTTAAGTCTTTCAACATTAATTTTGGAAAGTACGTAAAGGGGGTCTGAGAGGACTTGGAGTGGGTCAGGAACAGGTATGATCCAAATATATTGTATTTGTTTTTAAAATTTTCCAAGATGAATAACAATTTTCAAGGAATAGAAATGCTAAATGTAAAAAAAAAAAAAGTATTCCTTTATGTGCTGCCAATACAAATCATATACAAATCATTTCAACTTTAAGGACACAATTCACAGAAAGTGAATGAATAACAAAAAAATGTACACCAAAAAAAACAGGGATAATTATTTATATTTCAATAAAATAGTCTTAAACTTAGAAGTATAAAATGACACAAAGTTTTTATGTCATTTATAGTGAAGAGGTCATTCAATATTTGTAACATTTATGAATCTGTATAGCAGTTATGAATCTTATTTTAGGTACAAATAAATGTAAAAGAAAAATATTAACAGCATGAATGGTAGGTAGGTAAAAAGCTTAAAGGCCAAAAAAGAGCTAAATAAATATACATAGGAGAGATGTTACCATATTTGATAAAGCTCCTTAACCTGTATAATGTTCATTCAGCATTATAACTCTAAATACAAAAAGATAGGACTTGTATCAGCAGGTTAATAAAAAGTAAAAGTCAAATCAAAGATGAGGGAATGAACAGTCTAATTAAAATATATGAAACGTGATTCCAACATGCTGACTGCAAACAGTACACCTGCCATTTTTAAATTCTTAGCACATCATATTCCTTGAATTCAATCATTCATCATTCCTACTGACCAAATACATCCCATTTCTCTTTTATTGTCTTATCCAATATCTACCTGTTCAAAATCAAAAGTAAAACTTACTAAAATGTTAATATATTATAAAACTTGGAAAATTCCTCATATCCAGGCAAAGTAGTGCCTGATTAAAAAAAAAAAAAAAAAAAAAAAAAAAAAAAGCACTTGTTCTGATGTCAAGGGCAATGCTGTTTTTGTTTTGTTTTTTGTTTGTTTGTTTGTTTCAACCTGAAATAAATGTGCTTTACTGAATAGCCAAGCCATTTCTACTTTCCTACAGTCAGTTGGACCTTCCACTTTTGAGAGAATAAGTAAAAAGTGTGTGTGTGTGTGTGTGTGTTCATTTTCCCTACGTCAAGAGAAGGTAATGCATGTACTAGTTTATAGTATTCCTATTACAGTTAAAAGAAAATGTTCTCTCATTTACTAAATTTTAAAACTGAGTTGTGGTTGACTATAGAAGCCAGTCTCTACCCCACATAAAAGATGATAATCCATACCTATAAAATTTTCCAGAGACCTCTCTTTGTGTACCTCAGCTAAGTCAAAGATTTTTAAAACAGAATAACTCAAAATGGAATAACCTCACCAGAACTCATCAACAGTTTATTAATAACTGATTATTTATTCAGATTATTTCATAGGTAATAAATTGCTTTACAATTGTTTTGCTAATGTATATTTTAACTAAATGTGTTTTATAAAAAGAAAAACATTTAAGACATGACAGAAAAAGTAGTTTATGATCTTTTTGATTTTTAATTTTTTCTGAGTCCTTAAAGTATTCCACTAAGTCAGTATGTTTACAATTACAGAATTTCCTCCAATAAATGTGTTTTTTTTTTTTTGAGGCTAAGTCATGCTGAAGATCTAAGTCACTTCAGGAAATAGAATCTCCCAAGGACAGAGCTCTGCCACCTGCTATGGTTTTCCTGATGGCATCTTTGACTTCTTTGTTCCTCAGGCAATAGATGATAGGGTTGAGCATGGGAGTGAAGACTGCATAGATAGCTGAGATCAATTTGTTAGAATTAAATGAAGCAATGGCCCGAGGTCGGACATACATGAAGATCACAGCTGTGTAGAAGATGACCACCACTGTAAGATGAGAAGCACAGGTGGAGAAGGCCTTCCGCTGCCCAGTGGCTGAGGGTATATGCAGTATTGTAGAGACAATGAAGGCATATGAAAGGACTGTGGCTGAGAGAGGAAACACAAGGATGACAATGGCTAGAGCAAAGTCTACTGTTTCAGCCATAGATAAGTCCATACAGGCAAGTTTAAGAATAGGTGACACGTCACAGAAAAAGTGGTTCAAGATATTATTACCACAGAAGGCAACTCGGGAAATAAAGTATACCTTTGCCATGGAGATGGTGAAGCCACTCACCCAGGAACTGATGGTCAGCTGAACACAAAACCCTGTGGTCATCATTACTGGATAACGAAGAGGCCAACATATGGCTACATACCGGTCATAGGCCATGGCAGCTAAAAGCACACATTCTGTACAGGCAAGGGATATGAAAAAATAGAGCTGGGTCATGCATCCCAAGAAAGAAATGGTATTGGGGTGAAATAGGAATCCAGTCAGCATCTTAGGGACAGTGACAGATATATACCAGGCCTCCAGAAAGGACATGGTGCTAAGAAAATAGTACATGGGTTTGTGCAGGGACCCAGTGACCCACACAGTAAGGATGATGACCAGATTCTCCAAAAGCACAAACAAGTATGTTAGGAAGAAGATAAAGAAGAGCAGAATTTGTAGCCAGGGAGCAGTAGGGAAGCCCACGAGGATGAACTCTGTGATGCTGGTAAAGTTTCCCTTCCACATAGTTGCATCACCAAAAGGCAAAAGATTTAATGCTAATATCAAAAAATCCAATAGTGAGATATGGAAGAGCAGCAGAGGCCATTGGACTGCAGATTTTTCTTTTTTGGTAAAAATATCTTACTCTAAATTCTTCAACTATGATGTGGGAAACATAGCAGGCCACAAGATGACTCCAGAAAAAGGGAAACAACCTGAAGCAAAGAACATACAGCCAAGAACATTAAAACAGGATCATGAGATCATATTTAGGGTTTGGATCTTTGGGTCTGAGTCAGGAATGGCTCTGAAGATGAAGCTAAGAGTAAGCACTATCTTGTTCGTGTACCACCAAGTTTTGAAGAAACTATGAGGCAGAAAACCATGTGACTGGAAAACATTCCTGGGATGGGCCAGCACGCAGTGCCAGGAATGAAACAAGTTCAAAACCTAGATAAAATAGAAGTAGCACAACTACTAGATGCAAAACCTCCTGGTCAGGATAACTGTTGATTCTAGATGGTTAAAGATGATTCTAGATGTTTTGACGACTCCAGTAATGTTTCTTCATCTATTTTTAGAGCAGTGACTTTAAAACTACAATTAAAAAATTGACACCTTTTGTATGGATTGTATAATACAAATAATAATCATTATACTACTGTAGAGAATTATATATACATGAATATGGATGTGATATATAGTATATATTCAAAATTTTAATTATTGTCCCCCTCCCCTTCCATATGCTCTGTTCTTGTATAAACACACACACATACACACACTCAAACACACATTTGCACGTACACACCACAAATTTAAATTGATGTTTTAGACACAATAAGATGTCAACAATAATGGTTATTAATAAACCAGACAGTAATAAAAGTATGGTTTTAAATTGTCATATGCAGCTAATATCTCCTTTCTTAGTTTCTTTCCCAAAATTTCTTAGCAACCTTGGCATTTAATTTTTTTTCCTTTCCTTATCATGTCAGGAAAATTTACCAATTCATTAACCATTAGTATTACATCTTTAAGTCACTGTTAAATAAAACAATGATTGTTTAAACATGAACACTGCCACATGAGAAACATTTAAAAAGCTAGGAGAAGGTGGTGTAGAATAGAGTACCTATGTTGAACACAGCAATAATTCATGTAAGAAGAGAATGACATAGGACTTCATCATGCTGCTTGGAAGAACATAAAATTTAAACTTGTGAATTATTTACTCCTGTAATTTTTCACTTAATGTTGTAGACTGTAGTTCACTATGAGTAACTAGAATCTTAGGAAACAAACTGTAGAGAAAGGAGAAGAATAGTATATGAATATACTCACAAACATATGTGCACTCATACCATACCACACATTATTTAATTACAACTTAATTTATCAACCTAATCTATGTTCTCTTCAAACACAGGTTAGACTTAAGTATCAGTTGATTAGTTCTAGCTAATTCTTGACTGTAAATGTTATTACTTTAGATACAAGCTGAACATAAATTGCATTTGAGGATGCAAGAGGTGAATTCAGAAAGGTCCTGGGGACAATGTGGTCTGAGGACACAATTTCAATTTTAATAGAGTTAGAAGCTGGCATAAAATTACAAGCCAAATGAACTAAAGTGAAAAATATTCTCAAGGAAACAAAACTTTCCTCCGAAGAAAAAGACAGAACTTGGGGATGGGAAATAAGTTGAGAAATCTTCTATATGCCCATTGGTTACTCCTCATTTTCACCATTTTTAAAGAGCCCTTCAAACTGACCATGATTTAGTTGGTTATTATACATTGGCATAATGGCTATAGTGAAGTAGCTCAAATTGACTTCTTTCTCCATCAAAAAGAATTATTCTTTAATTAATTTTAATTATATCTCTCGGGACACTTTTACACCCAAGAGGTATAAGAGAGGGAAGAAGCACATAGCTTAGCTCTGAGCCATTACAAATGAGGTAGTAAAGGAATGTTTGTCTATAGACGCACTTAATATGTCTGATTTTAACACATCATGGAACACATTATAGAAACATGATATGATAGTCTACATTGGAAAACTGTCTCAGTGTCTAAAAACAATGAGAAAAATACTCACCAGTGGAAGACACAAGTGGGAAGTCTTAACTATATTCCATGACTTACTGCTTTCTGACTTGATAATCTGAAGCAGACTTCAACTGTCCAAGGCAATTCACTCACTAGTGGTAAGGAACTAAATTAGTGGTAAAGAGTTCACTAATCCGTGTTTAAGGCCTGGCTTCTCCTGGATATTAAAAATAGAAAGTAGGCATTCAATATGATAGCATATACCTTTAATTTCATTGCTCAGGAGATGGAAGCAGGCAGGTCTTTGTGAGTTTCAAACCAGCAATCTACCAGCCTAGGAAAGTCAGTGCTAAATAGTGAGACCTGGTCTTAAAAAACAAACAAAACAGAAAGAGAGAGAGAGAGACAGAGAGAGAGAGAGAGAGAGATAAAGGGAGGGAGGGAAGGAGGAAGGAAAGTATAACATGAAAAGGGGTTAGATGTCTCTGTTTGAAGACTTGAAAGGAGAGAAACAAATAGACAAGCAATTAGTCAGATGATTTATAGCTACAAATATGCATTGCCTGGTATCTCACTGGAGCATCATTCTATCTAATAAATAGGATTTTCTTATTTGAACCTAGATAGTTGAGCCCTGATAAAGGAAAACTCATACAAATGAATAGATATTAATATTATAGCTTAATTAGGTTTGATCAAACACACCAATAGGGAAATTGGTGCAAAATTATAGCAAGTTTGGAACCAGGCTAGTCTACATGGTGAATTCCAAGACAGCCGGGGCTGTGCAATAAAACACTTCTGAGAAACAAACAAAAGAAAAAAAGATGCAGCTAAAATACAATACACTTCAGAAAATTAACCAACTATCTCATCACTTTTGTATATTAAATTCATTTGTTTTACAAATGTTTGCTGAGAACCTACTATGGAACAAGCACTGTTTTGTACCTTTAAGTAGCTCAGTTATCAAGATAGACAAATCAGGCAAAGTGCCCTTCAGTAATTATAACCTGAGGAAGAAAGGAGGCAGTCAACAGTGAATAGAGCATATTTTTAAAATGTAGAAATGGAAAGGTTCCATGCAGAAATTTAACACCTCCCACCCAAAAAAAAAAAAAAAACAGAAATGTATCCACTGGCAGTATGTTGATATTTTAAACAGAATGGTAAGGACAGGTCTCATTAAACAGTCATGAAAAAACAGAAAAGTACTAGCCACATGGCATTCTGATTAAAGAGGATTTTAGACAAAAGACGGCACTTTAAAACACCTTACAGTGTTCCACAGAATGAAGAACAACAAGGAATCTAGTGTGATGGAAGCCGAGTGCATAGAGGGAGACATGGGGTCATAGCAGTTAAAGCAAGAGACCTGACCATGAGCTTATCATTGCTTCTTCAAGTGCATGGTTCTCATTTGCTGTTTACTGGACTGCTTTAGGGAGGTTTTGAGTACTTAAATAGGTAAGAATTCAGAGGCTTAGGTATGTGGCTCATTGAGCATTAGTGTGTGTGAAGACCTAGTTTTAACCCCCAGCACTTCAAAAAGGTCTTAAGCAAGTATTGTTAGCTGAGCTATTTCCCACACATTTGAAAGTTAATCAACTTATCAATGGTGTCTCCCTAAAATAATCATGCTGTTCTTTACACTTCTGTGTCTGCTTTAGGACCTTAGATATCTGATAACCCCATTTGATTACATCACTTTCTTCTATTGCCCCCTTTCTATGACAGCTATCTTTCCAGAGATATCCAAATCTTTTCCTTCTTTATTGTCAACTTGCAATGAGTGTAATTGCACATATCAGTAACTGTACCATTCAACAAATAAGGGAGAGACATCATGAATCCAAGGCCAGCATGGAAAAAATCAAACAAGATATTTTCCACTCCTTGAATCCACTTTTTATTTTTTCCTAATATGTGTGTAGTCCTGTAGTTGGAAGCAGTTGAGAACCACCAAGGCATTGCAGTTATTTAGCAAATAACCTAGAGAAAGAAACACAGGCATCTGTAATAAGCCACACATTAGAATATTGAGTACACTGATAATCCAAGGTAGAGACTGGTTGTTCTTATCTGGGGAGCTCAGAAAGTCTTGAAGACGAAGTTTTGACTGCATGAATCATTGCAGGGCTTTGAAAAGGGAGGCAACTAACAAAGAAAGAAAAACAAAAAATGTAAAATATAAAGTGAAGAAATGGAAGTGAATGATGAAGTTGGACTTTGGAAATAATTGGGGCTGAAAGAATGGAGATGAACAATGAAAAAGCTGGAGGATAGGGTTATGTAGGATTAGTTCTCTGTACACTTTCTTATAGAACCTACTAATTTCCTCACTTATAACAAAAGATTGGCAAATACCTCTTGACACACTGACCACATGGGTTGAATCTCTGTTACATAACCTCTAGTATTGGCCTGCGACTTCATTTTTATTGAGTTATCTGTTTATCTTAAAATCATTAGTAGGACTTCAAGCATTGTCTAGATCCCTATTCATACTGTAACATTCTGAGTAGATGGCTAAGGACCACATGAAGTTAATGCCCTATATTTTCAACTTGCTGAACATTCACCAAGTTTTCCTTCCTGGCTTCTACTACCTTTATTCTTCATGATAGCTTTTGTTTGTCCAAGATCATGTAATCTATAGTGATAACAACTAATAAATTATTGGGTCTATCACATGGAAAAATTTGTACCATTCCTTTTCTAGATGTCATATCATTTAATTCTCATCACACTACAATGAAGTAGCTATTACTGGTGTCACACTATAAGTAATGGATAAAATATTGTGACTAGATTTACACAAGCTACTAGTGGCAGAAATGGAATTATAATGTAAGACTGTCATTCAAAATCTATAGCATTTCTAATTTATTTTGCTGTATAACAATATTTCTTGCCCCTCTCTCTCACCATGTGACATCCTGATATATATGTATGTATGTATGTACATATATATACACATATGTATATATGTATACATATATGTGTATATATAATATATATATATATCTTCTATTATATTCCTAATCAACCCCTCAAATGATTCTTCATTGATGACCCATTTTCTATCCTGATCACATTCTGATCCTTCATGATCCTTCATCTTTATCCTTAAAATGAAAGAAATTTTTTTTCAAGGTGTTTTACCCAAATTCCATATCTAAAATTTAGCTTGTACATGAAAGCTGAGCTTTTAAGGTTTTTCTTCTAATTTGTTCTTCTCTCATACAATATATCCTAACTACTGCCTCCCTCTGTTTCTCCCAGCCTTCTCACACATACCTCCCCTTTACCCCAGATCCACTGTTCCTCCTTTCACCTTCAGAAAAGAGAAGACCTCCCAGTGATACCAACTAAACATGGCATAAAAAGATGCAATAAGACTAGGCACAAACCCTCATATCAATGCCGGATGAGACAACCTAGGAGAAGGAAAGGTTCCCAAAAGTGGGTAGAGAGTCAGAGATACTCCCCCCCCCACAGTTAGAAGTCCCACAAACACCCCAAGCTAAATAACCAGAGCATGTATGCAGACAACCTAGCACAGACCCATGCAGACTTGAAGATTTCTGCTTCAGTTTCTATGTGCCCTGCTTAATAGATTCTGTGGGCTGTGTTCTTCTGATGTCCTTGACCCCTCTGGCTTCTACAATCATTCCTCCCCCTCTTCCACAGGGTTACCAGAGCTCTACCTAATATTTAGGAGTGGGTCTCTGTATCTGTTCCCATCAGCTGCCAGAGGAAGCCTCTCTAGTAATGATTGGGCTAGGCACTGATCTATGAATATAGCATAATATCATTGGGAAGCATTTCATTGACTTTTCAGGTTTTTAGTCAGTTGTGTTTGGTTCTACCCTATGTCTCTGGACAATGTAGCTTTCAATTCCTGTCCAGAGCTTTTATGATCACTCCAAAATTCCCACCATCTAAAATTTCACGTTTATAAAACATTTAAGAACTCCTAACATTTGTAATGTTCTTCATTAAACACTATCTGAGTCTGAATGACCACCCTTCTACAGTACACAGACCTCAGATCCAGCCACAGACATGTGCCCTATCTAATTTTTTACTCTTTGAAAGTATTTGGTAGGATTGGAATATTGGCTCAGATAAAGGCAATGGCTCACCTGATGAATCAAAGAAAAAGAACTGATGTGGATGACTCAGAAGATGTTCCAGGTTAGAAATGGGTTTTCCAAAGAAGAAATGAGAACTATTGGAATACTACAAAGGGGCAGGTGTTTACCTGAGGTGGAAGGCAAAATTTAAAAGAAAAGTTTGAGCAGAAAATTGTGCAGAGAATGGCTCTGGGGCCCAGCAGAATGTCTACTTATTATTTAAGACAGTACTACATTCCATTCCCATCTGCAGTCTGAATGACCTTACTTAAGTATGAATGTGAACATGTGCATTAAATCCATCTGTTTCTTCCTCTACTGCTAACATTCCATGTGCCCCCTTGTGATCTAAGTCCTATATTCCTCTAAATTCTAATATTCTTTCTCTGCTAGATATTCAACACTAGCTTGAGTTGCTCTGAGGAGTGAGGAGCTCTTTATTATGTCACTATTCACAGTAGTTCAGTCACAAACTCTTTCTTGTTCCTGAAATCATTCGTAATTCATACCTGTAGGAAAGCACTTGTTCAAATATTATCCTCTACCAAACCAACCATGGCATCCACCTCCCTCCCCACACCCTTTCCACCTTCCTGCTATTTTTTCATTGAAACCTCTAATTTTGTAACATTTTTCACCTTCAAGCATCACATAGTAACATTTTGTTTTGCTTACCTGTCATTGTTAGATGTATAAACACCTTGAAAATACTAGTTTTATCTCATTTTTTTTTTTACTGAACTTATCATCTCTATTTTCTATTACAGTCCCTGGGTTGTGTTTGACCCTTGATAAGCAAATTGCTAGTGAAATACAATTAAGACTAGATAGCTCACCAAACCATGTTTCATTGATTCATTTCTTTCTTTTCTGCACTGGTGAAGCAGGTCACTTAGTCTGAGACTAGTTTAGAGATCTTGATTTAGTTGTCTACTTACCAGACTGATGAATGGGTGTCCTTGTGAATGCAAATGTTGTCACATATGAATCTTTGTCTTTGCTTCTGAAAGGGATTGGAAAAACAAAAGGTAACAAAAAAGGACAGAAATAAAGCAGCACGTTTGAAAGAGCCTGTTCTAGATCTTGGAAAGTTATTTCTAAATAAAGCCCAAGAATTTCTCAGCTTTTATTCTTCTCCACAAAACACTACAGGGTACTCGAGTACAAGAAAATAGTAACTCATTCTGTTATTGATCCAAGAGGAAATGAAACATTACTTCAATTTGAACATATTAGAAAATTTTAAATCCAACATTTGTTCTTACAAATGGGCTTGGTTGATACCCTTAGAGCCGAGGACGGGAGAGACTTTTCTGTTGTTTGTGATTTTTCTCTACCACTGTTCATTGTGTTTTCCAGTCCTCTTTCACTCTTGCTCTGGCTCTTGTTCTACCTGTTTCTCTGACAACCCCTGGTTGTTTTATATGTTGACTCCTCCCACTGTCTCTCCCAGGCAGAACCTAGACCCAGATATGTCCCAAGCCTTTATTTTCTCCCTCTCTGTGATAAAGTAACTCTCTTTAATGTGTTAATATTATTTGAAAGAGGATAAAGATGAGGCGACCAAAGCACATGAAAAAGAATTTCATGGAAGTTTTGATACCTATTAGACTCTTTGGAGAAACAAGGCTTTGTTTCTACTCTCTTATTCTAAGCATTAAAAATCAGTAATTGTACACAGGGCTAAGAAAGTGAGCAATGAGGATAAAGCACATTTGACAGTTTTGTCTTCTATGTAGCATGGTATTGGCCCTCTTGTCGTCTTAGAAGAATTATCTTGGGTCTTCCTTATAGAAGCATGGTAACAAGAGTATCCATTTAGAGATCCAAGAGAAAATCAAAAAGGAATCCATAACAAAGGAGAGTAGGAAAGAGAAAAGTATGAAATTATACTTGGATCAAACAGCTTAGAGTATTTCTGTTCTAATTAATTTGCAAACTTCACACTGTTATCTAACTTAATTTTTCCATCTCTCCTGTTACTTTCAGGATTCTAAGACTAGATAGCCAGCTATGAATAGACTTTGGATCAAAGGGGAAAAAATCAAGGAAATTTTTCAGGTCTTTCAGAGTCTGGAGATTCAGCCAATGAAAGAGGAAACTTTCTTAAGTATAAGACAGGGTCCAAACCTAGTCAAAAATTATTCACACTTGTCATCAATTAACAAATGAGGTCACAGATCATCAAAAATATGTGACAAGCCTACAACCCTATCTCTTCATATACCTCTCTTTGAGGACAGCCAGTTAAGTGGCAAAATCTGAAGGTTATTGCATATAATTTGGTTATTTTTTTCAGTCTGTAAAATGTTCTTCTATTAGAGAAGACTAAGAAAAATTTGGCTGATAAAAAATTGGTGTAATCTTTACAACAGTCAAGTAAACACATTTTCACACTAACTCTATAACTAAAAACAAGGATGTGAATTTATTTTAATAAAATGTAAATATTATATCAAATTATTCATTCAACAAAGCCTTCATTTTATAACAAGAAAAACTAAGGATGTAAAAGAAAATAACTACTAAAACTAATTGTTCATGTGGGGTATTCTGATATTGTTCTATGTATGCTTACAACAAACTAAGTTTCTACCTTTCTAGGATATCCTAGAATATCCTAGGATATCAGAAACCTTTGAATTGTTATAGTGTGTGATTTATTTACCATAACATTACTCAGACATTGAGATGAATAAAATTGTCTCTGTTTTACACATGTGAGCTTTCCTATGACAAAAGCCAAAAAAAGCACCATCGCTCCATTTTAGAAACCATTCACAATAAACTGAGTCTAATATTGGCAATTAAAATGCCTCATCGATGGCCAAGTCTTCAGGTCTGTAAAAGGTTGCTACTCTTTTCTGTTTTATGATCAAGAGGTTCAGAGCAAATAATGATTTTCCTGTGGTGCCTGCCTTATTAATACTCTGATGACAAATCCACTGTAATTCTATTAATAAAAAGGAGTAATTAAGGGTAGTGGTGGCACATGCCTTTAATCACAGCACTTGGGAGGCAGAGGCAGGCAGATCTCTGTGAATGTGAGACCATCCCGGACTGCAAGAGCAAGTTCAAGGATAGGCTCCAAAGCTACACAGGGTAAGCCTGTCACAAATAGGAGAAATTATTACTGATAAGATTCCCATGGGATGAAGCCTACTTGGTCATGGTGGATGATTTCTCTGATGTGTTCTTGGATTTGATTTGCCAGTATTTTATTGAGTATTTTTGCATCAATATTTATGAGGGATATTAGTCTGTAGTTTTCTTTCGTAGTTGTGTTCTTGTGTTGATGGGAGATGTCAGTCTGGAAGTATGTTTCTCATATTGGTTAATGAATAAAGCACTGTTGGCCAATAGGAAAGCAAGATAGGCAGGACTAGGAGACAAGGAGAATTCAGGAGGAGGTAGGAAGAGATTCAATAGGTAGGACCAAGAGAGTATAACAACAGTTAAGTTGTTAAGTTAAGACCATGTGGAAACACTTAGATTAATAGAAATGGGTTAATATTTAAGACAGAGCTATCCAATAAGAAATGCTAGTAACAGGCCAAAAGCTTTATATCTAATACAGCATCTCTTTGTGTTATCTGGGGCTGGCACACCTGTGGGTCCAGGCCAGTGGGAAAACTACTCTTAATATTGTGTGGCTTGGGTACTAAGGTAATTGTAGCCTCATAAAAAGAGTTTCGCAATGACCCTTCTGCTTCTCAAAGTATTGCTCTTCAATACTTTTGGGAGTATTGGTATTAGCTGTTCTTTGAATTTCTGGTAGTATGGCAGTTCCTCAGGAAAATGGGATCAGTCTACCTCAAGATCCAGTAATTCCACTCTTAGACATATACCCAAAAGATGTGCTTCATACAACAAGGACATCTGTTTAATTATATTCATAGCAGCATTATTTGTAATAGTCAGAATTTGGAAGCAACCTAAATGCCCTTCAACTGAAGAATAGATAGAGAAAATGTGGTACAATTACACAATGGAGTACTACTCAGTAGAAAAATAAAAAGAACAATGGAATCTTGAAATTCACAGGCAAATGGATAGAACTAGAAGAAACCATCCTGAGTGATGTAACCCAGTTACAAAATGACAAATGTGTTATGTACTCACTCATATGTGATTTTTAGACATAGAGCAAAGGATTACCATCCTACAATCCACACCACCAGAAAATCTAGGAAACAGGAGGACTGTAAGAAAGACATACATGCTATCCTGGAGAAGGGGAAAGGGACAAGATCTATCAAGCAAATTGGGAGCATGAGGGGAGAGTAGAGGGAATTAGGAGGGGAGTGGAGAGGGCGTTAGGAGGAAGAGGAGGGAAGAGGTGGGCATAAGGGTGCACGAATCTGAATCAGGGAAAGAATTGAGAGCAAGAAAGAGATACACCATAAGGAGCCATTATAGGTTTTAAGAGAAATATGGCACTAAGGAATTATCCAGAGATCTACAAGGATGACCCCAACTAACAATCTAAGCAATAGTGGAGAGGCTACCTTAAATACATTTCCATGATAATGAGATTGATGACTATCTTATTTGCCATCCTAGAGCCTTCATCTAGTAGCTGATAGAAACAGAAGCAGACAGCTTAACACTGAGCCAAACTCTGGGAATCCAGCTGCAGACAGGGAGGCGTGATTAGCAAAGGGGTCAAGACCAGACTGGAGAAACCCATAGGAACTGCTGACCTGAACAAGGGGGAGCTAGCTCATGGACCCCAGTCTGGCAGGTGGAAAACCAGCATAGAACTGGCCCAGATTCCCTGAATGTGGTGTTAGTTGGGAGGACTGGGCAGTCTATGAGGCCTCTGGTAGTGGATAAGTATTTATACCTAGTATATGAATGGACTTTGGGAGCCCATTCCACAAAGAGGGATACTCTCTCAGCCAACACACATGGGGGAAGACCTGGGCCCTGCTCCAAAATGATATGATGGACTTTGACAACTCCCAATGGAAGGCCTCACCTTCCCTGGGGAGCAGAAAGGAGATGGGATGGGGGTTGGTATAGAGAACAGGGGAGGACAGGAGGGTGCATGAACTGGGAATGATATGTAAAACAAGCTTGCTTCAAATTTAAACTTAAAAATTATTAAAAAAAAAAAAAAAAAAAAACAAAGATAGCCAGAAAGACTGGAAAACAATTCTTTGGGATTGTTGTCAGAGGTAGATTTTGACTTCAGAACTCCTATCTCAACCTTAGTAAAGAAGTTGCAGTTGCTGAAAAATGACATGTAGACCAATGGAATCGAATTGAAAATCCTGATATTAACCCACACACCTATGAACACCTGACAAAACTGCTAAAATTATACAATGGGGCGAGGACAGCATCTTCAACAAATGGTGCTGGCACAATTGGATGAGGGTGTGTAGAAGACTGCAGATAGACCCATGTCTGTCGCCATGCACAAAACTCAAGTCCAAATGGATCAAAGACCTCAACAACAATCCAGCCACATTGAACATCTTAGAAGAGAAAGTAGGAGGTACATTTGAACAAATTGGTATGGGAGACCGCTTCCTGAACATAACTCCAGGGGCACAGATACTGAGAGCAACAATTAATAAATGGGACCTCATCAAACTTAAAAGCTTCTGTAAGGCAAAGGACACAGTGGACAAGATCAAACGGCAGCCCACAGACTGGGAAAAGATTTTCACCAATCCTATATCCAACAAAGGGCTGATCTCCAAAATATACAAAGAACTCAAGAAACTAGTCAACAAACACCAAATAACCCTATGAAAAAATGGGGTACAGAACTGAAGAAAGAATTCTCAATAGAGGAAATCAAAAAGAAAATGCTCCACATCCTTAGCTATCAGGGAAATGCAAATCAAAACAACTTTGAGATACCATCTTACTCCTGCCAGAATGGCTAAAATTAGAAACACCAATGATGACTCATGTTGGAAAGGATGTGGAGAAATGGGAACACTCCTCCACTGCTGGTGGGAGTGCAAACTCATACAGCCATTTTGGAGATCAGTATGGCAGTTCCTCAGGAAAATGGGAATTAGTTTACCACAGGACCTGGCAATCCCCCTCTTAGGCATATACCCAAAGGATTCACGTCCATGCAACAAAGACATCTGTTCAACTATGTTCATAGCAGCACTATTTGTAATACCAAGAACCTGGAAGCAACCTAGATGCCCCTCAATTGAAGAATGGTTAATGAAGATGTGGCACATCTACACAATGGAATACTACTCTGCAGAAAAACATAATGGTATCTTGAAATTCACAGGCAAGTGAATGGCACTTGAAGAAACCATCCTGAATGAGGTAACCCAGTCACAAAGAGAGGAACACAGTATGTACTCACTCATATATGGATTTTAGACCTAGATCAAAGGATCACCAGCCTATAATTCATACCACCAGAGGAACTAGAATACAAGGTGTATTCTAAGAGATTCATATAAAGTCCCTCACAGAACTGAGAAGGGACAAGTCCCCCAGAGCTCAGGGGAAGTGGGGGGGGGCAGTGAATGGAGAGTGAAGTAGGAGAAAACCAGGGGGAGGAAAGGAAAACATGTACGACCAGGAAGATTGAGCCTGGTTAGAAATAGAAGACAGGAAAGAGAGAGAGAGAAAGAACATAAAAGAGGGAGCCAATATTGATTGGTTTGAAGATAAAATTGAACTCAAAGAAAGGTCTAGAGAACTACAGGACTGCTACCACTAACAATTTGAGCTTCCGTGGAAAGGCTACCATAAATGCCCTTCACGGATAGTGAGATCAACAACTAACTTATCCACCACCATGGAGCCCTCACCTAATGCCTGTTGGAAACAGGAGTAAACACCCATACATAAACACTGAGTCGAAGTAGAACCCAGATGCAGATGGAGAGGACAAGACCAGGCTGCAGAAACACTTAGAGACAGCTTACCTGAACAAGGAGGAGCTGACGGGCCCCCAGACTGATAGCTGGGAAGCCAGCATGGGACTGACTCAGGTCCCCCTGAATATGGGTCTTAGCCAGAAGGACTGAGCAGTCTGAGGGACCTCAGACAGTGGAGCCAGGATGTATCCCTGATGTACAAAAGGACTTTGTGAACACATCCCCCTTGGAGGGATAACTGCCTTAATCTAGAGACAGGAGAGAAGCCCTAGTCCCTACTTCACATGACCTGTCAGACCTACATGACCCCAACTGGATGGTATTCCCCTACATATGGAATTGGGGTGGGGGGATGGGAGGGGAGGATGGTTAGAGTGCATGTGAGAGGGCAGAGAGGGTAAAAGGGAGGGAAGGAAGGAGGAAGGAAGGGATAGAGGGAGGGAGGGAGGGAGAGGGAACTGGGATGGAGATGTAAAATAATAAATTAAATTAAAAAAAATGCTTTGACTCCAAAATTTAAGTTCAAGGACAAGTTACTGGGGAAAAGGATTTCTATTTTTGTTTTCACAGAAAATGAAAAGATGTGGATTCCTTCCAGACTAATGTGGTTTGATCAAGCCAGACCACCTGAAACAGAGTACCAGGTGATCCTACATTCAAAACAGCTGGACAAAGCAGCCTGACAAACTACAGCCAGGATTTCTGAATCCTCTTCGAATCCCCCATGACAGCGCCCCTTACCAGCAAGAAGTAGTTTGGAAAGAACAACGCCCAAATTCCCAAATATTGTCTATAAATGTTTGTTTTCATTTAAATGGACTTGGTTATATAAAATATATAAAAAGAAAAAGAAAAAAATTAGTGAAACTCAGGGGTTGAATGGAAGTACTTGGTACAATGTATTTAGAAAATTCTTTCACAAACCTTACAATACACTGTTAATCTGATGTAAACAACCCAAAAAGAAAAGTTAATGGGATGCTGGTTCATGAGTTTTTACAATTCATAGGGTCGTGTCATCCAGTGGGGGAAAAAATCTCCTAAGTATTCTCTCTCTCTCCCTCCCTTATCCCTCCCTCCCTCTCTCATTCTACTTTTCATGCTGACAATTTCCATTGGCCCAACTGATTGAAATCAGAGGATAATAGGAGATCAAGACCATGTGATTAACTCCTCTTTCCTCCTTGGTTATACAGTGTACAAAGAAAAAGAATCTCGTAAAGCAAAGCATGGGGGCAGAATGGAGAAATGGTGATAAACAAAACATGGGCTTATTATATCTAGCACCACAGCAGACATTGTAGAGACACTGATGAAGGGTTACTTTCAGCTCTAGAGGGGCTTGTGCTATGATAAAGAGGTCAAACACAAACCGAAGACTGAGAACCTATCACCTGTGATGAAAAGGTACTACAGTCTAGGCTGAGTAGTCAGTTCACCTTGCTCAGTAACTACTGTTCATTTGATAAAAGTTACAGGAACATCAATTTTTATAGTATGGAAAAATTGAGCTTTCCTCTACAGAAATATTTGAAAAACAGAGCTAAGCATATAAAAGGGTTACAAAATTATAAACATTATTATTTAAACCAACAATATTTCATCACCTATAACTTCAATAAGTACAACACTGCTATCAATTGTCATCACATCTCTCACTGTACATTATTCATTACATTGCATTTTCCCCATTGGCCTCTGGTTTCATTCAATTGGACTAATGGAAAGTGTCAACAGCAAAAGAATGAGACAGAGAGGGGGAGAGGGAGGGAAGGAGGAAGGCAAGGAGAGAGAGAATAAGAATATTTTGAGAATATTTAGGAGAATTTTTTGCTGGATGACATGACCCTATAAACTGTAACAACGTCTAAAGGCTAATGTCCTCTAGAGCTATTGTCACAGATCAGAGATGCAGAAAGAACATTCATGGGCAAGATTTATTGGACTCAGGCAAAGGCTTTAATATTAATTAGTTTCAATCATAGACAATTTATTTAATCTCATTGGACTTCATTTTCTCAATTTGCATATCAGCCAACTGACCATAAATTGCTCTGAGAATCAAATAGTTTATTTTGAGTAAAATACTAACAACAGATTCTATATGTTATAAGATTCTTAGTGTTAATAACAGCTCATAGTTGAAGTGATAAATATTAGTTCCTTTTATTTATATGTTTGTTTATTTATTTATTTGTTGTTTTGCCTGTATTGTGATTTCTTTACAAATCCAAGTTTGTAAAGTGAAACTATTAATAAAAGGGCCACGATAATTCTCATAAATTACAAGGGCAATGTCTTTTTCTCAAGGTAAGGGGATCAGCTTAGCAGGAAGCACTGACCTCCTACTAGAGTCTTCTTGATAGCATCCTTGACTTCCTGGTTCCTTAGGCAGTAAATGAAAGGGTTCAACATGGGTGTAAGGACTGCATATACAGCAGAGATGAGTTTGTTGGAATTAAAAGATGCAATAGCTCTGGGTCGGACATACATGAAAATCATGGCTGTGTAATAAATTATGACCACAGTGAGGTGGGAGGCACAGGTAGAGAAGGCTTTCTTTCTTCCCTGGGTGGAGGGTATACGCAGAATGGTGGAAACTATGTAGACATAAGAGAGCACAGTGGTAATAAGAGGGAAGACGAGGATGACAATGGCCAAAGCAAAGTCTACTAACTCAGCTGTGGACATGTCTTTGCATGCCAATTTGAGGATTGGTGAGATATCACAGAAAAAATGGTTCATGACATTGGAGCCACAGAAAGCAACATGTGAAATGAAATAGACTTTGACAACAGAGACCATGAAGCCACTGAAATAAGAAAGAGCCATCAGCTGCATACAGTAAACTGTGGTCATAATAACTGGGTATCTGAGAGGGTGACAGATGGCCACATAGCGATCATAGGCCATAGCTGCCAGGAGCACACACTCTGTGCAGGCAAGTGAGATAAAGAAGTAGAGCTGGGTCATGCAGCCTGTGAAGGAAATGTGCCGTCTCTGCAGTAGAAATCCATCTAGCATCTTGGGTACCGTGACAGAGACATACCAGATCTCTAGAAAGGACATGCTACTTAGGAAATAATACATGGGCTTGTGGAGGGAGCCAGTGGCCCAGACAGTGAATATAATTACAAGATTCTCTGCTATAATCAACATATAGACCACAAGGAAAAGGAAGAATAGGAGGACCTGTAGCCAAGGAGCTGTAGGGAAGCCCACCAGGATGAACTCACTGACCAAAGTGATGTTCATGTCCAACATGACCAAAGGTACTGGGAGATGCTGACATATTCTGTGGTAACATCACAAGTAAAGGCAATATCTAGGGCATCAAACAATAAAAAATAAGTTAGTAATTCACTCTTCTTGTGAATAAGATTCAAAATAAAATTTATATTAATAAAGACTCCCCTCTTCAATGTGATAAAATAATTTCCATCAAAATATTTTTTTAGAAAAAAGTTCCAGAATCAAAAGTTCAATTTTCTACCACTCCTATACCAACAGACCTTAGTGAGTTCACCAGAGTCTTGTCTGCCCCTGAGGTTCCCCCTACTCTCTGGTGTGACTGGGGTCATGTAGTTTATATACCAGAGCAGCCAGATAAGTATAGCTCTCACATCTCAACAAAGTTCCTTTCTCAGTTGACAGAAACTATTACAGAAATCTATAATTGTTAGAAATTCAAAAACTAGTGGCCATGTAGTTCCAAATCCTAGTTCATACATCTGCAATGCAACCTCTACACCTAAATCCCAGGAAATACCACAGAAGGGGGAAGAAAGATTTTTAAGAGCTAGATGATGAAGCCATCTGCTGCTAATGTCTCCTAGATGTGATATGAAATGTGTACTCATTAAATTTAAACAAGACCAGTTGACATGCCAATGCAGATGAGCACAGTTTCACAAGGCTCCATTCCCACATGAAGGCATTCAAGCAATCAATGGATGCTGAGACAGGGAAACTATTTCTCCATGGATGAGCCCCCTGATAGTTTATCAAAGCCCTAAATACATGTGCATACATGCCATATTAAATGACTCATTAGGTTTTGTGGATGGGAGTAGGGAGGGATGAAAATTGTGTACATAAAGTTCTCATATATGAAATTCTCAAAAAATAAAATGAAAAAATCTAAGCTGTCTCTGCATGTAGCTTACACTCTTTAAAATTAATAGAAATATGAAGAATAAGTTCACACATGTATTTTCTAGTACATTACAGTTTATTTCATATATGGTAGAACATTTATTATAATTGGAAGATTATTTTAATGATTCCAAAAAGTTCTAGCAGACTACTGTTTCTTATGTACTGTTAAGTGTGACTGACTCACAGAAACACTGCAACTATATAGTATGGTTCATGGTGCTTTGTCTCTCTAGAGCAACTGAAAGCGATCAAAATGGATCTTATTTTGATTAATTTATTTGTGATGAGTGTTCTCTATTTTAGAGAAATACCTGAAGAAACCAGAATAAAGGATTTTTTGTTTTAAAAAAAATCACTTCTACCCTAATATTCTTATCTACAGATAGTGGTTAGAATGTCAGTGCAATTCCTAGATCGTTTGTTAGAGACAATAGATAGCTTCGCCCCTCCACACTGATTCTATTTCTGTGTAACTAGGAAATCATTGGTTAAACATTCATTCATAAGCACTTAATCAGAAAATCCTCAAAAAGTTTCATTTTGAGTGATATTTTAGCTATAGTCCTTTGACCCACAATTTCTTCAAGTAGAGTCTATAAAAAATTTTATACTATAGTAACTATTGGAAATGTCCACTTAGAAGACATCTATAAAAAACTTCACGAGGCTGTGAAGACGTCTTAGTGGATGCAGCTCTTGTCATCAAGCATGAGGATCTGAGTTCAGATCCCCAAAACCCATGTAAATGGTAGGTATGCACGGTAACCTGTCTGTAATCCCCACATGCTGGGATAAAGGAAAGAGAATAGCTGGAACATGTTTTCTAGCCAAACTATCAGAAAAGACCCACTCAAGGTTCAACAAGTAACCTTGCATTAACATAAAGACAGCTCAGGGAAGACATCCGATGTAACTCATCCCATGTATAACAATCTGCACTCTGTCATGAGCCAGATACTTTACCTCACACTCACCTCTACATGCAGTTTAAGAGCATAGAGTTCACAATCAGGGCAAGGCTTCAGTCTTCTTTACAATACTTGATAGCTGTGTTCTGCATCACTGAACAATTATGCCCTTCCATTTCCTCTCCTATGAAGTGAAAAGTCATAGAAGTGTATATCAACATCATCTGAGATGTGAAAATTGAATAAAACCATGCAAAGGAGGCATATGGCATAGATTCAATTCATAGTCATCTCCTATTAGTATTGACTATCTAGACCCATAGATACTTACACTAGACCCATAGATACTTACTCAAATCATAAACATCTGTACTCATAGACACATGCAGTTATTCTTCTCTTTCTTTTGTTTGCTTTTACTATTGAAGTTCAGAGAATAAAATAATCAGAATTTGTTGGAAAATTGAAACAGCACCCATGAAAAAATCTCTGAATTATAGATCATTCATGTCTCTTTTCTAACTCACTTTTTAATGGTTTTTATTATTCCAGCACATCCAATTCCTTCTTCATAATTTATGATCTAGTGTTAAGCCTAAAGGAATACAGAACCACCGCATCTGTGTGTCTTGTTTAGAAGCCAAAACAGTAAACTCTTGTCTCTTATGGTACCCCAAGGAAAAATGCCCTTTCATTCTGCCCTCTGACTCTTTTTTTTTACAGTCCTTAATCTGCTTGTTCTAATGAACACCAACACTCACTGACACTTTCTAGAATAAGAAATTTATTTCCTGTTCCTCTAACAGCTACAAGGTATGCATTTGTCACAATTGCCTCAACTTTAAGATCTGTTGACTCTTTGTTACCCATTTTGTATCTCTGGAATATTCTTTCTCTTGTTAAAGAATACAGCCTGTGACCACTGCACCTCCCCTCATATTTCTGGGAACCTTCTGGGTCCATCAACCTCTCTGCTATCACCAACCACTAAGCATCACCCTCCTTTCTTTATTCTGAGGATGGAAAACTCTTCAGACATCTACACTGATTTGAGAAAGAGAACTAGTCTGTGGAATCTTACACTCCTGTGAGAAGAATGATCATTGGTCTGCATGGTAGTTATGACAACTTCAAGGCAAGAAGAGGCAAGATATATACTCAGCACTTGCTCATCTTTTTTACTCTTGTGCTTTCTCCCCAGGGACCAACTTATATCACCCTGTCCTGGTTCTGGGTAAACTTTGTGTGCTCTGCAAAGAACCTGAGAAGCTCTGCCTGCTTTTCAAGTTCTGTTTAAATCTGTTTAAATTGAATCAATTTGTATTGAGTATTATGGTATGAATAAAAATAAAAAAATAAAAACTTACACCAGTCTATCCAGAAACTAAATAGAATAACTTAAGGTTAAATCAGTACAAAAAAATGTAAATAAAAGACTAAAGTGGACATATATTAAATAAAAAACAAAACATACTTTTTTAAGAAAAGATTAGTGAAGGTAAGCAAACATGAACAAATTAATAAAGGAATTATTGTTTGTCTGTTCAATAGTCATTATTTACTCTCATTGTTTGGTTTATTTATGTTATTTGTATGTATAAGAGTATTTTGCCTCAATGTACCTATGTATATATGCATACCACATGTATAACTGGTGCCCATGGAGGCCATAAAAGGGCACTAGATTCTATAGAATTAGAATTACAGAGGATTATAAACTGTCATGTAGGTTCTGGGACCTGAAACCTGGTCCTCTGTAGAGCAACAAGTATTCCTAAACACTGAGCCAAATCTCTGGCTTCAGCATTATTTATTCTTTAAAAATAAGGACATTCTGTTACAGCAACATAGATTAACCAGAGATTCATTTAGTTAGATAAACCAGAATTGTTGATATATATATACCATCTGATCCCATCTTCATGTGGAAACAATTTAAATTTGTATCACTAATAGGAAATAGAATGGCGATTGCTAGTTCTGGGAACATCAGAAAGGAAAAGGAAATATTAGCCCAAGGGCTTATTTTCTTTTCTGTTCTAAGATGAATAATTTATAAGATTGAATGTATAGCATGATAAGTGCAATTAATAATTAAGTGTATAGTTGAAATTTGCAGTGAGACACAAAAAAGGCAAAGGTAAGGTGATGAATATGCTAATTAGCTTGATTTGGATCATCATTTCACAATATATGCATGTGCTAAATTATAGTATATACCTTAAATAAATAATTTTTACTAGTCAGCCATACTTCAGTGATGCTAAAAGAAGCAGAGTCAACTAACAATACTCAGGAAAAAATTCAAAACAACAGAAAAACAGCTCTAAAATTTCTTCATGCTAACTACTCAAATGTTGAGTATTGTCTGTGCTGGGATATGAAGCTTGGCCAGGATTTGACCATCAGGGATGAGTTGAGAAAGGTTTTTGTTTAAACAGTAGCCCAGGAAAGACTATGGAATGATTAAAATATACAAGAGATGACAGAGTAATTTGGTCTCAAAAGTGAACAGAGGCCATGCTCATTGCCTTGAACTCTCAAACACATTCAGTCACTGAAAGGATCTTTGTAATGTGCATTCTCTATGCTAAGGAGGAAATTTCAACTCCTTCTGTCTGTCAGGTTGGTACACCCTGGTGATCTGTTAATCTCTGGTATGAATTATGCCCCAAATAATCCAAAATTCTAAATCCAGTGCTGGACATTTAGTAAGAATGAAGGCCCAAAAGATGCATTCATTACCTGGCTCTGTGGCAAAATGGATAGCACTTAGACTTCTAGACCAAGAAAATCCATGTATTTAGTGAAATTTAATTCATGAAAAAAATAAGACTTTTTCACAAAAGACTAATGTGTTTCCTGTACACTCTACTGAAATCAAAAATGAATGAATAATATACACTTATCAGCCATGGGAATCAGCCCAAATTCGATTAAATTGTTTAATATAAATAGGCTATCAGATATTCCCCATGGAGGGATACTCCCTTAACCTAGAGGCAAGAGGGAGGGCCTAGTCCCTACTACAAATGACTGGACAGATTTTGTTGATCCCTCCTGGAAGGCATCACCCTCCCTGTGGAGTGAGGGAGGAGATGGGATGGGATGGGAGGGAGATAGGGGGTGCATGGGAGGGAAAGAGGGATAGAGGGAGGGAGAGAAAACTGGGATCGATATGTAAAATAAGAAAAAATATATAAAATAAATAAATAAATAGACTATCAGTAAATAGCACAGTTCAGGAAACACACAACAGACACACAAAACAACAAGACGAGAAAATCCCCATGGCTTATCATAGTTAAAACACTAAATACAAACAACAAAGTGTTTTGATAGCTGCAAGAGAAAAACACAAATCACACATAAAGGAGACCACATCAGAACAATGGCTGATTTCTCAGTGTAAACTTTGAAAGCCAGAAGAACCTTGGAGCAATTCATCCCAAATACTAAGGCCAACCAAAACTAATACACTCAGTACACTTCTTTTTAAAATATACATTTTAACTATGTTTTATTTTAGATTTTTAGAAACATTTCAAATATAGTAAAGGAAATTCTCATATAGCCCTCAGTCAGTGATATCAAGCTAGCCGAAAAACCAAGGAGCTGTAGTTGATTGGAAAGATGACTCGATTGTTTTTTTTTAAAAAAAAAAAAACTTTGTTCATTACAAAGCACTCACATAATGATTCAAACCTCCAATTCCAGAGGAACTGATGGTCTCCTTTGAACTTCACAGATACCAGGAATATGCATGTAACATGCACATACACACGTGAAACATGTGTCTGCACACATAAAATTAAACAAATAAACCTAAAAAACTAAAGAAGACAAGAAACCAAAACTGGTACTTACAATTAGTACTAATAGTAACTATCTGGTTACTATCAACTAATGTTTTTGCTAGGTTTCAGTCATAATTATTGATAAATTCTCATCTGATAAGTATTTTAACGAACAAAATTAAGATTTTTTTTTTTATAACTGAATGAGTTGCAATTTTAGATAGTCTTTATCCAGGTAGATCTGGAATTTGGTACCTGAGTCTCTTCAATGTGAAATAGTAGCATATAGTAAAAAATATTGAATCATATATTTGAGATTTAAAAATAGTATTAATATCAACATCAACATGAGATGCATTCTTACAGTTTTACCATGTGAATGATGTGAAATTACAAATGTGATCATTAGGATCACACTTAGAAATTTGAAAGGGGAACTAAGGAACTGGGAATTTATTCAAAGTTGGTGGTAATCAATAATAATTTTGAGAGCATTATTTCTATTTTGACACCTTATAAATATTAAATAAATGCTAAACATATGATTATATGTAATTAATCTGAAAAAAATCAACATATTGAATGTGGTGTCATTTGTAAGTTACTGAAATGTCTACAGCAAAACATATTAGTTTACAGTGATAGCATTAAGTAGTGTCTTCCTTCCCTTTTGAGTTTAGGTTTTTATTTTGCTTTGTTTTCTACTGTGATTTCTTTAGGAATTTGTGTCTGTGAAGAACTATTAATAACAAACAGGTCCACAGTCACTGTTGTGATACATTGCACACAGGGTACTATGTTCTTCTCAAGGCAGAGTGATCAGCTGAACAAGAAGCACTGGTCATTTCCCAAGGTCTTCTTGGTAGCATTCTTGACTTTCTCACTCCCTATTTAGTAAATGAAAGGATTCAGCATGGGTGCAATAAGTTTGTTGGAATTAAAAGACATGACAGTAGACATTAGATATATGTTTGTTGTAAAAGTATTTTGAGAGTGTAACCTCTGTATATTTCAAACATGGATGATCTGGTAGACCTGTGCCTCATGCCTGTAGAGACACAGATAAATCTGTCCTTGCCTGTAACCTATTTCCTGAGAATTTTAAATGTTCAGGAGATGCACAACTATGACTATAAGCCCATATTTAGTTAATATCCATGTGCTTACTGGTTACAAAGTAGAGCAGGTAGGGAAAAGGCAATCTAGTCCCTGGGCCATAGAGTTTAGGGTAGGGCATGGGGTATGCCAGGCAGGAACTTGTAAACAGGTAAGAACTGAGAGATGCTAGGAGAACCAAGGGGACAGGGTTTGATATGTTGAAAAGTACTTTAGTTAGCCATTTGTCGCCAATTTGAGACCTAACAGTTATAAAACTCAGGCCTCCGATCTTGAAGACTGTGGTTCAAATACCTAAGATAGCAACTCGTAAACATATTTCCAAGGTCTGAGAAATTAAAACTGGGCTTTGGTCTCCAATGAAGAGCTCTTAAGTTCACATTATGTAGGACCTCTTCCCCATATTCGTGCTAATGAATTTTCATGTACTCAGGCAATCTTGTTTATTTAAATACTGCTTCATTCTGTGTGTTACTAATGTTCTTTCTTAGTAAGCTCTATATTGAGCCACTGAGTAATGAAGAATTCCCTCTATTTTTATTACCTCATTTTCAGAATAAAGAACACTGAGTCTGCATATCTCTGTATTATGAAAAGAGTCCCATCTTTGTGCTACAAAATGTATTCATACTCTGTAATATCTGTTCTCAAGAGACAACAGCCTAATAGATTCTTTTCTAGAAAAAGAAACCTATCTTTTATGTTTCTGTCAAATCTCTGAATATGCTACACAATCCCAAATTTCTCCAGACTTAAGTAAAGATATATTGTGTACTGAACATCCATTATTCTATTAATTTCCTTCAGAATCCTCCCAAGCCCAGAAATAGTGCCTATTGTCATTTCTATGGAGCTTTCTTCAGACCTAACTGATTTCACCTGGTACCTCTAATCACTCGCCATAGTCAAATTGCTCTTTTAGAGAATAGGAAACTCTTCAAACATTTGTACTAGAGAGGGCCACTGTGGGTGGGTTTTTACATTCTCTAAAGTCAACGTCTAGTACTGTTTATTTTAGATGGGAATTACTGCAGCATGAACATAAAAACTCACCCTTCTCAGAACGTTAACATAGGCATTTGTCCAAACTTTAAGAAAATTCTGTGCTCTACCAAGACCATATATGTCCAGCGGACCTGAACAGAAAAAATTGAATCCACCCATCTGTAGATACCTGATTGTAAAGGAAGTACATCTCTACCTGTGGGCATGACCTTTTTGTCTTATTACTATATGAAAGCTGATGTGATGCCAAGTTACAAAATCCTCTAAAAGAAACTTAACTAGGCTCATAAAACAGTACAATAATTTATTATTTGTTTATGTGTCTCTTAAGATAATATTGTACCAGTATTTTGCTTTTCTATTATTTCTGTTTTAATTGACACATAATAATTAGACATATATAGAGCATGTATAGTCTTTGGGAGTGCATCTCACATAGAGGGATATTTTCTCAGCCTAGACACATGGCAGCCTAAGCCCTGCCCCAAATGACATGACACACTTTGAAGACTCACCATGCAAGGCCTCACCCTCCCTGGGGAGCAGAAAGGGGATAGCTGGGGTTTGGTGGGGGTGATATGTGAGGATGGAAGGGTTAGGGAACTGGGATTGACATGTAAAACAATCTTGTTTCAAATTTAAATAAAAAAAGGAAAAAATAAAAAAATTAAAAATCTGTAATATCTCAATGTGTGTATATGTACATATATACCTTTATGATGTGGGTTTTTCCCAGTACGATTCAAATATATATACCACAATGTGAACTCTGAAAAGCTGATCTCATAGAAACTGAGAATAAAATGGTAGTTATCAGAGACTAAAGAGAGTGTGGGGGAAGAGTTACTGAGGAAACATGGCTGATGAGAGCCAAGTTACAATTAGAAAGAAAACATATATTTCAGTGTTTGTTTATTTATTCTTTATGTTAAAAAGACTCAGTTCATTTCTTCAAAATGAAGATATTTAAACTATCTGCATGTTCTTTGAAAATTTATGGGGTTCTAAGTAAAATAATATATACTAAGACAGACGTGGAGAAGTGAGGAATCCTAGGAAATCTTTGTCAGTCCCTAAGTATCCAGATCATTCTGTTTGTGTAACTAACTGGAATTTGGTGAAGGAGTCTGAACCTAGTACTTCCTGTACTTACTGTCTCCTCTTCTTCTACACCTTTCTCCTCATCTTCTAGTCATATTCACTGGAGAGTACATGTAGCAAGTTCAATGGGCTTTACTCTTGTTTCCCCATAATCTTGGGACTAGGTACAGCCTCACAGATGATAGGAAGTACTGATGACTATGCTACAAACCTAGCCCTGCTGGTCTACTTAAAATGCAGCCATGTAAATGAGAAGACACTAAATCAATAACCTCAGAAAATTTGGAAATGCAGCCAGAAGCCACTGTGGTCAAAGTGGTAGAATGATTGCATAGCAAACACAAAATCTTGGTCCATCTCTCACAAGAACTTCAGAGATGAAGGCAGGAGGATCAGGAGTTCCCAGCTCCTTTGCCTACATAGAAAGCTCAGTGGCAACCTAGAATACATGAAAAATCTGTCCAAAAGTCTTATTTTCTTATCTCCTTTCTTGGAAACCCACAACAGAATGTTCACCTTTTGGCTTCACAGACTAGTTACTGGTTTGTGTCTTTTCCTTCTTGGAGCCCATGATTCCTTTAATGCACCTGATTTGTGTAAGCTGAAACTATCTGAACAATACTGGCCCATATCTTACACCATAAACTAGAGCCCTATCCTGCAGAAATCCAACCTGTACCTTGGAATTTATGCCTCTTCCTTTTCTGGGCTATTGCAGGAACTAGAAACTCTAACTCCTAACTAGAGAGAGAGAGAGAGAGAGAGAGAGAGAGAGAGAGAGAGAGAGAGTCAAACCCAAGTTTTACTAAACTTATCAGCTCCTCCCTACCTAACCATCTCTACCAGATTTCTTGGCATTAACATCCCGGCCCTGGGCCTGATGCAAATGCAGAGTGCGACGTAGGGCTCTTTTGACCTCTTGGTTGCGCAAGCAGTAAATGATGGGATTGAGCAATGGTACAATGACTGCATAGAGTACAGAGACCAGCTTGTTGGTGTCAAAAGCTGAGAGTGCTTTAGGCCTGGCGTAGATGAAGATACTGGCTGCATAGAAGATGATCACAACAGTAAGGTGGGAAGCACAGGTTGAAAAGGCTTTATGGCGACCAGCGGCTGAGGGGATGCGCATTACAGCACCAGTGATGGCCATGTAGGAAGCTCCAGTGACAGAGAGTGGCCCCAGCAGTATAAAAATGGCCAAGATAAAATCTGTAAGTTCTGCTGTGGACATGTCAGTGCATGAGAGGTTGAGCAATGGAGAAACATCACAGAAAAAGTGGTTGATGGTGTTGGGTCCACAGTAAGTCAGACGAGAAATGAGGAAAACTTTAACCATTGAGATGCCAAAGCCTCCAGCCCAAGATCCAGCTGCCATCTGCACACACAACCGATTACTGACAATCACAGGGTAGTGGAGGGGGTGACAGATAGCCACATAGCGGTCATAGGCCATAACAGCAAGAAGGACACATTCAGTGCAGCCCAAACCCAGGAAAAAGTAGAGCTGTGTCATGCAGCCCTCAAAGGAAATCAGCTGCCCATGGTTCTGATTTGAACTAATGAATCCATCAAGCATCTTAGGAATCGTGACAGTGACATACCAAATCTCCAGGAATGACATATTAGCCAAGAAAAAATACATGGGTTTGTGGAGGGTAGGGTGGTTCCTAATTGCTGTAATGATGAGTGCATTTTCAGTCAGCACCAACACATAGGCCAGCAGAGAAAAGAAAAACAGCAGTGCCCGCAGTGGCGCAGGAGCTGGGAAACCCAGCAACACAAATTCACTCACTCGCCCACTATAGTTCCTTCGATCCATGCTTTCTGTCACTGCTCTTCAAGAGATGAGACCAAAGTGTCTTATGGATGTAGTAGCAAGAATCTAGTTTGGTCAATTTACTCTGATAGAATGCAATACATGTAGTACATACAATTAATAACAGCTGTTCACTGAGCAGAGTGATCAGCCAAGAAAGCACAAACAAAATTAATGATTGTGTACCACAGACACAGTAAAAAAAAAAAAAAAAAAATGACTCTGATCCTTGGAGAAATGTGCACTGAAGGAGAGTAGGTTTAAAAAAAAAGACAGTCCCAATGTCTGTCTTTTAGTCCTATACAAAGGCAAGAAGAAGAAATGAAAGCCTTAAATGTTGATGATAAAAACATAGAAGTGATGTATTTTCATAGAAGTAATTAAACAAACACCTAAAATAAAAGATAATAATTTTACACTTCTCTAGAATGAGAATTTATCACAAGCTCTATGATATTTCCTTTTGGAGGAAATAAATTATACAGTGAAGAAATGGCAACTTTATATAACGCAATTGAGTATCTACAGTGTATTAATTAATATTAAAGGTATTGTTTTAAAATGTTGGGAATACTACTGGCTCTTCAGAACAACTCTGAAGGGCTACCACTAATAATCCCACTTTGTACCCAAGAAACTGAAATGTAAAAATCTTAAGGGTGAGGCTAAAAAGCAGGCACAGTAGTTCGGATCTCTGGCTGCTCTTCCAGAGAACCAGGTTCAATTACCAGCGCTCACATGGCAGATCACAAACATCTGTAACTCCAGAATTCAATGCCCTCTCTCCACCTCCATGGGTACCAGACACACACAGGATACACAGACATAGATGCATCCAAAACACCCATACACATAAAATTAAATAATGAGAAACTTTTTTTAAAAAGAAAAGAAAAATTACACAGATTTTAAGAAGTGGAATAAGAAGTTTATGACTTTAGAACCTGTGAAATATTCAGGTGATATACATTCCAGATTTACATTCCAGAGACTGAATCTACACGTTTGGCTAAGTATTCAAACTTCTTGTGCAAAGTAAGGAGACTAAGGCAGAGTACCAAGAGTTACATCAGCTATAGGGCTCAAGTACCACAGAACTTAAAACTTACAAAGAAAGTCTAGAACTCACCTAGACATCATGTCAGGAAGTGTGGGATGACCTGAGAGCTGAAAAGTCTATTGGTTCTGAAAGTTTGGCTAACTCTTTTCCAGAGTAATGCCATTCCATTAGCAACAAGGTCAAGGAAGCAAACACTCAGTGAAGAAGTATTTTTTTTATCTTGATAACAAAGTCAGACTTTTCCCTTCCAAATCCTCAACCCTCCTCTGAATCTGATGTGTGAACAAATCTGACATTCCCACATGACAGTTCGTATGAATAAAGGATGTCAATGTCTTCAGTCAGTAGGGGAGGCAGAGATCACAATGGAGAATGAAGTAGAGTCTGCTGTATATATGAATGTTTTTCTTCCCAGAAGTTTATTCCGTTTCTTCTAGTGTCTGGACATATGAGGTGGCAAGGTTAGAATGTACTTACAAAGCAAACTCTAATAACCTGCTAATGATATTAGAGCTATGTTTCTCTTTTTATGCTAGGTTACCAATTCTTGGGTATTTGACATCTCTGTAAGAGCACTACTGACATGCTAGCTTCTTAAGTGGAAAGCTAACAGCTACAACTGCCCTTCATGACCTAGCCATGACCATCTACCTCGATATCATCCTCATATGTCACTCTCTGTGCTTTTGACACCTTTGGTCTCAGAACTTCTTCAAGATAATGGACTGCTTCTTCAAATTTTAATATTCTCTAACTTCACATTTCAAAATCTGGAAAAGAAAGTCTTTGTATATGAACTACAAATTTTCTATACTTATGATCTAGCCCCTTGAGTTCCAATCATCATATTTTTACTTCTTTATTTAAGATTCATAGTGGCTTCTTGGCTTCACAATGACATTGGAACTCTTCAACAAAGCATATAGCTATCTTGTCATCTTGCATTGCTTTAATCATAGCATTACTTCTTGCCATGGTATTTTTGTCATTATATTTCTAAAGTGCAATTCTATGTGTCACTGCATAGTTACTATCCTGCTGCAGTCTTCATCAGCACAACTGACTCAATATTTTTTCAGGAAGCATGCCTTCATATGAACACTGTCTATCCTTCCTTTTTTCCTATCCTTCTCATAGGACTGGCAGTGTACCTCTCATTACCTCATCCATTAAAACCTGTACATACCATCACTACAATTGCTCAAGTGGATGTTACAAAAGTAGCTATGTATCTGAAATGGCTCATGTGTCCTCGTTGATATATAAAAATAAGAGATAATTCTCCAGATATTGTTGAATGCATAAAATATATGTATAGAAAAGAATTCTCTTTTTCAAACATTTTGACAATGAGTGGCATGTTACCTAAGTCAGAGATCTGAATGCTTCCTAGATTGTTTTATACTCATCTTCCTACTATGCTACATCCCCTCATAGCTAACTCAAGAACTGACAACATTGCCTCCTCAGTTATCTCTCATGGCTGCATCCTCTCTCCTGTCTTGGTTCTACTACTTTCTTCCTAGTTACTCATAGCAGGCCTGTTTTACTTCTTAATTTCATAGCCTCGTATTTAATCTCTGTTCTTCCCACCTAAACACTGGGCTTTGTAACATCACATTGTTTCTAGAGTGCTATTTATGGAGAAATCACTAACCACAAGACCACCCAGCTTAGTAAAAAAAACATTCAAAACCTTCCAATGTAGCTTCAAAATGTATTGTCTTTTCACTTTTCTGCCATAGCCTGGTCATCTGTCACTGACTTCTCTTTCTAAACCTGTCAATGGTGTTCTTCCACTTTGAGACTTGGCAGATACAGATTTCCCTGTCAGAAACCCTTAGCTCTCCCAAGGAAACTTTATCATTCACATTTCATTCCCTTAACTATCATCCCTCCAAAGCTGTCCATATTCATCATATAGGTATGATATCTTAATGTGTCTGCTTCATCTACTAACAGTATTTCTTTAGTTAATGATAACAAAGGTAATATACCTATTGGATGGAAAATGAAGGAAGGTATCACATGAACAGAACACATAAAGTGAAGATTGCAGGAATGAAATACAGTAAAAGTGAAATATATGAAGAATTTGTGTGGAAATGATCATCTATAGAGAATGTAAATAGATCTTGAAAATAATTGACACATATGAAAACCTATGCTGTCTGTAGATATGAGAGACTCAAATAAAACATTCCCACAAGTGGGTTTCCCATGCACCAGGTGGTAGCCTCACATTCATGCATGTATAGCACCAATTGTATTTAATGGATATCAAAAAGAAAAAAAGAAAAACTGATATGAAGCTTTAGAAGAGAGCATATGGGGTTGTACTGAAGGGAAAAATGAAGGTGTATATGACCATATTTCATTGTATAACTTTATGAAATTCTCAAGAATTAAAATAAATACAGTTAAAAAAAACCACAAAGCTGTATTAAGTACAGAAAGAGTAGATCTTCTCTAGATTAAAGGTGTGATGTGTAGGTGGAGTGAACTTATTTTGTAGAAAGAGTACCAATGACAGAAGATTATATGATGATTTCTAGAAGATGGAAAATATGAAGTAGAGGTGACAGATCATAAGACTGTGTGAAGGTAAACATAATATGAATAAATGATAAGTTTTTAATGAAAAAGCTAAGAAATTACCATCAACAGAAGTATCCGAGGTAAATAATATAAACTGGATTTTGGAGGAGTTTTTATTAGGTATAGAGAAAAATAGTTAGATGGATATTCTTTATAGAAACAAAAGATTGATGGGAGAATTGACCACTTTCAGAGGAATTGGCAGACAATAGAATACTTACTTTTTCATATGTTCTTAACTTATCAGAGTCCTTAGATAACCGTGTTAGCTAGAAAATGACTTAGGGAATAAATGAAAAAATAGTTGAGGTAACAAGACAAATAAAGCTGCTATGGAAACTCCACCTTCTCTTCCCTCCATGATCAGGGAGCTCTGACAAACCAGGAAGGATTCCTCTATACACTACCTCCCTCCTCTAGTCCTGATTCCTCCCTTCTGATGCTTTGGGATGATACTGAGCAGGAACCCAAGAGACCAGAAGTGTTATAAGATGAAAAACAAACAAAAAGGCTAAAATAAATGACACAGAAAGAAAACGTTTGGCAAACTTGGGAAATAATTTGTCATGAAAGTCATATGAAAGAAATGGTGTTCTAATTCTACCACAATTTTTAGCATCTCCCTTGAGCCTCTCACTGACAGGCAGTCTTCATTTTTTTTCTTGCATGATGTATTTTTGCTCAAATGGATGCTTAAATGGATATGAGCTTTGCACCAGTTCAACCTGTATATCTTGAGAAATTAAAATGTCCTCTTTGAACTTTATATCCTTAATCCTTATAATAATATTAACAGACCTACCTCTCACAGTTATTGAGGTAATAAATACCACAGAAATATAATATGACTCAGCTTACTGATATATAGTCAAATTATTCAAAATAGCATACAAGAGATATTTTCACATCCATGTTTATTGAGATATTATTCATAATAGTCAAAATATGTCATCAGCATAGATGCTCACCACAGATTAACATATAAGGAAATGTGGTATATGTGCAATGGAATTTTATTCAGCCATGAAGAATAATGCAATGCTTCATTTGAAAGAAATTGGATGGACTAGAGAACATAATGTTAAGAAAATTTAGACTTCAGAAAGACAAAAATGGTATATTTTCTTTTATGTATAGAGTCTAAATTTAAACACACAGATGTGTGTGTGTGTGTGTGTGTGTGTGTGTGTGTGTAAGTGGAAAGGTGACTATTTAGGAAGAGTAGGGGAGAGAACTGGCAGGAAAGACAACAGAAGATAATGTGGGAATAGATATAGGTAAAATTTCACATATGTATGTACATTGTTTCATGCAGTGAAATGACACTAATAATATTTTTAAACTAAAGAATAAGAAAATTAAGAGTAGTGCCAAGAACATGATAGAGTCAACCCTGCTGGATTGCCTCCTGATCACATTTGGATGACTCCTTAATTCAGTCACATAAGATGTTCTGGATTGAGATTTCCATATTTTAGTCACTTTTTATAGTTTATACTTCATTAATCTGAGGATTTTGTTATACAAATTTATTTTCTGTGAAATGATGAAAATATATTTCAAGTGCTGGGGATTAAATGAAGTTGTGAAAAGGCTTAGCACTGTTACCATTAACTCATCTAATGTAAAGGTTGATAATGTGAGGTCCACATTCATATTATTGTTAGTGCTAAAATATATGACCTTGGCAAAAACTGTTCAAACTCCATGGTTCTGTGGTCTCACCTGCAATTATGAGTGCTTTAAATACTTTATTGACACAGTTGTAGAAACTAAATAAGTTAGCATACACATAGAAGTTTCTTAGAATTACAGTTTCTGGAATACAGTGTTACTACTAGAGAAACATTTGCTGAATCTGTGTTGATTTTGAAGAGATAAAATATTAGTGCAAAATGTAAGAGAAAAGTCTTGGAGATTCTGAGTTTAAGTGGGATTCTCCTAAGTACTGGGGTAAAATTTTTCCAATTTTTTTCAAAACATAAATTATCAAAAGAAAGTATGATTGATCACTTATCATTCTATCACTAATAATAATTCCCGCAGATTCCATGACAGATGTACACACTCGTGTGCATGCGCGCGCGCACACACACACACACACACACACACACACACACACACACACGGGCGCATGCACGCGCACATTCACACATACACGCACTGAAAAAGAAAACAGAGACCCTCATGGCTCTTGTTGCAGGAAATGCATTGTGTTATAAGAAAGTAATCAGTACCACATAAAAATACCAATGCCAGATATGAGATACTTCCCCATATACCATTGGCAAGGAAGATGTCAGAGACCCCCAAGACAGTACAGGCAGGAAATCATCACTGCTCTTCATTGCTCACCAGAACCAGCTGGCAAAGCCACATTGCCGAATACACCCCACACTTTGGATGCCTATCATAGAAGAATCAACCTAGACCTGAGGTAGAAATTTTCTCTCTGTTGCCTAGCTTCCACAGTGTTGGAACATGAGGAAGGCCACTGGAAGAGAAGAGCCAACAACAGTCTTAACCAGATGTGACCCACCATGAGCTACAATAAGACCTGCTTGGGACAACATGCTGACTTTGTAACAGTAGCATGACTATTATGTAGGTAACCAACTGCTTTGAGGTTAAGTGTAAGGCCTGCTGCAGATGAGGACATTCATGCTTGTACTGAAATCCACTCAAGAGTCTATAATTGGAACATCATAGGCCACAGGAAGAAATCTACTACTATTATTTTAGTAATGAGCATGTCAAACTACCTTCTAAATACTTGTACCCATAAATCAATGCTGCTCTTAGCATTGCTTAGAAAAGATACTTTACTGTAATTAAAGCAGATTCATAATTAGTCAGTGTTGATAATAAGTGAATGTTGAGTGCTCAGCCATAAATAATCTAAGCCAACCTCTCCAAGGCTCCAGTAATGTTGGGGTGTGTGTAAAGAATGTAAGACCCAACAGATAGGGAGCAATGATGAAAAACAGTGTCTTCTGAGCATTACAGGCTGTTGCATTCATGAAAATCACTGCAGCTGTGATTGTCTGAATAGACCTGTGCAGAATTGCACTATGAGTGAAGAAAGAGCTCATAAGGCCCCACTCATTACTGTGGACCATACATCCCACTTAGTGACTTAGTGGTGTAGCCACTGATAAGTTGCTTGAGCTACCCATACTCTTGGAAGCATCTTATTTGAACACAGTGGGTCACAAAAAAAAAAAAAAAAAAACATCAAAATTGTTAGGAATAAGACCTTCACCAGGAGAGGGGAAGTGATGAGAGAGGGCAATAAGAGTGGAAAATGGCCGTGTGTGTGTGTGTGTGTGTGTGTGTGTGTGTGTGTGTGTGTATCAATTTTTAAGACAAAAGAAAGTTGGCAGAAAGTACAAGAAATGGTATGTAATAAGGAGAAATAAAAATATGAAGGACTATATTTAAAAGTACCTACAATAGGCCCAATGTCCCGATGCTCTGGTTGAGCACTGGGACAGAGGGTGGAGCCAACATTCCACCCTACTTCAGGGACTTCTCCAAGCAACTCTGAACAAAAGAGACCTGCCTATCCATGCGGGACCACCTGTAATTTTCACCTGCTTCGTCTCTGAACCCCCAGAGTCCCGGGCCCCTCCCAGAGATCCGCCTATCTCTGCTGGTCCACTATGAGTTCCCACCAGCAAGATCCTTGACCCCCCCCCAACCAGAGAAGGGCCTCTACTAAAGAAAGAGGCCTCACCTGGAGAGTGCCAGTCCCCAGTGAGATCTGACTATTTGTGCAGAAACTTCCCCAGTATCAGCCCAGCCTTTGTCCTCTTCTACCAACCATTGGCTAGAGCCATTAGCTAGAGTTCACACTACTTCGGGGGATTTCTCAGAGAGAATCTGAACACAGGAGACCTCTCTATCCATGCGGAACCACCCGTAATTCCGACCTGCTTGGTTTCTGACCCCCCACCTCCAGTCCTCTGCTGGAGTCCCTGGCCCCTCCCAGAGACCGGCCTATCTCTGCAGGACCACTCGGAGTTTCTGCAGGCATCTTCTACTGGATCCGCAACCCTGACCCCATCCCTGGGTCCCTGTCTTCAGAAACCTCCTATAAAGGTTGGACCACCCAGAACTACAGATATGGAACCTCTGACCCACATGAGCCCACCAGGGAAGTACCATAGAGAGGGGGGGAGACCCCACCAACACCTACTGGAAGAAGCTATGGGAAGACAACAATACAAGAAAACACCTAACAACAGAAAGACAAGCATAACACCACCAGAATCTAGGGTATCTACCCGAACTAGAATGGAACACAACAAAGCAGAGGAAGCAGAAGGGAACGACTTAAAAAATACCATCATAAAAATGATAGAAGCCCTCAAAGAAGATGTGAGAAAATCCCTTAAAGAAATGGAAGAAAAAACAAACAAAAAAGTGGAAGAAATGAACAAAGTCCTTAAGGAAAGTAAAGAAAGTAGAGAAAGCCAAGAAAAAAACAATGAAGCAGGTGAAGGAAACAGTTCAAGACTTGAAAACTGAAATAGGGAAAATAAAGGCAACACAAACTGAAGGAATGCTGAAAATAGAAAAACTGGGCAAAAAATCAGGAACTACAGACAAAAGCATAACCAACAGAATTCAAGAGATGGAAGAGAGAATCTCAGGCGCAGAAGATAAACTAGAAGAAATAGATTCATCGACCAAAGAGAATCATAAATCCAACGAATCCTTAACACAAAACATCCAGGAAATGTGGGACACCATGAAAAGGACAAATGTAAGAATAATAGGCATAGAGGAAGGTGAGGAAGTCCAGCTCAAAAGTGCTGAAAACATATTCAACAAAATCATCGAGGAAAACTTTCCAAATCTGAAGAAGGACATGCTCATGAAAGTACAAGAAGCATACCAAACCCCAAATAGGCTGGACAAAAGGAAAAAGACCCCTCGACATATGATAATCAAAATACCTAGCATACAGAATAAAGAAAGAATATTAGGAGCAGTGAAGGAAAAAGGTCAGGTAACATATAAAGGCAGACCTATCAAAATTACACCTGATTTCTCCATGGAAACCCTCAAGGCCAGAAGTTCCTGGATAGATGTTCTACAAGTATTAAGAAAACATGGATGCCAGCCTCGGCTACTATAACTAGCAAAACTCTCAATCACTTTAGATGGAGAAAACAAGATATTTAGTGACAAAACCAGATTTCCCAATACGTATCTACAAATCCAGCCTTACACAAAGTATTAGAAGGAAAACTGAAACCCAAGGAAGGTAACTATGCCCACAAAAAATGTAGGCAGCAGACAATCTAACTACACCAGAAACCAAGGGCAAAGCAGAACAAATATATTCAAAATACCACTGTCAACAACAAACCTAAAACAAACAAGCATCAACAATCAATGGTCCTTTCTAACCCTCAACATTAATGGTCTTAACTCACCTATAAAAAGACACAGGCTAACAGAATAGATACGAAGACAGAATCCATCCTTCTGCTGCATGCAAGAAACATATCTAAGCTTCGAAGATAGACATTACCTCAGGGTAAAGGGGTGGGAAAAGATTTTCCAATCAAATGGAACCAAGAAGCAAGCAGGCATGGCTAACCTAATATCTAAAAAGTTAGACTTCGAACCAAAATTGATCAAAAGAGATGAAGATAGTCACTTCCGTTTCATCGCAGGAGAAATACATCAACACAGAGTCTCAGTTCTGAACAACTATGTCCCTAATACAAAGGCACCCACATTCATAAAAGAAATGCTACTACTACTCAAAGCTCATATAAAACCTCACACACTTATAGTGGGAGACTTCAATACACCACTCTCAACACTAGACAGGACCACAAATCAGAAACTCAACAAAGAAACAAAAGAACTAATAGAAGTTATGTCTCAACTGGGGTTAACATACATCTATAGAACATTCCATCCAAACACAAAAGAATATACCTTCTTTTCTGCCCCACATAGAACCTTCTCTAAAAGGTAGCCATACTAGGTGGCATAACAAACCTCAACAGATACAAGAGGATAGGAATAGTCCCCTGTACCTTATCAGACCACCATGCTTAAAAATTGGAATACAACAACAACACAAATAGCAGAAGACCTGCAAACTCATGGAAACTGAACAATGTGCAGTTGCACCACTCCTGGGTCAAAGAAGAAATAAAGAAAGAAATTAAGGACTTTGTAATATTCAACGACAATAAGGACACAACATACCCGAACTCATGGGACACCTTGAAAGCAGTGCTACTAGGGAAGTTCATTGCACTAAGTGCCCATATGAAGAAAATAGAGGATAGTCACATAGGAGAATTAACAGCGCAACTGAAAACCCTAGAACAGAGAGAAGCGAATTTACCCGTAGGAGTAGACTCCAGGAAATAATCAACGTGAGGGCTGAGATCAACAAAATAGAAACCAGAAAAACAATACAAAAAAAAATCAATGCAACAAAGAGTTGTCTTTTTGAGAAAATCAACAAGATAGACAAACCTTGAGAGGAAAATAATCAACTTTATATAGGCCCAGGATAGCCAAAACAACCCTATACAATAAAAGAACTTCAGGAGGCATCACCATTCCTGATTTTAAGCTCTACTACAGAGCTATAGTTCTGAAAACAGCCTGGTATTGGCATAAAAATAGATAGGTAGACCAATGGAATCAAATTGAAAATCATGATATTAACCCACGAACCTATGAACACCTGATTTTCGACAAAACTGCTAAAATATACAACGGGGCGAGGACAGCATCTTCAACAAATGGTGCTAGCACAATTGGATGACGGTATGTAGAAGACTGCAGATAGACCCATGTCTGTCGCCATGCACAATACTCAAGTCCAAATGGATCAAAGACCTCAACATCAACTCAGCCACACTGAACCTCTTAGAAGAGAAAGTAGGAGGTACCCTTGAACAAATTGGTATGGGAGACCGCTTCCTGAACATAACTCCAGGGGCACAGACACTGAGAGAAACAATTAATACATGGGACCTCTACAAACTTAGAAACTTCTGTAAGGCAAAGGACAGAGTGGACAAGACCAAACAGCAGCCCTCAGACTGGGAAAAGATTTTCACCAATCCTATATCCAACAAAGGGCTGATCTCCAAAATATACAAAGAACTCAAGAAACTAGTCAACAAAACACCAAATAACCCTATGAAAAAATGGGGTACAGAACTGAAGAAAGAATTCTCAATAGAGGAAATCAAAAAGGCTGAAAGACACTTTAGAAAATGTTCCACATCCTTAGCTATCAGGGAAATGCAAATCAAAACAACTTTGAGATACCATCTTACCCCCGCCAGAATGGCTAAAATTAGTAACACACCCATGATGATTTATGTTGGAGAGGATGTGGAGAAAGGGAAACACTCCTCCACTGCTGGTGGGAGTGCAAACTCATACAGCCATTTTGGAGATCAGTATGACGGTTCCTCAGGAAAATGAGAATTAGTTTACCACAGGACCCGGCAATCCCCCTCTTAGCCATATACCCAAATGATCCACATCCATGCAACAAAGACATCTGTTCAACTATGTTCATAGCAGCACTATTTGTAATACCAAGAACCTGGAAGCAACCTAGATGCCCCTCAATTGAAGAATGGTTAATGAAGATGTGGCACATCTACACAATGGATACTACTCTGCAGAAAAAAATAATGGTATATTTAAATTTGCAGGCAAGTAAATGGCACTTGAAGAAAACATCCTGAATGAGGTAACCCAGTCACAAAAAGAGGAACACAGTATGTACTCACTCATATATGGATTTTAGACCTAGATCAAATGATCACCAGCCTATAATTCACATGACCAGACGAACTAGGATACAAGGTGTATTCTAAGAAATTCATATAAAGTTCCTCACAGAACTGGGAAGGGACAAGTCCCCCAGAGCTCAAGTGAAGTGGGGAAAGACAGCGAATGGAGAGAGAAGTAGGAGAAAATGAGGGGGAGGAAAGGAAAACCTGTGCGACCAGGAAGATTGAGCCTGGTTAGGAATAGAAGATAGGAGAGAGAGAGAGAGAGACAGAGACAGAGACAGAGAATATAAAAGAGGGAGCCAATATTGGTTTGAAGATAAAATTGAACACAAAGAAAGGTCGAGAGAACTACAAGACTGCTCCCAACTAACAATCTCAGCTTCCGTGGAAAGGCTATCATAAATGCCCTTCCCGGAGAGTGAGATCAACAACTAACTTCTCCATGGAGCCCTCAACTAATGCCTGTTGAAAATAGGAGCAAACACCCATACATAAACACTGAGTCGAACTAGAACCCAGATGCAGATGGAGAGGACAAGACCAGGCTGCAGAAACATATAGAGACAGCTTACCTGAACAAGGAGGAGCTAACAGGCCCCCAGACTGATAGCTGGGAAGCCAGCATGGGACTGACTCAGGCACCCCTGAATATGGGTCTCAGCCAGAAGGACTGAGCAGTCTAAGAGACCTCAGACAGTGGAGCCAGGATGTATCCCTGGTGCACAAAAGGACTTTGCGAACATATCCCCTATGGAGGGATAACTGCCTTAATCTAGAGACAGGAGAGAAGCCCTAGTCCCTACTTCACATGACCTGTCAGATCTACATGACCCCAACTGGATGGCATTCCCCTACACATGGAATTGGGGTGGGGGATGGGAGGGGAGGGTGTTTAGAGTGCATGTGAGAGGGTAAAAGGGAGGGAAGGAGGGAGGGAGGGAGGGTTGGGGGGAGGGAGGGAGGGAGGGAGGGAGAGGGAACTGGGATCAACATGTAAAACAATAAATTAAATTAAAAAAATGCTTTGACTCCAAAATTTAAGTTGAAGGACAACTTACTGGGGAAAAGGATTTCTATTTTTATTTCCACAGAAAATGAAAAGATGTGGATTCCTTCCAGACTAATGAGGTTTGATCACGCCAGACCGCCTGAAACAGAGAACAAGCTAATCCTACATTCAAAACAGCTGGACAAAACAGCCCTACAGACTACAGCCAGGAGATCTGAATCTTCTTCGAATCCCCCCAAGACAGCGCCCATTACCAGCAGGAAGTAGCTTGGAAAGAACGACGCCCAAATTCCCAAATATTGTGTATAAATGTTTGTTTTCATTTAATTGGACTTTGTTATATAAAATAAAATAAAATAAAATAAAATAAAATAAATGCTTTGACTCCAAAATTTAAGTTGAAGGACAAGTTACTGGGGAAAAGGATTTCTATTTTTGTTTCCACAGAAAATGAAAAAGATGTGGATTCCTTCTAGACTAATGTGGTTTGATCAAGCCAGACCGCTGAAACAGAGTAGAGGTGATCCTACATTCAAAACAGCTGGACAAAGCAGCCTTACAGACTACAGCTAGGATTTCTGAATCTTCTTCGAATCCCCCATGACAGTGCTCCTTACCAGCAGGAAGTAGTTTGGAAAGAACAACGCCCAAATTCCCAAATATTGTCTATAAATGTTTGTTTTTATTTAAATAGACTTTGTTATATAAAATAAATAAAAAAATTAAAATATAAAAAAAAGAATTATTATTGTCTAACTTGTGTCCCACTAGATTGCCCCTTTGTTGGTTATTGAAAAGGTGTACTTTTTGGAGGCTTTATGTATGTAGATGTTATCATTTCCATATTTCTGGCTTTTCTAACAGCAAATTTGAGATGCATAAAGCCCAAGCAAATCCAGGAAATTTTCTTTATACCATATTTCAGAGTCCTACATCTGTTTTCTGTATAATACTCAAGGTTTCTCAATACAGATGAATCTAGTAAAAGTGCACAATAATTTTGAGGCATAAATAACAATGCATGATGAGGTTCACAGAATATCCAATGGCAGAATTTTTGAGTTAGCATAAAAATCAAAGTAAGAAAAAAAAAACAGAAAAAAATCAAAGTAAGAATATAACCTATATATGAAAATTATAGTATTACTTCAAGGTAGATTGTTACATGTCAAGGATGAATATTATATTCTCTATAGAAAACATACAAATAAATAATTAAATTATTTAACACATAGTTCACAAACTATCCACCACAAATCTATCCCAACAGAAATGAGATGCAGGGACAAACAATGAAAGCGACATAAACACTTTCATCTCCATGAAAGAAGGTATGTTACTGTTTTATGACTATTATCTCCTATTGACTCTGAATTCACATTTTGTTTACCAAACTTTCTAAAATTTGTTTTAATTTTATATCTGTCATTAGCTAGAGGTATATATGCATATCCTGTATGTTCATAAAAATGAAAGTTAGGTAATATTTTCTAATTGATACTAAGTAACAATAAGCTAAATTTAGAGCCCAGGTTGAATGGATACCTACTAAAGTCTAGGTACCTACACAGAGCAAAGTCTAGGTCTTACTGATTAACTTGGCACAGCTATAGTTCATGATGTATTATTTATGATTTATCAAAGCTTGCCTGAAGACTCAGGAAGCAAAGTTGGCCACAAACTATAGAATCCAGGCACACACCTTTAATCCCAATTGACAGAAGCTAGGGGGTAGTGGTATACACCTTTAATCCTAGGACTCAGGATTAAGAGATAGACAGATCTCTGTGAGTTGAAGGCCACCCAGATCTACACAAGAGTGAATCGGTTTAAAAGAGAATTTTAGCTCACACCTTTAATCTCAGGACTCATGAGAAGTATAGAAGTTAGTATCAGATTCAGTGGGAGGCATTCATTCTCCAGCCACACTGAGGAGAGGCAGCAGTTTGAGACTTGGTGAAGAGCTTATGTGTGGATTAGCCCTTTCAGCCTGAGCTAGTGGTAGTAGCTACTAGCCAGCTGATTTGCTTTCCTGATCTTCAGCTTGAACCCCAATATCAATTTGTAGGTCTTTTATTTTTAGTGTTACAATCCAGAGCTGTAAATATAGAAATATTGGAAATGGGGCCATAAATGTAAAAGGAAACAACTTTTCATATGGGATTATGTGATGATAAGAGATTATTATTTTATTCCTTATATTTTAGAAACCTGAAAATGAGTCAGAGAGGAAAAGATGGATATAATATATGCATCTATAGCAGTAGCCTAAATGAAAAATAACAAGAACTTATAGAATGAGAAAGAATGGGGAATTATAGCTATATGAGAAATAGAGAGAAAATAGTTGATGGGAATCAGTGAACAGCTACATGGAATAGATAGTGAAGAGGGTGTGTTTATGGGTAATTTCATAACAAATTAACTTGTTATGATAATTTTAACTGTCATCTTATGATAACCTAGAATCATCTGGAATGAAAATCTCAATAAGAAGTTTTCTAAATCAGATTGGCCTGTGGGCACGATTATGGGGGATTTTCTTCTTAATTGGGCTACTTAACGTGGGAATATTCAGCCCAACTATGGTGTACCATGCTCTGGTTTGGGTTCCTGGACTATATAAAAGTGGAGAAAGAAAGTCAAACAGTAAGAATGCATGTGTTTACTTCTGATCTTGACTGTAGATATGATGTGTCTGACTGCTTTCCTGCCTTGACTTTCTGATAGACTATAATTTGGAATTATGAGCCAAAACATGCCCTTTCTCCTCTAACTTGCTTTTTCTCAGGGTATTTTCATCACAAAAACAGTAATGAAACTAGAATACTTTTTAAAGTTTTGTTCGGTCAATGTGAGAATTCATATGTTCATAAAACAATGGCAATATACAGAATACACATTAAAGCATTAATGGTTGTATTATCTAATTGAATTCTCATAATTATAGTGTGTGAAAACTAATATTACATGTATATTAAGACACATTGCCATAATGATAAGTAGCTTGCCCAAGATCACAAAGTCAGTGGGAGAAATAAATTTTGGGCTCACATTCTTACCCATGACTACCTCGATCAGATTTACCATACAATACTACCTACCAGAGAAATCCAAAACTAAAAGAAAATTGCTTCCATTTCCTCATCTAGCAAAAGTAACTTTTTCATATAGTTATTTAATATCCATTGCTGTAAAAAAATGAATTCAGAAAGTTATTGTCCATGATGGTAGAGCAAGGGTATAGCAGCATGAATGGCTGAGAGTTCACATCTTGATCCCCAAGTAGGAGACAGAAATAGACAACATGAATGGTATGAATCTTTCAAAACCTCAACGCCTTCTTCCAATAACAAACTTTCTCCAATAAGGCCACATCTACTAATCCTTACCAAATGGTCCCACCAATTGAGAACCAAGTATTTAAATACATAAAACTATGGAGGGCATTCTAGTTCGGACTGCCACAGTCTGTAATCTTATTATTGTCTATGGATGGAAAAGTCAATTATATACATATCAGCTACTGTTGCTATTACTGCTTGGGGTATGAAATGTTTCATATGTGAGACCTTACATATAGAATAATATATGCCTATATACAATGAGAATAACTTGGAGATGAGACCCATGACTGAATACAAAATTTATTCTTGTTTCATATAAACATCATATACATACCCTAATATAATTTCATACAATAGTTTGCACACTTGAATTTTGATTATAACTTGCTAAGTTTTGACCACTACCAATAGAATTCCTGCACACTATGATTCATGTCATGTCTTTAAGTTTATCTGTATTTTCAAATGCAATTAGATTTGTGCAGTGTGGTTGTTTTACAAGCAGCATAGAGTTGATTTGGTATTTTCATTTCAATAGAGGTTCTTCTCTCTTTTTTTTTTATGCATATAGAGTATTTTTTATTTAATTTTATATAACAAAGTCCAATTAAATGAAAACAAACATTTATACACAATATTTGGGAATTTGGGCGTCGTTCTTTCCAAACTACTTCCTGCTGGTAAAGGGCGCTGTCTTGGGGGGATTCGAAGAAGATTCAGATATCCTAGCTGTAGTCTGTAGGGCTGTTTTGTCCAGCTGTTTGGAATGTAGGATCAGCTTGTACTCTGTTTCAGGCGGTCTGGTGTGATCAAACCACATTAGTCTGGAAGGAATCCACATCTTTTCATTTTCTGTGGAAACAAAAATAGAAATACTTTTCCCCAGTAACTTGTTCTTCAACTTAAATTTTGGAGTCAAAGCGTTTTTTTTTTTTATTATTATTATTATTATTATTATTTTACATGTCGATCCCAGTTCCCTCTCCCTCCCTCCCTCCCTCCCCCCAAGCCTTCCCTCCCTCCTTCTCTCCCTTTTGCCCTCTCTGCCCTCTCACATGCACTCTAAACACCCTCCCCTCCCAACCCCCCACCACAATACAATATGTAGGGGAATGCCATCCAGTTGGGGTCATGTAGATCTGACAGGTCCTGTGAAGTAGGGACTAGGGCTTCTCTCCTATCTCTAGAATAAGGCAGTTATCCCTCCATGGGGGATATGTTTGCAAAGTCCTTTTGTGCACCAGGGATACATCCTGGCTCCACTGTCTGAGGTCTCTTAGACTGCTCAGACCTTCTGGCTGAGACCCATATTCAGGGGGGTCCGAGTCAGACCCCTGTTGGCTTCCCAGCTATCAGTCTAGTGGCCCTTAGCTCCTCCTTGTTCAGGTAAGCTGTCTCTATGTACTTCTACCGCATGGTCTTGTCCTCTCCATCTGCTTCTGGGTTCTAGTTTGACTCAGTGTTTATGTATGGGTGTTTGCTCCTGTTTTCAACAGGCATTAGTTGAGGACTCCATGGAGAAGTTAGTTGTTGATCTCACTCTCCGGGAAGGGTATTTATGATAGCCTTTCCACGGAAGCTGAGATTGTTAATTGGGAGCAGTCTTGTAGTTCCCTCGACCTTTCTTTGTGTTCAACTTTATCTTCAAACCAATATTGGCTCCCTCTTTTATGTTCTCTCTCTCTGTCTCTGTCTCTCTCTCTATTTCCTATTTTCCATTCCTAACCAGGCTCAATCCTCCTAGTCGCACATGCCTTCCTCTCCTCCCTCTCATTTTCTCCTACTTCTCTCTCCATTAGCTGTCCTCCCCCACTATACCTGAGGTCTGGGGGACTTGTCCCTTCCCAGTTCTGTGAGGGACTTTATATGAATCTCTTAGAATACAACTTGTATCCTAGTTCCTCTGGTGATGTGAATTATAGGCTGGTGATCATTTGATCTAGGTCTAAAATCCATATATGAGTGAGTACATACTGTGTTCCTCTTTTTGTGACTGGGTTACCTCATTCAGGATGGTTTCTTCAAGTGCCATCCACTTGCCTGCGAATTTCAAGATACCATTATTTTTTTCTGCAGAGTAGTATTCCATTGTGTAGATGTGCCACATCTTCATTAACCATTCTTCAATTGAAGGGCATCTAGGTTGCTTCCAGGTTCTTGCTATTACAAATAGTGCTGCTATGAACATAGTTGAACAGATGTCTTTGTTGCATTGATGTGAATCCTTTGGGTATATGCCTAAGAGGGGGATTGCCGGGTCCTGTGGTAAACTAATTCCCATTTTCCTGAGGAACCGCCATACTGATCTCCAAAGTGGCTGTATGAGTTTGCACTCCCACCAGCAGTGGAGGAGTGTTCCACTTTCTCCACATCATCTCCAACATAAGTCATCACTGGTGTTTCTAATTTTAGCCATTCTGGCAGGAGTAAGATGGTATCTCAAAGTTGTTTTGATTTGCATTTCCCTGATAGCTAAGGATGTGGAGCATTTTCTTAAGTGTCTTTCAGCCTTTTTGATTTCCTCCATTGAGAATTCTTTCTTCAGTTCTGTACCCCATTTTTTAATAGGGTTATTTGGTGTTTTGTTGACTAGTTTCTTGAGTTCTTTGTATATTTTGGAGATCAGCCCTTTGTCAGATAGAGGATTAGTGAAAATCTTTTCCCAGTCAGTGGGCTGCCGTTTGGTCTTGTCAACTGTGTCCTTTGCCTTACAGAAGCTTCTAAGTTTGAAGAGGTCCCATTTATTAATTGTTTCTTTCAGTGTCTGTGCCCCTGGAGTTATGTTCAGGAAGCAGTCTCCTATACCAATTTGTTCAAGGGTACCTCCTACTTTCTCTTCTAAGAGGTTCAATGTGGCTGGATTGATGTTGAGGTCTTTGATCCATTTGGACTTGAGTTTTGTGCATGGCGACAGACATGGGTCTATCTGCAGTCTTCTACACACCCTCATCCAATTGTGCCAGCACCATTTGTTGAAGATGCTGTCTTTGCCCCATTGTATAATTTTAGCTGTTTTGTCGAAAATCAGGTGTTCATAGGTGCGTGGATTAATATCAGGATTTTCAATTCGATTCCATTGGTCTACCTGTCTATTTTTATGCCAATACCAGGCTGTTTTCAGTACTATAGCTCTGTAGTAGAGCTTAAAGTCAGGAATGGTGATGCCTCCTGATGTTCTTTTATTGTATAGGGTTGTTTTGGCTATCCTGGGTCTTTCGTTTTTCCATATAAAGTTGATTATTATCCTTTCAAGGTCGGTGAAGAATTGTGGTGGGATTTTAATGGGGATTGCATTGAATCTGTAGATTGCTTTTGGTAAGATTGCCATTTTTACTATGTTTATCCTACCTATCCAAGAGCATGGGAGGTCTTTCCATTTTCTGGTATCTTCTTTAATTTCTTTCTTTAGAGTCACAAAGTTCTTATTATATAGATCTTTTACTTGTTTGGTAAGCGTTACACCAAGATACTTTATGTTGCTTGTGGCTATTGTAAAGGGTGATGTTTCTCTGATTTCTTTCTCTGCCTCTTTGTCGTCTGAAAAAAATAGGGCTACTGATTTTTTTGAGTTTATCTTGTATCCTGCTAGTTTGCTGAAGGTGTTTATCAGCTGTAGGAGTTCCCTGGTAGAGTTTATTGGGTCGCTTATGTAAACTATCATATCATCTGCAAATAGAGACAGTTTGACTTCTTCCTTTCCAATTTGGATGCCCTTGATCTCCTTTTGTTGTCTTATAACATTAGCTAGAACTTCTAGTACGATATTGAAGAGATATGGAGAGAGAGGAACAAGACGAGGTTCTTCTCTTAACACATACATTTGTATAATTTATTTTTAGCATCATCATACTTAGGTACAGTTATATTTTCACTGTCCCTACACACTTTTCATATATTGTCATATATTTCTTCACATTTTTATGTTTTCTGGATAGCAAAATATAATTATTTTTGTAGTCTCTTTTACTGGAATTTTGGAAATAGAATTAATGAATTTGTGTGTCCAACTGGCATCATAAACTAGAAATTCTATTTCGTGATTTAAGTATAATGCCCTGATATGTAGGTTGCTTCTTCTGAAAACAGCATAGAATTGAGCATTAATCACATATGTTGCATAGATCATTTGTTGTAAATGGAAACCCTGAGAAGAGGAAGAAAATAATGTGGGAAACTATGGCAACTGACCTGTGAGAACTAATAGCAGTACAGTAAGAATGAAGACACATTGCTGACATAAGCAATTGAACTAAAACAGGTTCTCTTGATGGGCATAGGAATAGATGGGTACATGTGATAGTATAGACATGACAGCAAGAAAAAGGTCTATAGTGCATTTCCAGTCTTTTTAAAGAGAACGTATGATTAAACAAATATATACCAAAAGATTCAGTAAAAACTGGTTACTGAACCTAAATAAATACTTGATGAGAAAGAAGACCTACTCCAGTGGGAAGACGGACATGTAACATTAAGACCATGTGCCCTAGTATAAAATGAATAAAAGCAATACCAATATAAAAGGCACAAGAAATAATTGGAGCCAAGATAGGAGAGGATGAATACAAAGGGCATTCTAAGACACAAACAGAAAGTTAAAACAGTGTACAAAAGCCTATAATAAGAGCATGAACTCTGTAGCCAGATGCCTGGGCCATAATTCTATGTGCACCATTCTGAGTATCTTGTAGAACTCAGAACAAATTACTCAGCTGTTAATTTTAGGGTCATCTGTAATTTAAAAAGTACATATCACAACACTTATTACACTGCATACCTTAAAGTACCCAAAAGGACACTTAAGGAGTTTCACATAAATTTTCATTATAATAGTTAATTATAAAGATTATTCATTTATACACATTTCAATTAACTTTTAACTTGGCATAGAAAGCAGTGGGTTTAACTATGGCATTTTCTTTTCTAATTTTCTTTCTTTTTTGTTTGTTTGTTTGTTTTTTGAGAGGGTTTCTCTGTATAGCCCTGGCTGTAGACCAGGCTAACTTGAAACATACAGAGAGCCACCTGCCTCTGCCTTCTGAGTGCTGTGATTAAATTGTGCCATCACTATCCAACTTCTTTTTAAAACATTTTTAAGATTTATTTATTTTTATTTTATGTGTACAAAATAAAAAACTCCAGATCTCTTAGAAGTGAAATTATGGGTGATGATTGTAAGCCACTATGTGGAACTGAACCTGGATCCTTAATAAAAACAGTAACTTCCTGTAACCACTAAGCCATCTCTCCAGCCCCATTATGGGATTTTCATTTTGTTTTAATTCATCTCCCTCCTCCAATGCCCTTCCTCATCCTTATCCTCTTCTTGCTGAATCCCTTGCTTCCAATAAATGGTACCACCACCTGCTTCATGTCACATATCCTGCATTTTCCTCTTTCCTTCTCCATTAAGCTCTCTTCCTCCCTTCACATAGTTCCCATTCTAGTTTCAATACACACACACACACACACACACACACACAGCACATACACATGTGCACACATATACACATTCACAAATTCAAATCTAAATTCCACATATTAGATTTTCCCATTAATGTCATGAATTTATGTTTCTTTACTACCATGTGAAATTCCATTAAGTGCAAGCACTTAGGCTGGCCCATTACCTAACTATTGTGAATGAGACAATAGTGAGCATGGATGCACATAATAGTATCTCTGTGGTATGTTGACTTGGCAGTCCACATGTGTTCCCCCAGTGGTATGGCTGGGTCATATGGTAATTGTACTTTTAGGTTTTGCCAAAACTCCATACTGATTTCCATTGTGATCCCACCAGTTTATATTCATGCAGCAGTACATGGGGTTTTTCTTACTGTACACACTCACCAGAATTTGTTGTTGGTTGGTCTCTTAATCATAATCTTTCTCATTGGAGTGAGATGAAATCTCAGAGAAGTTGAATGGTTAAGGATGTTAAGCACTATTTCAAATATCTATTAACCATTCATATTTCTTCATTAGGATGGTGGTGAAGGTATGGTATTCATTACTAAAATTAGAGGATAGAGAAAGAAGAGTAGTGCATGCTACACACTTTAAACAACATGGTATATGATATGTGTATTTAAAATATTAAGCATGAGGTAACATTCAACCATACACTGGAAGATTCACTGTTGTAGAAATGAGATGACTTTGTAACAAAGGGATTCACACAGTAAGATAGAGACTAGCCAGAAGGCTGAGATGATGTCCATGAGCTAGTTAAAGCAGCATAGAGTCATCTCTTCATTTCAGAATACAAAGTGCTCCATGGCAGTAGGTTAGAAGAATAGGCATTAAGAAGAGCTGAAGGCATTAAGAAGAAGGCATTAAGAAAATTCACTGCTTTTCTGGATAGCAGTCATTCCCATAAATTTTCAGGCCAAGGAGGATGTGTTCCCGAGGAGATCCCTTTGCCATAGTAAGCTTATCAAGAGGTTTGGCTAGGCTACCTGGGTCATTGCCCTTTCCGAGATCTGACACTTAAGTTTCCCTCCAGGTCCCCAGTATAGGACACTGAGATCATTGATTGTGTGTGCTCTCTGGCATCAGAGTGTCTCATTGGCTCATTAACAACTTTTTAATGAGGACACAGAGAGTAACTGTCCGTTAGTACATCATTTAGACTGAAGACCCATAGTTCAGCCCAGGAGCAGCACATTGGAGTAATGAGAGTGGACTTCTCTTGGCAGAAATCAACAGGCTTTTACTGCTGGGTCTCAAGGGTCCCTTGAAAGTCCCAGGGACTGTGATTCTGAATACGGGTCTGGAGGGACAAGTGGCTTTCTGAAAGAATAGAACAACAGAGGAGAGTGATCCCAGGCTTATCACAACTCTCAGCAGACAGACTCTTGGGGAAATCAGATGCTCAAGTGCTATGTCTTTGTTTCCTAAGTCCATTAAACTCTACTTGTCAGGGATACATTGGCCTTCTTCCCTCTATCTTGCATACATTCCTTAGACATCCCAACTGTTTTCAGACTTTTAACAAACCACCATCACTCTAGAAATGAAACTTACACATGGATCAGTGGTGGAAACTCCTAATTGGCTTCTCTGCATGCAGTAATAGTGAACACAGACACAGACACACACACACACACACACACACACACACACACACACACCTCATTTTATTCAACACATCTTTATGTATTCAGAATTTATGTTAAATTCATTTGAGGTAATCTGTCTTTATTATACTCAAAATCTTTATGCTTTGGTTCATCTTAGAATAAAACATATCAGCATGCAATATAAGTCCCAAAACTAGTTTACTGGCCCAAATTCAGTTTTTGCCTTTATTTATCCACTCAGTTATACTCATATTGAATTTTTCCCTTTATAAAATGCATTTTGGTTTCTCTAAATACTGCCCTATATTCCCTTAGTAGCACAAAGTCTAGAATGACTTGGTTCACATCTTCTGTGTGATCCTTACCAGTCATGCAAGTCCATATAATGGCTCTAAGTTTCCATCCTGCCATTATTTAATTTGTAAATATAATATAGTAACAAAAATATATCTGAATACTATTCAATCTGTAATGATAAATTAATAGCAATAGAAGCCAATGACTGATTGATGTGATTGCTTGATAAATTGGTTATACAAATATGTTTTATTATTTGTTGAATTGCTGCTAATGTGGTTTCAAGTTTGTCATTTATCTTTTAAATATTGCACAAATTTTTATTCCTATTTACATGTTAATCTAAATACAAAAGTACATCAAGGTAAGTAATGTGGAAATTATGGAATAAAGAATAAAACACAATAACTTTCTTAAGAGAAATAGTATAATACATGAATACATTGGCAATTTCGACATCCATAGATATAATGCTGTATTGTAAAATTAACCTATTTGCCTTAAGTAAACATAATATTTATAGCATCCACTGAACTAAACACATGGAATATCTTCTAATGCTGTTAAACTTTCACTTATAACACAGTTCTAATTGGCTGCCCAGAAGCCAATAATAAATAAATTTATGTCAAATGTTGCTATATCTGTTATTTTCATTCATTAGTTGATGTTATAATATCATAACAGGTATAAAGAGACAATTCTAGAAAATAAAATTCTCCAAGTTTAATCTAAAATTGTAGAACATTCCTAGTTAAAAATATCTTTAGTATATAATTTTAAACATATTTGGCATTTGACCTATAATGTTTTTCTCTTAACTTTTAACATAATTGGGTAAAATATTTTTCATTATTGAAGACTATCCATTGTACACCCATGACACATCATCAAATATGAGTTCACTGTGTGAGTATGAATTGATTTATTGGTTTTTTAATCTATTCTCTTGGTCTTTGTATTTGTTTTTATGTCCTTTTGTATGTTTTTTCTACTTTTTGGATATTTATCACATATCCTAGATTTCTCTCTGATTTTTAATTTTTGCTCAATTTTTACTTTTAAGTGTTCAAAAATACTTAATTTCATAGGGGCCAAGTCATCTTTCTTCTTGTGAATGTTGTGGTAGTATCCTGCTTAGATATCAGCACTCTAAAACTAAATCTGAATGTATTTTCTTTATAATTGTCTACAGCTTAATTTCAGTATTTAGATTATTTCCCATATTAGATATAATTATGTGCTAGAAGTTGAGGGTTTAGCTGGGCTTTATTGTATTCTTCCTATACTTGCTATTCTTAAACATATATTCTTGTATTTGAAATATGTCTGCACTTCATTTGTTTCAACTTTTAGAATTTGTTTTTGCTCTAATATTTTCATAATCCATAAAGACTCTCATGTCTATGTTTCAGCCAAATTTATTTTCTCTTTACCTAAAAAGTATTAACTGTTTGTGTTAGGTGTTCTTATTCTTCCTATGCACCCTCCAAGATACTGTATGCTTCATTTATATTTCATTAATTTTTTTGAATTACACATAAATACTATATATCATTTCCATTTCTATCAATTATTTTGTACGTATTTAAAATTACTCAAATATCTCTTTCATTAGACTCAGTCAGCCCTCACACATCATCACACCAGTTAATCTATAATAACTGAATAAGTATTGAAATTTTCATGTCATTTAAAATCTACCTCTTATTTCATGTTGTTGATGAACTATTGATGAATGTCTGCCTTTGAAATTTCATGATAATGTTCATCAGAAGTTTAACAAAAATTTTAAGGAACTTATTATTGGAGGGGTTGCTTGTTTGTTGGGGATACTTGGAGTTTATCCATTTTAAATTATTTGAAACCCATTAAAAACATTAATTTTCCACTTCCTTATATTTTATATTCTTGGGATAATTTTGAGATACAATAGATTATAAAACTATTGACAACCAATTGTCAATTTTGGCTCTGATAGACTTAAGATGAAGATCCAAGGATTGGCACCCATTAACTGGGTAAGTAATAAAGAATTACAATTTTGTGAGTTGAGGGAGCCTGCAGTTACTACAATGAAGGCGTTGTATAATCTGACCCACTAAAATAGATTTTAGGAATGCCTTCCTCCTATGAATCAAAAATAATAATAAACTGTGTATTTTGTTAAAGTCTTCTGGAGGCATAGTCCCTGAGGCACTCATAAAAGTACCTATTAATTTTGTCAGTAGATGAAGATGGAAACAATGACATACTGATGAATGGTACCTAATATATAATAGGTAAATGGAATTTTTATACTATTTTTTCACTGTGACTCAGGATATTTTTCATTCAGCCTAGTTACTTAAAGAAGCATGGGACTGCATAAAATGTTCAACTTGTTTTATAAAATGAATGATTTTTAAAAATAATAAAATAAAAGTAATTATTGACATTATGAGAGTTTAGGTGTTTGGTCAATATATTTGTCTTTGGTTTTAAGCATCACAAGGTCCTTTTTTCTTTTAACAGATCTGACTTTAGCTATTTCCATGACAATTATCAGGAGTCTGAAAAAAAAAAATCCAGAATCTGATTTGCGCAATCAAGAATATATGTCCATGAGCACAAAGGGTATTTATGTTCATGTCCATGGCTGCAGGAAACTGGTCAGCAGTAACTGAGTTTGTCCTCATGAGCTTCTCTTCCCTGTCTACTGAAATACAGACCTTGCTCTTCCTGACATTCCTAGCCATCTATCTGGTCACTCTGCTGGGAAACAGCCTCATCATCCTGGTGACATTGGCTGACCCTATGCTGCAAAGCCCAATGTACTTCTTCCTCAGGAACTTATCCATCTTAGAGATTGGTTTTAACCTGGTCATTGTGCCCAAAATGTTGGGGACCCTGATTGCTCAGGACACAAGCATCTCCTTCCTTGGTTGTGCCATTCAGATGTATTTCTTCTTCTTCTTTGGAGTGGCTGAATGCTTCCTCCTGGCCACCATGGCATATGACCGCTATGTAGCCATCTGCAGTCCCTTGCATTACCCAGTCATCATGAACCAAGGCACACGGGCCAAACTGGCTGCTGCCTCCTGGTTTCCAGGATTCCCTGTAGCCACTGTGCAGACCACATGGCTCTTCAGTTTTCCATTCTGTGCCAACAACAAGGTGAACCACTTCTTCTGTGACAGCCCACCTGTGCTGAGGCTGGTCTGTGCAGACACGGCACGGTTTGAGGTCTATGCCATTGTAGGCACCATTCTGGTGGTCATGATACCCTGCCTGCTGATCCTATGTTCCTACACTCGCATTGCTGCATCCATCCTCAAGATTCCATCAGCTAAAGGGAAGCACAAAGCCTTCTCTACCTGCTCCTCGCACCTCCTCGTTGTCTCTCTTTTCTATGTGTCATCAAGCCTCACTTACTTTAGACCTAAATCAAATAATTCACCTGAAAGTAAGAAATTGATATCATTGTCCTACACTGTTGTGACTCCCATGCTGAACCCCATCATCTATAGCCTGAGAAATAATGAGGTGAAGAATGCTCTCAGTCGGACCTTCCACAAGGCCCTGGCCTTCAGAAACCATATCACATAAACATCCTCTCTCTTCTTTAAATGTCCACTGGAGTGACACCCACTTGTTAAATGGCTATTAGGAAGCTCAGTAGAGGCAGTAAAAGGAGAGAGGTCATTGAAATCCATCTATACTTCTCTGCCTTCCCATTGTGTGAGTATTGTTTTCTCATTCAGTGTAATTTGTATTTGTGGTACTCTGGGGCCAATTTGTTCAAGGTATTTATTTTGTGAATAAGCATGAAAGTGACATATATTGTGAACTGTGTGGAAGTCCTTCTAATGTGCACTTGGGGTCATATAGAAAAAAAAATTCAGTAAAAACCATCAAAAATTTTCCTGGCCCTTTATTTGGCTTTAAACATATCTGGTTCCAGGTGTGAAGAAATAACCCTGTTCTTCTACTGTATGATTCTTTTGTTCTTTCCTTTTATTTCACTTTCCATTTAGGTAGGCAGTTTGGGACTTCAATCAAAGGAAAGTCAACTACTAATCCATAAGCATATTTACATAACCTCAATAGACTCTTTGACTTTTTTCTCAGGCTCTTTTGGCCAGGTGGAATAAGCCTAGTTATCAGTTCTCCCAATTACATTTTCAGGCTGTAAACCTTTGTTTAACAAAGCAGCTGCAAATTTTCACATACTATCTACTATAATACTGTCCTCTTCAAGGCTTTCCATGGATCTTTGCAGACTCCAATAGAGATCCTTGTAAGAACACTATTTATTGTATTGAGTTTAGTGACTTTGAATTTCAAAGTTATGTATATCATTATCATGAAAGACAAAAGACCATCACAAATGAATAAGTTAATCAATATTGAGGCATTCAAATAAAGTCACTGATAAGAGCAAACTAATTTTACAACTGAGTAAAGTGAAACCAAAAGACATTTAAACAAATATAACTGGTATACGATTCAAAAACCCAAATGTTTGAATATCACTTTTGTTATTTTTCAGTGCCATATATTATATAAAATTATTTAGTTCAGAGTCATGGTGAAAACAATATTTTGTGAAGCTGTATTGGAAGAGAAGTGAATAGGCAAGAGTATGTTTGAGAAAAACATAAAGAGCATACATTAAATACACACTTCAACCACTTTAGGAAAAATACAGCTATATTTATAAGAATTCAAAAACAAAGAGACTCATACAATACCATGTTGATCAGACTTCATTTAGAGCATTCTTCACTTAAGACACACATGGATAAACTAGAAAGTTTATACGAAGATAAGCACACCTCGTACATACCTTAAAATTGTAAGCATTCAAATGAAGAGAGGAGCAATGTTTGTAAAAGAGAATTTACATGAAACATATAAACCATTCAAGGTCATTCGTGTTATTAGAACATTCCATGTTGTTGTTTTCGAAGGTTGAGTTATAACTAATGGATATAATTAATAGAGGACCATTTTAAATGAGTCAGTCATTTGCAGGTACTCTTCAACGTCCAATACTGTGGAGATAAACAGACTCATCATCAATGCTTTTATCCCTGAGAACTGGGCCATGAATCTAGACAAATTACAAACTCCTGATGGAACCATATAGAAAACTAAAACTTTCTGTAGTCAGAGGTTAGAAATCAAATGGAAGAGCCACGGTTCAGTGGCTAAGAGCACTTACTGCTCTTGCGGAGGACCCAGATTCGGTTGCCAGCTCCCACATGCTGACTCACAGCTGAATGTAACCCCAGTTCCAATGATCTGATGCCCCCTTGTGACCTCTGAAGGCACAGCATGCACATGATGCATACACACACACACACACACACACACACACACACACACACACACACACACACAATAAAATACACAAATATTTTTCAAAAGATACCCAAATAGAATACTTTGTTCCAATTAAGAAGTTGTTCCACCTATTCTCCTCAGTAGAACACTGTATGCACATATATGCTGACATACAAAATGGTTCCCACTCAGTGTATCATCTCCTTGGTATAAGGACTAATGTCCCAAGATCTAAAACCACCTTGCCTTCATGTGCTCTCTTTCTCCAGGATAAATGCATGTAATATGCACACAGTTCTCCCCACCATACTTTCTTCTCTTCCTCTAATGTTCATTAACTACCCCCATGCCTTATTTAAACTAATGTTGCACAATTACTTTAATACTTATTAGTCTTAATTTTTGAATGCTAAAGCAAGAGGTTAGTAATGAGATCACTTATGTTATATAGTCCAAAAAACACACAATTTAGGAAAAATGGTGAACTACAAAAAGAAGAAAAACAAAATTTTTATAACACAGGGACAAACAATGATCACAGACAAAATAAAAACTGATCACTTATAACCTCAAGGGGATCTTCAAAAGCTGTTAAAAGAACTTGAAATTTAAACAGTCAGATTTCTCTAAACTTTATAAAACATAAGGAAAACTGTTAAGGTAATTATCATGAAAATGGTATTTTAGCTGATTCTATAGTCATGGCTGACTCTTTGGCATTTAAAGGAATGGCACCACAACTTTCAAATTAGAAGCTATGCATGGCATGGTGATGGATACCAGTAATATCAGAGCTCTTAAAGTGAAGGGGAAAGGATCAGAAGCTCAGGTTACTCCTTGGCTAAATACCAAATTCAAGGATATACTGAACTATATAAAACCTCATCTCTAAAACAACTGAAATTAAGTTTCTTAGATTGTCAGGATGGGGAAGGAGTACTTGCCAAACACATAAAAACAAAGGAATATTTTACAGACTTAGTGTGATGACTTTAAGCTAATTCTTGTAACTGTGTTAAGATGTAGGGAAGTAACACTCCACTGAACAAAATCACAAAAGGGTCAGGTAAAGAAGAATTTACACTGTGGAAATTCAAGACAAACTGTGTGTGAATTTTATTTATTTATTTATTTATTTATTTATTTATTTATTTATTTATGGTACCTTCAGTAGACCAGGCTGGCCTAGAACTTACAGAGATTCGCCTGCCTCTGCCTCCTGAGTGCTGGGATTAAAGGCTTGCACCACCACTGCCCAGCTTGTGTATGATTTTTTTTAATCCAACCACAGCAGAAAATAATTTTGATGAAATTTTATGATTCGGAGAAGATATTTTTTTAAAAAAGAAAAAAAAAGAGTTGATATATAGCCAGAAGTCAGCAAAAACGGAAATTTAGTTGATCATGTTAATGATTTTAAAGTTTAATCTGTACACAATATGTAAACTTTCAAACATTTTGATAAAGACAATGACTTAGCTAACAATGGTAGCTGGGTAGCACATATTGAAAATAAAAAGAGTAGAAACAGGGAAACTGATGGCCTCGTTTACAATAGTGGTGCTTGAAATCAGTTCAGATTCTAAATACATCTTTACATAAAATTCTCCTAGTTAACTAGTTGAGGTAGATTAAGAAAACTGAGGGAGAAGAGAGAACAACTCTGGCATAAGCAACCAACAGTTGCCCCTTTTATCAATACAGAAAAGGAAGGAAGATGAGTCCATTCATTGAGAAAAAGTGAAGTGTGGAGGGAGAAAAAAAATCAGAGAATTAATTTCCTAATTACAAGAGTTCCGCTTTGTGGCTATGCATGTCCAGCACCTGCCTAATTTAACAAAATAGATGCAAAGGCATGAATAGATAAGAGAATGGATGGGAAGCATGACTTCACAGTCCAATCACCTTAAATATTGACATTTCACAGCTGCAAAACTTTCCAACTGAATTGTTTCAGGTTCTCTCCACATTCTTACTCCATGGCTTAAGACACTTCAATGCAGTTTATATCAAGTTATACTAGCTGGTGTTTCCTGAATTTATTGAATAATATTCTTAAATCAGTTCCATGTAATGGCTAATTTTTTGAATCACTTTAAATTCAGCTTGTACTCTTTCACTAAAAAGTAATTTGCAGCAATAATATCACTCAGTAAGAGTGACAGAAAACAGTAAAAATAACTTTTCTGGCTAAAGATAGGTCCTGCTCCCTAATCTCTAATTCTCCAAGTATCATGGGTTTATCAAAAGTATTCATTTTATCTAGACTCATCTTTATTTCTGCAATCAAACATAACTTAATTAACTGACTAGTCCATCCTGTTTTCTTATAGTCCTGGGAGTCAAATCCAGGGACATGTGATAGTATAGTAGGAAACCCTGACTCTCCCATCTAGTTGGATAACAAATGATCCCCACTCCCAGGAAGTGTAAACTCCACTTCCTATTATTTGTCATGATATGTGCACTGACAATAAAAAGGAACATATAAAATACTATCGAACAGAAATAAGCACAGCACTGAAAACACTGACAAGTAGGGTCTAGACACTGTGACTCTCAGTGCTCAGGCAGCAGATGACAGAACAAAGGGACAAACTGTCAAAGTCACCCAGCTTTGCCTTTCTAGTGTCAAAACAGCCATAATACACAAACACATGAATGTGGCTCTAGCCTAATAAACCCTTCCTTCCTTGTGCTGACATTCAGATTCACATAATTTCCATTTAATAATATTGTTTTTATTATCCTCAACACACACACAGACACGGGCAAGGGTGGCTGTCAAGAATAACTGAAAAGGAATACCTAAATGCTCAGAGTCAGGAAGTATAGCAAGTCACAAACCAGCTAATAAAAAAGAAACATACCACTATATATATCAGGTCAAAAATATTGAACACCAAAAATAAGAAAATGTTAAACAACAGTCAGAAAGGACACACACTATCTGTACTATACAGATGAGGTAGAAAAGCTAACAATGTGTTTCTTAGCAAACAAAGATGAAAGCTAAGAGATAACAGAATAGATTAGAAATGTAAACACACACACACACGTTACAACTGACATGTAGATTGATGAGAAATTTCTTGTTCTGATAAGAAAAATGTGAAATTTGTATGTACTAGTTCAATTATAATTTTTAGAATCCCTGCATTGACCTATAATTTCAATCTGCTGTGATTTCAACTGCAATGAGTTAAGTGGGAAAAAATTGTTTTGCTGTTAGCACATATTGTATCAAATAATGGGTCTTGTGACCCATTTTCCTACATGTATGCAACACACACACCCCATTATTTTCTCATGCTGTCCACTCACCCTCCTCTTCCCTCCTCTAATATGCTTCTTTCCACTTTCCTTTCACTAAATGGAATATCTCAGCACCCATTGGTATTTTGGTTCATTTTAATTTTATTTTAATTTTATTTCATTTTCATACATATAGCAAGATTCTACTCTTCTCTGCTGATAAATAATACCGTATTCTTCATACATAAAACACTTGTATCTGCTTCTCCACTCACAGACACCTAAGCTGAATGTTAACTTGTTTATGTATGAAGTGTATGGATATTTTTGAGTCATTACCAGCATTTGTTGGGTATTTTTTTCTTCCTTTCTTATTCTAGGAGATGGTTAATTAGTGTTTTCTTTCAGTGATAATTTAGTAACTATTACACTTGAGTAATAATTATCAAATTGTTCCACAGTCTTCCTTAGACAAGCTTGACAGTATCTATGAAAAGGCTTGGTGTCTTGGCTTCAAGAATGCAAACTGAAGCTGTAGTGCCATCCTGTGGCTGACATGTTTATTGCATGTTTTCTGTTTTTGTTTTGGGTTTTGGTGGTGGTGGTGGTGGTGGTGGTGGTTTGGTTTGGGTGTATTTGGTTTTGGTTTTGGGTTTTTTTTGTTTTGTTTTGTTTTGGTTTGGTTTGGTTTGGTTTTTTTTTTTTGGTTGGTTGGTTGGTTATTTTTCGTCATTTCGTTTCGTCCCATCTTTTAGTTACAAAGTAACGGGCTTCATAATCTCATTTCCACGGATATTAACACGGCTCCCTGCTGCAGCATGGTTCACAGACATCAATATGCTCTCCTGTGGTAACCCTGATCAACATGGACTTGCACGGCTGCATTGGCCACCAATACCAACACGGCCCTCTGAAGGATATCATGCTGACGTTGATGTTCAGAACTGCCACAGGAGACCTTGTTGATGTCTGTGGTTTCTGGTGACACTGAAGGACATGTTGATGTCCATGATCCATATAGGGACCGTCCATTGTTCCCGGTTTGTGCAGCCATGGAAAACCGTCTGGAAGTCCATGATCTGTACTGTCACCGGTTGTTACACGGGCAGGAAACATCCCTCGTAGTGGTGTGGATGATTCCGTACTCATATGAGAGACACTGAAGGTTTCTGTAATAACTTCCCCCTTACACACAAAGATAAAATAAGTCTAGATAGGAAGCCATTGTGTGGAAAGCCCTTTAAAATTGTGATAAAGTGTCTCTCCAAAGAAAATGTGCTCCAAAAAGCCAGTTCAAGCACTAGGGATAAATCCTGGTCCCACTGTCAGTGGCTCCACAAACTGCCAAGCCACACAATTGTCACCCACATTCAGAGGGCCTAGTTTGGTCCTATGCAGCATCTCCTGCTGTCAGTCCAGAGTCAGTGAGCTCTCACTCACCCTAGATGAGGGTCCTGCCTCAAAGTGGTATGCCAGACTTTGTTGATTCCCAATGGGAAGCCTTACCCTCTCTGAGGAGTCGATAGGAGTTGGGTGGGGAGAAGGTGGAAAAAGCAGAAGGAGGGGAGAGAATGGAAACTGGGATTGCTATGTAAAATGAGAAAATTGTTTTAAAGTTTAAAAAAAAGTTAAATGATGCTGGAGTGTAGCTCTTCACAGTTGTTGGCTTCTGGAGGTGAGAGGGAGAGAGTGGGAATGGACTCAGTTATCTTTAAGGGTCTGGCCACTGGGAGTTTGAGCATGATCCAGTGAGTATATGGGCAACACAATTTGTTTTTGGTGTGTTGGGGTAAGGGCTACAAGAATAGAGGATGGACCTGGGAGGAAAGGGAATCTAGTGTGATCGGGTGTATTGCATGAAATTCCTAAATAATCAATAATAATATTACGTTGGGAAAACAGTCAAATCGCATTTCCATATACACTTTGTTTTTGTTGAACTATCAGGAGCTAGAGGGGCTCTCTCTGTAGGTTTGATTTGCAATTCCTTGGTGGCAAGCAAGGTAAATACTTTTCATATCTTTTGTCTTCATATACTTTTGTGAACTCTATTCATCATTTGCCCACTTACTGAATGATTGGCTCTTTAGCTGTCAATATTTTTGATTCTTTATTTACTCTGGATATTAACCTTCTCCAGGAAAGTGGCTGCCAAATATTGTCTCCCATCTTCTGGACTCTCTTCTGTTTCCTTTGCCCTTCAGAAACTTTAGGACTCCATGTAATACGACATGCCTCTTCTTGTTATTACTTCCTAAGCTGTACCTGTATTTTAAAGTGTTCCCTCTAGAGTTTCAGAGTTTTATATTAAGTGTTAACTTTTATAGGGTGAGAAAGCAATCTAGTTTTGTTTTTCTACATGGGGACAAAATGCTGTCTTTTCTCCAACATAGATATTTCTAAACCTTTTACACCTTTATTGAAAACCAGAAGCATTTGGTTGGTTTACATTTCTGGATGCTCTAATCTATGTGTGTATGTGCCTGCTCTTACCCAAAACCATGCTGGTTTCCTTACTATGACTTTGCAATGTATTTTGAAATCAAAGGATTTGATCTATCCAACACTGTTGCTGTTTCTCAGGACTGTTTAAACTATTTGGGGTCTTTTGTGAGTAAATTCTGTGTGAATTGTTTTCTCTATTTCTGCAAAGAATGTTACTGGTAGTCTGAAGGAGAATTTATTGATTTGATAATTTGGTTTTAGTAGCATAGCCATTTATCACTATACTAATTATGCCAATCTATGAATGAGAAGTCTTTTCTTATGACAATATAAAAACTGATGGAGGGTTAGATGTAGCTCATGACCTATAGTTTTCAAATACCCTAAGAACATGAATCCAGAAACTAAAATACACAGGCTTTGATACTGATCTTGTCGATTATCACTCCAGGATACTAGGCCATTTGCTTACAATCTCTTGTGCTTTAGTCTCTCCTTCCATAAAGAATGGCAATCATATTCCTGCTTAACAGCTACAGCTCGATTGGGAGAGTTCTTGACTCCATGAGTGTAAATCAGTAAAGAATGATTCCACGAGCACTATAACTTCAATAGAATTGTAAGTCATTAAGGTGGCATGACAGCATGGTGTTTAAATCAGTAGGGTAATAAATATAATAGAAATTAGAGCAAAGAAAAGAAAACTTGATGATGATGATGAAGATGTAAATGTAGCAAGAAAAGACATTAAAATGTTAACTTGTTTGAACACAATTTTGTGAACTATAATACATTAATTTTAGGGTGTTGGGATAAAGAAATAGTTCAATCTGTATATTTTGGCAGTCATAAAAAGCATAAACAACAAGGGAAAATGGCATGTAAGACAAATCAATAAAAAGACTTTTATAAGGGAACAGAATTAAGTGAAGGAGAGTCACTTCTTTGTCTTAGAAATTGAAGTCTCCCAACAATACAAGTCATCAGAGTTGGTACAAAGCAAAGTTGATTGTCCAGTGGAATTCTACTGCTGCTCTGGACAGCAGCCACTCCATAAACCTGCAGAGAGCTGGATCTTGTGATTCAGAGGTGGCCTCTTGCCAAGCTAAGCTCATCAGGAGGTTTAGTTCTGCTGCCTGTGCCATTACCCTCTCCATACCTGATTCTGTCTATACACCTAAGGTCCCCCCCAAGGCCCCATGTAGGCCACTGGGAGTCTCCATCTTCTGCACTCCCTGTGCAGCAGAGTAGTTAATTAACAACTTTTTAATGAGCTCATGGATAGTAACTGCTCATTAATAAATTGATTAGTCTGCAGCTCCAGAGACTAAGGAAATTGAGACAGGAGTCAATGACAACAGCTCTTGGCCAAAGAGTAAGTGCATCAGAATGAAAAGAAAGAACTTTTCTTGGCATACTCCCAGACTTTTACTGTTTGACCTCTAGGGTCCTTGCAGCTCCCAGAGATTGTAATTCTGAAAATGTAGACCTGGAGGGACCAGGGCCTTGGTGGGATACAGAGAAAACAGAGCCTAGTGATCCCAGGTTTGCAGCAGCTCTTGGACTAGAGAGACACTTGAGGAAGTCAGATACCCTTCAGGGTTTCTGGGATGCTTTGGAAATAAGATGTTGCTCTTGGAACTGTTTAATATCTTGTCTTCTGTATCTACAGATGCTCTTGTTGTTTTCCCTTAATATCCAAGTACAAATTCCTTGTTTCCTATGTCCTTTTAGACTGTATTCTAGGGATTCACTAGCTTCTTTCCTCTTTTGTGCACATTCCTCGGATACCCCATCCATTCTCAGGGTTGCAATGAATCATCCCTAAAGAGATACGTCTCAGACACTGGCTTTTATTTCCCACAAAGATCAGTAGTGGGGCCTACTACTACAGTAATGCTGTAGGTTTATACATTCCTTAATCCACTCTCTGTAACTGCCTTGAATTCTTTCTAAATTTGCATATATCAGTCATTATCATGCATAAACCCATTATCTCTTCCTTCATCTTCAGAATTAAACTAATATTCTTTGTCACAAAAACTTATTCACAGTTCAGTTCTGCCTTCTTTTTTATTACATTTCTTATTACACCCCTCCATTAGTTGAATAAGCTGTCGATTATTGTCATTCCACAATTACAGCATTGGTAATTTATCAGGTTTCTTCTTTTTCCAAGGGAGTAATATTAGTTAAAGGCATTAACTTGTAATTGATGCTAAATATGGGCTACATCTGTGTAATGCCCTTAACAAGGATGGACAGAAAGTACAGAAGAGGACAAAGTAATAAATACCAGAGTCTAGGTTGAAAGCTGTGAACACTTACCCCCAAATACTGTGTTCTTTGTAATATATCTTATTCGGCACTAATATGCAAAGACTAACAGGAAGGAGGAAAGGAAATAATAGTGACTGATAGGGGATGTCAAAAGTCTTCAGGTGTGTCAGAAAGAGAAAATGTACTGAAGCCATTAAATGCAAGTAGATGAACTATTAATATATACAAAGAACTATTTCTCTGAGGTCATGGAACCTGAAAAGATGTGTTTATTTTATAAATAACACTACTTGGAACAGAATGGTTCTTCAATGAAAGTATATTTTATTATCACATTTTTGTGTCTTTTCTCAGCTCTTCTGTCTATAGGTCCATCTTCCCTTCTCCCCCCGCCCCCACCACCCCGCAAAATTGCTGCTATCTTCTTCTTTTTTTAAAAGAGCATTTTTTTTATTATATCGATCCCAGTTCCCTCTCCCTCTTTCCCATGCCCCCAGATCCCCCCTCCCATCCCATCCCCCACCACCACTGCACAGGGAGGGTGATTAGGCCCTTCCTTTTATCCCATCTGCCCTATCCCAAGATGACCCTAACATCTTCAACTCTGTTTTCCTTTCTATGACTGCAATTACACTTGGCAAATCTAAGCTCATCTTCCTTTATGTACATCATTTTTCATATATCTTATATGATAGATAATATGCATTAATTACATTGTGCTACATTTCATAGATACAGAGGATACAGTGTGTGAAGCTTATCAATGTATCTTTATTTCTAACACTAAATTTAGTGTAACTCCAACTCCAGAAGGTGTGATCCACTCTTCCAGACACTATGAATAGTACACTCACATACACACATAAGCACGTGTTTAAAAAATAAAAATCTTGGAGGCTGCGTCTGGCTCCCGCTCTCACAGCCATTGCAGTACATTGAGCTCCATAGAGATAGCGCCGGGACAAGCGCAAGCTGGACGGGCACTGGGCGACTCTGTGCCTCGCGGACGAAAATCAACTGAACATGGGCAAAGGAGATCCTAAAAAGCCAAGAGGCAAAATGTCCTCATATGCATTCTTTGTGCAAACTTGCCGGGAGGAACACAAGAAGAAGCATCCGGATGCTTCTGTCAACTCAGAGTTTTCCAAGAAATGCTCAGAAAGGTGGAAGACTATGTCTGCTAAAGAAAAGGGGAAATTTGAAGACATGGCAAAGGCGGACAAGGCTCGTTATGAAAGAGAAATGAAAACCTACATCCCCCCCAAAGGGGAGACAAAAAAAAAGTTCAAGGACCCCAATGTACCCAAGAGGCCTCCTTCGGCCTTCTTGTTCTGTTCTGAGTATCGCCCAAAAATCAAAGGAGAACACCCAGGCTTGTCCATTGGTAATGTTGCAAAGAAACTAGGAGAGATGTGGAACAACACTGCTGCAGATGACAAGCCGCCCTATGAAAAGAAGGCTGCCAAGCTGAAGGAGAAGTATGGAAAGGATATTGCTGCTTACAGAGCTAAAGGGAAACCCGATGCAGCGAAAAAGGGGGTGGTCAAGGCAGAAAAGAGCAAGAAAAAGAAGGAAGAGGAAGATGATGAGGAGGATGAAGAGGATGAGGAAGAGGAGGAAGAAGAGGAAGACGAAGATGAAGAAGATGATGATGATGAATAAGTTGGTTCTAGCGCAGTTTTTTTTTCTATAAAGCATTTAACCCCCCTTTACACAACTCACTCCTTTTAAAGAAAAAAATTGAAATGTAAGGCTGTGTAAGATTTGTTTTTAAACTGTACAGTTTCTTTTTTTGTATAGTTAGCACACTACCGAATGTGTCTTTAGATAGCCCTGTCCTGGTGGTATTTTCAATAGCCACTAACCTTGCCTGGTACAGTCTGGGGGTTGTAAATTGGCATGGAAATTTAAAGCAGGGTCTTGGTGCACATCACAAATTAGTTATATATGGGGACGGTAGTTTTTTTTTTTTTTTTTTTTTTTTTGGTTTTCTTTTTTTGTTCTGGGTTTTTTTTTTTTTTTTCTCCATCTTCAGTTGTCTCTGATGCGGCTTATACGAAGATAATTGTTCTGTTAACTGAATACCACTCTGTAATTGCAAAAAAAAAAAAAAAAATTGCAGCTGTTTTGTTGACATTCTGAATGCTTCTAAGTAAATACAATTTTTTTATTTAAAAAAATTAAAAATCTTGCCAACACTTTATACTCCTCTCCCAAAGACAACAACTACTATTAACTTCTTAGAGATTATGTCTGAGATTTTCTAATAGTAAGGTTTGTTTATGTATTGATGGTTTTCTTTTTATGAAATATATACAAGTGTGTTGCAGCTATGCCTATATATCGTTCTTCAGCTTTACCCTTTACATTTTTATTTATTGCTGTTGTTCTGGGTGTAAAGTGTGGGTTGAGGTCAAAGAGCAATTTTATGGAGGTGAATCTCTCCATCCACTTTTACATGGTTTCTCGAAATTGAGATTGGTTCATAAGGCTTCCCCAGAAAGTGATTTTACCCCCACTGAACCAAATCACTGGCCTGTTTTCTTGACTATTTAAAAACAGAGATTTAAAAGAAATGATAAGTTTAAACTTACAGAAAAGGTGTGGTGGTATAACAAATTGTAACAACACAGACGCTCCTGCTGTTCACACCTATGTTAAAGTCACTGATTTAGTCCCATATCCTTAGTTTTCATATCATTCTTTCTGTTCCAGGGTCACATCTAGGATACCCCTTCATATGAAGCCACTGTGTCTTACTAAGGTTCTCTTGGCTGTGCCAGTTTCTAAAGACTTCTCTTAAAGAATTCTAAGCACATACTTTGAAAAATGCCCATGTTCAGGATTTGTTTTGCAGTCTTTCATATAACAAGACTTGGTTTATGACTTTGAAAAGGTGAATTACAAGATGGAAGTACCATTGTCATCACATCCATCAAGGGCACATCATATTAGGGCTGTTGATCACCCAGTGGAAGAAGTGCTTATCAGGTGTCTGTTATAAAGTCTCATACACACACACACACACACACACACACACACAAACAAACAAACACACACAAACACACACACACACACACACACTGTACTGTTCATGGGAAAAGCCACTGTTCTGGGCCACCAGTCAAAAAAGGTTGGAAATTTGGCTGAAAATGTGGCTGGGTATACCTCTTGCCACACAAGGCTTGAATTCCAATCTCCAGAACCCATGTAAAGCTTCATACAGCAGGACACTTCTTTAATCTCCTACTATGAAATGTGAGGAGGAGACAGGAGAATCCTAGAGGCTGGAAGGCCAGCTAGCAGAAAACAACAAGGAGACCTTTCTTCAAACAACATGAAAAGTAAATTCCAACATCTAAGGCTGTCCTCTGATTCCCTCACATGCATCATGGCATCATACCTCTGCACACACTATACACATACATCTCACACACACACACACACACACACACACACACACACACACACACATACGCACACCCCATAAACCCAAAGTATGAAGCATTATAGTCTAACACTTGTGTCAACATAAATACTTTGGAATCTTTCTGCAGGAGAAATGTGTTAATTCTCCTCATTTCATTTTATTTCCTTACCCAATCATGCATTTATATCAATATACACTCATGAATTTTAATCTTCATTATTATCTATTACTACTATGATTTTTTCCTAAAATTATTACAGCTTTGCCTATTGAAAGCTATTTGGGGGCATAGAGGTGGCTCAGCAGTTAAGAGCACTTGCTGCTTTTCTAGGGTACCCAGGTTTATTTCCTAGCACCCACACTGAGCATCTCACAACTGTTCCAGGGTCTCTAATTCCTTTGAACTCCATCAGATCCTGCACTCATGTACACATACATATACACACATAAACATACACACAAATAAGAAAGATAAATCATTTAAAGTGCTATTTTTTAAAGTTCTTGGACATCTACAATCTATGCCTCTTTGACATGACCCAGTAATGACCCCTTTTTTCTTTCCTTTTTATATTTAATATTTTAAAAATTACTAATTCCTTGATTAATGTATATAATATGTATTTTATTATATTCAGCAATTTCTTATCTCTTCCACTTATCTCCTATGAAATATTTATTATGCAAAGATATGTTGTATTTGTTTAACTATGTAAAAATATGTTGCAATTTTATGTTGCAGAATATTTGTTTAACTAGGTAAAGATGTGTTGCATTTGTTTAATTATGAAAGATGTATTGATATTTTACCTTGCCTGCCTAAGGTACCTGACTGGATTAGTAAAAAGCAGAATGGCCAATAGTGAGGGAGCAGGTATAGGAGGAACTTCTGGGCAAGGAGAGTAAATAGGAGACAGAATTTAGACTCAAAAAAGGAAAGAAAAAGAGATGCCAGGGAGAAGGGAGGGGCTAGACAGACAGGCATGGGAGAAGCAGGAAAGTATAACATACAGAATGAAAGAAACATAAAAAGGCCTGACCCAAAATATAGATGAATAGAAACATGTTAAATTAAGTTAAAAGAACTAGTGGGACAAGCCTAAGCCAAGGTTGAGCATTGATGATTAATAATAAGTCTATGTGTCTTTATTTGGGAGCTAGTTGGCAAATCAAAGAAAATTACAAATACAGGTTTCCTCTCACTGCTCCTAGATGCCTTCTTCTTCCCAATAAATGTCTTTCTATGTTTTTAATGACCCACTTACTTTAACTAGAGTGACTTACATAGGCATGAGTGCAAGGTTACTTATGGGAACATGGGCAACTTACAGTGGCTACAGTGCTGAAAAGAATCATTCTTATCTCCTCCATCAGCCATTAATATGCAATAGCTTCTAAGCTGGGTATAGCCTGATAAGCCCTTACCACTTATTCTGGAATGTTGAGAATCTCGATCATGTGCAAATATTATACGTACAATATCAGATTCTAAGTTCATGAATGTTGTGGCCATGTTATAATGAGAAGACTGAATTTCACTGTACTCCTCCACATATTCTATCTCTTATATTCTTTCTACTTCAGGTTCCACAATGTTCTCTAAGCCTTAGTGGGAGGAAGGTGATATAGACATAATATTTAGGGATGAGAACGAAATCTTATTCTTAGTACTTCAACCAGGTATGGACCTCAGCATTAATTTCTGTCTACTGAACAAAAATTATCTGGCCATAGCTAAGAGTAGTTGTAATATATTGGTATAAACATAAACATAAGAGCTAGAGAGATGGTTCAGCAGTTAAGAGCATATATTGTTCTTGTAGGAGACCTAGGTTCTGTTTCTAGCATCCACACACTGGGTTACAACTGTCTGTATCTCTAGTTCCAGGAGATCTGATAGCCTCTTCTGTCTTACAAGGATAACAGACATGCACATAATACCTATCTACTTTTAGGCAAAACACTCATACACATAAAAAATTAAAATAAAATATACATTTAGAAAGCAGTTTCATAAGCTCATTTAAGAAAACAATACTAGTTGGTGTCCACATTAGGCACAGGTATTTTCTCCAGCCATGTTTCTTTGAACCAGGCTTACAGTACCATGAATAAATTTCTATCTGTAGATTAGGACTCAAATCCAAGCAGATTATGAGTGGTTACTGCCATAACAATTATACCACTATTTTATCAGTGGACACATCTTGCCTGGAAGGTCAGTATTGTAGCATGAATGTCCTCTTCCAGTAGCCTGCACAGCACTTTGCAGCACTATGAAGACATGCTTGCCAGGTGGGAAATTGCAGTTAAATTCCAATTTGAATTCCCTGTGTTCTTCAATCAAAGTGTGAAGTGTCTTCAGCAAAATGTTACTGTCTGTGGTGGTTTAAGACAAAGTCCCCCAAAGGGAGTGGCATTATTAGGAGGTGTGGCCTTGGAGAGTAGGTGTGGTCTTGGAGGAAGTATATCACTGTGGGGGCAAGTTTTGAGGTCTCTTTTGATCAAACTTCACTCAGTTTGACACTGAGGCTACTTACAGTTTGCTTCTGTTATAGACAGCACCAAGTCTGCCTACATGTCTACATGTCCTGCCATGATGATAATGGATTGGCCCTCTGAAACTGTAAGCAAGTCACCTCAATTAATTGTTTTCATTATAAGAGTTAGTGTGGTCATGATGGCTCTTCCCAGCAACAGAAACTCTAAACACTGTCTAATTATGATGTGTGACCAGGAGCACTATCAATAGTCTGGATTGTTTGGGGTGCTTCTGGGGTGTCCTTCACCAACAATACATAGGAATATATTCCACTCTTGGCCCCTTTTGTTTAGTATCCTATGGCTTCTTGGAACAATGTTGCCTACCCATGTATGGTATTTCCTTTGAGAATCTTTTTTTATTATATTTTTAATAATCACACAAAGTAGTGGTATTCCTATGGCATTTCATTTACCATTAATGTTAGTTAATACTATTTTCTACCCTCTCTTCTCCTCCAAATTCTTACTTCTATTCCTGCTTAGACTTTTCCACCCCCAGTTTATGTCCTCTACTTTCACATAAAGCATGTTATATTTCATTTAGTATTTTTTCAGTGTTTGCTTTCTGGACTATCAGAGGATCCAAGTTCATGTCACAATTCCTACTCAATCCTGAAAACAGCCAGCACTTCAAAGAACACCAATTCCTTTCTTAGAAAGAAGATATTAGAGAAATCTGAGTATTAAGTTGTGGTTGTTTGAATAAGAATGACCCTATAAGCTCATATATTTGAATGCTTAGTCACCAGGAAATAGAACTGTTTGAAAGAATTAGAAGGATTGGGAGGTGTGGCCTTATTAGAGGAGGTGTGGCCTTGTTGGTAAAGGTGCATTCGGGGTGGGCTTTGAGGTTTCAAAGGCTCACACTAGGCTTCTTCATTGTCTTCTGTCAATGGATCAGGATGTGGTTCTCAGCTACTTCTCCAGCACCACATGTGTCACCATGTTCCCACCATGATGATAACAACAGAATAGTGACTAAGATCTAGGTCTTCATCTTAATTTTGACATATTAATATATTTTATAGTCAAAATTTATAATTTATAAATGTTCCTTTTGGTGGATTTAAGATAGTGTCTATATTGCTTTGAAATTTAGTGGTGCATTTATTTGATACTGAAATTTAGAACACTATTAGGAATTTTGCATTCTGTAGTAAAATGACTTTAATTCTGCCTTGTCTGGTAGACACCAAATGGCAGATGACACAGGTATAACATAACCCCAAAGATTCAGGAGGGATAGTGGCTTCTACAAAGGCCTTCTGGGCCAATTTAAATTTCTGTTTCCGGCCAGACAGGAAATGTTGAAGGCAAGGCCAAAGACAAGGAATGGATCCCAATCATCAAGCTTACCCACATAGACAAGAACTTAAAGCTCAATTCCCTACCCTCTGTGCCCATCAAGAAATTTGAGATTATTGGCTATTTCTTGTGGATCTCCCTCCAGGATGAGATTTTTAAGATTACACCAGTGTAGAAGTAGATTCATGCTGGCCAAAAGACCAGGTTCAACGCCTTTATTGCTATAGGTGTTACAAGGGTCACAGTGAATATTATGCCATTTTCTCCATGTGAAGGACCACCACCTTGACCAAGCTCTCAGTGTTCCTGTGCAGAGAAGCTAATAAGAAAAGAATATAAACAATTACTACACTGACCTATACAAGGTGACAGTCCACTGTGGCTCACCTTATCCAGGACCTAACAGCACTGGCAACACAGATGCTGCTAATGGCTAGTATGGATGACTCCTCACTTCAGCCAGGGGTTATATTGCTAAACTGAACAACTTCATCAAGATTCTCATGCCATCTTCAAGACATATAGCCACCTGGCTCCTGACCTTTGAAAACATGATCATCATGGTTTCCTGTCAGGAATTCACCCACTATCTTGTAAAACCTACACCAGGATCTCTGAGCATAGGAACCTAGCTCTAGCTATAGCTACAATATAGGACTTTTATACAAGAAAATAAAATATATATTTTATACAAGAAAATAAGCATATATAAAAAATGTAATTCTGTATATTTCTGCCTTGAATTGTTGACTAGCCTCTTCAGATTGAATAGCCTGGAGTAACCTGAACAATTAGGAATCAAGGACTTTGCCTCCTTATTCCTAGAGAATATCAGCATAGAACAGGATAACTAAAAATGGTTAATCTAAGATTAAGACCTATATATTTGGGATCTTTTTCCTTTATAGTCTTATATCTCTTATGTCCTAGACTTCTAGAAGCCACTTGGTCTTATTTACTGCTAGTCTACCTGAAGATCCCACTAAATATGGACTAAGATCACTTGGTGGTGTGCTTACATGCCATACATGATGTGCTGGTTCAACCCCCAGAACTGTACACATTAAGCATGGTGGTCTACAACCATGATCTACAAGTCATGACAAAAGGATAAGAAGTTCAAAGTCATCCTCAACTACATAGTGACTTCAAGGCCATCCTGGACATCATAAGAGCCCATAGATAGATAGATAGATAGATAGATAGATAGATAGATAGATATATGTGTACATTATACATGTTTATAAACTGTTACCTGTTTTAATAAAGATATGCCATTTTATTTCATCATATTATCACTTCTTTCAAATGAGAAAATTATCTTTAATAAAAATGGAAACTGAAACTCAGAGAGTTTAACAACAGTGCTAAGCATCACAAGCAGAGAGTCCTGGATCTTGGGTTAAATTTAAGACATTCAGCTGCAGGCTGGTACACACTGATGATGCTTCTCTTCACTAGAGTTTGGTTTTCTTTCTTGGACCTTATCCTGTTGGTAGTGAAACTTCAACACATCCACAAAGGACAATGGATTCAAGAAAGGTCAGGTCCCATGGAGAATAAAAGAAAGTATAGTAATACCTGGGGGAAACCAAGGTTCCAATCCCTTGATCTAAAACCAAGAACAAAAGAGACACAGCTGAGGACAGCTAAAGCCATGGATTTTCTGTGGTTTTCTTCAGCTTCTCTTGGTCCTGTAAGTACAGTGTAGTAAAAGAAGCATCTCTTAACAGTTTCTTCAGCCTTCTTCAGCTGTATCTCATTTAACATTTTTAAGTATTAAGAGAATAAGTATTGGTAAATGCATAGGAAGGAAGACAAATGGAATGAATTTATTATTGGTTATGCTACTTAAATATTGTCACTGATTCTATGATTTTAACCAACAAATATGCAAAATTTTTATATAAATTTCCAGTCTTCTTAAACAAAACTTGTCTTATCAATTAACTGTAAGATATCACCATATATGATGTCTTCATAATTACTATTGCCTTGTCATTCATTTTTAGTTAGCACTCAAAGTGATGAGCTCCATCAAACAGTACCTCTTTTGAAATGCATTCAAAGCTTATTGTTATTCTAGATCTGACAGATTTTTTTAATTTGGTATAAAATTATGTTCATTTTATATGAATAAGTAAGTATGGTAATTTTGTGGAAGATATGACAGCAAACCGATATGATGAAGATATTTCCAAATATCCATTCATCCCCTCATCATAAAAGATTCCTTCACAATGCTACTTGTTGCCATTGGGTAAAACATGACACTTTAAAGATATAACCTACTTTGCATTTCTTGTTTTATCACTTGAGATTAGGGTTAAGGCTACCTGCATGCATTTCCAGTAAGTGGGGCAAAAAAGTCCAGAATATCCCTTCTCCCAAGGATAATAGCTTTAAAAAGTTACATACAATACCACATAGGATGGCAAAATTTCCTTAAAAATGGATGACAGTAAGAAATGTTCTCTTTTTCCCATGACTTGTGATTTATAAGGGTGTTTTAATTTATTTTGAATTGTATAATTGTTTTTCTAATCAAGGTACTGAACCAACTTTTCCTTATTCTTCCCCTAAAATTAATTAAAATAAAATACAGATCAGTTTATTATAGAAGTCACTATGTAAATTTTTTAATTCATCACTTGTATGACAGCTGGTTTTAAGAAGAAAGAAGGTTTCTACTTGAGAATTTCTGCTACATTATTGATCCTTCTACTATTTTATAAGACTTAAGACATTACATGCTTCAGGAAAATCTTTGATCAGTTTAGCCATAATAATTCTTTTTTTATTTATTTTATATAACCAAGTCCATTTAAATGAAAACAAACATTTATAGACAATATTTGGGAATTTAGGGGTCATTCTTTCCAAACTACTTCCTGCTGATAAGGGGCACTGTCATGGGGGATTCGAAGAAGATTCAGAAATCCTGGCTGTAGTCTGTAAGGCTGCTTTGTCCAGCTGTTTTGAATGTAGGATCACCTGGTACTCTGTTTCAGGTGGTCTGGCTTGATCAAACCACATTAGTCTGGAAGGAATCCACATCTTTTCATTTTCTGTGGAAACAAAAATAGAAATCCTTTTCCCCAGTAACTTGTCCTTGAACTTAAATATTTGGAGTCAAAGCATTTTTTTAATTTAATTTATTATTTTATATGTCGATGCCAGTTCCCTCTCCCTCCCTCCCTCCCAACTTCCCTTCCTTCCTCTCTTCTTCCCTTCTTCCTTCCCTCCCTTTTACCCTCTCTTCCCTCTCACATGCACTCTAACCACCCTCCCCTCCCATCCTCCCACCCCAATTCCATATGTAGGGGAATGTCATCCAGTAGGGGTCATGTAGGTCTGACAGGTCATGTGAAGTAGGGACTAGGGCTTCTCTCCTATCTCTAGATTAAGGCAGTTATCCCTCCATGGGGGATGTGTTCGCAAAGTCCTTTTGTGCTCCAGGGATACATCCTGCTCAGTCCTTCTTAGCCATAATAATTCTATGACAACAATATTCTGATCCTTTGTAGATGCTTTGGAATTTTAAAGGAAGCCTTGATCTTCACATTATCCATCAATAACATTAAGCTTTCTTCATTGAGTTTTTCTCCTGCTTTAGAATCTGCTGATAATGAATACTCATGAGAAAGGTAAGCATACAGCCTGCTTTCCTTGCTTCTGCACATACAGCTTTTACCCCTCTCCTTCATTCTCACTATACCACTTGGTCTTACAATTGTCAGTGACCTTTCTCCATGATGTGTATGACCATGTCATTCCATGCTCCAAAATTCAGGTGTCGTCTTCATTTACAAAGTAAAAGTCCAAATTTGTTAAAATGGAAAAAAAAACCTCAAAGTATAAAATATCCAACAACATTATTTTTGCTATTTACTGTCAAAATGCTGATTTGGTGTGTTTTTTAACCAGTTTGTTTGCTGTGTCTTATTTTTGAGACAAGTTTTACTCTCTAGCTTAGGTTAGCCTGGAACTCATTGGCGTTCCAGATTGACCTGTCACTCATGGTCATTGGCCTCCCATATGCTGGGATTACAAGCATGACCAACTACACCCCGACTCTAAACTTCTCTCTTTCATTATTCATAATGTTTTTCTTTTAGATTTTTTTCTTGTGATTATTCCCTAACTGTGTCTAGTTTAATAACTTTCATTTTCCAACTTTATTTCATCATTTTTTTTCTTTAGAAATTAATATCCTAGATTGCAGCAATGGTACTATGGAAAGAGCTCATTGATAATCAGCAAATTTAGGACCAAATAATAGAGCTAGAATACAACTAGGTTTAGGGAACCTTCTGAACATGTTGATGTTAATGATATGGGTTCTCTTCATTGTCTTTGCCTCTATCTTTGTTGCGATTATTTTTAGAAATTCCATTAATTCTCTGAAGCATGAATGAACAAGTCCTCAGGTAAAAGTAGAATTCTGTAACAAGACTCTCTCTCAGAAAAGAAAAAGAAAATATGTCCTTATGTTGCTTCTCCACAATTTCTATGAGGTCAGTGTGATCAACAGGAAATAAATTTCAGGGAGATAGGACACATAAACTGGTCTCAATAGAGACTAGCATACCACTCACCTCTCAAAGTCAAGACTTATAAAAAGTAGGAAATCATTAGTTTGCCTATGTACTATTACAATTATATTTCTAGAGTTTTAGTAAATGCCTATTTGTGGGGTTGAAATTATCAATAATGAACATATTGCATGTATTCAAAGGTATCACAGCTCCAAAGATATATCCTTCAATGCCCCTTCTACAGACTCAGGGATCTGCCTATGTTTGCCCTTCCTAGGTGTGAATGTGCAAACAGGAAAAAATCCACTTCAGGAGCTCCCTCAGGAATGAATCAGCTTGGGCATCAGAAATTTGTCCTATTCCAACAGATCCTGATTTTTACTCTCTCCCTGAAACTAATCAGTGGTTTGGAGAGGAAAATTCCAGAATCTTATTTGTGCAATCAAGACTCTGTCTTCATGAGCATGCTGAAGATGTATGCCCATATCCATGGCTGCAGGAAACTGGTCAGCAGTAACTGAGTTTGTCCTCATGAGCTTCTCTTCCCTGCCTACTGAAATACAGACCTTGCTCTTCCTGACATTCCTAGCCATCTATCTGGTCACTCTGCTGGGAAACAGCCTCATCATCCTGGTGACATTGGCTGACCCTATGCTGCAAAGCCCAATGTACTTCTTCCTCAGGAACTTATCCTTCATAGAGCTTGGTTTTAACCTGGTCATTGTGCCCAAAATGTTGGGGACCCTGATTGCTCAGGACACAAGCATCTCCTTCCTTGGTTGTGCCATTCAGATGTATTTCTTCTTCTTCTTTGGAGTGGCTGAATGCTTCCTCCTGGCCACCATGGCATATGACCGCTATGTAGCCATCTGCAGTCCCTTGCATTACCCAGTCATCATGAACCAAGGCACACGGGCCAAACTGGCTGCTGCCTCCTGGTTTCCAGGATTCCCTGTAGCCACTGTGCAGACCACATGGCTCTTCAGTTTTCCATTCTGTGCCAACAACAAGGTGAACCACTTCTTCTGTGACAGCCCACCTGTGCTGAGGCTGGTCTGTGCAGACACGGCACGGTTTGAGGTCTATGCCATTGTAGGCACCATTCTGGTGGTCATGATACCCTGCCTGCTGATCCTATGTTCCTACACTCGCATTGCTGCATCCATCCTCAAGATTCCATCAGCTAAAGGGAAGCACAAAGCCTTCTCTACCTGCTCCTCGCACCTCCTCGTTGTCTCTCTTTTCTATGTGTCTTTAAGCCTTACATACTTTAGACCTAAATCAAATAATTCACCTGAAAGTAAGAAATTGTTATCACTGTCCTACACTGTTTTGACTCCTCTTTTGAACCCCATCATCTATAGCCTGAGAAATAATGAGGTGAAGAATGCTCTCAGTCGGACCTTCCACAAGGCCCTGACCCTTAGAAACTTTATCCTTTAAACTATAGACTTTAAAAGGTAATATTGATATTTATTAAATGGAGAGCATATATTTGGATTCATATCTACCTCTTATTGATCTCTGTTGGGATGAGTTCCAGTTTCCAATATGGCTTTTGGAAATCTCAATAGAATAACAAAACACACACACACACACAAATGTAGTTTAAACCTATTATTTCTATCTATACAAAATTCCTTTACCTGCCAATTATGCCTGACAAGTGTGTATATTTATTTTTTTATTTAGTTTCTATTCATTAAATCTGAAATCCACCTAAACTTTGAGGCAAATAAGGCATAAAAGGAGCAGGGAACCTAAGGGAGGTGGACTGTTAGTATTATGAACAGTTGAGGTGGGGTTCTCCTGAGTTTAAAAGGGATTTCCCAGTGGTTATGATGTGCACAAGTCAGAAGTATTGAGGCTGCCCATAATTACCTTCTTCCTAGTCTTGCATTCCTGTACTCCATCTGTTTCATGCTTCAAAATGGAATCTTGAAATTAACAGGCAAATGGATGGAACTTTAAGAAACCATCCTGAGTGAGGGAACCCAGTCACAAAAAGAGGAACATGTTATGTACTCACTCATATATAGATTTTAGACATAGAGCAAAGGATCACCAGCCTATAATTCACACCACCAGAGAAACTAGGATACAAGGAGGAACATAAGAGATTCATACAAGGTCCCTCACAGAAGGGGAGAAGAACAAGATCTCCTGAGCATGTTGGGAGTTGGGGGAGGTAGTGAGTGGAGAGGGAGGAGAAAGAGAGGGGGAGGAGAGAAGAACATGTGGTACCAGGAAGATTGAGTCAGGGGGACAAATAGATGAGAGCGAGAGAGAGAGATACTATAATAGAGGGAGCCATTAATTATAGGTTTGAAGAGAAAACTGAGTCTAGAGAAATGTGCAGAGAACTACAAGGATGTCTCCAACTAACAATCTGAACAACAATAGAGAGGCTACCTTAAATGCTCTTCCCTGATAATGAGATTGATAACTAACTTATATGCCATCATAGAGCCCTCATCTAGTAGCTGATGGAAACAGAAGCAGACACCCACAGTTAAACACTGAGCTGAACTCCTGTAATCCAGCTGCAGAGAGGAAAGAGTGATAAGAAAAGGGGTCAAGACCAGGCTACAGAAACCCACAGAGACGGCTGACCTGAACAAGGGAGAGCTCATGGACCCCCAGACCAGCATTGTACCAACTCAGACCCCCTGAACATGGGTCTCAGTTAGAAGGCCTGGGCAGTCTAAGGGACCTCTGACAGTGGAACCAGGATGTATCTCTGGTGCATGAAAGGACTGTGGGAGCACATTCCCCATGGAGGGATACTCCCTTAGCCTAGAGGCAGGAGGGAGGGCCAAGACCCTACTCCAAATGATTTGACAGATTTTGATGATCCCTCCTGGAAGGCATCACCCTCCCTGTGGAGTGAGGGAGAAATGTGACAGGAGTGTGGTTGGGGACATGGGAGGGAGGGAGGGAGGGAGAGAGAACTGGAATTGATATTGATATGTAAAGTAAATTTATATATATATATATCAAAATGCCCATGCTTTAAACCTTTTCTGTGAACCCATACTTGCTATCCAACCATTCCATCTTGGCAAGGCAGATGAACTTGAAACTACTTACGTTTTGTTGAGCATTTGACATGGGCAAAAGAACAGGACCTATATGCTTTGGGATGAAGTTCTCATCTTCAAATTTCTCCCTATGCATGGACTTCCTGACAGTGTCATTATGGCAAGTAAAATCACTAACACATGAGTCTTGGAATAATTCTGTGAAAAGCAGAACCTTTTATCACCAGGTCCTTTCTCTACATGCTCAGAGTATGAAAGTTTTCTTCTGGAACTTTGTCTACAAACATCTCAAAGGAGATAACCCCCACTCCAGTCAACATCAACCACAATATCAGAGAACACTGGAATTGATCAAAGCTGACAGCAAGTGGCTACAGAGAATGGCAGTATCAAAGCCTTTATATTCTTTATTAACTGGTTCTGTTGGTACATCAACAGTTCAGTGCCAATGATTTCAAGATTCCTTTACTCCTGTATAACACACACTTTGAACATTAGAAAACAGCTAGTTATTTTTACATGGGATCTTAATGCATTAAAAAAGAGGGAAAAACTCATCCTGAATCACAGTCATTTCCTTTTCCTTTGTATAGTTCTGACTCTCCATTTCTCTCATTTAAAAGTCCTGATCCCTCCCCCAGCATCAGTCTCCTCATTTCCATGATTCACTATTTATGCCTTTGAGGCAATGCTAGTTCTTCTAAGCTAGTTAGGATGCATCAAAGAACAGTAGCTCAATAAATCACCATTTTCTTCCCACTGAATTCTTCCCAGAAAGAATGTTCTGAGATTCTATATACACCCTGTCTCACATGTAGATCCTTACACTTTGTGGTATCATAAGTGTCAGTCACCGTAATACATTTATCAAAGCATTAATTAGAGCCTAGCTGATTCCAACGGATCTTCTTTAATCATAGAATTCCTTTTATGACCTCATTGTACTTTATAGATTTTATAGATCTATCATTTCTTTATTTGATCATTTACTATTATAAATCATGCTATCAAGATCAGCCTTTTGCATATGTCTTAAAATTTCTAATGCTGTATCTGACAGATGTAAATATAGAAACTGAATTTCTGGAGCAAAAAATAAATACATGTATAACATCACATAATAGAAATTCAAACCATATAAACAACAGCAATTTTTAGTATGCTTATTTCCTTGAGACTTCATCAGTAATATTTGTTATGAAATAATGAATGTTGATTATTTTCATGTAAAATAAACTCAATGAATTTTTAGTTTAAATGAAATAAATTTTGAAGAATGGGAAAATATGTCAGTGTGTGAGAGAAAATGCACACATTTCATTTGAATTTCTGAGTACACACTCCAGATAATTAACACAGGTAATGCCTTGGTATTCCATTTTTTTCTTGAAAGGTTATCACCATTAGCTTGGACAAATCCATCCAATCTTTTAAAGACCCAGTATGATGTCTCATGCATTATTCTTGTGTACTTATACTCCAAGTTTATCAATAATTTCAATTTTATAAATATTTGTGTTTTTTTTTTTACAAAATTGTCTTCTCTTGAAGTACCTGTAACTCTTTGAAAACTAAAACTTCACAGATGTTTCTGTTTATGCATAGCCAAAGCTTTATATTACACATAACTACACTAAAAACACTAGGAGAATGTGGCTAGAGTTAAAGTCAGAGAAAAAAACATATAACTTCAAATCCAGACTATTGCCACAAATAACAGTTGGCACTTGGATACACAACACAGACTTCCTAGAAAGGCAGATAAGTGAGGCTGGAGGTTGCTGCCATAGGTATTTAACATATACAACAAGTAAAATGAAAATTCTAATGATATTTTCACTAGAACATTTGGTGCTAAGGTAGATGGATATGATAGTATAAATTAATGAAGCATCCTACAGGTGATCATGGAAGACAATGCCATATGCCAGAAGCCAAAACCAAACCAATCAATGGTTGTCCCTACCTATGGATGGAGCCTTAGGAATAGGTACTATTTTTAAGGTTTGTAAAAAAAAAAAATCCATGAAGACTCATAATACAAGTGTTAAATGATAATTAACTCAATGATGGCTGTAATTACTTCACTTGTGCTTATCTTGCCCAAGAAAGACTTTACAAAAGGTGTGTTGCATTTTGTGTTGGGGGAGGGTAACCTCCCCTGTGCATGCAGGTGCATGCATGCAGAGGTGAGAAGAGGTCATTGGATATCTTCCTCTATCAGTCTCTCCCTTGTGCCTTTGAGACAGGATCTCTCATTGAACCATTTTGAATAGGCTGACTGACTAGCAAGCTCCCAGAGTCTATCTGACTTTGGTCCACAGTGTTGGGGTTACAGGCACACACAGCCAATTAATTCTTGCTTTTTGCAAGGGTTTTATGGATTTGAACATAGATCCTCAGATTTGGGCAGTGAGTGAGACAGCCACCTCCCCTGTCTCTGATTTTGTATTATAAAAATGGATAAGCAAATAGGATAGTCCAGATTTGAAAAAAAAAGATTCTGTCTTGAAGTGGTATGAGAATGAATTAACTCAAAACAACTTTTTGAAGAAGAATTGACAAAAAATAATGTTAGAGGGCATGTGGATAATCATGCTACTCAAAAGACGAAGGATGGATGACTCAGGAGAAAGACTGCTTCCTGCAGCAGACCTCAGGAAGGTTGGAGATTAGACACAAACTGTGTAAAACGAGGAGCTTCTGTGTGTTTTCCTTCTTACATCTTCTTCTGCCTGCTAAAACATTGTCCCCCAAAGCGACAGAAATTAAGCTGGCTTGAGGACCCAGAGATGATCGCCACACACCATGTTTTATTTTGGAACTCGTTCCAGAGTCATTAAGTCAAGATGACTTAATTACTAAAGGAATAACTGCATATGGCCAGTACAGTAGAGAAGAGATATACCACAATAAAGCTTCCATTTCATGTGAAATCCTGACATAAGCATGATTCTTCAGGGAACATCGAAGCATAAGCAAACCTTTGTGCTTACCCTGAATCATGACATGGGAGGTGGGTATTTTATTCTCACTTCCCAGATAGCAGGTTTCCAGACACAACAGTCTCAGAGGGTTTTCTTAGGATCCAAGGACATTCTTCTAAATGCACTAGAAAATCTGAAAGTAAAACTTGTAGCAAGTTTAGGAGGTATTATAAGTGTGTTTATTACCTTTTTAAAGTTAAAGCTTCCAGAAACTAAGGAAAGGTTCACAGAGTCTGTAAAATTGGCATAGATAAAGAGTGTAAGGCCTGGAAGATGGGGTGGAGTGCTATAAAATGTTGTCTTCTAGACATGGCATAGGTATTGTGCTAATGGAAGCACAGTGAGTGTGGTAACCTGGACAAGACCTGTACAAGATCAAGACAACAAAATTCCACCATGGGCAGATAAGTACCACTCCATACCAAACCCCTTAATGAGGATGTATTGGCAAATGATAGCTGCTGGGATAAAGAGGATTTTTTTTTTGGAAGCTGTGCCCACAGGTAGGTTTCCTATGCTCATGCAGATGGCCTACATCTATGCACATATAGACAGCACTGATTGGACTTAGTTGTTTATCAAAAAATTAAATTAGGCTGCACAGTGGTGGTGTACGCCTTTACCCAGCACTCAAGAGGCAGAGGCAGGCAGATCTCTTTGAGTTCGAGGCCAACCTGGTCTACAGAGTAAGTGCCAGGATAGGCTCCAATGCTTCACAGAGAAACTCTGTCTCGAAAAAAAAAAAAAAGTTAGAAAAATGTTGTGGGGCGAATGGGGAGAGTTGGAGGAAAGACATAGGAGTGGATATGATCATTTCCATCATATGAATGTATAGTATTCTCCATAATAGAGAGTGGTCCAAGAGGAGAAAAGGAAGGGTACCAATTGTGCTGTTTGTAATCATCCCTTCAGGAATCCCCATCATCTATGTCTATGGGTTACAAAAATAAAGAGAGGGGAGGGATGGGGAAGAGAGAGGAAACAGACAGACAGAGAGGGGGGAGGGAGGGAGAGAGAGAGAGAGAGAGAGAGAGAGAGAGAGAGAGCCTTTAACCAGAACACAAAACAAAAATGCTTAAAAAATAAATAATGATCACTGAGATTTTAAATCCAGAATGGCTGTGTAGGTACTTCTCCAAGTTCAACGCTACCCACAATGAATACTTCCATGATGAATTTAAATAAGTATAAATATTCAAACTCATCTTCCAATACTACATATTTCTCAACAGCAATAATGCAACCTTGCACATAAGTACTAAGTATTTTCCTTACATGATCAATTATTTTTATGACATGTTTATTTACGTGATGGATTCAGAACCACCCTTACATAGGCCAGTGACAGTGCTGTTTCTTTGTCTCCCACTTAATACAGAGTCCTTTGCAGTGGATGTGACAAAGATAATACATAGACTCTTGATTCTTTAAAAGCACCTTTCTGCCTATCTACAAATATAGAATATTCAACTGACTCGCAATGATATATTAAATTTTTCATTATTCATTCCTTCTCACAGTTTATGCCTAGAGAAAATAAAAATGCCACTGCTATTTTTGTTACTGTAACATTTCTCCTAGTTACATGTTTATCACAGTTGTAGTTTCATATTTCATAAGATTCCTTTGTTTATTTTCTCTTCTAAACTTCCCATCCCATTAAGTGGTGGCCATTTACTATGAATACATATGATTAATGCTTCCAGTAAGGAACTTAAAATGAAACACATCCTTGAAAGACATTTTGAGAAAAGTCCAAACATCCATTTAAGCATTTTGTACAAAGCTCTTATTACTTAGGGGCTTTTATCTCAAAACACTGATTTCATCTCAATTCTTAAAATTTTTATTACAATTTTTTCATGCACTGTATTCTGATCATATTCTTTTCCCTCACCCAACTCCTCCCAAATTCTCCACACCTCCTTATTCATTTCATGTTCCCTGTCTCAAAAAAAAATCAAAACAGACAAAGAAAAAGAAAATCAAAAGACAAAAAAAATACCTAAATGAAACAAAAAGTACACCAAAAAATGGAGAGTGCTTTTTGTTGGCCAACTACTCCTAGGCATGGGGGCCTGCCCTGGAGTGTTAGATTTCATTGGGAAAAAATGATTTTCCCTTTCCAATTGGTATGAATTGCTTACAACTTCTTAGTTAGGGGAAGAAATTGGATTTTTCTCCTTTCTCAACTGTAATTATTGCCCCAGAAGGGCTAGAGTTTGAGATTCCTAGCTACATTTTCACTTATTCATCTTTTTGTGAGGTTAGTAACATCTCTAACTGCTTACACCTATCATAAATATTCTGCACCTGGGTTAGACAGGGAGCAATACATTCTAGTCCCCATGCCAGAAGTGTCTCTTCAGTCAAGGTTAAAACCACCCAGAAAACTATCAAAAGTGAGGAAATGTAAATGGCACTCTCTTCTAAATTTTCTAGCCTATAAACCTTAAAGTATAGATATACCACTGAGTTTTGACCCTTCCTCTTGTGGCTTCATGCCTGAAGGAAAAGTTGGAGCTGAAATAAAAACCACATTCAACTATAGGATCATAGGTTCTTCATGAAATTTTGTAATTGAGAATTTTGCCAAACTCATAACTGTTGGGAAGAAAATCATTGGCATGGCAACACCTGATGAAGAGGAAGCATTGAGGGAAATAATTTGGCTATGATAAACAGCAGGGAATGAAATAGTCTTGAGACCCAGGCTGGAATCCTCTAGAGTGGTAGGCATAGGCACAGCACAGAGTATCTCTGGAGTGATGAGCACTGCACAGCTCAGAGCCTATTTACAAGGACTGACCAAGCCACTGCATAAGATTTACCTGGGGTGGTTGGCACAGCCCTGAAACAAAGCATCTTGGATACCTTGATAATGGCACAACCCAGACTCCACCAACAATTGGGATGGAGACAAGCCCAGCCCAGAGTGTCTCTGGAATGACTGACTCAGGACCTGGTGCTTATCTGGAATGACTCACACAGTCAAATCCATAATTTAGGGCTCTCCTGAAGTCATTCATCCTCAAATAGCCTGAGACTGCTCCATAGGGGCTACCACAGAAGAAAGATTTTCCAGAATTTACATTGGCAGGTATTACTCAAAGGAGGTAAGTAAAGGTTAATGAACACTGGCATAGCCTTGAAACCTGTTGTAAAGAGGATGGATCACCATCAAAACTATCTCTTATTTGACAAATTTCTAAGAGATGGAAAGTCACATCAGAGTCTCATGAAAAACACCTGGGATTTTGTAGAACCTGATAAAAAATAGATCCTGAGAAATTACGTGAAACAATACTGACATGTGATGTGCTTTAAAATGTTCAAGGTGTTTATTTGTATATAGATCATCTCACTTGGCCCTTCACCATCCCCCTGTAAAGTAGGTGCAGCATTTAATAGAATAATAGTCTTACTTATCAGGAAAAATTAGCTCAGAAATTATGTCAGTGTCCAATTTCATAGCTATTCAAAAAGTTATCTGACCGCAGAACTCTGATCTGCACTTACAACAGAGTCCTCAACAATAAAAAACTATGTGGACTGAAATCATTGGTTATGTAAAAATTTTGCTAAGAACTCTTAATGTATCTAATTCTTCTGTTTGTAACAAAACATGAAATCTCCAAGGCGTTAGTCCTGAAAATGGACAGTGTGAACAGAGAGATGTCACTGTCTAAGCCAGCAACTTCAACTAAGTTCCTCATTTCTTTAACTTCCTGCTATGGTGCTCTCTCTCTTTCTCTCTGATCTCTCTATCTATCTCTCTCTCTCTCACACACACACACACACACACACACACAGAGAGAGAGAGAGAGAGAGAGAGAGAGAGAGTCTCAACCACAATTAACAAAAGCTGTGTACTCAACGTTCTCCTGTACTGTTAACACCCTCACAAACATAACCTCGGGCACAGGAAGGCCATATTCAAAATCTACCCAGTGACGTCTCTGCTATCCTTCCTCGGCATAGAGGGGACAACAGAGAATCTACAACAGAAGTGAAAGATGACAGGCATGAAAGAAAAAAAGGAAGAACGAATAGCTCAAAAAAGAGGAAATATAAAAGGGGAGGTTAGCAAGAGATTGAAACAAATGAAGGAAAGTACATAATTACAACTGTGAGTTAGGAAGCAGATGAGGTTCGTTTTGTCTGTGTGTCTCTTGAAACTCTTGCCTTAAGAAGATGCCCCAGGATGCATTTCATAGATGAGGGGAAAAGCAAAGCAGTGTAAAGATAGCTCTAAAGACCTTGTCTTTCGTTACATCTAAATCCTCTCTTGACTTAAGCATGTCAAGTTCCTGGCAGTCCTTGAAGAGCAGTCTGCCCTTACTGGAAACTCAGAGAGCCACGAGTAGTCTTGTGTAAGTTCCCTGTACTTTTTTAAGCATTCATTTGTGATAACCACTTTCTTCCTACTCCTTGTCACTTGTTTTCCAGTAGCTATTTGTAGTCATACTATGCCTACAGTGGTTCCAACTGTCACTGGCCATGGTTACACTTGACTAGATTATTTTTAAATTATTCAACATCGTTTTACCAGAAGATTCGATGAATCTTTAATGAAACTGTAAAAACTAAAGTTGGCACTTCCTAAATGTTCTCTTACTGTGTAAACAAGTATCAAAGATTTCTTTATGTTGGTTTTGTTGTATTTTATTGAAAATACTTTTTCATACAATATATCCTGATTACTGTTTTCTCTCCATCTACACCCACTCAGTTTCACACACACACCCCATCCGTCCTATCTGGATCCACCCCCTTTCTGTCTCTCATCAGAAACAAACAGGCAAGTCAAGTCAGACGGTAGTGACATGTACTTTTAATCCCAGAACTCCAGAGGCAGAGGCAGGAGGATCTTTGTGAGCTCAAGGCCATTCTAATCTACAAGTTAGTTCCAGGACAACCAGAGCTATCATACACAAAAACCCTGTCTTGAAACCCACCCACCCCCAAAAAAAGTAAAAAAAAAAAAAAAAAAAAAAAAAGCAGGCTTCTAAGGGGTAATAATAAAATATAATATAATAAAACAAAATCTAAGATGCAAGAATAGAAAAATAGAAACAGAAGAAAAAGGAGACAAGAAAAGGCACAAGAAATGGATAGACACACAGAAGTTCACATAGAAAAACTGAGGATAAACATTTTTAAACAAATAATAATCAGCAAAAATATTAAGTATTCCCTTCATTATATTTCCCTTTCCATTCTTTCTTCCATTGGCTTTTGAACCTGCATAGGACTTGAGTGTCTTCTTTTCAGGAAGACATTTCTAACACTCTCTCCGCCAAAATACCTTGACCACCCACAACTTTATTCTGCAGCATTGTTCTTACTACCATCCACATAACACACACTCCATTAGCAAAATTTGCTGATGTGTATGTAATTATGGATAAGTAAGTTTTTACTAGAATAGATATTTTTTACTGTAGTCATTAATTATGATTTTTGATGACTACCACATCTAATATTATCATCATCAAAAATAATTTGAGGATCTTAATTTTGAAACCTGGTTGTTAACGAAATCTTCTATTATTTCTTTCTCATGGAAAGTCTTTCTTACCACTGGCATCTGGATATTTGAGGTGGACTTTATTAACACATAAGGTGTGAGCATCAAATGCCTTGAGAGCCAAGCACAACTTAAGAGGAGATGATGTAAAGGCTTACACTTAACATATCAGAATTCTCCCATGATTCTGATGTCATCTTAATTCTGTTCTCTTTGCTCATACACAGCTTCCTTGAGAGTTCTTCCTCCCTGAGATGCATATACATCCACTTCTCTGTTGTACATCTTGATGAGCATAGAAGTAGGGCATCCTGCAATATTAAATCTTTCTCAGTATTAAGATTCTTGCCATTGGAACCTTTTAAGACTATTACTCAAGAATCATTTGCATTTTATTGTACTGTCTGTTTCTTGAAAGTTTTTCCTCTCTGGGTATTTGTTGTATGAAATGTATCCAGGTAGACCTCATTCATCTTCTTCCATGTGCAACCAGCCTTCAAAAACAGTTCCCCTGTCTTAGCCCCACTGATTATTGATAGTGCTAGGGTGGGTGGGTAAGTGAATTCTTCCTGAATTCTTGTTATAAAAGAAAAGCTTGGACACGTATCAATATATAGAGTGAATCTCAGTTTAACTGGGGGGGGGGAAGGAATCAGGATTCTGTGAAAACAGAATTTATTTTATGCATTTTGGAGAAGACTAATGCTTGACATTCAACAATCACAACATATTTAGAGTCCAGAACCAAATGAAGTTCCTTATTTAGAGTACAATAAGCTTATAACATAATATATTGAAGCTTTTCCAACCTTCCTGAATCTTGACTGCCCAATGTGCAGAAGAATGACCTGGGGAAACTGGACAACTGTCAGAGAATTTATTCTTGTGAGCTTCTCAACATTGTCCTATGAGTTACAGGCTCTACTGTTTCTCCTGTTCTTGATCATTTATCTAATCACACTCATGGGCAATGTCCTCATCATCCTGGTTACTACAGCCGACTCTGCCCTGCAAAGTCCTATGTATTTCTTTCTCAGAAACTTATCCTTCCTGGAAATAGGCTTCAACTTGGTGATCGTGCCCAAGATGTTGGGTACTTTGATACTCCAAGACAAAACCATCTCCTTCCTTGGCTGTGCCACTCAAATGTATTTCTTCTTCTTCTTCGGAGCTGCTGAGTGCTGCCTCTTGGCCACAATGGCTTATGACCGCTACGTAGCTATCTGTGATCCCTTGCGCTACCCTGTAATTATGAGCCGCAAGTCCTGTGCCCAGCTGGCAGCTGCCTCTTGGTTCGCAGGATTCCCAGTGGCCACTGTGCAAACCACATGGATTTTCAGTTTCCCTTTTTGTGGGCCCAACAGGGTGAATCACTTCTTCTGTGACAGCCCCCCTGTCATAGCCCTGGTCTGTGCTGATACTTCACTGTTTGAACTGGAGGCTCTAACCGCCACTGTCCTGTTCATCCTTCTTCCCTTCTTGTTGATCCTGGGTTCCTATGTCCGCATCCTCTCCACCATCTTCAGGATGCCTTCAGCTGAGGGGAAGCATAAGGCCTTCTCCACTTGCTCTTCCCATCTCGTAGTTGTCTCCCTCTTCTACACCACTGCCATCCTCATGTACTTCAGGCCACGTTCAAACACCTCACCTGAGCACAAGAAAATGGTGTCTCTCTCCTATACAGTCGTCACTCCCATGTTGAACCCCATCATCTACAGCTTAAGGAATAATGAGGTGAAGGCTGCACTGAGGCGGGTCATTGACAGAACTCTAAGTCCTCGGAAACTATGACTGACTTGGAAACAGGCAAGGGCACAGTGTAAGGACAAAACAAAGAACATTGAATTCTCCAAGTCTGTACTCTTTTAGGGACACTTTGTACCTACTGAGATTTTGAATTGTCCACTACGAACCACCTGAGAATGAAAGAACCCAGAAGCTAAAGGATACTGAAGGCTGACTCTGAGACTGAGGTACCAAGGTCTCTGGGGTACTCCTGGTTACTTCAATTCAGATCCTCTGGAAGTTGACAATTTTCTACAACCCATCATACATATATTTTTTTTTAACTTTAACCCTGAAATTCTTTATTCAGTTCATTTTAGAATCTGTTTTACTTCCCTCCAATGCACTATCTACATATTTTTAAGAGGACCTTCATCAGCTAGTTTAAATAATTAATAAATTATTAAATTTAATAAATAAATTAAAAATAATAAATTAATAAATAAATAAATAATAATTAATAATAAAACAAATAAATGGTTTTCACTCATTATTTTCCATTGATTTCTCATGTGCTCTCACAGTCAGAACCCATCTAGCCCCTGAACACGAAGTCATGAAAAACCAAACATTTATCCTAGTGAGGAAGAGAGGCAATGAAAAGGTACCTTAAACCTCCAGGGTTTATGATGGTTGGCAATTAAAGGGCTGTGCCTCTGCTGCCAAAATTACAATGTGTCTCATCTACAGGAAGAATATTCTACATGTAAAGCTCCTAAATATTGTACCCTCTGCATATATAATCACAAACTATTCGCTGGTAAAATAAACAGCCCTTGATAGGAAAGGTGACAGACTCTTCAGCTAAGGATAAATACAGAATTATGGGGACATGCTATATATGATCCAGAGGCTTTTTTCTTCTCTCAACTTTTTTCTGTGCCTTTATTGTGATTGGGTGAAAACAGTTGTCTTTTCAAGACAGCATAATAGACCAACAGAGCAGAGTCGCACCAGGATTCTTCCCTGTGAACATATACCACTCTGGACTTTCAGCAATTAGCAGCCTTACCTTAAACTTAGAAAGTATAAAATAAAAAGCAACTAATACAGCAAAATGCATTCAATATACGCACTTTTAAAATTCAATATGGACATGGAAGCAGGTTGGCTAACACTAGAAATTCACCCTTTCCTCCTCTCCTCCAAATCTATTCCCGCAATCTCATTGCCAGTTGTGTAGCAGACCCCTGCTGCAGCCTCCCTTCCCCTGCCCATCTCCAATGTATCAAGCAGATATCACCTCCAAATTTTCTTCCCCTAGTTCATCCCAATATCCCAGGCCCCAGTCCAAGCAGGCATTCCCTGGGACTCTAATGGCCACTCCAGTCAGAGAAACAGGTAGCCTAACTGCAGATTCTCATCTCCTACTCCTCTCCTCCAAATTGAACTCGCAAGTCTCATCCCTAGCTCTGTAGCATAACACCTTCTGCAAAATTCCCTCCCCCACCATCTTCAGTGAATCACACAGATCTTCTCTAAACTTCCTTGCCCCTACTCATCACTTTATCCCAGCCTCCAATTTCAGCAAGCATTCCCTGGGAATTGGCCACCCAAGCCTGCCAGAGAAGCAAATAGGCCATCCATAAAAGCAGGTAGACAAGTTTCAGATCTTTGAGCTCCCTCCTCTTCTTCATATCCAATCCCACAGTCTCATACCCAGCTCCTTAGAAGACTACCTATCGTGGTCTCTCCTGACTCTGCTCCCATTACCAGGGAACTAAGCAGATCCTGGTAGAACACCCTGCTTTCCTCCACCCCCAATACCTAGAAACACATTTTACCCAATAGCCACATCTAGCAGGATCCCAGAAGAATTCGCCACTAGGCAACATACAGCAACCATATCCTCCTAAGACTAGAGAGGGCAACAGAAACTAAGGAACAAATCACCACCTAAAAAAGATAAGATCAAATATCAGCACCTATATACACAATCTTCCCAAATCCTGATGCCTATATAATAACATAAAAACACAATCAATAACATCCAGAACAATGTGTCTCCACTAGAGGCCAGCAACCCCACCACAGTAGGTCCTGAGAATTGCAACATAGCTGACATACCAGACAAATACCTTAAAATACCTTTTATGGATATGGTAGAGTTCTTAAAAGATGAAACAATAAATACTTTAACAAAATCTATGAAAACACAATAGTAGAAGGAAATTAAAAGAAACTGTTCAAGACATAAAAGTGGAAGTAGGATCAATTAAGAAAACTCAAAATGAGGGAAATCTGGGAATAAAAACCTCAGGAACTCAAACAGGAACCTCAGAGGCAAACTTTACCATAGAATGAATACAAGATGTGGAAGAAAGAATCTCAAGCATTGAAGGCACAACAAAAGAAATAGATACCTCAGCTAAAGAAAATGTTAAGTATAAAACATGAAATCCTGTCAGAAAAAAATCTGGTACACTATGACAAGAACAAATCTAAGGATAGAGAGACTAAAGGAAGTAGACAAAACTCAGGCAAAGAAAATATTTTCAACTAAATCATAGAAGTAAACTTCCCTAGCCTAAAGGGGTTGCCTATCTAGGTACAAGAACCATACAAACTGCCAAGTAAACTGGACAAGAAAAGAAAGTCCTTTGGACACATAATAATCAAAACATATGAAACAAAGAAAGAATACTAAAAACTTCAAGAGAGAAAGACCATGCATTTAGTCTAGACTAAAACCTGACTTCTCAGTGGAGACCCCAAAAGCCAAAGGGTCTAGACATTTGTTCCACAGACTATAGGAGAGCAAAGATGGAAGCCAAGATTACTATACTCAACAAAATTTTCAATCAAAATAAATGAATAAAATAAGGCATTCCTTGATTAAAAACAAAAACAAACAAACAAATTTAGACAATGTCCATCCAGCCCTGCAGAAGACACTAGAAGGAAAACTCCAATCTAACTGCAGAAGAGGCTAACCATATCCCCAAAAATACCAGGAATAAATAACCCCAGACCAACAAACCAAAAGAGGGGAAATACATACATCCCACAACAGCAAACTAACATAAATCAATAAACACTGCTCATTAATATCCCTCAACATCAATTGTCTCAGTGTCCCAATGAAATGACACAGACTAACAAAATGGATTCAAAAACAGGATCCATCCTTTCACTATACCCAAGAAACACACTTTAACATCAAAGGATAGATACTACCTCAGAGTAAATGGATGGAAAAGGATATTCCAAGCAAATGGATCTAAGAAGCAAGCTGGGGCCACTACAAACTCATCAAAAGCTGGGCTTCCTGACCTAAGCAGCATGACTGAAGAGGAGCAGATTGCCTATGCCATGCACTACAGACCTAATCTATCACTGGGCAATGAACAAATGCATGGTAAAGGCAGAAAGAGGGAACACCTTCCATTGGTCCTTTCAGATGCATTCTCTACCCAATCACCTTGCTATTGGACTCGGAGTATCTGCTGGGTTTATGGGGTGTATAAATATGTTCCCTTGTTCTTTGGATTGCAATACAGTATCAGAGGAGCAGAAAGTAGCTGGGGAATTACCTTTAAGTAACTTTTCTCATGAATTGATCATACATATAACACAGTCCACAGCTCTTGCCTAAGTGTTCTTTGCATACAGCCACCGTCCCTGGTTCTTAGTTTTTTTCCTCTTAGTCCTTAAGATATGGAGTTGATTAATAACTTGAGGTGTGTCATTATTTCTTGTGGTTTGAAATCTCTGTATTCACATTTATGGGGGGGCTTATTCTGATAAATATTATCTTTGTGTCTCTAAAAAGAGTGCAGACTGTCAAAAGAGTCTCATCTATTGTACTTCACTGTTCTGACCCCTTCACTACCCACCCTTGGCCGAGCCACACATGAACACACACACATGAACACACACACCTAGATCACAGTGAGGTGTTACAAAATATTTCCAATTTTTTATTTTATGATGTAAAGAAATTAAGAAGTAAAAAAAGAAAACCTAGATTAGTATCTGGCAGAAACAACAACATATGTCATAGTTTAAAAGATATATTTTTGTCTTAGGAGATTTTCTAATTCTTAGGAAAGACCTCTGTGTCAGAGGATTTGAGATTGCCATATTACCAATCATAGGGCATCACTGCTAGGAGAGCACATTGCATATTCAACAAAAAAGAAAAAAGAAAAAAACGAAATACAGAAACTCAGAAGCTCTTCACTGTCAAAGAATATACTGAAAGGAAGTGTATCTTCCTTCCTATTGCTCCATATATTATTTCCTTCTCCTTCCACAAAGAAAGTATGGGATAAAGCCTAAAGTGTGTACCCACGGACAAAACCCAATGTTGAGAATACCACCATAGCTTAGACTCATAAGGAAGACTACCTAGCATGTGTTATGTGTATGAAGTCAAGAGGACCTGAGTCAGTGGGTAGTTCTAAACCTGCTTGAGAAGTTTTTCATAGCTACTTTCCACAAAGCCCCCTTTACATCTTTGTTTCTCAGGCTGTATATGAGGGGATTAAGCATAGGTGTCACCATTGCATAGAAAACAGACACCAGTTTCTCCTGCTCTTTGGAAGACTTTGGTGTCATGTAGGTGATAATTGCTGACCCATAAAAAAGGATGACAACCATGAGATGGGAACCACAGGTAGAAAATGCCTTGAGCCTCCCTGCTGCTGACTTCATCTTGAGCACAGTCACTATGATGTGGCCATAGGACACCAGAATTAGGGAGACAGGTATGAGGAGAATCACAACCCCCATGAGGAAAATGGCCATCTCTGAAGTGTGAGTGTCTGTAGATGCCAGGATCAACAACGCAGGGGCCTCACAAAAGAAATGGGCAATACTGTTGCTGCCTCGATAGGGAAGACTTAGTGTGAAAGTACTGTCCACCACAGACACTAAAATGCCACTAGTCCATGATGCTGTAGCCAACTGGATACATACCCTCCATGTCATGATGTTAGGGTAATGTAGAGGACTGCAGATAGCCACATACCTATCATAGGACATCACAGCCAAAAGGGCACATTGTGTACACCCAAAAATGAGAAAGAGCAGAAGCTGAGCTGCACAACGTCTGAATGAAATTACCTTTTTCTGTGAAAGGAGATGGATGAGGGCCTGAGGGACAATGTTGGTGGAAAAGCAGAGGTCGGCCAGTGACAAGTTACACAGAAAAAAATACATGGGTGTGTGAAGCCGAGAGTCAATCTGAACAAGGAACATAAGAAGTAGGTTTCCAAGCACAGTGACCAGATAGACCAACAGGAATAAGATGAATAGCAGCTTCTGGGTGAGTGGGTCATCAGAGAGTCCCAGAAGGAGAAACTCCGTCACCTGAGTCTGATTTGTCTGTCTCATAGTTCATCTCCATGAACACAGGTGTGTGTGATGTAAAGTTATTTACTTCAGAGTTTGGAGGATTTATAGATAGTCCCAATCACTGGGAAACATTTCCAAAGTTCCCTTCACTGGTTCTTCATAGGATCATGCTGCAGCACTTTGAATGTTCTGATGCTTGTACAACAGTGCTTTGTGAGGTGGAACATTTGTTGTTTGTATCATCTGGCAAGTGGGGAATAGGTGAGAAGAGTCACTGTTTTTATTTCTGGACACCAGATTTCTAATAGCACAATGATAACTCAAATGACTCTATAAAGTTATCATGTGAAATTTCAGTGTATTATCAATGAACTCTTCCTGGCTTACTCTGTTCTCATCACATTCCACACATCTCACGATTGTGTTAAATTTTTAAAAGACATTTTGGACATGTTATAACTTTTCTGAAAGAACAGTCACAAAGGGGTAAGGACTCAAAAAGATCCAAAATACTTTATTGAAATCATTGATTTCTTAAAGAAAACAATCTGCATTAAAGGAAGACAACATTTCAAAGAGTAAATCTGATTGATAACTTTTAGCAATCCTGTCCACAGCATCAACTGTAGCTCTACCAGAATCATATGCATGAACTTCTAAGACAGTGGACACATCATCACTGCAACAGAACTTCCATTTACGCCATCGGCTCAGCTGGTTTCCTGGTATGCTTAAACAGTTCTAACTCCCTGCATTGAGCCAGTCATCTCTTTTACTTCCTCCCATTATTTAACACGTACCACCCCCAAAGACTATGAAACATCCTTTAAATTATCAGTTTTACCATATCCTTTAGAAGGCACAAAGTATTACATTGTTCAGCCCGTGATCATGAATTAAGTAAATAAAGATACTTTATACTAGAGAAGTTTTTAGAAGCATGTCAATATCCTTAAAGATACTGAATTAATTTTGAATAATAATCAACTTCATAGTGCTTTTCTAAAAATAAAGGAAATTTAAAGCTTAAAGTTTATGGCCCTATTATCATAGGGCTAAGCTTTCTAATCCTTCATCTATCTAGATAATGTATTTCAAAATAGTGTTTTAAATTGTACAAAAATAAATGTATAAATAATTACTGATTAAATCAGTTACATTAAAATACCATTACCAAGATAGTTTTAGAAAACAGATACACAAACAACAACAATGAGCTTTATTGGCATGATAATAAGTAATGTGTACCTTTCTCAGCAAATTAATTGTTATATATAATGGTGTGTATAGAATAACTTTATTTCAAAATAACTATAAGTTTAAATATTTAGCAATACCTTCAACAACTACATAGAATATAAAATACCTCTGGCTTCTACTGCTAGAAAAGTCAGATATTTCAATGCTGGTTTAAATTGGTCCCTGAATTCAGAAGAAGAGTCAAATTCTGTTAAAGAGAAGTAAAAACAGAGATATAGATCTCACACACAGATTGAAGAACACATTTTAGTCCAGATTGAGGACTTCTGTATACATTTCCCTTTAAAATACGAAAAAGACAAAAGCACATCCCACATAATGTACTGACTATTAGCATCTGGATAGAACCATGAGTCTAAGTGACACAATGTTTCAATTCATAACAGGCTTTAAGAATAAAGCTGGGACAGCCATGAGGAGGAAAGTTCTACTGCACTTGTGTTTAACTAACTGATATTTTAGTTGCTTATTCACATGTGGATAGACACTTTTCACCAAAGAAGATGGTACAAACCATGCACCACTCTATTAGATACATTTACTGACTCTGTGACAACATAACTAACAAAATCAACTTATGGAAGGAAGGGTGTATTTTGGTCCACGGTGTGAGGGTTCAATGTATCATGGTGGGGAAGTTGTGAGAGCAGAAGTGTGAAGTTATGGGTCACATTACATGCATAGTCAAGAAGCAGGGAAAGAGATAAATACTGGCATTTAGCTTGTTTTCTCCATTGATTCTGTCCAGGATCCCAGCCCACAAAATGGCACTGTTCACATTAAGGGAGGGCCGTCTCTCCTCAGTTAAAACTTCCTGGAAATACCCTCACCGATACACATAGAGTTGAGTTTCTATGGTGATTTCTAAAAGCAGTCAAGCTGGCAATGAAGAGTATGCATTGTTAAGTGCCTATATTAAAAAAGCACAAAGTATAGCCATATCACATTTACCCACAGCTATTGACTCTTATAATTTTTCCCCACAATATCTTTCCCCATTCTCCATTCTAAAACCCTCAATAACAATGGACATATATACACAAATATATCCATTCTCAAATACCTTCTTTCAGATTCACAAATATGCCTATAGCATTATGTAATCACCTGCACATTAGGTCTTAACAAATTATATTTTAAAACTCTCGCCTTTCTGTGTGCCTATAAATGATCAAGAACAATGACCACATCAGAATCACCTTTACTCACAGAAAATATGATCAGCTGTACCTAATAAGAATCTACAGTGTCCTTGTACTGATTTAATCTGAGTCTAAATATTCAGAGACAGGTGACGTGAGTGTAAGACTAGTGTAACTATGACTTGGCGCATGGTAGGGCTCTAACTGTCTCTGAGATGGCATTACAAGGTGATACTCCCAAACCACACTTATTGTTTTAAAAAAAAATCTTCCATGCAAATATGGAGGTGAAAATGTTCCCCCAGGTGACTATATACTTGTCCCCAAGGTTAGGAAGTTTCTTCTAAAACATCATTTCTACTGTCAAGATTTCTAACATTTCATTTAGCTTTTTCTGTGGAGTTTAGGGGGAAAATGTCCATTTCTTTTAAGATAAACACATACACACGCACGCACGCATGCACACAACCAGACCTGACTCTGTGAAGATGTGCTTATGCTTCCATAAGATGATAACCAAGATTCTCCTTCACTGGGAATTTAACATTGTAATTATGATTTGATAAGGTAGAGCTAGCCTAGAAAAAAACTGGCTATATCTGTGCCAGAAGATAAGTATACCCAAGGAACCAAATCTAAGTTAAAACAATTTATTCCCAGTCTGACCTATTTGCTCCCTTAGTTCATCTCAGACCTTCTCTCATTACTTTACCAATCTTGCCAAAATTTTCACTTCTGTAGGAAAAACTAAAGATTAAATTAGCATACCTGAACTAGTGAGTGCATTTCAGTCTTGAAGGAGAAAGATCATAGAGTGGTATCGGCTAAAGTACTAACTAAGCAGAGAATAGGCATCTTGCCATAAAGGCAGAGAGCTCAGTCAAAACTTGGACTAATATTAAGACAGGGCAGGAAGGAAGATCCTCACTGTTTCTCATACCCTCTTGCTGTATGTAAAGCTTTATCATTGTCTTCAGAATATATTGTATTACAATATCTCCTTTTAAATGAGGTGAAAAAGTGGGAAGGGGAGGTGTCAGAGCTGCCTCTGGAGCAGTTAGAGTACTCAGGAGAATTCTGAATCATTATCGTGAATGGATCCTTATACTGAGTCTCCCAAATGGCTGTATAATGGCTGTAAAGAGATCAGGAAAATACTTATGACTCCCATCTTGCTTACAGATCTTATCATTGGGTCCTCCATGGCTTCTTGGAGAAACACTGCATAATTCCAATTAAGTATTTGGTTTCTAGAAGAAAATGAATATGAGGTTGAAGTTTAGCTACATTATATACTCCCTGTATGAGTTTGAGAAAGTTTATCTGCAGAATATGAAGATAGTATGTCCTAGATAACATTACATGAGCATAATTAACATAATGTCTTATGTGATTAGAGCATAATAAATACATCTAACTATTATAATTAGGGTTAAGAGATTAAATGTCTTAGTTTGGGCAGACATCATGGGCTTGACATTATTCTGAAAATTTGGTATGAATTTACAGAATCCTAAGTTGTCCAGATGAGGGACTGAAAATGCAACACAAATCACTTACACAAAAATAAATGTCAAGCATAGCATTTAATGCTAAGGTTGGTATGAATGGGAAGTATAAACTATGGTGTGAGATAGTCCTTCTAATTCTAGTCCCTTCAGGGTTTTTTTCATGAAGCAATATTAGATTTTGTCAAAAGCCTTTTCTGCAGCGATGGAAATGATCATGTGATTTTTGTTATTGAATCCTTTTATCTGATGTGCTTTAGTTAGTTAGTTAGTTAGTTAGTTAGTTAGTTAGTTAGTTAGTTAGTTAGTTAGTTAGTTTTTAGTTTGGTTTATTGGGACAGGATTTCTCTGTGGCTTTGGAGGCTGTCCTGGAACTAGCTCTTGTAGACCAGGCTGGTGTCAAACTCACAGAAATATGCCTGCCTCTGGCTCCTGAGCTCTGGGATTAAAGGTGTGTGCCCACTGCCCAGCAGTGCTATATTTATCGATTTGCATATATTTTACCATTCATATATGCCTGGTATGAAGTAAAGTTGATCATAAAGAAAAATCTTTCCATGTGTTCTTGAATTCGGTTTTGAAGTACTTTATTGGAAAGTTTTGTATTTGTGTTTATCAAGGAGAATGGGAGATTATATATATATATATATATATATATATATATATATATATATATAGGCTGTGTCATTTTCTGGCTGTGGTACAAAGATAATACTCGCTCTGTACTAGCTCAGTAAGGAGAGATTAGAAGCAGTCTCCCCTTCCCTTCTTTATGTGAGTTAGTATTGATTCTTTAAGGTTACAATTCATTTTAAGGTAAATACACTGGAGCCTGGACAATTTTTAGCAAGATTTGTTTTTTAATTGCTTTTCCATCTAAGTGCTTAATGTAGAACTATCTAAATTATTGTATCTTGATTTAATTTCATAGGGCCCATACATCTAGAAATTCATCCATTTCTTTGAGACATTGCAAGTTAATGGAACTCGTATTTGTAAGAATATCTCAAGTTTCACCACTCTTAATTTGGCTTTTCTCCCACTGTCTTATGAGTTTAGTTTAGCTAAAGTTTGTCAGTCTTCTTTACCTTTTCTGAGGATAAATTCTTTGTTTATTGGTTCTTTGTATTGTTTTTAGTTATTTTTTACCTTCAGCCCTGACCTTAATTATTTCTGTCTACTAGTTTTGTTTTGCTCCTAATTGTTCTTCCAAGTCCCTAGAGTGTTCAAGTAATTTATTGATATTGAGACATCTCTGATTATTTTAGTGTAGTTGCTTTTATTTAAAGATTTCCTTCTGGAGACTGCTGTCACTTTATCTCATAGATGATAATGTGTTGTGTTCATTTTCTTACAATTCTGGAAGTTATTTGAAGTCCTTCATTTCTTCAATGACCCACTTGTCATTTAATCTCTATGAACCTCATGTGTTCTGCAGTTTCTCTTGCTATTAATTTCTAGTTTAAGCTCATTGTGATTAGAAAAGAAAAAATATTTAAAATTTCCTACACTAATTGATATTTGCTTTGTGTCATTTTACATGATCTATTTAAAAGAAAGTTCTATTGGATGCAGGGTAAGATGCTTATCCGACAATGTTTGGGTGATATGTTTTGTAGCTTTCTGTTGGGTGCATATGACCTAGGTTGTCATTTAATTCTACTCTCTGTTTCTTGTTTGTTTGGTTGTTTTGTTTTCGATTTTGGTTTTTACTAAGGATGACCTACCCTTTGGTGATAATGGATACCACTATTATTGTGTTGAGGAATAATCTGTCTTTACAACTAGTAGTGTTTGTTATATGAAATTATGTAACACCCATGTTATATGCATATATATTGAATATTATAATGTCCCCATTGATGGTTTGTTCTCTTGATTACTATGAAATGTCCTTCATTGTATCTTCCCGTTTTAATTGGAGTTTATTTTGTTAAATATGATAACAACAACCATTGCTTGTCTGTAGTTCCATTTGCTTGAATGACCTGTATTTTCCTTAACATTGTATCTGATATTGTGGGTTCCTGTTTTTAATCTAATCTGCTACTTTTTATCTTATGTATTCATTTATTTTAATGGCAGGGTCTCATTGTGTAGCCCTGTCTGACCTGGAGCTTAATATGTGAATCAAGAAGGACTCAAACTCACAGAGACACCTTCCCTCTCCCTCTGGAGTGCTGGGATTATAGGCATGCACCACCTTGCCTTTCTAGGCTGTGTCATTTGATCAATCAATTGAAATCATTGGTGTTTAGAGTGATTATCAAAGTATGTTATCAATGTAATGGATGGTCATCTCCTTCCCCATATTTGGGAAGTTCTCTGCTATGATTTTATTGAAAATGTTTTCTATGTTTTGGGCATGAAATTCTTCTTCTATACACTGATTCATAGATTTGTTACTTTCATACCATCCTATTGATCTGTGTTGTTCATACATTTTAGTTTTTTCATATCTGAATCTTCTAATTCTTTTACCTTGTCTTCAAACTCTTATAATCTGTATTTCCCATGATCTCTTCTGTTGTATTTCCCCAGAGCTCTTTATTTGACTTTTGTAGTCTACATCTAATATACACTTCCCTGCATTATTCCTGCTGTGTGAACACTGTTCCCTTAGATATTTGTTTATATTCCCATTGAAGGAATGCCTCTACCTGCCCCAGGAATGCTACAGGCAAGATGTATCTTTTCCCTAGTTTAGGACATTCAAAAACATTATGTAAACAGCCCTCATTTGACTGAAGGTCCTACTCCTTGAGCACATTGGTGAAAGTGGTGAGAAATATTCTGTTTGTTTATCATTGCTTTTCTGTCCCTGCTTTGAACTCTGAGATATCTTGACATAAAAGTTTTGTAAAAGCTGAGTAACTGACTCTTGAATCCTATGCCCTAGAGTACCCCGGTGCTATTGAATCTCAACTTCTTCAGAACCACCAGCAGATCATAATAGACTTCTGCCATTCTCCCCCCTTCCCTCCCTCTTTCCCTCCCTCCTTCCCTTCCTCCTTTCCTCCCTCCTTCTTACCTCCTTCCTACTCTTTCTCTCTCTCTCTCCAGTTTCTACCTCATTGTCAAATTCTGCTTTCATATCTTATACTGACTTTATCACATTCTGCTATTTGTTTTTGTTTTCTTAGCATTCACACGTGAAGTTCTGTGTCCTCTTTTATTTCTTTGAACATTCATGAGATCATTTGACTGAAAATTGTCCTCCATAGCACACATATTTAAACACTTGGTCCCCAGCTGGTGATGCTGCTTGGGGAAGTTATGGAACCTTCAGGAGGGGGAGTCTTACTGAAGGAAATAGGGAGAGTTTTGAGAGTTTATAACCTTGTTTCTCTTCTAGTCTACTTTAGTCTGTATGTGGCTGAAGCTGTTATCTCTCAGCTCTCTGCTTGGCTTCCCTGTTTCCATATCTTCACACCTTATATAGACCTTCACTCTGAAATCATAAGCCAAAATAAACTTCTTATTCAATAAGTCACTTTTGGTCATGGTGTTCTGTAACGTGTATGGGTTTTTCCCGCCCGCCGCCTGGTCTTGTCCCGCCACCAAGCCAGCCCCAAATAACACACTGAGACTCTGTATTTGATACAATACTGTTGGCCCGGTTACTTGTTTCTTATCGGCTAGCTCTGCTTTTAATTATTAACCCATTTCTGCTGATCTATGTATTTTCATATGGCCTTCTCTTACCGGGGAGGCGGCTGGCGTCCAGCTCTCTCCAGACCCTCCATCTTGGCTCCTCCTTACTCCTTCCTATTTCCTCCTTGTCTCCTAGTCCCTCCTATCTTCCTTTCCTATTGGCCAACAGTGCTTTATTATTAACCAGTATGAGAAACATATATACATAATGGCATCTCCCATCATCTCCTCTTTTCTGTCTAAATAAAAAGAAGAGTTTTAACCTTAACATAGCAAAATATATCACATAACAGTTATCCAATAAGAATCACAGTTAACAATATTTAGTCCATTAACATTTAGTAAGATTTAAGAAAATATTCCATCATCTATTTTATCTTGTGAATCTAAGTCCTATATGTACCTTATCAATGAATCCTAACTAAGGAAAACTATAACCATAACTATCTGTCTTCAACTCCTTCAAAGACCACAGAAGGATAGTATATAAACTCTAGAAATGACAGAAACAACTCACTGCCTGGTCACCCGAAGTTCTTTTGTAATCTTCCATCTTCAGCCCATAGGCCATAGTGTGTCTAGCTGACTCTTCAGCAAAGCAGGAAACTTTAAACTGTCTTCTTGTATTGGCAGTTTGTCAGTCACTTTTCTCTGTGTCCTGCAGATTCTTCCATGAAGCAGGAACTCTGTAGCAATGTCCATCATGAATCAGCAATCACTTTTCTGTGGGTCCTGCATGTCCAGTTTATACATCACAAAGTCAAACAGTCCAGACAAGAGCAGTATCTTGTCCAAATGGCTAGTCTTGCCATATTGGAAGCAAACTCCAAAACGAGTTTCTTCAATGTCCATCTTCTTTTCTGGTGCAGGTGGTATTGCCAAGAGCAATTATGTCTCACTGTCACGAAAACCCTAAACCATTTTAAATGCCATATTCTGTAGGTCTTTGAAAGGTTTGAAGAATGCCTATCTCAAATACATCTCTGTGTATCTTGAAAAACCTAACTAACTTAACTCTAAACTTTGACTATCATAGATAATTATCTATTATCTGTACTACATTATACATTACATTTCTAAATGAGCTATATAAACACAATACCTAAACAAAAGGAGAAATATACATCTCACAAAATTGACATTAAATTGTATCAATAAATGAAAATCCATTCCAATGCAAAGTATCCATATCTATACCATAATTCCCTTTTTACCTTTAAAAAGAATATTGGTTGTGATCATTAACCATTTATAACCAAGTCCATTTAAATGAAAACAAACATTTATAAACAATATTTGGGAATTGGGGCGTTGTTCTTTCCAAACTACTTCCTGCTGATAGGGGACGTTGTCATGGGGCAATCCTAAGAAGACGCAGAAATCTTGGCTGTAGTCTGCAAGGCTGCTTTGTTCAGCTGTTTTGAATGTAGGATCACCTGGTACTCTGTTTCAGGGGGTCTGGCTTGCTCAAGCCACATTAGTCTGGAAGGAATCCATATCTTTTCATTTTCTGTGGAAACAAAAATAGAAATCCTTTTCCCCAGTAACTTGTCCTTGAACTTAAATGTTGGAGTCAAAGCATTTTTAAAATATATAAATTGAATTAATCCAGCAGCATTTCCTTTATCAGTTGTTGTTATTTTCTCAGCAGTCAAACAATGTAGAGACAACACAATAGCATACAGTAACCAGATTCTCTCTGAGCTTTTCATCTTTACGTGGCTTTATATTACTCTGTTTATTTTACTTTTATTTTTTCATTTTTTGACATAGAGTTTCATTGTGTAACTCTTATCTGTCCTGGAATTTACTCTGCATACCAGGTTTACTTTGAAAATCACAGAGATCTGCTTGCCTCTGTCTCTTGAGTGCTGGGATTAAAGGCGTGTGCCACCACACCCAGTTCCTCTTTGTCTCTTTAAAACCATTTTTTTTCATGTCTACGTATATTTTAAAACACACTGTAAACCTTTAGAGGTTCTTCTTAATATGAATCTGTCTTTACTGTAAATCTTTATCTTCGTCTGGCCACAAGTGTTTTATCTGGTAAACAACAACATTGCTAAAATGAAAGTCATAGCTGTGTCAGCCATGGTTTACCAAAGATGGTGGCGGGTACTTTTACCCGCCAGCACGGAAAGCTGTGCTCACCGCCTTGGTCTGCGCTGCCACCCAGAAAGCATGCTGCCGGCTTGGAGATGTGGTCACTGCCATTGCCATCTCTCATACACATCAATAAATTGTTAGCAGAGTTATTTAAAAGCTGTGCGGTTTTTTGCCGCTTATGCTGAGTCAGGACTCTTCCCTTAAAGGAGACGCGCGAATATCTGCTTGTCTCTAGCAAAGCAGAGTTCAACTGAGAAAAATGCTGCTACCAAGAAACCTTGCTTGTCTCTGTTCTTTTGTTTCTAAAACCCTTTTTTAAGCTTTTGTTAAATTTTAAGTGGAAGTTCTTATTAACCACGTGGGCGCCATTTAGGTCATTTTGTTCTCAATTTTCCTTTTCTTAGAGCACACTTGTTATTCACTGTTTTGTATATAGTTTTGTATTAAGCCTAAATCTTTTCTTTAGACTAAAAGGGGAATTGTAGTGAGATAGTCCTTCTGTGGCACTGACCACACCCATTGGGGGTGGAGCCATGGGCGGAAGTGACCTGTGGAAGGAGGTCGGAGGGGGCCAGGAAAGGCGCTCTCTTTCTGGCATGACTCGGACAGGAGAGGATCGGGTTGAATTTCCTGGTGTTCATCTGTCTAGGTTGTAAGTTATTTCTCCCTGAATAAACATCTATTCGGCCTATTTGTTTATCCTGATTCTTATTTACCGCGATAGTGTTCTATCACAGCAGTGAAAAGTAACTAACACAATTTATACATCATTTCTCCAACTCCTTTTTCTGAGATTTTATTTAATTCACTCTCATTGAAAGTCATTACTTTATAGTTAACACTTTTTTCAAGAGTCATGTTGCCTTGGTTTTTATTTTTCTTGTATGTTTGTGTTGAGACTTGCTCATGAGGAGTTGAGTCATTGGTGAGATTTTCTAATCACCCTTGTGATTTTTTTCAGTGGGAGTATTTGTAACGTTCAAGAGGCACTAAGCTCCAATAGTGTTGAGGCTTCAGTTTCCTCTGCTATACTAGTATTGGCACCATGCTCAGTCCTCAATAGTCCTCAGGAAATAAATTACATCTTTGTGGCTCCAGTCTTTACTGTCTTGGCAATCCTACCAAGGCTCTAAGATGCCCAAATAACACAGACATTCATCAGCTTCACAGCGTAACATACAAATACAACAGAGTAATCCTCTAACATAACAAGAAGCAATATAAAGAACAATAAATACTATCCTGGTATGAAGGAAAAAGTCTGATATATAAGTTTAACACAGTGTACATAATAAGTTTGATTGTTTTAGTAACTTGGTAGACTTAGTCTCAAATTTCTATGAAAAAATAGGAAACCACAATTAGCCTCTTGAAAGTAGTTGGTTTGAAACTCTCTAATACATATCAAGAGCCATGCCCAAAGATTAAAGTCAAGGGGTGGGATTAATGAACAAACAGAATAGAATTGAAAACTCATAGATAGACCCATGTGGAAATTTAATATACAACAAAGTTGTTTTAAAATCTTTATAGAAAAAAACAAATAGTCTAGAAAATAATATTGATAAAAATAAGCATATTAAGTTTAGAAAAATAAAACTGGATTTCTCACTAGCATAACACATGAAACCAATACTGAATTAATTAAATATCTTAAAATATAAAATATAATGACAATGTTGTATTATAAAAAAGAAATAAGATCATTTCTTTTTGACCTTCAGTAAGGGACTTCCAAATTACAATAAAATAAAAATGATGTTATTTTTTGATTGGGTTAAAATCTGGTATTTTTCTTCAGTGAACGAAATTATGGACAGAGTTGAAAGACAAATGATTCCTGAGCCATGGGAAATGGATTTATAACATATATATCTTGTTCCACAAGATGGAACCCTTTCCTGGCACAGTTTTGGGGGGCAAGAACCTGTCAGTGGACAAGCCATAGGCCCTAGAGGAGAACCTACTACCATTATTCTGCTAAAGGAACACTCTATTAAACTGACTCCTAATGATATATTTTTGTACCAATAGACTAGTAAATCTCTCAGAATCCATCAGAGGTGCTTCTTTTTGTAGTAGACAGTCATTAACACAGAAATCCTCAACTGGACAAAGTGTAGATAATAAATGGTTGCAGAATGCTCACCCAAAAAGAGACAGCTGTATCACACTTCCACCTCCCAAAGATCCAGGAATTGTTATAGGAGAAAGGCAGAAAGATTCTAAGAGCCAAAGGATGTGAATGAAAACAAGAAAATAATGTTTTCTGGTACAACAGTGGTTGACATATGAACTCACAGTGGTTATAACATCATACACAAGACCTGTGTATGTATAAGCCAGAAAGAAAAGCCCAGCATGGAAGAGGGAAAATTGGGATGAAGTCATATACCTAGCTGTGGCACTATTAGCACTTCATAGCTGTTGTGAGAATAGCAGATTTTTATATGCATATGACCCTGGGTATATCTACCAGGCTCCTGTGAATGGCCACACACCTAAGGATATGTGGGCAGCACAAATGGGACTTGACAGACTTATTTTTTTAAGGGACACAAAGATGGGTGGATAGAGAAGAGGGGATGAATCTGAGAGGATAAATATGGTCAAAATACATTGTATGAATCTCTCAAAAAACTAATAAACATGAGAAAGGAAAAGTTTAAAAAGAAAAAAAAAGAACCTAAAGTCTCATTCTGAATATTGAGATGGCACAGCAGCTAAAGACATCTACTAAGGAACCTAAGAACATGAGATCAATTCCTGAGGCCAATATAGTAGGAGAGAACTGATACCCCAAGTTGTCCTCTGGCCTCCAAATTCTGTGACACTCACACATGTATACACACACAGAGAAATAAATGTAATTTTTAAGTTATCTGATTATAAATTATCACAATGAACAAAAAACTTCATCATTATGTCCAGTACAAGTATGTAACTTTAATAAGTAACATGTTAGGAATATTCATTGCCATGTTAATATTAGGACAGTGCTAAGAAAATTAAATTCTTGCTATTTTAGGTTGTCTTCTGTGTACTTTAGGTGCCCAAACCTCCACAAACTGGATAAAAAGTGCAAGCCCAGAAGTCAAGTTACATCTCACAACTGTAAAGCCAACACTCAGGTAAGCCAATGCATGCTCATTTTGATTTCTACTCAATTACCTATGAGCAAAAACAAAAGTTAGATGACTTTTTTAATTCATATATGCTATTTTGAGCAAAATTAGAAATACAGGCAGATATGTGAGATTTGGAAACTTTAGCCCGTGATTCTAATTATAACACAAAGTGTCCCAGGGTGTTGCTGTAAAGGACTGAGGACTCAATGCTCCAGGGAATACCTGTTTACACAACCCTTAGGACCTCATCTTTAAATAGTTACTCAAAGGAAAATATTCAGAAGCAAGACCTAAAAGACGTGGAGTTTAAACTCAGTGAGGTAAAACAGAAAGACATAATTCAAATAAATCTAAAATCCCTAAGATCAATTCAGGCTTTGAGAAAAAAAAATCCTGGAAGCCAGTGTTGCCCTTCAAGTGTGGAACTCCAGAAAACTGAAGCCTCTCCTTCATGCTAGGTTCCTTCATGGAAAATAACCCCAACACTGTTTCTGCTCCATGTCTGCACTGAGGTAAGAAAAGAGAGGCTGCTAAAAGTCTAGGAATGGCTAGAGACTGAACTGGAAAAAAAAAAAAAAAAAAAAAAAGCTAGGCTGTGCCATTCATGTTTTTCCTTGCTAAATTCCCAGGCAAAAATTCTATTTCCATTCTTCTCCAGAATCCCAGTCTGGAAACTAGAGTCCAGATTTTCTCCTTCAGGGATAAAGCTGATCCAATAGAAATCACAGAGGCCATACCTCCCAGCATTGCTCTCCCTTTGGTGTAGAAGGCAGTTCTGTCTGGCTCCTCCCTTCCTCAGCTGTCAGCCTCCAACTTTTTATTTCTTCCCTGGGTTTGCACACATTCCACTCTCAACCTCTGTGGATGGATGGCACACTAACTAAAGTGGGAGAAAGGATGCTAAGGATTGCTTTGAGGAGCTCATCAGGAATGTTTTCCTCTGAAGCACTACTCTGTGTGTAGGACATGTGAATGAACTAACACTGCTGGCTCCAATCCCCTGATGACATCATGGAGGAGAGAGTCCAATTACAACCAAGATGGTCCTCCTAGTGCAGAAGATGTAACAACCCTACTACTGATACCATCAAACTTTAACTCAATGTTTGAATATTCTTCTCATACACAACAGGCATGGTGAGTTGCTGCATGACTTAGCCTTAGTTAGAACTTACTCTGTTATGGTGAAAGAGTTGGTGGAGATCCAGATACTATATAAAAGAATATGTGCTTCCTATGTCAATGTATCTTGAATTCTGATATGTTGTAACAGATAGCTATAAAAAGCAGAGAGTAAACAGATGCAGCTTGTAGAGTGTGTGTATGGAGAAGTCTCATGTGTGCAGCTGTGTGTCTGTGTGAGAGTCATTAAATATACATGTATGACATTGTCAAAGAAAAACATCAAACAGACATCTAGAGCCAGGTATGATGATATGGGCCTGTAATCCCATCACCAGGGAAGCAGAGAATCGTGAGTTAGTGAGTTATATGAGAAAGGTTAAAGGACATCCGAAAAGTCTATTATTGCAGTGTTATTAGGACACAAGAGATAAAGGACATTGCATATCAGAGGCAGTTTCCAGACACTGATCTCTTCCTGTGTTCTCTTCCTCCTGCCTTTTCTCTATGTATCTGGATCCTTGTGGTCTTCAGTTCTTCATTTCTTGTAACTTCTATTTTCCTTTTTTATTTTGCTTTTTTTATTTAATTTAATTTTTACATTCCAATCCCAGTTTTCCCTCCCTTCTCTCCTCCTGCTTGCCTCACTCCCTCTCCATTCTATTTTCCTAACTTTTATTGATTCTTCTTCATGTTCTCTCCACAACAGAGATGCCACTGTTTACTCACTCAGAAAAGTTGGTGGTCATATAAAAACTTTAGAGTGTAAAGAGAAAAGTGTCCCTGGCCTGCTATGAAATATAAATGATAAGCCATTCCCTGTATCAGATGCCTCAAGGAGCAAGAGGAGTGTTTCTTGCTGTGGGTTAGGATAGCTCTGTCTTGTTTTGTAGCGGTGAAGTGCTCCTTGATCATGTCCAAGTTTTGTCTTTTACTGTCTGAATCATGTTCCAGCTGCTTGGCCCTACAATGTGGGGTTCAGAACTCACTTGGAGCATAACTACTAAATCTCTTTTCAAATCAGTATAATAAAGGAAATATATGCAATAAAAAATATAAATGACACTGCATTTCATGACTTAGCCCTTCTCTCTCACTTACCACTCAACTCTCATTTTTCTGTTTTGATATTAAACTACATTTCCCCATATATGTGTGTGTATGTACAAATTCTACATCATTGTTTATTCAGTACCCATATGCTTAATGCAACAATCCTACCTAATCCACAATTTCATTATTCCTGACTTCAGTCACCCATTGTTGATCACAGTCCACAAATATTAATGTTTGTTTTTATTCTTTCAAAACAGAATTAAGTTCAACTAACATTCATTATACTATATTTTTATAACTGGTCTATTTTATTAGTTATTATTGTTAATGCTCTGCTGTACCTAACTTATAAATTAATCTTTATCATATGTATATATACATAGGAAATAAAGTTATAGGATTTGATACCTAAAGGTCTTGGAATAAATTCCCAGTAGATAAAGGGAAACCCTGTATGTATTACAGAGTCTACCAGAATTCTAAGTGTCTGTTCTCTGCTTGGTGTTGAAATCATCCATCGTAGTGGTAAGAGTATCATTTCTGTGTATTACCACAGATACAAAAGTTATATCCATATATGTTATCTTTAAATCTACTGTTTATTATGTTATTCATTTATATATTGCATGTGAATGTATGGAAGGGCAACCTACTTTGTTTTTATTTTTATTTTACAAATCAATCCCAGTTCCCTCTGCCTCCCTCCCTCCCTTTCTCCCTCCCTCACTCCCTCCCTCTTTCCCTCTCTCTCTCTCCCTCACATGCACTCTGACCACCCTCTCCTCCCATCCCGCCCACTCACATGTAGGGTGATGCCATCCAAGATGGGTCATCTAAATCTGTCAAGTCGTTTGGAGTAGGAACTAGGACTTCTCTCCTGTCTCTAGGTTAAGGCAGTATCCCTCCATGGAGGATGTGCCCGCAAGGACCTTTTGTGCACCAGGAATACATCCAGGTTCCACTGTCTGAGGTCCCTTAGACTGCTCAGGCCTTCTAGCTGAAACCCATGTTCCGGGGATCTGAATTGGTCCCATGATGGATTCCAAGCTATCAGTCTGGGGGGGGGGGGTCATTAGCTCCTCCTTGTTCAAGTCAGCTGTCTCTGTGGGTTTCTGCAACCTGGTCTTGTCCTCCCTCTCTGCATCTGGATTCTAGTTAGGCTCAGTGTTTAGTTGTGGATGTTTGCTTCTGTTTCCAACAGGTACTAGATGAGGGCTTCATGATGGTAGATAAGTTAGTTGTTGATCTCATTATCAGGGAAGGGCATTTATGGTAGCCTTTCCACTGTTGCTCAAATTGCTAGTTGAAGTCAGTCTTATAGGTCTCTGGACATTTCTTTAGGTTCATTTTTCTCTTCAAACCTATAATGGCTCCCTCTTTTATCCTCTCTCTCTCTCTCTCTCTCTCTCTCTCTCTCTCTCTCTCTCTCTCTCTCTCTCTCTCTCGTCTTCTGTTCCTCCCCTGACTCAATCTTTCTAGTCTCATGTGCTTTCCTCTCCTCCCCTTCTCTTTCTCCTAGTTCCCTCTCCACTCACTGCCCCCCTACTCCCCATGTGCTCTCGAGAACTTGTCCCTTTCCCCTTCTTTGAGGGACCTTATATGAATCTCTTAGAATACACCTTGTATCCTAGTTCCTCTGGCAGTGTGAATTATAGGCTGGTGATCCTTTGCTCTAGATCTAAAATCCATATATGAGCGAGTACATACCATGTTCCTCTTTTTGTGACTGGGTTACCTCATTCAGGATGGTTTCTTCTTGTGCCATCCACTTGCCTGTGAATTTCAAGATTCCATTGTTTTGTTTTGTTTTGTTTTGTTTTTCCGCAGAGTAGTATTCCATTGTGTAGATGTGCCACATCTTCTTTATCCATTCTTCAGTGGAGGAACAACTAGGCTGCTTCCAGGTTCTTGCTATTACAAATAATGCTGCTATGAACATAATTGACCACATGTTTTTGTTGCATGGATGTGGATCATTTAGGTATATGCCTAAAAGGGAGATTGCCAGGTCCTGTGGTAAACTAATTCCCATTTGCCTGAGGAAAGGCCATACTGATCTCCAAAATGGCTGTACAAGTTTGCACTCCCACCAGCAGTGGACCAGTGTTCCCCTTTTTCTACATCCTCTCCAGCATAAGTTGTCTCTGTGTTTCTAATTTTAGTCATTCTGGCAGGAGTAAGATGGTATCTCAAAGTTGCTTTGATTTGCATTTCCCTGATAGCTAAAGATGTTGAGCACTTTCTTAAGTGCCTTTCAGCCTTTTTGATTTCCTCTATTGAGAATTCTCTCTTCAGTCCTGTACCCCATTTTTTAATAGGGTTCTTTGGTGTTTATGGTGACTAGTTTCTTGAGTTCTTGTATACTTTTTTACTTGACATACATCAGACATTTTTCATGGAAAATATAGATGTACTTAACAATTAAGTTCATTAAGATCAGCTTACCTTCATTATTTTTACCACTGTGGCCATGTGTTTAATGTAGTTTCCAAGAACAGTGCAAATTCCATATTAAGTTTTTATTTAATCTTTCTATCTGTATCACAGTTTTGGCATAATATTAATTTTATAGATTGATAACAAAAGGAATTTCCAGGGATATAAAACTAAGAAAACAAGAAATGAAAACCCAATACACATATGTGTAACTCAGATGTCTGTATTCTTACTAATTCTTTATTATACTGTATAAGTTTTATTTTATAGAAAACTATAAGTTTTTTAAACTATAGGTTAGATTATTCTAGATAGAATTCTATATGTGAATATTTGAAACAAGGCACTATGCATATCCATAGTTATTTTTAAGAAGCAAAATGCCAAAAGCTGAGATTTTCAGAGAAAAAAGAAACATTTCTTATATTTCTTTTATATTTGAGATTATAATTATATCTTTTTCCCCTACCCTTTCCTCCATGCAACTCTCCCATGTATATCTCCCTTATTAGCTTCCAAATTCATGGTATCTTTTTCTTCAATTGTTGTTATATATGGATATATACATATGAACTGGTATCAGGCATAATTTCCCTCTTGTTGAGCAGGTCTTAAGTCTAATTAGAAAACTGATATTTACTGCTAAGATATGTGTGCCACCACTGAAGCCTTCAAGTTATTGTGCCATGCTGGTTGTTGTTGAGGTTCATTGACATCATAGCTAGGTAAGACTCTTGGCTGTTTTCTGTCTTTTGGAAGCTTGCACAAAACCTCTGGTACCATGAAAACTAATCCTTAGAGGGGGGAAGGCTTTAATAAAGGCTAGATCCAGCTCTGGGCTTCTAGGCCCTGTGTCCAAAGTACAAGGTGTCTTTTGTGATAAGGACTTACCTTCTACCTCCAGGAGGCAGGGTAGCAATCAAGGGCAATAGCAATAACCTATAATGTTCTGGAAGTCTCCTGGACAATCCTGGTCAACACCTCAACAGAAAGCTTTCTCATGCCAGGTGTTGGGTTTTTTTTTTGTTTGTTTTCTGTTAGTTGGTCTTCAGCTCTTTGGGATATTGCCATTAAGATGGGATATTTTCATTTAAACTATATATATATATATATATATATATATATATATATATATATACACATTAACACATATGTTATATTGGCATATATTGACATATGTTTACAGGTATTTTGATTCCTTATTACTTTTTCAGACATCTTGTTATTTTACCCACCTTTTACTGTATTTATCTTCTCCACGTTCACTAATTAGAGCCCTATTGTTTTCCCATTTTCCCTTCAGATCACTATTGCCCTGTTGTTCTACTACTATTCTATTTCCCTGAAATGGCCCTTTTTTTACTTTCCCAGTTTCTGCAGTTACTCCTGTCTATGTACTCACAACTAAAGATATGGAGTGGGAACCTCAGGTGAGAAATAGCAAACATTTGTCTTTCTGGGTCTGGGTTACCTCACTCCAGATGATCTTTTCTAGAGGAGCATTCATTTTTTATTTTCCCAGATTTTTAAGCTCCTTTGAGAGATATTTTATAAACACCCATGCCTATACTCTAGTGAGTGACTTCATCTACTTCAGCTCTGCCAATCTGCTAAACAGTTCATTGTTGCTTCATTTTACATTTTAATGGTTCTAAGTAAGGATGATTAATTCTTTTTTCGTTTGTATTTCTTCTGTGATTTGCATTTTAACATGCAAGTTGAGGGTAAAAAGAAAAAAAAATCAGTCAATAAAGCACTTGCCTTGGAAGCATAAAGACCTGAGTTCAATGCCCAAAACACATTACAATTTGAACCAGGTGTGGTGACACAGGCTTAGAATCCCAGCACTGTGGAGGCAGAAAGAAAAGGATCCCTGTACTCAATGGCTTGGAACTGCCATTAGATTAGTCTGTCTGGAAAGTGAGCCCCAGAGATCTGCCTTTTTCTGCCTCCACTATGTTGGTATTACAGGTGTGTGCCACCATGCCTGAATTACTTATGTGTGCTCTGGGGGTGTAACTCAAGCCCTCATGTTTGCAAAGCAAGCACTGTCCTGACAGGGCCCATTTTTTTCTAATTAAGAATTATTTTATTTTATTCTTGATTTACAAAGCCCTTTAATATGGTAGCTAGATTTTTCTATGTTATCTATATTCAATCATTCACTTTTAAGCTGCTGTGCAATAAAATATACCAATCTTAATTTTTTTAACCAATCTTAATTTAATGGTTATGCTTTTCAAAGCCCTAAGAAGGTTCTTCCCAATTCAAAAATTACAAAAAAATTTATTTATGGGTCAATTATAGAATGTTTTATTTTGACTTGTTTACATTAGATTAATTTTGAGAAAGCTGGTTTCTAATCAGAGCGCTATCTTCAGTATGCCTTTTCCCTGTTGACTTTGATGACCCTTCATTATTTGTTCCCTTATCATTCTTTATTCCCAGACTATTCTTGAATTTGATCTGAATCCTCTATTAATTTCAGCAAGATGCTATTATCTAAGCTACTATGGCATAAATAAATTACTTTAATAATTCCTTAATATTTGATATATTAAATGTCTGCACATGTGCCACACCACAATTTCTTCTTCAGAGTTTATGCATGCTTTTTGGACCATCACTATTTGAGCTTAATTTTTTATTGTGTTTCATATGGGCTAAATGTCATAGTTAACTTTTATCCAGCATCTCCCTCTAATATTCTCATTTCATGGGTTTATCTTCCAATACTGTCATAAAATTTTTTCACAGACACCTTTCCATATTTCACGAACATAATTCATTTTTCTTTCATCGTTTCAGATGTAGTCCTACCCAGGTATCACAACAATTTTATCTTCTTTTTATTTATGAATTTTAGCCCTCATATCAAAATTAGCTGAGGAGACTTTTTTAATATCTATTTCTTTGAGTGTTTTTTTTTCTGCATTTATTCTGTTCACCATGTGTGTGCCTAGTGCTTGAAGAGAGTAGCAGAGAGCATCATATCCTCTAGAACTAGAGTTGAAAACACTATGAGCTAACATGTGGGTGCTGAGAATTTGGTGTTCTGGAAGAGTAGCCAGTGCTCACTCCCAGGAAGACTTTAAACTGTATTATATTTTATCTATGAAAAACAGCAGTAATTATAAGAAATATTAGGGAGAAATGAGGCTGGTGCAAACTATACACTATAATTAGAATAAAATGAACATATATATTAATTAGAAAAGTATAAAATCCTAGAAATATTCAATTAGATGTCAGTTTTAACACGAGCCACTTTTACAGGACTTAATGTTATAAACCATACTGTGTTTTTGCTGTTTATGGCAAACAGGTAAACAGGCATAAATCTCAATGGGAAGAGAAAACCAGACCTTTGTAGATGAGTTTTTGTTACTGGGCCTTTCACAAGATGCACAGACTCAGATCCTTCTGTTTGTCCTCTTCTTCATCATTTATGTGCTGACTGTACTTGGAAACCTACTCATCATAATCCTCATCTTCATGGATTCTCGACTTCATACCCCCATGTACTTTTTTCTTAGAAACCTCTCTTTTGCAGATCTCTGTCTCTCAAATAGCATTGTTCCTCAAGTATTGTCCCACTTCCTGGCTAAAAGGAAAACTATTTCTTTTTGGGGCTGTGTGACACAGGTAATTGCCACCCTTCAGATCGGATGTACAGAGTGTGCACTGTTAGCAGTGATGTCCTATGACCGGTATGTGGCTGTGTGTAAGCCTCTGCACTACTCCACCATCATGACCCAACAACTATGTCTCCAGTTGGCCCTAGGGTCCTGGGCTAGTGGGCTCCTAGTATCCCTGATAGACATTACTGTTGCTTTCCATCTTCCCTATAAAGGGCAGAACACAGTCAGCCATTACTTTTGTGAACTTCCTGCCCTTTTGAAGGTGGCTTCAGCAGACACTTACAGCACAGAAATGGCCATCTTTGCAATGGGCATAGTAATCCTGCTAGCACCTGTCTCCCTCATCCTCATCTCCTACTGGAACATCATCTCCACTGTGATCCAGATACAGTCTGGAGAAGGGAGACTCAAAGTTTTTTCAACCTGTGGTTCCCATCTCATTGTTGTTGTCCTCTTCTATGGGTCTGGAATATTTAATTATATGCAGCCAAACACCAAAACCACGAAGAAGCGGGATAAGATAATATCTGTGTTTTATACGGTGGTGACTCCAATGCTAAATCCCATTATTTATAGTCTGAGGAACAAGGATGTCAAAGGTGCCTTCAGGAAACTAGCTGCAAGAATGTCCTTCTTTCATAAGAAATAACCTGTAGGACTAGGTTTTATCACAGTCTTTGAAAATGGAGGAGGATTTGGGGAGGCTATTATTAATTAAGTCATTTCAGGAAAAATTGTGAAATAAAAGAACACCCTAAGGAAATGGTGCAAGCCAGAATACAAAGAAAAGGAAAGAGGTAGAATAAAAGGGTTTATCACTATCATCATCACCATCATCATCATTATCATCATCACTATCATCATCACCATCACCATCATTATCATGATTATTATTAAAGGTGGGGGTACTGTTTTAATGTGTGCATAATTAATTCAGCTGCCATGGACCTGTTTCAGGCACAAGCACAGCTAAATCTGCTAGCATAGGCCTCAAATCCCAATGTGCTGGCTAGCTTTAGGTCAATTTGGCACAAGCTCTTGTCATCTGAGGGGAGGGAACCTCAACTGAGAAACTGCCTACATAAGGCCTGCCAGTAGGCAATCCTGTAGGAAAGTCTCTTAATTGGTCATCTGGGAGGACCCAGCCTATTGTGAGCCCTCTGGGCTGGTAGTCCTGAGTTCTATATTAAAGCAGGCTGAGCAAGCCATGAAGAGGAAGTCAGTAAGCAGCACTCTTCTGTGGCTTCTGCATCAGCTTCTGCCTCCAGGTTCCTTCCCGTTTTGAGTTCCTGCCTTGGGTTTCCTCGATGGACTGTGACTCTTTTTGCCCTGCATGTACTATATTCATCCTCCACTGAATAAGCCACCAAAAATATTTTCTTTCAAAACTGAAGAGGAATCAGAATTCAAGGAATTGAAGGTTCTCTCCTAAACTGATGCCTCCACAAGCTTGACTGCTTGCACACCACATCTCACAATGTCTCAGCTACTCTAGAATGGCTTCTTTCAGAGCTCACTTTAGGTTCTCACAAGTCCTTGGCCCCAGTGAGCAGGCTAGGATCTACTTCTCTTTTTCACTTCAAGTTGCTTCCATGCCTGGGTTGGGGGGGGATTGTAAGCCATGTGTTTAAAGAGTTTCCCACTAGTGTCCATTACAGAAGTGTACATGAATGTGTGTCCAGGAGCCATGACTTCAGCCTGACTCTGCAGTACAGCTGGCTCTCCTGTGTGACATGCTATGTTGGATCTACTTTTGACTTCTTTTCTTAATCTATTTATCAATTTTCAAAGCTACTTGTTGAACTATTATTTCATCTTATCTTGTCTAACTCTGATTAATGGCTAGGATAAAACACGTGTCAATGATATATATGTTAGAGCAACAATAATTTGCCATGTTGATGGAACCTTTAATATGATGTGATGAAACTGGCATTCTATTCTTGTCCCTGTGGCCATTATTACCAAATTTATAACTTCAGTTTCACCATGAAAGAAACATCACAAAAAAAAGTTCCATAAAGGAAGAACCTACAAACACCTTGCCAAACTTCCTGGATACTTCCAAGATTATAAAAATGGGGAAATTCACAAAAATATCATAGTCATGGAGAACCTACAGATATAATTCAATTTTTTTTAAAAAAAAAAAATGGTGACCTGGAAAAGATCCTAGGAAAATATTAAAGGGAACATGCAAGGCAAACAAGTAAACTAACTAAAGAAATCTGATCAAGTATGTCTGAACTTCAGATAAAAAATGTGACCAAGGTTATTAATTATAGTAACTATACTTAATAATGTACAATAGTGCCAGCTGTAGTGGCAAACACCTTCAATCCTAGCTCTTGGGAGGCAGAGACAGGCTGGTCTCTGTGAGAGGCCAGGCTGGTCTACAGAGCTAATTCCAGGATAGCCACAGCTACACAGAGAAATCCTGTCTCAGGGGAAAAAAACAAGCAAAAATAATAATAATAATGTAAGATAACATAATGGGGGACATGGCTTAGAGGATATATGGGAACTCTATGGCTATGTATTATTATTATTTTCTCAAACTTCTGAAATCTGAAAGTTCTCTTTAAAATAGTCTGTTTTTAAATTTTCCATGGAGTATGTTCATTTTACACAGTACTATGCTATATACATAAAGACATTTTCATAGGTATTCAATGTACCTTGAGCATATCACCCATAAAGTCTTTTGGCAAAAGAAAGATTGGTTGAAACTGTACTTGTTTTCCGTGTTACTGTCATACAAGTGTATTTAGTTGACTGAGTCCTTGTCATTTGCTCTGCCCTTCTACAGCTAAGCAAACAAAGTGAATTTAGCCTTCCTATAGGCCTGGAAACAGACTCACTTCCTCCAAGGTCCACTTATGACTATAATGGCCGAAGTATTCAGATGGCAGCTAAAGTGGACAAATCTCTGTGACATATAATCTAAGAAGCCAAATCATACTAAGGCATTAATTACCTATGAATTCCAGATTGCCCAGTACAACCCACCATCTATTCAACACAGCACTCTAAGGGCACATAAACACAACACTTAATGAATGAATAGAATAGTTTGGCAAAGGAAATGCATGCCTTGGGTGATGGCCAGCAATATATCAAAATAAAATAACAATTCCTTGAAAGTCTAACTTGAGTTTTTCTGTGTTTATTTATAGGCATGAGTGAAGCTTACTTTGGGGAGTGTGGCTGGTCCCCCCCCACACAGTCACATACTGAAATGTCTAAAGCCCAGCATGGTTTACTTCCTCATAGCGGCATACATGGGAGTCCCCACCACCACACTTCAATCTACCTTCCACATTCTCTGTACTCTTACCATCCTGCAAGACTGTGAAACTTAGCAGAATTATACACAGCTGAGAGGACAGCACAGGCAAGAGTGCCTGGAATCTCCAATCTAACCTAATGACCCACTCTACTCCTTTCAGCGAATGGCAACAGGCCTGATCTCGGGATTGCTTGCAAGCAGTAACAGCTGCTCTGCTGAAGTCAGTAATGGCTGCTACGCTAGAAAAATAGCATCCTACAAATAAATAGTAAAGCAGGCATTTTCTAGTTCAGTTCATTAATGAATTTCCAAAATCTATCATACTACCTGCCAGATATTAGACTCTCAACAAAAATATGAGTAAGTAGGAGCTCTGAGTTACCTGTATTTTGTCCTAGAGCCAATCCTCATGCCTCTCACCCCTTCCCTACCTCTTCCCCCTTCTCCTCTCATAGCATTACTCACCATCTAACCAAAATCCATACATATTTCACAACCTAGATCTACTTAAACTCCAGACCACAAAATCCAAGTGGCTAGTGACAAGGCTTCATGCATGTCACAAGTCATCTCACATGCAGCAAACCAACACTGAACTAATACCTCAAACACCTTTTACCACCATGCAAAACTGAATGAATAGATGAATTAACACATCAATAAAAGCTAGTCAATGTTTAAAAATGTGTCACTGGAAAATGCCACTGTTTTTCAGTTCCAAGTAAATAAGGGGCAGCAGAAAGTTGGGAAATCAGGCTTGAGTCAGTTTTTCTAAATAGGGAAGGGAATTCCAGCATGTTTGATAAACAGCTCTGTAATGGTGGACAGCTTTGTTAAGAGTGCAGGGCCTACTAGTCCCTACTCCAAAGGTCTTGACAGATTTTGTTGACCCCTCCTGGAAGGCATCACCCTCCCTGTGGAGTGGGGGGGGTGGAAATGGGATGGGAGGGTGGGGGGGCACATGGGAGGGAGGGAGGGAAAGAGAGAGGGAGGGAAAGAAAACTGGGATCCATATGTAAAATAAGAAAAATAAATAAATACATGGAAAAAAAAGAGTGCAGGAGCTTAAAGAAGGCAGAGAGTTGAAAGAGACTCTATATGAGTGAGTACATACCGTGTTCCTCTTTTTGTTACTGCGTTACCTCACTCAGGATGGTTTCTTTAAGTTTCAAGATTCCATTGTTTTTTTTTCCACTGAGTAGTATTCCATTGTGTAACTGTACCACATCTACTTTATCCATTCTTCAGTTGAGGGGCATCTGGGTTGCTTCCAGATTCTTGCTATTACAAAAAAAAAAAAAAAATGCTGCTATGAACAGATGTCTTTGTTACATGGATGTGGATCATTTGGGTATATGCCTAAGAGGGGGATTGCCGGGTCCTGTGGTTAACTGATTCCCATTTTCCTGAGGAGAAGCCATACTGATCTCCAAAATGGCTGTAGAAGTTTGCACTCCCACCAGCAGTGGAGGAGTGTTCCCCTTTCTCCATATCCTCTCTAGCATAAGCTGTCATTGGTGTTTCTAATTTTAGCCTGATAGGAGTAAGATAGTATCTCAGAGTTACCTTGATTTGCATTTCCCTGCTGACTAAGGATGTTGAGCACTTTCTTAAGTGTCTTTCAGCCATTTTGGATTCCTCTATTGAGAATTATCTATTCAGTTCTGTACCCCACTTTTTAATTGGATTATTTGGTGGTTTTGGTGACTAGATGTGGGTTGGTGAAGATCTTTTCCCACTCTGTGGGCTGATGTATGGTCTTGTCAACTGTGTCCTTTGCCTTACAGAAGCTTCTCAGTTTCAGAAGGTCCCATTTATTAATTGTCGATCTCAGTGTTTGTGCTACTGGTGTTTGTTCAGGAAGTGGTCTCCTGTACCAATTCGTTCAAGGGTACTTCCCACTTTCTCTTCTAAGAGGATAAGTCATAGAACAAAGGATCACCAGCCTACAATTCACACCACCAAAGAAGCTAGGATACAAGGAGGAACCTAAGAGATGCATACAAGGTCCCCCACAGAAGGGGAAAGAGACAAGATCTCCTGAGCATATTGGGAGGGGGCAGTGAGTGGAGAGGGAGTTAGGATAAAGAGAAGAGGAGAAGAGAACATGTGGGACCAGGAAGATTGAGTCAGGGTACAAATAGACAAGAGCAAGAAAAGAGATACCATAATAGAGGGAGCCATTATAGATTTGAAGAGAAAACTGACACTAAAGAAATGTACAGAGACCTATAAGGATGACCCCAACTAACAATCTGAGCAATAGTGGACAGGCTCTCTGATAATGAGATTGACAACTATTTTATATGCCATCCTAGAGCCCTCATCTAGTAGCTGATGGAAACCGAAGCAGACACCAACAGCTAAACACTGAGCAGAACTCCTGTAATCCAGTTGCAGATAAAAAGGAGTGATGAGCAAAAGGGTCAATAACAGACTACAGAAACCCACAGAGACAGCTGACCTGAACAAGGAGGATCTCATGGACCCCAGACTGAGAGCTGGGAAAACAGCATTAGACTGACCCAGATGCTCTGAATGTGGGTCTCAATTAGAAGGCCTGGGCAGTCTAAGGGACCTCTGACAGTGGAACCAGGATATATCCCTGGTGCACGAAAGGACTTTGGGAGCACATTCCCCATGGAGGGATACTCCCTTAGCCTAGAGGCAGGAGGGAGGGCCTAGTCCCTATTCCAAATGACTTGACAGATTTTTTCATCCCTCCTGGAAGGCATCACCCTCCCTGTGGAGTGGGTGGGGAAAGGGATGGGAATGGAGGTCGGAGGGCATGAGAGGATGGAAGGGAAAGGGAATTGGAATCTATATGTAAAATAGGAAAAATAATAATAATAAATAAATAAAGAGAGAGAAAGAAAGAGAGAGAAAGAAATGAAGGGAGAGAGAGAAAGGAAGGGATAGAGAGAGGGGAAGGGAGAGGGAGGGAGAGAGGGAGAAGGAGAGAGAGGGAGAGAGGAAGGAGAGGGAGTCTAGTTTGTGCTACTTTGAGGTAGCAGTATATTGATTACTTCTTGCATATCTGTTCATGTCCACAAGAGGGCGCGGCGGTAAATTGTGAGCCCGTGTTTGAAGCTCGAAGCAAGGGCCGTGATTTCTAATCGTTATGCAATTTAACTTGGCCAGCTGTTTCCTGGACTTGTCTCTGGGAACCTGCGTGAGTGAAGGGAGCCCTGGACTCAAGTTGTGCTCACAAGTGTCTCTGAGTCGCTGCAGTCAGGACTCAGGTGCTCTGAATTTGGGATCACACTAAATGGGTCAACATAGGGAGTGCAGTCCCACCCAACCTGAGTGGAGATCCAGGCTTCTAACCTTGTCCTGGGTTCTAGCTGGGCTGGGGCTAGAAAGAGAGAGAGAACCTGTGAGAGTATGAGGTGACGCGGCATTGTGGACTGCAGAGCAGCGTCTGCAGTGCCGAGAGAATATCACTGCGGTCCCCTCCGTGGCTCTGCAGTGGCACAGCCCTGGTGGAAACAGTCCTGAGCTGATGGTTTGCAAAGGGCTAATGGTTTGGCAATGACGCCTTACCAAAGTACCAAATGAAGAGAAGTGCATCATTTTCTCCTCTGCAAGCCCTCCCATGAATCTGCCTCCCATTGATAACTTTCAAATTCATGGTCTTTTTCTTCAAATGTTACATATTTTTTCCCTAAATGCATAACTATAACTTCTCAGTCTGTTACTTGATCATTTGGTATTGAAACACTAGTGGTGTATTTTTCACTGGGAAAGACAATTTCCCATCATGCCTGCTTTCCCAGACATTCCTAGCCATCCCTATCAAACGTCAAAACTTCCAGGTATCTTACTTTTTTTCACATGCTCTATTATACAAATTTTTTGTTTTTCAGTAGACTACTTTCTCAATTGTCCCAACTGTGACCAATTTGACTACATCAACAACCGTCTTCAAAGATATTATTCTTTATACTTAACAAATGTTCACGTTTCTCTAGGCCATCACATCCATCCGATTGTGTCAGCTGCTTATATTTATGTAGTCAGATTCCTGTAATCTGCACTGTTCTGATCCTCAGGCAGAGGCACTGGCTTACCTCAGCTCTATCTCAAGTTTTGCTGTCATCTCCAAGGACATTTATTCAATGTATTTTTGTTTGGTTTGTTGAGATCAAATTTTCAGGTAAGCCTTTAACTTTTTAAATATTTGTTTTTATTTTATATTAGGAAAAGTGTTTGGCTTGTGTGTATATATGCACACCACATGCTTAGCTGGTACCCACAGAAGTCGGAAGAGAGATTCAGATTCCCTAGAACTGGAGTTGCAGATGGTTGTGAGCCATCAGATTGCAACTGGGAATAGAACCTGGGTCCTCTGGGAAAATAGTGCTTTCAACTACTGAGCCATCTCTCCAGCACTAAACCTTGAACTTCTGATCTCTGTCTCCACTCTCCGGGGCTGGAATTTAACAGAGATTGAATACAGGATTTGGAGCATGAGGGGCAAGCAGACTATCAACTGAACTACACCCCCAGCCCAGGGGGGCTTTATTCAATACTGTAGTTTAATATTGCTCCTTTTTGATATTCCAGCATCCATTGCTTATTTGTTCACTCTGCAGTCATGGCTGTGGCTTGGACCCTCTAACTTTAGAACTGCTCTTCCTCATAAAGTTTAAATGCTGACATATAAAATGCAAGCATATCACCCTGGACCTCTTGGCCTGCAAATCTATAGTTATCTGCATGGGGTACTTCATTGGTTTGTGCTTTTAAATCTTGGGCCCTTCCAGCTGTACTTCCTGACTTCCTGAATTTAATGTTTAATCATCTCAGTTTTGCTTAAGCATGAGTAAAACTTAGCCATTGCCTAATAAAGCTTAGCTTTTGATGAAAAAATGCTTTACTGGCTCTTCGGAGACGTTTGTCACTGTTCCTTTGATGTTTTTTAATGAGGTTTTGATTTGGGGGAGGAGCATAAGTGTAAAATTTGAAGTATTTTTTTTAATGCTTGGTATTAGCTCATAAGTTTGCATTGAACTAACAAATGGCCTCCACTATACTACTCTGGCTTGCATTCTATTTGTTGAAGGTTTTCGTTTGGATGACCCATAAAAGCCTTTGTATACATTACTATGGGTGTTTGAATAGTAACTACATTCTAATTTTAGATAGTTATTAAATGGTACATATTACTTATCTCCTGTGTGTTGTATCTCTATTAAGGTTATTGAAAGTTGCTTAGTCTCCCATCTCTGCTGTATTGTTCACTATCGATTTCAAAAGTAGCTTGACAAAGTTGGATCAGCTGGTGAGACCAGGTCACAAAGTGATGGGTATTCAACAGGTGTGGCAGATTTGACCAGTCTTAATTGTGGGCCTCAGCCAATGGGAAGGAAGATAGACTTTCACTAAGGGTTCAAGGAGCTACCTCAGGAGAGCTTCATTACAGGAAGGATTTATTCTGGGAGAGCTAAAAGGGAGTTCTGTTTAGTAGGATCTGGAAATGGTCTAGGAAGGGTACTATGGCCCAACATCCTCCCTGGTCATAACATCCTGAGTGACAACTTTCAAACAGAAAACACCCCTCTGTGGATTTCTACTTCATAGGGAGTGGGGGGACTAAATGAATAAAGTCACAGGAAAATTAAGAAGCAGAGGAGTTCCCATATAGCCATCATCTAGTTTTCCCATTAGTAACAGTTTATGTTAATACTGTGCATTTGTTACAAGTCATGGAATAATAAATAAGATCTAAGCTTTATGCAGATTTTCACTCAGAGGGCCTAGATAATTAGGAGTAGAGTTGACCCTTCCAATAGAAAGAATAGTTACCTTCTTCTGACGCTAGAGGGCAGAAAAGGATAAGACCTTGATTTTAAAAGTGTTGGGCAGACAAGGAGCAAGAAAACAAACCTCCAAAGGACAGGAGGTTTCAAACGCATTTATCCAATTTTATTCTCATGTCAGTATAATTCTAAACAAAAAACAATGGAATAAATTGGCTGGTCGTGATTACTAGAAATAATTATGTAGTAGACCTGTCACTCTAAGTTGTTGGAATTGCCTGACAGCTTTGAAATTACATACAATAATACTGTAAAAATCTGAAGTAGAAAGAAATATGAGCCAAATAGCCAAAGCTTTTATTTACAGTGCAATTATTTGATGTGGTCATTCATACTAGATGAGGGTCTGTAGTGCAGCAATTTGTATATTTCTCATTATAGAGGGGTGGGTCAGCAAATTTGTGTTTAAAATAAGTTTGTTAATAGCCTGATGCATTAAGCAGCAAGAATGGAATAACTGACAAACACAAAAATTGTTTCACATGAGAAGTTATTATGCAAAAATGGGGATAAGGAAGTATCGATATATCAAAGCTTTCAAAATAATAGCTTTTCAAGGACACTGAATGCTCTTCCAAAGAGAAAGAACAACCAGTGTTCTATTGACTAGCAGAGAGAATATGAGACTGAACAGCTTGGGGCCCCATGAGGTCTTACAACCCCAACAAAAATTAGACTATAATCTTTTTTTTTTTCAGCATTTAGACAATATGTTGCTGAGAAATGAAGATGTGTTTTAAGAAGCTAAGGTAATTTCAGTTGTCTTTGAGTCCAGTAATATAATAGAAGTCTATGAGTGATTCTCAAATACTAAGATAACTAAATGTTTAAAAACTAGGATGTGGAGGCAATGTAGATTTGACAACTCTATTTTCAAGGAAATGCATTTTAAAAATCCATACAAGAGAAAAGACATTTTAACTTTGAAATATTTCTTTAAATAAATAAAATCACAGCATACTGACTATATTATTTATTTTTGGAATCCCTATATCAAGAATGATCTTTTTCAGAGACCAGTATTGGTCTGCAGCCTGGCATTTATAAATCACTGATATAGCTTGTGACTCTGGGGGGGGGGAGGAACCTGAGAATAGTGGACCTGAGATGTACATCATACCAAAAAGCTTTTGATTGCCTGTCATCTTTATATTCTAAATGTGTTTGTAGTTCAAGGTGACCTTAGATCTGTGTCTAATAGTCATTAGCAAGTTAAACAACTCAATAGAATTCCCAACCCTGAATGTCTGAGGAGGTGGCTGGTTGGATACAACATTTTTTAGCTACAGGTAGAATTTCAGCCTGCAGTGTAAAGCCTTAGTTAGGTTTCAGTTATGATGAAGTCAAAGTTATTTTGTTAAAACCTCTATAACCACTTTGGCATGTTTTCTGAGATTCAATAGGTGGTATTCTTTGACAGAATATCAGACTCACTTTTAGAGTTTTAAAACTGCAAGACCTATGCCTTACCCTTGGGAATTCTAATCTCTACACCTAATATTATTTTTGCAAATATTTTGGAAAAATATATTTTGCAAACACCAAGGAGGAGTATATGGAAACTAAGCCACAAACACACAAGTTCCAGGTGAACTAGGATCCTATTACTTAATGGAAATGGTTCACCAAGTCATTTCTTAACAGAACATATTTTTGTCTTTGAGCCTTTGTTAAGCATATTTTCATCCAACAGCCTGCAATTCTTACTCTTTCTCTTATACATTGAAACTTTCTTTTTGATGTGGCTTAGTGCTGTGCGTGTGCAGTATGTGCATGTGCACATGGAAGTGTGTATGTACTGATGCATGTGTGTGGAAGCCCAAGGCTGACACTCCCTGAGTTTGAAGTCAATTTAGTAGGCTGGCTGACCAATGAGCTTGAGGAGTCTGCCAGTCCCATCCCCCAGTTCTGATTCTTGGGATCCTATAGTTCCAACTTTGTGTCTTCATGCTTGTAGGGTAGACGCTTTACACCATCTTTCTAGCCGAAAGTGTGTGTGGGGGGGCACATGTGTGTGACTTGAAGCAACATTGGTGCCACGCTCCCCACCTGTAATGTAATAATCATACATACTGTGACAAACCTATAACATTGCCTGGCACATAGTAAATGTTCAATAAACAAACATGAACTAATCTAATATCAAACACTGTTGCTCCTTTAGAAGACAAAAGTCTACTTTATGTTAGAATAGCTTCTGGTACTTTTCTTTGACCATGTAATTTAACTTGTGCCTTATCACTTTGCTTTCCATCATAATTTCTATATTCTTACTAACACTCTCTAAGAGGATATGAAAATGCAAGATTAGTATCAATGTTATTGAGTATAGAAAAAGATGTCTAACTCAACCTCTGCCTCAGTCATCAGATCTCTGCAGTATTATCGAATTGTTGTTGCTTTTTAAGCCATGTTTTGAAATGTCTGTTTGGTTTCTGAGCAGTCTTTTTTTTTTTTTCAAAAATTGTGATTTTTTTATTTCAATTTTTTCAAAAATTCACCAGAATGTCAATTTACTTCCTAACTTTCCACCTATAATGCTATATTATATAACCACACATTTCACTAAACACTATCTAAACATGTGGCTTTCAAGTCACATGTAACATCCCTTTCTATGAACATTTATGTTTAGCTATCACCACGCTGCTGGATAGTCAGGTTACTGAAAATATCCAAGTATATCTGAGGTTTTCTGTAAAGAATCTTCAGCAGAAGAACTTCAGCACCAAAGGGTTTATACATACTTAACTGGTTGCTACATTCCACTAAACTGTCATTTGCATTCTCCCTTACAACAGAGTAATTATTTTCTAGTCACCAAGGCAAACACTGGGTGTGTATCATTTGTCTAAATAGACAAACTATTCCATTTCTTACTTTCTAAAGTCAATCATCCAACCCGTTCCTGGGCTCTGGGCCTCATTTCTTCCTACCCTTCTCATTACTTCATCTTCTGCTAATGGCTTGTTGGGCTGTAGAAGTCACCATTAGTTCATTGGGATCTGGGTGCAGATGTCCTGGAATCCTTTAGACACCATGGGCAATTTCCCTGCTCTGGTTATCAGTCCTTTACAACAGTCAGAAATGCATATCTTGAACATTTTCTGGACATCACTAGTCTTTAAATATTTTCTCATGATCCAAGATCATGTATTGTATGTCCAGATATTATAGCTTCTCACTTTATTAGCCACAGTTCTGAAAATAATGTATACTTGTTTTTCTCATTTTCTCACCTCATATGACTCAACCCATCCCACTTTAACTCTTAGCCAACAGTTGTCTCAACTAGTTGTTACTAGTCTTTAGCAGCTGATGTGAAGCTTAATGCTATGGGCATGTTTTCAACTTCACCTTGTATCTCAACAGCACTGATAACCACTCCTCACTATTCAAACTCATAGCCTCTTACGATACATCTTCTCCCTTCTGCTGCTTATTCTATATCTGCCGATTAATAGCAAGTCTTCTTTTAGCAAGACAATAACTTCAGCTTCCCAACATCTTCGCTTTTTTACTCTACATTTTTCCCAGCTTAACACATAAGCAACTTAGAACTTCCATTACCGTAGTAGATGGGTGGTTTCCGACCCCAGCTCAGACTTCCTCTGAACTGGCAATTTATACGCATCATAACCTTTCTCTTATATAAAGAAGAAACATCTTAAATTCCATCAAATCAAAGTCTAATTTTTGTGTCCAATTTTCTTCCATTGTTCCCTTTCTAAATGAATAATACTGCTGTCAATCATAGTATTCAAAACACAGTTCACTGTTTTTTGTTTGTTTGTTTGTTTTGGGGGGATTGTTTGTTTTATTTTGTTTTGTTTGAGAAGGGGTTTCTCTGTGTAGCCCTGGCTGTCCTAGAACTCACTTTGTAGACCAGGCTGGCCTCAGACTCATAGAGATCTGCATGCCTTTGCCTTCCAAGTGCTGGGATTTAAAGGCATGTGCCACCACTGCCCAACATACAATTACTCCTTTACAAAGAATAAATATTCTTTTTAAAAGCACAATTACTTCTTCAATATGCAACTATTTTTATTTTTTACCTTCCTAAACATTTCTTAATTTTTCCATGTCTCTTCTTCTATAGTTGCCACTGTGATAGTGTATGCACTGCTTTCTGTCATCTGAACATGCCTTTAATTTGATATTTTCCCTTCTCCAGTGCTGTGGTCACACTGTAACTAAAGCTCAGTTTGTGATTTCTTTGGATAAGCAAAACTAAAGCCCGTACATTGTTTGATTTTGTAGCATCCCAGCACCTGCCTGCTTTGCTAACCCCATTTATTACCATAAGTGTTCCTAATTTGTACCCCAGCTATACTGATTTACTGTCAGTCTACCAATATCAACTATATATTCATATTTTGCATCAATGCACTGTGATAGGCATCAATGTGCAGCAGAGAAAAGAGGGAACTTATTACAGCTATTTTAGGATTCACAACATTTGATTCCATTGTCTTTTCTTTATATTCATCAAGTATAGGAAACTTAGAAATGTGGACTCTATTATTCTTCCCCTGTATTTCCTCTATTTTTTACCTAAATGATTTCTATTCTCCCTTACCATCCAAAATTTAATTGGCAGTTTTTCTTATCTAGATTGTATCTGCTATAAACTATCACAGCCTTATATATGTTCTTTAGTACTTATCAAAATTACTTTTGAGTGTATCTATGTAAAACTCTGCCTCCTATATTATGCTTTGTTGCTTGGGGGGTAGGAATAGTGTCTCTTCATTACCTGCTATTTTATCTTCACAGAACCATGTATACTGTAAACTGTCTCAGGATCCCAAAGTGTTTCTTGAGCCAAGAAGCAAGCCTTATTCCTTCCAAAAAAGGATTCGTACTGGAGACATCCCCAGTGAATGATGCTGGCATGCTGTCAGAGTTCATATCATATTCCAAATCGAAAACCCTTCCCAGAAGATATGCCTATGGAAGTTAATAAATGAAAAATTATTCTGCCCTTTGTTTCTTTTACATTATAATTTGTTACAAGTGTCTATATAAGAAGTTGACATAACAATTCTTACAAGTATGATTCTACCCTAAAAAGACATTCTGGATATATTAGGATGTATCTCACTCATCAAAATATTTATTGCATTTTTTGTAAACTGATTTTTCTTTGGTGTGGTCCAAAGATGAGAGACAATATTGTCATATTTTCTCTCTTCTCTAGTTAGGTATTTGGGTCTAAGTAACAATTTTTCTTCCTGAATCCTCACACTCTATTTCTAAAAATGTGCTTAGGAGGAGTGTGGGGAGATGACTCAGAGTATAAGAGTACTTGCTCTACAAGCAGAAGAACCTGAATTAAGTGGCATAGCACCTACACAAAAAGCCAGGGAAAGCTATGCATGCCTATAACCCAAACAGGGTGGATTAGAGACAGGCAGTCCCCAAGGTTCCCTGGCTAACCTGCCTAACTAAAAGGAAAGCTACCATTCAGTGAGCTCCTGTGTCAGGGAAATACAATAGACAGAGTTAAAGGAAGACGCCTGATGTCTTGCTCTGACCTCCATATGTGGGCACGCACCTGAACATTGACATGCATCACACACACACACACACACACACACACACACACACACACACACACAGAGAGAGAGAGAGAGAGAGAGAGAGAGAGAGAGAGAGAGAGAGAGAGGTGAGGGGGAGAAGGAGAGGGAGGGAAAAGGAAAGGGAGAGAGAGAGAAAGAGAATAATCTTCCTTGCTAAGTTCACTAAAATAAGAATAAAATGGTTTCAAATAATACTTTTTGGGAATGCATTTCAATTTCAATTCTTGTGGAACATACACAGTCAACTGATATCTTCCAGGCATTTTCCCATAACCTTACTAACTTATTTTTTTTTCCGAGACAGGGTTTCTCTGTATCCTACATCAGGCTGGTCTCAAACTCACAAAGATCTACCTGCCTCTGCCTCCTGAGTGCTGGAACTAAAGGCATGTGCCACAACTGCTCCTAACTTAACATTTTTAATTGGAAATGTATCATCAAAGAAATTTAAGCTGATATGTGAAATAGTGGAGACAGGTTATATGTAGCAGATCATGGGCAATTATGTGTAGCAAAGGTGGAGAATGTTAGGTAAGATGATAAAAGCAGAACAACACTACAGAGTAATTAAGATATGACATGCTAGAGAGACATAAAGTCATTAGCTGGAATATGAGCTTGGAAAGAATGGAGCTTCCATTTTTTAGACAGATAAATCTAGAAAGAAACCCAATAGACTTTATCCTAAGAGATTCTTTAAGCTATATTAGGAGTTTGGAATTCATATAAGTAATGGTAAGAAAATTCACATTACCTTCATACTTAGTACGTTGAGTTTAATGAGACATAAAATAAATGAAAATTAGAAAGAAGGAAATCATTCATTGATATGGTTGATCATTACAACTAATAAAATAAATCAAAAATATTAGATTCAATAAATTAATCATGATTCTGTATTCACCAACTTTATTTTTGTAGAAGGAACAAGAAGTAGTTATGGCTGGCCATTTAAAAAATAGTAAGAGTGACTTTTCAAAACACAGTGTGAAGCAAAGGAATAGACATCTACAGTGAATCACAAGACCAAGATGCTTACAAGAATTCAGCATATCAAATTATCACTTTGATGTGGTAAGAAGTTAAATATACTAACACTTATTAAATATATGCATATGATATACATAAACATGCTGTGGGATATATCCTAAAACTTAACTGCCAGTTCTTTTTTAAAAATCCACAAGCAAACAATTGTTGGCCCCATAGTATTTATGGTCCTAATTTACAGATTTCAGAACCTTTAAATGTGAGGATTTGGAAGGAGTATGGATATTTACCCTATCATATGCACACTTGCATATATAGTCACACCTATTGAAGTTCTTATGACATGCCTGCAAAAATTCAATAGATGGGAGAAATTAAGAGAAAAGCAACATTAAGAATATATTGGTGGAGAAGAATCTCCAACCAATTACTGAAGAAGACAGGAGGAATATTGGCTAAGCAAGTGTTCAGGAAATGGAATCAAATTAACATATTTGATATCACATAAAAACATTAAAATCAATTTCAGGAAGGTTAAGGCTTGGTGGTTTTTTGTTTTTATTTTATTTATTTGCTTTATTTTATCATTTTTTTTTAATGTGTAAGGTAGGTATGACGCCTCAAGCCACTGATTCTGAGAGCTGGGAAGGGAAAAAGCAGGAAAATTAGGAGTTCAAGGTCACCTTCAGCCTACAGTTGCTTTTGAGGCCAGTCAGGATCACATGAGACCCTTTTTCAAAAATAGTGGGCAATGGACAGAGTACAGATTATGGGATTTTATTGTTTTTCACTACTTAAAAACACTGATACTTTAAGGGAATGAAAAACAAATATGCCAGAATTTAAAATCTAGTTCATTGCCAGCAAAGACAAAGTCACCTGGGCTTGGACACCCAGACCTATCTCCAGAGACAATAGTTTTCAGAACTGATGCAGAATGCCTTGCAGCTGGGAGTGTACCAAGAGAAGACTGGCTCTGTGCTCTGAGGCCTTGGGAAACTTCCTGTTTAAACTGAATGTTGGGGGAGAATCCTTAGCCACCTTTGGTTTTCTTTCTTTACTCTTATGAAAGCCTTCCCAGGCTTTTACCATGTGAGCAATGTGCTTTTCATAAACAATACAGTCACTCTACCCAGGTCAAGTTGTCTGGCCTGTAGGAAAGGGTGCAGAGCCTGGGTCACAAAGCTTTCAATAAAGCAGGGGGAACTTGGGGTATCTCTCTGTGCTTCTTCCAGGTGGGATTGCATGGGCCACCCATGGGTAGGCTGCCCAGCCATGCTGGAGCTGCAGTTCTAGGAAGGGACTTTGAATTAAGGCTCTGAGTTGTGCTGTGCTGGAAGGGAAAGCTGTTGTTGGCCCTCCACTTGAAGACCTGTGAATGCTGCCTGTGCTGGGTAAAGCAAGCCTGGAGTAGGGGTGGGGGCATATAATCCAGGGACTGGGGTATGCTACTTATCTGAAATGATTCCTGTATGTATAAATATTATTTTATTGGTAAAATAGTTAGGTGATCCAGTCATTCTAAACCCAGAGTCCTGTCCCTTTCTGGTTTATAAATGAGAATCTTTCTGCATATTTTTTAAAATCACAAACTGTCACAATGCTTTCATATTTTTTAAAATTAAAATCTACCAAATTTATGATTCATTTCTTGTCTGTTTCTTGTGTGTGTGTGTGTGTGTGTGTGTTACTTTTGTTTTTTGAGACAGGGTTTCTCTTTGTTGCCCTAGCTATCCTGGAACTCTGTAGGCCAGGTTGGCCTTGAACCTCAAACTCACAGATATCTTCCTGCCTCTGCCTCTGCCTCCTGAGTGCTGGGATTAAAGACAAGCACCACCACCACCACCACCTGGTTTATTGTATGCTTTTAACTGAGGGAAAATTTCATTTTTTTGGTCATTGCCAAGTGGACTTTTTTCTTTTCTTTCTTTTGAGTCATGTTCTCCCAGTGTTAACCACTGTCTTTCAGCCCCACCCTCCTGTGTAGCTGGAATGCCATGCTAATCACTGCATACTCTCCTGTTAACTTAAAAACATCCTTAATCTTTAAACATCTAAAAACATCCTTAAACATTCCTTGCTCTTCATGTATGTCTTTTCTCATTGTTCCCATCCCAGTATCACATTTACTCATTCCAGTATTAATTCTCTTTCTCACTGTCTCCATCAGACACATTAAAATTCCCTTATGTCACTAGCCATATCTAGTTCTCTTTTGACTTAGGGGATCTTCTGAATTTATAGACTCAAACTGAAGTTCCACTCAATTTTCTGCTATGCTACTGAGGGTACTAGTTTTCTTTTATAATCTCTAGTGTTACAGACTTCTGAGACTTCAGGATGGCATTCCATTCTTTGGTATTAACAATTCTTTTATTAATTAAAATAGGTCCATTTAACTTTTTTCTCTTC